>NC_053146.1:56003917-56645492 GCF_016808335.1 Panicum virgatum
TCCCTAAAGGTATGCTATGCAATGAATGCAATACAGGAGGTGTAAGTGAAAGTATTTAGGGATACAAGGATATGAGCAACATCTAGTCACAAGCACGTGTACATACATAAACAAGACCTGCATCTAGCTCAACAGGGTATATCAAATCATGTCTAGAGCTTAGCAAGTTCAGTTTAGCAGAAATAAAAGTATCACCCATGATCTAGCACTAACAAGTAGGGAATGGAAATCAGTGCTAATCAAACTCATACAGGTGAGCCAAAAGCAGCCAAAACATGTTGCAAACACCCATTTTGCAATCAAATTATATCAAGCAATTATTAATGCCAGGGGTTGAAAATTTGTCATGCTTTACTTAGCAACGAGGCCAAGCCTATGCCAAAGGCAATCAGAAGCTTAAGACACTCATTTCAGTCATGCACAGCCTTGCCCGGGTTCTCACAAGTAAAAAGTGAGCCGTCCCGAAAGCTCGATCAGTGCGACAAGCAATCCCACCTGGATCTTTCCATTCTATTTCAAGCACAATTCAAGCAAATTTTATCAATTTTATAAGTTAAGTAACAAGAAGCTACAATAGCATGAATAAGATAGCAAAGCATATCAACACGCCCTAACATGCTAGTAGCCAAGACAGGGTGACCATATTTTCGAATTTTCAAATCAAAATAGCTTAACTCAGATGATATCATATACACAGTGGAGCAAGATATTCATGATTATGTTTATAAACTCACACTAGTAAGAACTAGGAGGTCATAGCAATGTATACAAGAATGCTAGTGCAAGTGAGTCAATGCAAAAATGCTGAAATGTACAATGCAGGTGCAAAATACAGCTACCAAACCTAGAAAAACGAAGAGAACAAGGAACCAAGACCTACAAAGTTAACCAAAGAAAAACTAGCAACTAAAAGGGGTAACAAACCCTAAGCTCTCCTCGCAAGCGAGCAAAAGTCTCATGTTCAAGTGGTTTGGTAAAGATATCTGTTGTTTGCCTCTCGAATGGTACATGGATCATGTCTATGTGGCCTTTCTCATGGTTATCTCGCAGGAAGCGGAACCTGATGTCTATGTGTTTGGTTTTGGAGTGTAGCACTGGGTTCTTTGCAATGCAAATGGAAGACATATTGTCTACAAGGATGGGAACCCTACCAAAACTCAACCCATAATCCTGCAAGGTTTGTTTCATCCAAAGAATCTGAGAGCAGCAGCTAGCAGCGGCAACGTATTCGGCTTCTATGGAAGAGAGCGCTACACTAGCTTGCTTGCGAGAGGACCACGAAACCAGCGATGTACCGAGAAAGTGACAAGTGCCCAAAGTCGACTTGCGATCAAGCCGACACCCACCAAAATCGGCATCCGAAAAGCCAACCAAGACAAGAGATGAATCCGTAGAATAACAAAGACCGAACTCATGAGTGAACTTGAGGTACCTGAAGATGTGTTTCACCACTTGCTTATGGGAGGTGCGCAGTGAAGCCTGATACCGTGCACAGAGGCCAACCCCGAACTGAATGTCCGGCCGGGTCGCCGTCAGGTACAGGAGGGAGCCTATCATGCTCCTGTACTCCTTCTGGTCCACCTCCTCGCCATCCAAGTCCTCATCAAGCGCCGTCGATGTGCTGATCGGAGTCGGCTGAGGAGACAAGCCACTCATGTCGAACTTGCGCAGCAAGTCCTTGGTGTGCTTGGCTTGATGAACGAACTTACCCTGAGGAGTTTGCTTGATCTGCAGCCCGAGGAAAAACTGCAGCTCATCCATCATGCTCATCTCGAACTCCCTGGACATCTGCTCAGAAAACTTGGAAACAAGAGCGTGAGAAGAGCCACCAAAGATGATATCATCCATGTAAATCTGAACCAACAAAAAGTCAGAGTCAGAGCGCATGAGGAACAAGGTTTTATCAACACATTCCATTTTAAAACCTTGAGCAAGCAAGAAATTTTTAAACCTATCGTACCAAGCTCTAGGCGCCTGTTTCAAACCGTAAAGAGCTTTCTGAAGTTTGTAAACTCGGTTTGGAAACTTGGGATTTTCAAAACCAGGGGGTTGTTTCACATAAACTTCCTCTTCAATAAAACCATTTAAGAAGGCAGATTTCACATCCATTTGGAAAACTTTAAAACCCTTGGAAGCAGCAAATGCAAGAAAAATTCGAATCGCTTCTAAACGTGCTACCGGGGCAAAAGTTTCATCATAATCTATCCCTTCCTTTTGGCAAAACCCCTGGGCTACAAGTCGAGCCTTGTTCCGCACTACCAACCCATCTTTACCTTGCTTGTTCTTGAAAACCCACTTGGTTCCAATGGGGTTACAAGCAGGCGGAGACTCAATCAAAACCCAAACCTGATTCTTTTTAAAATTTTCGAGTTCCTCATGCATGGCATTGACCCAATTGGAGTCAGAAAGTGCGTGTTCAACATCTTTGGGCTCGAAAGAGGCAACAAATGCTGAGTGAGCAAAGCCAGCGATACTTATTACCTTGGACCGTGTGACTCGCTCGTTGAGGTCACCTAGCATCTGTTGAGGTGGATGACGATGCTGAATGTGTCGCGGTGCTTCCCTTGTCGAAGTCGCCTCCTTCTCAACCAAAACTGGTGTCTCCTCAGATGCAGCTGGTGAAGGCTGAGTCACCTGCTCTGTCGTGGTGTGGCAAACCACAGCCGGGTGGCGGAATGCACCCGCCTAAGCCCAGAGGGTGAGTACTCGGGGATTAGCTAGGACTAGTTCGATCTCCCTGGAAGAACACGATGAACACAGCTGGTTTAGAGTGGTTCAGGCCGCCGGAGAGTAATACCCTACGTCCACTATGTGTTGTATTGCTGAGTCCAGCGTGAGTCTGTGTATGCTTGGTGTGTACAGCGAGCGCCTCCCTTTTATATCTCAAGGGAGGCGCGTACATGGCCGTTGGGTCCCCGACAGGTGGGCCCAAACGATGTAGTATAAAATAACATACTGTTCATATATTATGACATTACAGGCGAAGGAGATCTCATTCCTGGATTTCCTTGCCTGCCACGGGAATCCTCCGCCCAGCATATCTATGTCCTGTCTTGTTGAAACGGCGCCAGGCGTAGCTTGCGGCGTAGGCGGCATGATGGAAAAGTGCCGTGCCATCGTATCCATTTAATGCGGCAGACGGGCTCTGCGCGGATGCGGCGCAGGCCGCTGCATTGTGTACCTCGGTAATACGCAGTCTATAGTGAGACCTGACAAAGGCTGTCCCGCGTGCCGCGGTGGCAGAGCACGCCACGTGACCCGCGCCCGCGCCCGCGCCTGCGGGTCACGTGGCGTCTCCGGACCCCCCCGGCGGTATGTTGATTCGACGCGCGTGGGAGGTCCGGACGGGCGCGAGGATGTCCCGGACCTCTATGGGGGTCCGCGCCCTCGGCTGTTGGTTCGGAGCCTCCCCTCCTCAGGGACACGTGGCGTCACCGGACCTGTCCCAGAGCGGGGAGCAGGTCCGGGGCCGTTGGCCCGGTGAGGTAGGAGCCTAACCCGTGGGGCCCGGCTGCTCCGCCCCTTATGGCGTAGTTACGGATGACTACGCGAGTCCTGCCTTACTGCAGTAAGAGTGGGTATCCCTGCTGCAGGGTACCGACATGCTCGATCGGCCCTCGGTAAGTGGATGTAGTCGGGTCGGGGCCGCCATCATCGTCCGAGCTCGTGGCGGAGGCGGCTGGGTCCACAGCACGCGTGGTAGCCTCATCATCACCCTCCGCAGCTTCTTCCTCCTCATCTTCAAAGATGGGGGTGCCGAGCTCATCATCTCCTGCAACCTCAAAGACAGAAGAATTGCACGGTGCAGTCTCGTCGAAAGTGACTTCACAAGTCTCTCTGACGATGTTAGTATCAATAATCAGCACACGGTAAGCTCTAGAGTGAGAAGCGTAACCAATAAAAATACCGTCAGACGATCGAGACTCAAACTTATCAAGATTTCCTTCCTTCAGCACAAAACACCGACAATCGAACACTCCGAGATGGTCAACACGGGGCTGGTGTCTAAATCGCAACTCATAAAAAGTCTTGTGCATGAAAGCACGCAAGAAAACATGATTGGACACATAACAAGCGGTGTTAACCGCCTCAGCCCAGTACTTTCTAGGAGTCCTATGCTCATCGAGCATCGTCCTAGCCATCTCAACCAGCGTCCGATTCTTCCGCTCTACAACCCCATTCTGCTGTGGAGTGTAGGGGGAAGAATACAGGTGTTCAAGACCTTGATCACTGCAAAAGGTGTCAAAACGAGCATTTTTGAATTCTGTGCCATTGTCACTGCGAATCGCTCTCATGGCATGGGGTAGCTCATTTTTCAAACTCAAGATCAAGTCTCGAACAAACTCGAAAGCCTCATCCTTGGTTCTCATGAAAAAGACCAAAAAATAGCGAGAAAAGTCATACACGATCACAAGAACATACCACTTCCCACCAACCGACATCACCCGAGAAGGACCAACTGTGTCCATATGTACCAACTCTCCAGGGTGAGTGGTCATCACTTGATTAATCGGCGGATGAGAGGTGGCAACCACCTTCTCGTGGCGACACGGATGGCAAACAAGATCCTTTTCAAACTTCCATTTGGGCAATCCTCGGATCAGACCAAGTGAGTTAAGTCTCGACAACAAGTCAAAGCTCAAATGTCCAAGTGTCATATGCCACTTTCACAAATCAGAAGAAGGACCAGCCAACAAGCACCAAGGACGACCAAGAAAAGTTCTAGAGAAGTCAACCAAGAAAACCCGATCGCGAGGTAAAATCCGGCAAACCAAATCTCCTCTGGAATCTAAAACACGAGAACAACCCTCCTTGAAGCGAACATCAAACCCCTCATCAAGAAGTTGCGAAACAGAGAGCAAATTGAACCCAAGGTTCGAAACTAAAGCAACTTCTCTCAGGGTAAAGCGATCGGAAGCACGAACATCGACAATTCCACGTACCTTTCCTCTTCCATTGTCCCCGAATACAATGTACTCTTTTGAGCGCATCGGGGTGAGGCTGGAGAACCACTTGTCATTCCCGGTCATATGGCGCGAACAACCGGAGTCCATGATCCACCTGTTCTCCAAGCCTCCGGCCTGCACATCAATAGCGAGAAAAGGGTGAGCAAATGTCTCAACACTGGGGTTAGCAAAGTGTGAAGCAAACCAGTGTCGAGCCATTTGCTCTACAGAAGGGTTAGCAAAATCAGGCATAGCGTATCCCCCGTCCCGTCTACCACGAGGATGACGACCACCATCGCGAGGAAAGCGTGGTGTCTCGTAACCTCCTCCAAAGCCTCGGTCCCGTGGTCCATAGCCGTACTGAGGACGACCAGGAGCACGACCGGTAAAGCGACCACCCGCACAGTAATCACCACCGTCTCCTTGTCCTCCACCTACACGGCGCACCCTAGCATCTTGCCTACCACCATGCCAAGGAGGACCATGCACTCGAGCAGAGTATCCGAGTTACGTCTCTTCTGCTCACACCTCACAGCCCGCTTCCTCCTGAAGCAAAACTCCTCCAAGTGACCGTCTCTGTGACAGTACTCGCAGTGGTACCTCACCTCTCTCTTGGGAGGTGGGGGCCTCGCCTTTGGACGGAAAGGAGCAGCCCTCTTCTTTTGGGCAACCTGGGCTGTGGCATTAGGGAGCGTATCGAGGGGATTCCTTAGCTCATTGGGCTTTGGAACCCAAACCTGCTTCTGTGGAGGTGTTTTTTGTGGTTCTTTCAGCACACCATCAAAGGGATCAACAAGCGAAGGCTGCGTGCTTGTACTAGCAGTGTTTAGAGCACTTGGAACTCCAGCAGCCTTGCCGATCATACCATACAGCACGTCAAAGTCTGACTTCGTGCAGAAACTCTTGCGCCGACCGGCCGCCAAGCAAAGGCCAATGAAGCTGGTGGCTTCCTTGTCCCGCTTCTTCTTCTTCTTGTCGTCGTCGTCGGAGGTCGATGAAGAAGAGCGGTCGGTATCGGAGCTCTTGTCAAGGTCACTGAGCTGCGCCAAGAAAGCCTTCTCCCACTTCTTGGCCTTGTACTGGAAGCGCTTCTTGATCGACTCCTTGTCGAAGCGCCCTCTCTTGTCCCGGTCACGGCTGCGGTGCTTGTGGCGCCGACGCTTCTTGTTGGAGCCTCCCTCGTCGCGGTCGTGGTGGCGATAGTAGTCGAAGTTGTTGTTCTGGCCACCGTCGGACTTCTTGGGGCAGTCGGCAACGAAGTGGTTCGGATCGCTGCAGTGGTAGCACCCGGGGTTCTTTCGCCTCTGCCTGTTGTGGTAGATATGCTGGAACTTGCTGATGAGGAGGCACAAGTCGTCGTCGCCCAGCGTCTCCAACTGCTCATCTGTAACAGAAGGCAAAGAGGCAAGAGAAAAAGGCAAGAGCAGAGTTAGCGTTAGAGCTCGATCCGTCTGGGCCAGTCACAAGAGCAATGCTCTTGGAATCAGGGGCACCATTGAGTTTGGCTCGTGTCTGGTTATCCACCTCAGTGGCCTTGAGCTTGCTGAAGAGCTCATTCACGGTCAAAGTCTCATAGCCTGCAGACTCGATGATCGTGTTCACCTTGAGATCTCACACAGAGCGGTCAAGTGCGTAGAGCAACTTGAGAGCCTTCTCATGCTCTGTGTAGTCAAGGGCATTAGCAGATCTGTTAGCACTGACTTTGTTCACAATCGATTGAAACCGACTGAACATGTCACCAATGCTCTCACTCGGCCCCTGTGTGAAGTTCTCATATTCACGCCGGTGAGTCTCGAAAAGTCTAGCCTTAACCTGAGGTGTGCCCTCGTGGTAGTTCTCAAGGCACGTCCAAATCTTGTGGGCTTCCTGAAAATCCTGGACGCGTGAGAACTCCGCATGAGAAATGCCTTGGCGTTAATCTCATGCTCGGTCACTTGAAGAGGAGTGACCCGAACGGCAAGCACCTCGTAAGCCTGGTTCTTAGTTATATCCCAAACCTCGGCTCCCAAGCTCTGCAAGAAGGCCCGCATGCGAACTTTCCAGTAAGCATAGTCCTTGCCGGTAAACACAAGGATCTTACCAAGACTTGCCACGGTCGCCAAATGGTTTTCGAACCGGTTAGGGTAATGAAAATCTTAACCAAGCTCTGATACCAATTGAGGGACCGAAAAAGCGACCAGAGGGGGGGTGAATGGGAGCCTATTAAAAATTCTCGCAAACAGAAGTTCGGCCAAGATCCCGATCTCAAACCCAACCCCTCTCTTCTAAAGGATGCTTGATGTAGCTACGAACGAGCTAAACACCAAAGCAAATCCTTAGGAACAAATGAGAATAGATCAGAGAAAGAACGGCAACGAGACAGCAAAAAACTGCTCGGTATATGAGCACCGGTTGAACCGACGAGTATAGAATTGAACTCGTCGGTCAAACCGACGTCACAGAGCCAGCAGCAGTAGGAAGACAAAACACTGGTTGATCCGACGTAATTCAATGTAATTCAAACTTAACCGCTGGTGCAGTTGTCCAGAGACAGCTCAAATAGACCTGTGAGCACCGGTTAAACCGACGTGCACAGAGGGCACCTCGCCGGTTTAACCGACGTGCAAAACAATCACGGCACAGAACTGCTCACCGGTTAAACCGGTGAGGAGCAAAATGAACTCGTCGGTTAAACGAGTCAAACAACAATCAGAGAAGCACTGGCTCAGTATCACCGGTTGATCCGATGCACAAGAGAGAGAATGCCCCGGTGCAACCAGACCAAAACCCTAAAAACCCTAACACGTGATTAATCCATTCACCGGTTGATCCGACGTAAAAGAACGCAAGCGTCGGTTCGACCGGTGATAACGAGAAATCCTGCCCGAGCAGAATAGGTTTTTCAACCCGCGGTCTTTGGAAAAAACTTGATGATTGGATTATCAAATCAAGTCCAAAGGAGCTGGAAATTTGTAGGCACGATCACAAAGACCTTGTGAACAAGTCCACAAAAGGAATTGACGAATCACTCCATGAGATGGGAGGAATCGCGGATATCTCGAGCAAGAATGGGGTTTTCTCAAAAAACAAGAACGTCAATTCGAGGGAGCTCGTGAATCCTAGTGATCTTGCACTAATAAAAACGATTTGGATCCATCACAAAGAGCTTGGAACGCCATCAAAATCTCATGCACCAAAACTCGTCAAACCAAAAACGAAAGTTATCACACGAGAGGAAAACGACCCATGAATTTGACACAAGATCGAAACCCCGGAGGGCACAAGGAGGATAGGGCCTCCTTTTCCAATCAAATTCAATACAAGGTCTCAATAATCCATGGTTCAAATCCTACCCTAGAGAAGAGAGGGAGGAAGAACAGAGGAGGGGGAGGAAACGCACGGGAGAAGGAGGCGGCTGCACTCTGGGCGCCAAGCAAAAAAGGAGAGAGGGAGAGGAGAGAGTGGGTGAGAGATATTTAAGCCCACTAACTCTAGAACTAAAAGACTAAACTACCCCTTGACTTAACTAGACACTAGAAAGCCCGTAGGGGTAAAATCGGAAAAAGATACAAGGACTCATCCGACGGCCAAAGTTCTTTCTTCGAGTCGAAGTCTTCTCCGTGATGCCGCCGTGGGGATGAAGATCCGGTCCGCGGTTTTGGAGGGTCCGCGAAACCCAGGTACGTGGCCGGTTTTGAGAAAACCGCCAAAACTCCACGCGCGGGAAGATTCCCGCCTCCACGCCGTGGCCCTGGACGCCGTTCCCGCCTCGGCCTTCTGACGGCCCTAGATGCCGCCCGACGCTCGTCACCTTCTCGCCCGCAGCGAGGCCCTAGACGCCGTCGACGCCCGTTCCTCCGCCAGTCCCGAGACCGACGCCCGTGCCTCCACGACTTGGCGTCTTCAACCGCCGTCCGCCAACTTGGTTTTGTGGCGCAAACCAAGCAACCCGCCATCCACCGGTGCTTGCGCACTCGATCCAGGAGTGGACGCCACAGCTGTCGCCCGGCCCGAGCTCCGGTCCCGGCTGCCCTTCACCGTCGTCCACCGCACGGTCCATCGACCACAGCACCTCCACGGCAACTCTCCGTCGGCACTCGACGCCCGTGTACCTGCAACCAAAGATCAAGCACACGATCACACTGCAGAAGAAGGTACTCAACATTCCTCACAGCACACCCCGTCGCACAGGTTTGGAAACCTCAATGGCCACACGAGCACGCAAGTATATATGGACCGCTAGCTTTTCGATCAGGTCGTGGCACGACAGGGACGACACGCGATGTATCGCGTGGGAGGCCGCCACCGTCGTTCTCTCTCGGTCAGAGCAAGTATAGTAACCGTCGAATAACGGGCGAAATTTGACGTGGATGAGAGAGAAAGAAGAAAAGAGAAAAAACCAGGCGAGTGGCGAGACGCCCGGTTGAGCCGGCGACGTGCGCTATTTGACAGCAGGATCGTCCGCTTGCCCGCTCATTTGCTTCCGCGTGGCAATTGAGGAGTTAAAGGAGGTGGGATCCACCATTATCGTAGCGCAGCGTCATCCGAGGTGGAGCCCCAGACGCCCGTGAGCAGCGAAATCACTAAACTTGCTCTTGCAAACGGCCGGCCGGCCGGGTAGACGCGGCGCGGTCGTTGTCGCTCGCTCCTCGGCTCCGGCCGGCCGGGTAGACGCGGCGCGGTCGTTGTCGCTCGCTCCTCGGCTCCCGATGGTACGCGCGCGCATGCTCTATTGCGGCCACGCGTGCCGTGGAGGCTGTGGAGCCGCCGGCCGCACCGCGGGGTCCGCCGCCGACGCGGGCCGCGGATTCCACACGTGCCGCACACTAGGCTCCCTCTCTAGGAGCGGGTGGATGATTCCTCGCCGCGTGGTACGGTGTAACCTGCGGCTGGCCGCGCACGGTCGAGCTGTCGTGGACTCGTGATAGCGCATAGCAGGCATTAAGGCTCCCCACATGACCCATACGCGATAATCTCGCGGGCAGTTAGCAGTTAGCAGCTAGCAGCTAGCATTAAAGGGAAAAGGAAAAGCCTGCTCCTACCGTTTGAAATTATAAATCATTTAAGTATACCTACATAGATACATAGATTTTATTATATTATGTATCTAGATATGGACATGGCTAATTTATGGCTGTATCGACGAAAAAAATAAAATATATATATATATAATTGTGTTTATCGATGGTGAAAGGTTAGATAAAAATACTCAGTAATTTTGAATCCGTACCCATCCTTTCCTCCTAGCCCATATATCTTCTCGTTTATATGTATTGTGATGTCTTATATTTCATATTAGATTGTTTGGAAATTGTCTAGATTATTTGTGTAGGATTAAGGAATTTTTTCTGATATTTTTTTGAGAAATCTGATAAATGTGTTCATCAGAACCTTCGTTTTTTTTCTCTTACCGGTAAAGTTAACCCTGACCGTAAATTAGCTTGTCTGTACGGCAATCGAAACTACCTAATCAATGAACTTTCATTTTTAGGATATTATCCAATCTGATTTCTCCACAGTCGACTGCCCGCACACATATGTTGCATAGCACTTGTGGCACCATAAACTTTACACATGCATATGGTTTAAAACTTCTAATTTTTTTAAAAAAAATTGCTTGTATGTGCCCACTAGATAAATATTGCACGCAGGATGGATGAAAAAATTAGACGGTCGTGCAATAGCGCAATTGCACGGCCAAACCAGAACAAAGTCATTACCTTTACGTATACGCTTACGTGTGCATATATAGTAAGAACGGTGTATCCAAAAAGTCAAAACAACTTGTACAATCGCGACACCCATACGCTTTAATGGCCCCAAATAAAGAAGAGAACGAAACGCGGCGATCTATACGCTTTGCTGCATGATGATATATATGTGTGTGGACTTGGCACGGCTCGACACCAAGACACAAGGCAAGAGCTTGATCACACGCATATCTACCACAAGCATATAAAAATCGTCAGGCCGGCGGGCAGCCATGGACGCTGCTAAGGTCGCAGGGTGTTTCAAGGACAGGACCATCCTCATCACCGGCTCCACCGGCTTCCTGGGAAAACGTAACTCACATCGATCGATCTAGACACTACAGATTAAAATTGGAATAGTAATTCTAATCTGCTGTACCCTGTGCTTGCAGTGCTGGTGGAGAAGATCCTGCGAGTTCAGCCGGGCGTGAAGAGGCTCTACCTGCTGGTGCGGGCGCCCGACGACGCGGCTGCCCACAAGCGTGTGCTCCAAGAGGTATGGCTGTATTCCTAATTGTGCTTGTGCATGATGCATTCATATAAGTATAAAGTATGTCGATCGTGTTCTCTTTCTATTATTCACGCCTCAATCACCATGTCGACAGATTGTAGGGAAAGAGCTGTTCAGCGTTCTGCGGGAGAAACACGGAGCTGCCTTCCAGTCCTTGGTCCAAGAGAAGGTATCCCCTTTGGCCGGGGACATGACACACGAGGGTCTTGGGCTTGAGAGCACCCGGGCCAAGCAATTGGCTGAGGAGGTCGACATCATCGTCAACGGAGCTGCGATCACTAATTTCTACGAGAGGTACACGTCACAGTCACATGGAACGTGGTACAGTGCCCACGTTTCCGGTACCGTACCGGGAACGTCGAGATCCCGTATCGGGAACGCGGGTACATTTTCGTTCCAATAGTGTTAAATCACTCTAAAACAACGTACCACGTTTCACGTTACTCGACCTATCGATCCGGGAACTTTTGTGACGGGTACATATCCCTATAGCTGCAAAAAGAGATAGCTGAGCTGCATACTCATGCTGCATCCCCTAGCAGGTATGATGTTGCCATGGCATCCAACACCTTCGGAGCCGTTCACGTATGCAACTTCGCAAAGCAGTGCTCTAATCTCAAGTTGCTCCTTCATATTTCCACCGGTAAGTTATTAGTATCGGAAAGTGAAGATTATAAGTAGAAATGTGGGAATGGAACCGTACCGCGTGCAAATTATAATTCCTTGATCGAACAGCTTATGTAGCCGGTAATAAGCAGAAAGGCCGGATACTGGAGAAACCGCTGCAGATGGGTCGAGCGCTGGAGAAGGGTCGCCTCATCGACATTGAAGCTGAGCTCGAGTTAGCCAACGAGGTCAAAGAGAAACTTGTGACGGCGCGCTCCGGTGCTGATGATGCCTCTCATCAGCAGCTACAAAAGGTAGCCATGAAGGAACTCGGCTTGAAGAGGTATATATGCGCATCAAAATCCTGTCATTCATGCATCATGCGCGTTATTCGTTACAAATAGAAAACTTTTGTTCACTTGTAAGTACATCTCACTTGAGAGACAATGCTGTCTTGAATTGAAGGGCCAAGTACTTCGGGTGGCCCAATGTCTACGCGTTCACCAAGGCTATGGGAGAGATGGTGATTGGCGCTAGGAGAGGAGACCTCCCTGTTGTCATAGTGCGACCAAGCATTGTAATAAGCACTTTTCAGGATCCATTTCCCGGATGGATAGAAGGAATCAGGTACTTATATGAATATATATATATACCTCTTTTTGGGAAGCAAGGAGATTTATACTGTATATATACACACATCTATGTACTGGCTGATTCACATAAAGCCATAGTCAAATCAAGTGCATATCTTCTTATCATAAATAAATAAACTAATAAATATTATCTTGTAAAAGAAAACAACGAGTCCAGATTGTTTCCCCACAAGTGGAAGAAATAAAAATAAATCCCAAGCAAAATATGATTTTTCTGTATATCTTTTTTTTAGAAAGACACTCAAAGAGTGTATCATATCTTATATATATATTTATCAAGGAAAACAATAGATATCTAATATAAAATAAGGACAAATCTGTACAAAATGACCTGTACAAAATAAAATTAAATAAAAAACTTCTAGTTCCCTTATTCCTTCAATTGTTCACCACCTATCAGAGCTTGAAGACTGCATTGAAAAAGCAGTAAAGGAAAATGAAACCTGCAAAGATTAAACCACCCGCTGCTAGCAACAAGATCTAGTAACCTCTGAATCGGCTGGGGAGCATTCCAAACAACACAAGCTTACAACCCTTCACCACTGGAATAATGTAGGAGGAAATGGACTTTGCCCCAGAACACACCAAAAGAAAAGGTCAAAGTCGCCGCATCAAAAGCTAGCTAATTGCTTCTCCTGATTGACTCACCAATTACCAAGATCTGAAGTGAAACTGTAGATCTGGCAGGACCTACCCTCAAAAGCTATTATTTTGGTTGCAGGACAATGGATGTCACGATTGCTGCTTGTTACGAGCAAAAGCTTCCATGTTTCATAGGCGGCCCCATACTTGATTCGGTCAGTGATAATCATATATATATGCAATATGTCAGACACTACTACTGTAAATTTAATTGAGGCGGTCAAAATTGATTTTCTGTGGCAGTCATAGCAAACGCCTCAGACCTATCGTCACTGTTAATCGAGCATTTACTGAGACGTTATGCAAAGTCAGTATATGTGCACTCTTGATTCCAAGGAAATGCATGCTTAAATCTGACAGATACCCGGAGACATGGTGGTCAATGCTACTCTGGTAGCCATGGCCACTCACTACGACCGCGCGGGAACTCAAGTAGTCTATCATGTGACCTCGGCACTCCAGAATCCACTGTCGTGCAATCTTCTAGAGGAATCGACGTATGCCTACTGCTTGATGAATCCTCGTGTGGGCACTGACAATAGGACGGTCAAACATAAAAGGCCTCTAGTGTTCAGCAGATATGCGTATTTCCATGCGTATATGGTTCTAGCATATCAGACACCACTCCAGGTACTTATTTCTCTTTCTTCTATTAACCACAATTCAATGCCCTGATTCATCTAGATCATGTGGTGATGATGATGACCTGGAAATGTCTCAGGTGCTTTATCTAGCGAATTGTTTGTTACTCTGCGGGCGCTTCACGGAGCATCACAACAAGCTCAACAGAAGCTTGAATTACTTGATGTTTATGGCCAAGCTTTATGCCCCATATGTCTTCTTCAAGGGATGGTGAGCTTTACAAACTACCATCTTATTATATATTGTTTCCCTCAAAGAGACAAAGGTCTTCGCTGCTAATTCTGCTGAAGAGATCGGGGTGGACGCCCATGGATTGATTCTCTGTGTGATCTACCAACTGTAATGCTAGCTTAATTTTAGTTTCCTTTTTCTCCTGATTTGGATGATGATCTATGTGTGAAGCTTTGATGACACGAACCTGAGGAAGCTGTGGGGGACGACAGGTGCAGGGCATGGTGATGGATACGCGTTTAACTTTGATCCCAACTGCATCAACTGGAGACTCTACTTGTTCAACACCCACATCCCGGCTGTTCTCAAGGTGGCTGCCGAGATGAAGAAGGAAGGCAGTGCATGATGTGCATCTATTGGTTTTTGCATGGAGGAGGTCCTTGCTGCTATCATCAGGGGCTATCATGCATACATGTTGGACTATATATATGATGGTTGTGGGTGCAAATAAGGCCCTGTTTGGTTCCAGGGACTTTTTTCAAGTCTCTGGAACTTTTTAGTATTTATAAGTATTAAATAAATATTAATTATAAAACTAACTGCAGAACCCTGAGGCTAAACTGCGAGACGAATCTAATGAGGTATATTAATCTATGATTAGCGAATGGTCATTGTAGCATCACTGTAGCAAATTATGAATTAATTAGGCTCATTATATTCGTCTCGCAAATTAGCATTCAACTGTCAAAAAATAATTATAAACAGATTTTATTTAATACTATAAAATAATAAGATTCTTTTTGATTTGATAGGGACTTATGAAAAAAGTCTAGGAGCCAAACAGGGCCTAAAACTCACGCAGAGACCAGTAGAACTAGCTATTCATTTATGTAGACAATATGTATTGCAACACCGACTCCAAAACCAGCTTCACCCGGAGCCCTGCCAAATGGCGTGCTCCACGGCCGGTTCCGGCTCCAAGTCCCTAAAATCCTGGTGACTGGAGCACTTCGGGCGAGGCGGAGCCACAAAAACGTGGCTCCGGCCGGCTCCGAGCAGCTCCTCGGCACCTTTTCCCAGCCCTGCCCTCGGGTGGGACTCGCCGGGGTGGCCGACGCTCGACGGGCGTGGACTGCGGGCGGCAACCGCGGCAGAGGAGGGCGGTCGGTGGGAGATGGGCGGCGAGCAGGTGGGAGCTCGCGGCGGCGGCGGCGGCGGCCATCCGCCTCCTCGCGGGCGGCGCTGGGCATCTCCCTCCTCGCGCGCGGCGCCGGCCTCAACCAACGTCGCCACGCCGCCGCTCCTAGGCGGAGCTCCAGACAGCCTGCAGGCAGGAGCAGCAGCGGCGGAGCAGCTAGCAGGCAGAAGCAGCGGCGGCAGAGCAGCAGCTCGCAGGCAGGCGCAGCTCTGGCAGGCGCCGAGCAGCCCGCAGGCAGAGGCAACTGCAGCCGTGAGGATGCCCCTTGAATGGATAAGGAGAGAGAATGAGAGGGGAAAAGAAAAGAAAAGAAATAGGAAGAAAAATAAAGGAAAACATAAAAAGAAAAAGCAAAAAGTAAAAATATAGGGAAGGGTAGTTTAGACATTTTACAACTTCAATCCAATAAATGAAGCCGTTTTGCCAAACGTTTTCTAAAATGACTTCAACTCCACTAAAGAAGCCGCTCCACTAAAGAAATCGGAGCTGGAACTCTGCCAAACAGGCTCTTATTACCTCTCAATCGAACCATTTATATTATATATTATATGTATAGCAGAGCTAACCCCCCTGCTGGTCTGCATCTGAGGTTGTGTTTAGATCCGCAAAAAGTGGTAAAAAGGGTCACATCGGATACTGTAGCATACTGTAGTATTTTTCGTTTGTTTGTAATAAATATTGTCCTATCATAGGCTAACTACGCTCAAAAGATTCGTCTCGCAACGTACATCAAAACTATATAATTAGTTTTTTTATTTATCTACATTTAGTACTTCATGCATGAGGCAAAAGATTTGATGTGATAGATGAATAGTAAAGTTTGGAGTGAGAGATTTTTTAACTAAACACAGCCTGAATCACGCGAGCAACAGCAGGTGGAAAGCTGGGTTCGGCAGCGGGGGTGGACGTGCCGCCGGAGAGCCGGGAGGCGGGGCTGCGCTTCGCCTTGGGCATGTACCTGGACTTTGGGCTTCGCCGGAGGCTGGCAGCGTTATTGGAGGAAGAAATTTGAAATTCAAACTGGAGGTGTTTTTTTATATAAAAAACTGGAGGTGGTGGAAGACGAGAAATCACGTTTTATAAACGCGTACGCATCGCCGATTCATGCGGCATCGGTCCATGCGGGCAAGTGGCTGATTCATGGGGCCCGGAATAAGTGGACCCACCAGCTTAGGTAACCGATGCTCGGCTCGCGCCGGCGGGTCCTTGTTACACTGCACAATGGCAAATGATTTTCTGTACAAGGGACCTCTGACTGCCAGTTGGTGCAGCTGCAGTACAGCAAACATATCTGATTTCTCCGAGTTCAAACAGCACAGCGAGTTAGCAACACTAAGGTGAATATATACACCGAGCTGGTCCTCCAGACTTATCACCGGGAGAATGGGACAGTATAGCAGAACTCTCCTACAAGCCTGGGGGTAATATTACACAGGCTATCTAGCTCAAAAGTTACACATCTAGCCATCTGAGCGGGGCAAAACCGGAGCTGTGGCAGGGGGCGGGAAAGGGGATATGGACCCACAGGCCACCGTGCCTCAGCTCCAAGATACTCGCAATGGTGAAACAAGCGTCGCTTTTGCCAGATTAAGACTACAAGGTACAGAATGCCATCCGGCTGTCTGTCACCAGAGGCATCCAAGGGTCCCTCCAAATCATATCTTAAATAGGTACCGCAGGTCTTCCACAGTGAGCCGAGTTGTGTGGCCACCGGATTTGTCTTCCCCAAAAGCAGAGCTGACCATAGCTCTCTTTTCCTCCTGTTCAATGGGAACATGTGGATAAGAAATAAGGCAGTAAATCTTACAAGTCATATTAGTACCAAGGTTGGTTCCACGATGCGGACTTAATCAGAACTACAAGTATAATAGTCCAGAATTGCTAAGTAGAATATAGCCCTTCAGCTCTAAGGAGGGTAGCAGTAAGTGGCATAGTAAACCTGAGCTGCCGTTTGGTTCTCTTTACACCATTCTCAGCTAACTTAAAGTTCTCAAAGATCAATTTGCATTGATAAAGCAATCAGTTTCATTCACTATCCTGTTTCATTTCTTAGCCATCAAACAATTTTCTAGACATGATTCAATGAAAAGCTGGACATGATTTGAGCACCTACCAAACAATTTTCACACAAACCAGATTGGACAACCAACTAAACATTGAATATAGTAAGCATTCCCTCCATCCACAAGTATAAGCAGCAGCAGCAACAACAACAACAACATAGCCTATTGTCCCAAGCGAGTTGGGATAGACTAGAAATGAAACCCAAAAGATACAAAGGTCATGGTTCAGGCACGTTGATAGCTGGTCTCCAAGCGCTCCTATCAAAAGCTAACTCCTCTGAGATATCCCAATCTTTAAGGTCTCTCTTAACCGACTCCTCCCAAGTCAGTTTAGGTCTACCTCTACCCCTCTTTAACTTATCAACACGCTTTAGCATCCCACTACGCACTGGCGCCTCCGGAGGCCTCCGTTGGACATGTCCAAACCATCTCAACCGATGTTGAGTAAGCTTCTCCTCAATTGGTGCCACCCCTACACTTTCCTGAATAGCTTCGTTCCGGACTCTATCCCTCCTTGTGTGCCTGCAAAACCACCGTAACATCCGCATCTCTGCTACACTCAGTTGCTGGACATGTCGCCTTTTTGTAGACCAACATTCAGCACCGTATAACATCGCCGGACAAATCGATGTCCTATAGAACTTACCTTTTAGCTTTTGTGGCACCCTCCTATCACAAAGGACAACAGAAGCTTGATGCCATTTCAACCAGCCAGCTGAGATTCTATGTCTAACATCTTCATCAATATCGCCATCCTTTTGTAGCATCGAACCTAAATACCGAAAAGTGTCCTTATGGGCCACCACTTGCCCATCGAGACTAACGTCACCACCCACATGCCTAGATGCGCTAAAATCGCACCTCATGTACTCGGTCTTGGTCCTACTAAGTCTGAACCCTTTTGACTCTAACGTGCGTCTCCATAGCTCTAACTTCCTATTTACCCCTTCTCTACTCTCATCCACAAGCACCACATCATCAGCAAAGAGCATAGACCAAGGGATATCACCTTGTATGTCCCTTGTGACCTCATCCATAACCAAAGCAAATAAATAAGGGCTCAATGCCGACCCCTGATGTAGGCCTATGTTAATAGGAAAATCAGTGGTGTCGCCACCACATGTACGGACAAACGTCATCGCATCCTTGTACATATCCTTGATGAGGATAATGTACTTAGTTGGGACTTTGTGCTTCTCCAAGGCCCACCACATGACATTTCTCGGTACTTTGTCATACGCCTTCTCGAGGTCAATAAAAACCATGTGCAAGTCCTTCTTCTGCTCCCTATATCTCTCCATCAATTGTCGTATTAGAAAAATTGCCTCCATAGTCGACCTTCCAGGCATGAACCCAAACTGGTTTTGGGTCACACTTGTCACTCTTCTTAGGCGGTGCTCGATAACCTTCTCCCAGAGCTTCATCGTATGGCTCATCAGCTTAATCCCACGGTAGTTAGTACAACTCTGAACGTCTCCTTTGTTTTTGAAAATCGGTACTAATATACTTCTCCATTCTTCAGGCATCTTGTTTGACCGAAAAATAAGGTTAAAAAACTTAGTTAACCATACTATCGCTCTGTCACCTAGGCATCTCCACACCTCAATGGGGGTACCATCAGGACCCATCGCTTTACCGCCCTTCATCCTCTTCACAGCCTCCCCGATCTCTGCCTCCTGAAATCTCCTCACAAAACGTCTGTTGGTATCGTCAAAAGAGTCATCTAGCTCAAAGGTAGTGCCCTCATTCTTCCCATTAAACAGTTTGTCGAAGTACTCTCGCCATCTGCCCTTGATCTCGTCATTCTTCACTAGAAGTCGATCTGTCCCATCCTTGATGCACTTGATTTGGTTGATGTCCCGTGTCTTTCTCTCGCGGATCCTAGCCATCCTATAAATGTCCTTCTCCCCTTCCTTCGTGCCTAGTCGCTGGTACAGGTCACCGTACACCTTACCCTTTGCTACACTCACAGCTCACTTTGCAGCCCTTTTCGCTAATTTATAGCCCTCGAATCCACAAGTATAAGCACTTTAAAAATTTATCCTAAGTGCGACATTTTTAACTTTGACTACAAAAAATTCATAAAATTGACAAGACAGAAATGATACTACTAGATTCATTGTGAAAACAACTATATATGGAACTCTTTCTATTTGAACTAATATATTTTTATAGTTATTATTGGTCGAAGCAGTATATCAGTGATCATGTTGATCCCCTAAAGTGATTACATTTGTGGACGGAAGGATTATCTTGAAAAACCTAAATAGCATCTGATTGTATTGCATAATTCTCATACTCTAAACAAAACTATAAGAACAATAGTTAGGTGCATGACCTATAATAGTTGAGAATGCATCTAAACAAATTTTCAGAGTTTACCTGTAGTGCTAAAATACGATCTTCCACTGTATCTTTAACAGTCAAACGAGATACAGTAACAGGACGAGTCTGCCCAATTCTATGTGCCCTATCCACTGCCTGGTCCTCGGCATAAGGATTCCACCAGAGATCAAGGAGAATTACGTGGCAAGCAGCAACCATGTTGAGGCCAAGATTACCGGCTTTCAGTGACATAATCATAACTCTGACCTGGAGAAAAGAGGAAAAAGGTCCTTTTTAGTACAGATATTGACTTAATGTCTGCAAACTTTAAAGAAATTAAGGCGTAAAAGGAACAAACAGAATAAACCTACCTCTGGGTCAGTGTTAAAATCCTTCACTGCTTTATCTCTTAAGTTGAGAGACATCGTTCCATCTAGTCTCCTGTACTGTATAAGATTGGTATTCAGTGAAAGCTCCAGCAAATCCAACATGCCAGTCCACTGAGAGAAGACAATTGCTTTCGCTGGGGCTACTCGACTCCGATTTGATTCCATAGTATCACTTTCAGTAAGGGCATCTGTGTTGATGATAGAATTTAGTATATCAATTGCTGCTTGTATCTTGGAGGAGACGTAGCTGCTTTGACTGATTGAAGATGACTCATTATCCGCTGATGAACTTGTTCCTGCAGAACTAGATTTGCCAGAGATGCAAATCCTTAATGCACCTGACGAAAATAATGATTCAAGACTTAATGTTTTACTGCAATTAGGGGCAGGACACATATTCTCATCGGTCGTTATCCGTTCATGTATACATTGATAGCAGAAAACATGACCACAAATCGTCACAACAGCATCCTCAGGTGGGTCCTGCAAAAAACATAATTTGGTTGCAGGCATGAAAAATGAGATTGAAGGACCTACAAGTGCAACATGGTTTTTTTGAGAGAAAAAAACAAAAATGAAAATTCGAACGATATCAGTGATTGCAATAGCATGTGCACGCAGAAAACGAGAAAGATCTTGACTAAATGTGTGCTACCTGGTCCAATTATCCTAGGCAAGGTTAGACCTGGACCCCTGAACCTGACCCAATCATTTGAAATGCAGTTCTAATATGTGGGTGTAGACCAATGATGCATATACATCTAAAATGAACCGCTAGATGAGGTTTGGATGGACTAGATTCATAAAAAAGTGGATTCACTTGAAATGCAGTTCTAATATGTGGGTGTAGACCTAAGTTTGATTGTTCAATTCTCTGAACAAAATTATAAAGATGCATCATGTTAAAAATGTTAATCTACAAATATTTGTGCAAAAATATGCTCATATGTGAACTGTAAATGTAGGACAATAGAGAAGACTCCTTTGCGAAAGCATATATCAATTTATTTTTTGCACAAAAAGATATTTGAATCTTTTTTTAGAACTTTAAAAAAGTAAACAAGTGTACATACCCAAATTCAAGTGGAGCTAATGTAGAGAATCTATATTTGGGGAAGACTCATTCAGTAGTACACAAAAATTAGTATGATTACACCCAAAAAGGGAAAAGGAGATAGAAAACGGTGAGCACCGAAATGGTGGTGAGAGATCAGAATGCTTACAATGCATAAGGTACAAAGCGCAGATCCAACTTCCACCTTTGCAAGCAAATCTATCACCACTTCCTTTGGAAGTTGCTTCGCCATTTCTATTGAACCATCACCTCCATATTCTGACTGATTACCCTTCACAAGAAGGGGATGATCACAGGCTTGCCGAAGCCGTAACAACATTAAAAGGATGTTTGCATAGTTTTGTTTGAGTGTCCCAGCCGCAGCGAATGCCTGAAATCAGCAGGTAGCATATCAGTATCCAGACAATTGCTTTCAATATTTTCAATCACCAAAATAAGATGCAAATATTTAACTAATGATCGAAATAAAATCCACCTCAAAACTACTACACTTTACATATTTATATCTACAGAAACAAATGGAATAAGTATGGATTAAGTATAAAAGAAGCTTGAACTCATAAGGCAATTCAAATAGATGTTGAAGATTAACCAACAAGATTTGAGAAAAAAGAGCAGCATCAAGGCTAGAAAACAACAACAAAAAGGAATTCGAGTTTGAGGATTTAACCAACCTTGAACTGTTGCCGAGAACGTTCTTCCAGTGTCATATAGAAGGACCGCTCCTCATGTGAGAAATCTACTTTATTCAGATTAATTGTCTTCGGAGGTAAATTTATGATTGGTACTCCATTGATCAGAGTTTCTATATGAAAAAGATATCACCCAATCATCAATATAGATTTTAAGCTAATGGAACATAGAACTAAGTCCACATGCACTCAACAAAAGGAGTTATAACGCAACAAATGAACACAGACAAGTAGAAAAGAAAAGGTGTCGATGACAACAGCAACAAAGCCTTTCAGTCCCAAGCAAGTTGGCATCGGCTAGAGAAAAGACAACAATGTCTGATAAAATAGCAAGGGATTCTATAATACTTGCAGAACAAGAAACATGATAGCTTTCTGCTATCTTCAACTCAGTTAAAACATGATAGCTTTCTGCTACCTTCAACTCAGTTAAGGAGCTTAAAGCCTTAAAGATATAGTTAGTGTTTTTCCAACGCTCATATTCTAAATGAATTTATCCGAAACGGAATGTAACCAAAGACACATGTAACCACATGCAGAAACAAATTTCGATAAACCTCTTCACATGTTCGGTAGCAATAAATAATGCTATGAGCAGCAGTAGAAAATAGGATTTAAGTGCAGTGATATAAACTAAATTAACATAAATAGCCTCAAAATAGAGCTGAAGATAGGTATGCGTAGTAAAAATGCATTTATCACCTTTTGTACGACGCAGGAGAACCACCCTCAACACAGCTTGAAGTTTCTTATACCCAAGAACTGCATCTCTGGCAATTGGGTGCTTTATCATTGTGCAAAATGAGTTAAATGTGGAATATGGATCATATTTCAAGAAACGAAAATAGCTGAACAGCTCATCAATTGCATTTTGTATAGGTGTTCCTGATAAGCACCATCTCCTTTTTGCTCTTAGCCCACAACAGGCTCTGGCCACTATAGTTCGGTAGTTTTTTATTGTCTGAGCTTCATCAAGCACAACCCTAAACCACCGTACCCTCGCAATTGGGCCACTGTCAAGGTCAAAGTCTGAGTCAAGTCTCTTCTTCTTTTTCTTAGACTTGCTCTTTGCACTTGATGATGGTTTTCTTTTATTGCCAGCTGATGGTTCTTCACTGTTCTTTTGATCTGAGTCATCATCAGCGATCTGTTTAGGTACTTCATTGGCCACAATTGTATATGTAGTCACAACCACATCGTATTTTGCCAGCTCACTTGGATTTTTGGTCCTCAAACCACCATGGTAGACTAGAACAGATAATTTAGCACCTTCACTAACCTTGTCAGTCAATTCGCTAGCCCACTGCTTAAGAACGCTAGCAGGGCATACAACTAGAGTACCTGCAGCTGGCCTTGTCATGGACCGCGTGGTGGATACAGATGACGTGCATGCTTTAGCCTTCTTTTTGCGATCAGCTTTTCTTTCTTCCATTTTATCCGGAACATTATTGAGTTGACTGACACATGGCTCAACACTAATAACACCAGCAGCAGTTGACGATGAAATAGCACCTTGGTCATTCTTTGGTTCATCATTCACAGTTTGTTCTCCTTCATCATCTTCATCAAGATTTAGTGCTTCAGATTTCAAACGATCTGAATCAACAGACATGAACTTAGACTGTTGACTCCTCTCCTTTTGTATAAGGGCAATTGTAGACACAGTTTTACCAAGGCCCTGTTACATGACAACTGCTTTTCTGTTAAAATAGAAATGTGCTAAGGAATAAATTGCTCACGAACAACGTTGGAAATCAGAAACAACCTGGTCATCCGCAAGAATCCCACCAGCACAATGTGAGCTATTCTCCTTTGAAACCATCCAAGCTAATGCCATTTTCTTTCAAGCAATAAAGTTGTGTAAGGAACATGATATCCAGCATGTATGAAACTGGCATATAATAGAAAGATCGACAAGATTCATATACCTGATGCTTAAGGAGAGGTACTGTTAGCACTCCCTCAGGCAGATCATCTTCCCTTTTTTCCCGACTAATATGCTGCATAACATATTTTGAAAAGCAATGTCATTCACAGAGCAGAGTCAAACTGATGGGCAATAGATAAAGCAGCTTTACCTGGATTACTTAAGGATATAATTCCTACTGGGGAAACATACCATGATTTGAGAAAGAAAAACGTAAACAAAATGTCTTAATTATGAAAGAAAAAAATATACACGCCTTCTTCAACAGTCAAAATGAGCATTTGTGTCTACAGAAAGTGATGTAATACTTCAAACTAGATTTGTAAATGGCAATCATAAGTTCATAACTGCTAAGATGTTTATAAAACAATTCTGATTAAAATAAGTAATAGGTACCATCAGCTTTACAGAATCTGACTTCATTGGATAAAGTATTATGCCACCAATTCAAATTATTCTTTTCTGTTACAGAACTGGTGAAAAGGTGGAGGTTGAACTTGTTTCTCAGTGAAGTACGGATCAGAAAATAATTTGAGCAAAATGAGAACCTCATAAGATAAGACACACTGCATGCACAAACCTTCAGGCATTTGCATTGTATATGAAAAATGGGAATCTTAATTGGTAAAAGTAAAACCACTTCCAAATATTTTGGTGTATAGTTATATTTCTCTAACCATGTTGCAACAGGACATATTGTTCCGTTTTCAATAGCAGAAAATATGGCAAGGTCACATAAAAGAAAATGGGAAAAGATCAACCATTAGACAATAAATTTGTAAAGCAACAGTCTGATCTGCTTTAAAAAATGCTAGATTTTCGCAACCCCGCTTTCTTTTTAATTTTTAAAGAAATAAACATGCAAAGAATTTAGATAATTTGACTGGTGCCACAACATAACAATTAGCCGATAAAAATGACAGATAAGTATTTCGTGCATATTCAAATTCAAAAGGTTAGAAGATGCATTTTGTTTCTTTGAAAGAAGTGCTTTAAATAATAAATAATACTGGTACATGTAAACATGAGGTAACTATATGTGATTCTTTCTATATCCAGTAGAAACTATTTATAGAGTATCGTTTTCAGTGAAGATGGAAAGTATAGTAGATATCCCCCACTGATTTACCAAGTCAAGTCAGGTAATTCACAAGGTGTAGAGAGTATTGATAGTTATATTGTATAAAAATTGCCAGCGATACAGTTCACAAAGGGAAGAAATTTATAACTAGAGCGTATAGACACTGCCACTGGATTCAGCATGTCACACTATTATCTGGGCAGGAAGCAAGCAGCATTTACATGTCACACTGTACCTGCAGGGCTTCTTGATATACTGCTCTCTCATCAGAATCCAAAATCCTATTTTCTGGATTCAGGCGACCTTGTGCACCAAAGCCGTTAACTTCACTGTTATTAGAATTGCTGACACCAAACGATGAAGGCAGTACCCTATTTGAGCTAGAGGGGCCTCCATAAACAACAACATCATCTGTCAATAACTCAATATTAAATGAGGATAAGCATTTATCTTGCTACAGGAAACCTGGACCAGATAGCATCATTTGGAATTACCAAAGTAGAATAACATGAGGCTAGCTGTACGTACCATCATCATTCTCTCTCTGGCTATTGCTCACATTTGCCATCCTTGAAGATGAAGGATGCGCATTTCCATTGGTCATATTTGTTCCCATTCTGTTTTCACCCAGATCTTGTGAATTTCTATCGGTAGAAAGTGGTGGGAGCTTGCGTGTCGCACTAGCAACATTTGCATGCATAGATTTTGATGTGTTGCCATTGGAAAAAGAAGATGGAAGAACCCTCTTGTTATTGTCATTTGCATCTGCAGCGGAACTGGCGTGTCTTTCCCCTACACTGTCAACTCTGTTCGAAGCAGAAAGGTCCCTTGCAGAATCATGTCGTGCAGCCATATAAGAAGGACGGGGATGAGTCATGTCCCCTGAACCAAAAGTAGAACGAGCACTCTCCGTCGGTCTACCATTTGTAAAAGATGGTGGTAGAGTCCTGTATTGACCATTATTATTATGAGTATGCCTTGAAGAAGATGAGGCAGGAGCACCCCTCTGCCAATCCTCATCCTCAAAACTGATTGGACCACGCCCTTCACCATTCTGACCAAATCTTGTGATTGTAGAAGCTGGCTGCTGGTCAAAATCATCATCACTATCCGAGATCAAATCAATTATATCGTTATTGTTCATATTGCCAGCTAGCATGTGCACCTTATATGTGTAATCAGGATTTTGTTGTCCTTAACATGTTAACACGCCTGAACCGATGGTTTGATTCCTATATTAACATATTCAACACCACTTCCTAAGTTTTATGGATGATTGACATGCTAAAGAGGCTCTTCAGTCTTCAATGTGATAGTTAACCTGTAAGCAGATCAATATTTTTTGGACCTGAGTAAATTACAAGTTTTCACAAAATAAAACAGCAATAATTGCATGCAAGCGTTACCCATGATAACAAGGAAAAAAGTTTTTCTTTCTGAAAATTAGAAAAAGTCAATCACCAAAATTAACCTATAGCATTAAAGATGTGTTCACCTCAACACTCTAACAGTCATTCTAGAAGGCTATGATAATACGGACTGAGTTTTGCAAAATGTGCTTGCCCAATCAATCCCACTCTATTGGGCAGGAATAGCATGAATGGCAGCTCAGAACCACGAGTAACCGCTTCCTTTGGGGATCGTCCTTTTCAGTTTCTAGATGTGATTCAAGAATCAGATTATGTTTTACATACCCAAAAAGGTTTTCATTATGAACTTTGCTTTCATGAAACTTTTGAGATAGTTTGGTTCCTAAGATAAAACTTATGCATGATGCCGTTGGTTCTTATCTGATATGATTTTTTGCATTGACTAAAGTTTTTTTCACAACTGAATTTAATATTACAGGAGAGATAAACTACACTTGTTGAATTAGAAACAATTATAAAAGGGGCATTAGATAAATCATATGCCCACACATCATCCGGTAAACCAATAAAAGGGGCAAGTTTCCTGGCACAGCCTGCCTTTTTGCAGACACCTGGCATTGGGGCATCCATCATTTCTGGCTAATGCGTCATGCAATGCACTCACCACTGGATGCACGCCTGAACCCGCAAAAATTTCCCGCCCCGCCGCAGCAAGGGGGCTCAGTTGATTTGAACCCCAGTTTTTTTTTTTGGATAACATATTGCATCCATGACTTAAACATCTACCAGCAAGACCTCTAGTGGAAATCAAAGTGAGACACTAAATTAACTTCGCTAGTTTATCAATTAAAGATGAAATCAAAGGAAATCATATGACAAGAAGAAAGTTTGGGGCTATGCGGATTGTGGAAGTAAAACAAACACGTGCATGTGCAAGGGAGAACAGAAGGCGATTAATCAGTGGGAAGGGGAGAGGGAGAATGGCAAGCGGCTGCAGAAGCTATCTGCGTTCTAGTGCCTATGAGACAGGAGATGGGGGTTGGATGGGAGGAGGTTGTGGGCGGAAGTGCGCGGCGGAGGCTGCCTATGACGACCACCACACAATCCGTCAGATCCATACAGCAAGGAAGAGGAGGGTTCGAGGTAGGGCTCGGGGCGTTCGGGGTGCGAATTTACCTCGGTGTACAAACAGCCGCGGATAGAGGAAACGACGGCCGGAGGTTGGCAGCGTCGGGGACTCGGGGTTCGGCGGTTTTGGGGCTCGTCGGCGGCCGACGGCGTGGGCTCGATGAAACCCTGGCCGCGCCGCCGTGGGGGATCGTCGGCGGCCGGTGGGGCTTGTCGCGTGGAGGCGGATGCGCGACGCTCGCTTGCTGGATCGGGGTTCGGCGGCTTCGGCCCTCGTCAGCAGCCGAAGGCGTGGGCTCGATGAAGCCCTGGCCGCGCCGCCGTGGGGGCTCGTCGGCGGCCGGCGCGGCTTATCGCGTGGAGGCGGATGCGCGACGCTCGCTTGCTGGATCGGGAGTTTGGTCAGAGGGTGGCGGCGATGGGGGGAGAAAAGAGAGGGAGGGGAGGGGGAGGGGATTTTTTTTTAATCTTTTTTGTCATCGTTTAGAACCTGCTTCCTATGAGGGATCCCGCTGAGGAAACTCAGAAAATCCTAACAAGTAGTAGCTTGCTAATTAACGAAAATAAGACCGGTTTTATAGAGAGTTTATGTTATATAATTCTATATCATATCATCATTTTTTCTTCTATTGAGAAGAAGAGAAGAAAGAAGTTTTCGATGATGAGAAAGGAGTTTCATCCCATAAAACTTAGCCGTTACGGTTACTTAGTTTTCAATCTTAGTAACTGTGCTATGAATTTGTCCATCTCCAACCATCCTAGAATAATATTTTCAATAATCAGCTAATTAGGACATTTAATATTTTTAAATTAGTGGCAGAGTTGATTTTGCCGGTCCTAATAATCTTATCATAATTTAACTACTATATATAGTAAAATAAAAGAGATCCAAACCCTTCTATATACAAGGAGTGTAGGTAGGGATAGAAGTTATATTATACATATTTGAGAGAGTTATTTTCTTGGCCTTGAAAATGTTCAGCTTAGTTTCTTGTAATCATTTTTATTGAACTTGCTTACAAGACCTAAAAACAAGATTCGTTTAGGTTATTGACCCTTCCGATCATTCCGTCAATCTCTTCCCTGCCGTGTCCATTGCATCCTTTCCGTCAATCCTCACACTCAGCGCAACGCTTCAGCCAGGCGGTCGAGCCCGATGAGCGCGGGTGCGCGATTGCCGCGGCACGCCGCGCTATGGGGGCAGAGTGCAACGGCACGGCACGATCGTAGTGGTGTAGTGCGCCGGTGTAGTAACCCTTCTTGTACTGGTCATTCCCCGAGCCAGTGATGCTTGAAGACTGTCAGTGGCGCCCGGCGGCGCGGGACAGTTGGCCGGAGACCTCGATGATGCGGTACTGCGCCTCTGCCGCCGCACATGATGATGCGGTGCGTAGTGGCTGCTGCCTGATCCGAGGATGACAACGCGGGCACGCGGCGGCTGCGGCGCGATCACCACCCCTTAATGCGGCCAGACAGGCAGATTCGCCCTGTTCATGGTCCGGGTTTAGTGGATTTTTTTTTGAACCAACCCGTCCAGCCCGCGATGGAGCCAGGTTCGACAGTTTGAGACCCGCGGATTCGACGGGTTTCGACGGATTTATTGTACATGGTTCCCGCAATCTCGTAGCGCATGGCAATCCCGCTCCCGGTGAGGAGATGTCCATCGCGAGCTGCTTGTGCTCGAGCATTAGCCGCTTGAGGATGAGCATCAACCCCATATCGCGAAGCTAGTGCATGCCGAGCGGTAGTGTAATGGCGGCATCTCGAGGTCGTATCCTTCTTCCAGAACTGCAAGACCGTAAGAGCCAAGTACACCGCGTGAAGGTGACTAATATAATGAACAAAAACAAGCGGAGTGGCATGGGAAATCATTTTTGGTGGATGGCAACAGCAGGTACTGCTGCCCGCAATGGATCTAAAGAGCTACGCTCCATTGGCGAAAGGGCGGAGAGAGAAATTAGGAGATGCAGTCCGAGGAGGAAGAAAGAGTATAACATTTCGTTTTTGCTTGTTGCAGCCGGCCGGCAGCGAGTTAAGCGGCAGAACCCGGACCGAATCTAACCCGTAGGGGCATGCTCAAATGGTTTGAGATGGGCTGGTTCGATGGGTTTGATGGGTTGGAACCGGACCATGTACATGTCAGCGGGGAGCGCATTGGTGACCCGCGAGCTTGCCGTGCTCCCACCGGAGGCCCTCCTCTACTGGTGCTCCCCACGCTGTTGCTGCCGTCGGAGAAAATTAGCAGGCCAAATCCAGACCGGCGGTGGCACGACAGCTTGCCCAAGTGGTCCCCTCGGCTCCAGTGGCCGTCGCCAGCAACTTGCCGAGCTAGCGGACGAGGGTGGCCACCAAGAAAGAGGACAGGGTGAGAGAAGCAGCCGGCACGAGCAGCGGTATCAAAACTATTCCTACCCCCATCATCGAGGTTCACTCTTCTATATGTAAGGGCCCATTTAGTTGCGTGTTGTAAAATTTTTGAAAAAATATTTTTTTATGTTTGAAGTACTAAATATAAATTAATCACAAAATAAATTACAGAACTCGTCTGTAAATCGCGAGACGAATGTAATTAGTCTAATCAATTCGTCATTAGATGTTGTTTACTATAGCATTACTGTAGCGATTTAGCGTCTGATTGCGGTCTAATTAGGTTCATTAGATTCGTCTCGCGATTTACAGACAGCAGTCGCAATGCGTTTTTTATTTCGTCTAGATTTAAGTCTCCATACATGTGCCAGAATTTTTTTTTGAAATTTTGATTTTTGCAACTAAACGAGCCTAATTCTCTCACACATATCCATCTCTATCTCTACTACTAAGAAAAGTAGCCAGTACGGCCGAGGCAGGCCCCTCACCATGTCTGCGCTTTACCATGCTCCTGGTAACCGTCTCGATTTGTCGGAGGGGAGGCATCCGCTACTTTAGCGGACACCTTTACAGTACCTGTTGGGGCTCTTTTTCCGCAAAACCAGTACTGGAGGAGACTTTACCCGGTGCAGATAGCCTTATACAAGAAAAGTATGGAGCAAAGCTTAAAACAGTTGGATAGTAAGAGCGTCAAAGAGACGGAGGCAAGGTAAGTGTGTGTGCCGGCTCACAGAAGGGATTGATGGAAGAGAACGAAATGGATTGAAGGGTCAAGACCAAAACGAATTTTGTTTTTGGCGAAGTAAACAAGTTCAATTAAAAAGGAGTCAAGAAACTAAGCTAAAATTTTTTAGACCAAAGAAATAATTCTCTCTATGTATTTTTGGGTTATTTGGTTGATCTAAAAAAATTGATAAAATGAACTAACGTGCCATTGTAATTAATAAATTAATCTTGAAAATAAATCATACTATTGGGTACCTACTTGCATATATGTGTCGTGTCTCGCCAAGTTCTAACATTCACAAATTATGATATTGGTCTTGTTTGGTTTAGGTCCTAGCACATGTAGCATAATTTTTTACCAATAATTAGAGGTACTAAATAAAAACAATTTATAACTACACAACCCTTCGCTATTTCGCGAGACAATTTTAATGAGACCTTTGACCGTACAATTAGAGGATGATTACTGTAGTATTACTGCAGTCAATTATCAATTAATTACTGTTATTAAATTCGTCGCGAAAAGTTACATCCATCCATGAAATTTTTTTGCAAATAAATTTCGTTTATTACTTCATGCATACAAAAGAAATTCGTGCTAGGAATTATCACAAAGAAACCAAACGGGACCATTGTGATCCTCGGGAGTTACCACTAGGCCCATCCGCTAACTTTAGTTATATTAGATAAATTATTTCTATCATTTATTTGAGAACGTATCTAGTGCAAACCATATTTTTTGTGAAAACTCATGCAAACCACAACAAAAAGATCATCTAAATTCACCAAAAAAATCATACATGTAGATGATATGATGATACACAACCTTATAAAATATCTTGTCAAAACTCGACTTCGTTTGTAAGATATAAAAATAACAAATTTCTAACCAGAAATTTGTTATTTTATATCTCACAAACGAAGTCGAGTTTTGACAAGATATTTTACAAGATTGTGTATCATCATATCATCTACATGTGTGATTTTTTGATGAATTTAAACGATTTTTTACTATAGTTTGCATGAATTTTTATGAAATTATAGTTTGCACCAGATATATTCCCATTTCTTTAGCACTAACATCGCCTCGTCAAATCCTCGTCCTAGTCCAAGCCGAGCGCTCAGGACGGTCAACGCCATTTTTTTGTGAGGGCAGCAACTCGGCAAATCGAAACATGCCATTTTGATAGGGTCTGTTTAGTTTGTGAAAATTTTTAGATTTGAATACTGTAGCACTTTCGTTATTATTTGACAATTAATATCTAATCATGAACTAATTAGATTTAAAAGATTTGTTTCATCATTTACAGTTGAACTGTATAATTAGTTATTTTTTCAACTGTATTTAATGTTTAATTCATGTGTCCAAAGATTCGATGTGATGGGTACTGGAGGAAAATTTTTACGAACTAAACAGGGCTAGTTTCTAAAAAATTTCCTACAATATATATCATATCGAATCTTCGACACATGCATAAAGTATTAAATATAATTAAAAAAAATAACTAATTACACAGTTAAATTATAAACTACGAGACAAATGTTTTAAACCTAAATAGTCAATATTAAATATTACTTGTCAAATACCAATCAAAATATTGCATTGCCAAAATTTAAAAAAATTCGCAAACTATACAACATCTTAATAAAAAAGGGAACAGTGTTCGTGAAAACCCATGCAAACTAGTGCAAAAAAATTGTCTAAATTCACCAAAAAAATCACACATATAGATGATATAATGATACACAACCTTGTAAAATATCTTGTCCATCTTGTCCAAACTCGACTTGTGACAAACGAAGTCGAGTTTGGACAAGATATTTTACAAGATTGTATATCATTATATCATCTACATGTGTGATTCTTTTGATAAATTTAGACAACTTTTTTATTGTAATTTACACAAATTTTCATGAAATTATGATTTGCATACGATATGTTACCAATAAAAAAACCAACATGCCGCGGAAGCGCGGAGGGCAAGCCGCCCGCCAGTCGCCAGCGGCCAGCCCACCACCGTCCCAGACACTTTTGGGTTGGGCCCGTCACTTGCACCCGTTAAAATACTCCACGCCACTGGGCCCCGGGCCCACCCATTGGCGTCGCCACCCTCTCCTGCCACTCCCCGGCCCCGCCGGCCGCCGCAGATGGGCCAGCCGCGGCGGCGCGGCTACCCGCACGGCCACCACCACCGCTGCCCGCGCCGCATTGCACTGCCGGCGGCCGCGCTGGCCCTGCTCTTCCTCGCCGTCTCGCTCCTCTCCGTCTCACTCCTCTCCGCGCCGCTCGCCGACCCGCGCACCGGCCTCGCAACCTCCTCCTCCCGCCGGTTCCTCCGCCGCGACCCGGTATGGATGGACACTAGGTACTCGCCTTGGCAGGCATGTCCGTGCTGCTCGATCTGATTGTAACTTTCTCTCTTCCTCTGTTTTGAGTCCACAGACGAACGGCTCCGGCGGCGAACTGGAGGGCGGCGAGGCGTTAAGTGTTCCGGTAAGCTCACAATGCTTGTGTATTTTTTCGTGGTTTATTTTCTGGATTGCCCATAAATAATTCAAATTTGGGCAGATGTTTTGTTCGGATTTGATCCTTGGGGGCTTAGGTTCTGAATGCACTACCCCCTCATCACTTGTGTTGGGGGAATAATGAGGAGATGAGTCACATTGAACCGCATTCATAGGAAACGTTAGATTTGACCTCTCATGTAAGAACAGCTGATCATCCTGTTATGTTTCGATCAAATGCAGACAGATGGATGGACTGGGCAGGATGATCTTTGGCATTCAAAGGTTGCTAGCAACTTCTATGGATGCTGCAACTCTAGCAGTAAATATCTCGGTGAGCAGTCACTCAGTTGTGATTTGCTGCTTATAATTTAGACCATGTTGTCATAACTTTTGGATGTTGCGTGGAACTTTGTAAGTGGGAGTCAATGATGAATGCCTATTTGTATCTTTTTACACTATGATAACTGATGATTTAATAACTATATCTGCCTAAAGATCTTTTCTTTTCTTTCTTTTTGCAGATTCCAGTATTACCACACAGCCAGAGCGATACTTGATTGTTGCTACAAGTGGAGGTCTCAATCAGCAGAGAACAGGGGTGAGATGTATCTCTGGTTGTTATCTAGTACAACTAGAGTCGCATGCATGTCAATGGATATGATTTAAATTTTAAAACACCTGGAGTTAATATAGAATTCCTTTTTCAACAATTTTGTTATTTTTCATCTTTTTTGCTCAAAACTATGCAGCACATTGTTTGTAATACATGTTGTTAGGACCTGCCCAAACTACCTGAGGTATATAAATTGGTAAAGGTCACCAGCTATGTAGTCCATGTGCAGGTGTGACATGTTTAATAAAATGCCAATTCCTTTGGTGAAATGGAGCGGAGAATCTTACTTCCATGTCCAAATTACTTATTTGCTGGTTTTCCTCATCCTGTAAAGCAGAACTATGCAGTGGACATATCATGGCACCTGCTTCTTTGTAGATAGTTGACGCTGTAGTTGCTGCACGTATTCTGAACGCTACACTTGTTGTTCCCAAACTGGATCAAACATCTTTCTGGAAAGATTCAAGGTATGCAATAGTGAGCAATGAGCACTTCCCAAATTTTAGCCCATGATATCCTATGATTATGGGTGTTCAAATTTAATTTACTCCACATCTTTTGTATTCAATGCTGCAGCAATTTTTCAGAAATCTTTGATATCGACCGGTTCATCTCATTCCTTGCAAAGGATGTCAAAATTATCAAAGAGCCTCCAGTAAAAGGAGGTAAAGCCATGAAGCCTTATAAAATGCGTGTCCCCCGAAAATGTACTCCACAGTGTTACTTGAACCGCGTCTTACCGGCAATTCTGAAGAAACATGTAAGTTGTAGCACCTATGGCTTAGCTGGCCCACAGTATTCCCTTTCCACCATCTTCGTGATAACACATTTGATTATCCTTTTTGATATATCTGTCATGGTGGGTATTAGATATGTATAGCCTAGCGTGTATAGTTTCCATACATACATGTATTGCTTGTATTCCAAGCCACTCCGGCTATATATATATATATATATATGAGGTCACCCCCCTTGATAGGGTGTGTGGTGTTTACCCAAATCCATCTCTCTACATGGTATCAGAGCCTAGGATCAATCTGATCCTGGCCTTCCTTCCGCTGCCCTCCCGCACCGCGACTCCCTCGCGGCGCGTCCACCCTGCGACAGCCTAGGCCTCCTCCTCTGCGTTTCCCAGCCGTCGCCCCCCCTCTCCTTCCCCATGTCGACAGTGTCTTCCTCCGACTCCATGCCGTCCATGCCGGCTCTCGGCCAGGGCACCCTGCCCGCCGCCGGAGGAGGCACCATGGCCGCTTCCAATGACGGCCACGCCCCTGCACCACCTCCGATCGTCGTCCACCCCTACGCGACGGTCTCTGTGAAGTCGCACGTCCCCATCACGTTGGAGTTGAAGAACTCCAACTACTCCAAATGGGCGTCCTTCAAATCCATGTGCGGCAAGTTCGGTCTCAAGCCACACATTGACGGCACGCTCCCTGCCTGCCGCACCGATCCCCAATGGGATCAAGCCGACTGCTGCATCCGTACCTGGATCTTCGGCTCCGTCGACGAATCCGTCCTCAACCTCATCATGGACGGTGACGACCAGACCGCCCGCGAACTGTGGGTCGCCATCGAGGGCCTCTTCCGCGCCAACAAGGAGTCGCGCGCCCTCCTACTCAGCCACGCGTTCCACTCCATGCAGCAAGGCGATACTCCGATCTCTGAGTTCTGCCAGGAGATGAAGAAGATGGCCGACTCCCTGCGCGACATCGGGCACGGCGTCTCGGACTCTCAACTCGTCCTCAACCTCCTGCGCGGCCTCAACGATCGCTTCACCAACACCGCCGACGACATCGCCAACTCCACCGTCCTCCCCACCTTCGCTCAGGCCCGCGACATCCTCGTCCTTAAGGAGCTGCGCCTGAAGAACTCCGATTCGGTGGCCGCCAGCACCGCCCTCCTCGCCTCCACCAACGCCTCCTCGTCCACCTGCACGAGCCCAGGCTGCCGCTCCTCTTCCGCTGGATCTGCTCCAGCTCGCGGCGACCAGAGGCGCGGCGGCGGCGGAAACGGCGTTGGTGGCGGCGGCGGCAAACGTGGCAAGGGCAGGGGGCCCCAGCAGGCCGGCCAGGCCACTCAGGCCGGCGGCACCCCTCAGCCCATGGGACAGCGACCTATTGGGCCTTGGTTCTGCTTCAACCCGGGCTGGGCTGCATTCCAGCAGCAGGCTGCGGGTGGCTGGCGCGGCTCGGCTCCTGGGCTGCTCGGCCCATCACCCCAGGCGCATACGGCCTTTGCTCCCCTGCAGGTGTCACCCCCGGCCCAATCTTGGGATCAGGCCGGCCTGATTGCTGCGTTGAATCAGATGGCGCTTCAACAGCCTGGCTGGGTCATGGACTCTGGCGCCTCCCGTCACATGTCGGCGACGGATGGTATACTCCTCTCCCGCCTACCCCCCTCTCACTCCATAACCATAGGCAATGGTTCCTCCATCCCAGTTACGTGTCGTGGCAATTCCATCCTACCCACCAGTGCGTCCAAATTTACCCTCAATAATGTTCTAGTTGTTCCATCACTCATCCGTAACCTGCTCTCTGTTAGACAGTTTACCCGTGATAACAACTGTTCCATAGAATTTGACGCTCGGTTTCTCTGTTAAGGATATCCAGACCAGACGCGAGATGCTTCGCTGCAATAGTGACGGCGACCTCTACACTCCCAACAGCCGCCACCTCCACTGCTCCACACGCCAGCCTCGCCGTCACGCCCACCACTTGGCATCATCGTCTCGGTCATCCAAGCTCCGTGACTCTAGACATTCTTCGGAATAATTCATCTATAAGTTGTAATAAACCAGCTCATACGCTTTGCCATTCATGTCAGTTGGGTAAACATGTGCGTCTCCCTTTTTCCAACTCTAGTTCACGGAGTAGTGTTGCTTTTGAGCTTGTTCATTGTGACGTTTGGACCTCCCCTGTTGCAAGCATATCTGGTTATCGTTACTATCTAGTTATCGTTACTATCTGGTTATCTTAGATGATTACACTAATTACTGCTGGACGTTTCCCCTTGCTCGCAAGTCGGACGTTCTCTCTCACGTTACCAGTTTTTGCGCCTTTATCCAAACTTAGTTCGGTCTTCCCATCAAGAGTTTCTAGGCTGATAATGGTACAGAGTTTGTCAACAACAGTCTGACTTCTCTGTTCTCCTCACTAGGTATTCACCTACGGTTATCTTGCCCCTATACCTCTCCCCAAAACGGGAAAGCCGAACGCATGCTGCGCACCCTGAACAACATACTGGGCGGAGGCTCTTGCCACTGCTACCTACCTCCTTAATAGGAGGCCATGCACCTCGACACAAAATTGTACCCCCTATGAGCTGTTGTACCATAAGGCCCCTGACTATGCGCATCTTCGCATTTTCGGTTGCCTATGCTACCCCAACCTCTCTGCCACGGCACCTAACAAGCTGGCTCCCCGCTCCACAGCTTGCGTCTTTCTCGGTTACCCGTCTTCACACAAAGGCTATCGTTGCCTTGATCTCTCGACTCGGCGAATTATCATCTCTCGTCATGTAGTCTTCGATGAGACATGTTTCCCCTTCGCCTTGCACACCCCGTTCTCCCCCTCCAGCATCGACTTTCTGCTTGCTGGACGTGCCGCGCCGGTGCCTTGCACTGTTGCAGCGGCTCACCTCCCTGCGGAAGCTCCGTCGCTTGTCGACGTTGAGCGACCGCGCTCGTCGCCCCGGCTTCCTGATGAGGAGCCGCCTGAGGATCCCGCCATCCTCTTCCGCGGCCCAGTGCTGTTCAACCCCTCGGCCTCGCCGAACAGCACACCGGCCGTTGCGTCTTCACCTCCGGGCGGGTCAGATGGACCGCCCAGCGGCCCGACTGCTACTGTTGGGCCGCCACTCGCTGCTGCCGACGTCGCACTGCCGCCGATACACAGCAACATACAGCTTGTGTACAGTCGTCGTCCGCGGCTTGCTGGTACTACTGCTGCTACAGGTTTTGCAGGTCCTGTGGCGCCGCCAGCACCAGCGCCCCCTGCACCAGCACAGGTGCCGACGCCGGCGCCCGCCCCTTCCCGGCCTGTGACTCGATCACAGACCGGATCGCTTCGTCAGGTTGATCGGCTGAACCTGTCTGCGATGACCTCCGTCATCTCCCCACTGCCGGCGAACTATCGCAGTGGGTTGGCTGATCCCAACTGGCGTGCTGCCATGGCGGAGGAGTACCAGGCGCTCATCGACAACGGCACTTGGCGACTTGTACCTCGTGCTCCTGGTGCTAACGTGGTGACGGGCAAGTGGATCTTCAAGCACAAGTACCACTCCGACGGCACCCTTGCCCGTCACAAAGCCCGTTGGGTGGTCCGCGGCTTCTCCCAGCGACACGGCATCGACTACGACGAGACGTTCAGCCCCGTCGTCAAGCCGGCCACCATCCGCACCGTCCTCTACATAGCAGTCTCCCGTGCCTGGGCGATTCGTCAGTTGGACGTGAAGAACGCTTTTCTTCACGGCCACCTCGAGGAGACTGTCTATTGCCAGCAGCCGCCTGGCTTTGTCGACCTTGCTGCTCCTGACCATGTCTGTTTGTTACAGAAATCTCTCTATGGTCTGAATCAGGCTCCCCGGGCGTGGTACCAGCGGTTTGCCACATACCTTCACCAGCTTGGATTCATCGCCTCTACGTCTGACACCTCCCTCTTTGTCTTCAAAGAGGGCACGAGTGTCGCCTACCTGCTACTCTACGTCGACGACATCATCCTCACGGCGTCGTCTTCAGCTCTGCTTCAGCGCATCACTAAGCGTCTTCACTCTGAGTTCGCCATGACGGATCTCGGGGACCTGCACCACTTCCTCGGCATCTCCGTCACGCGCTCCTCAGACGGGTTGTTCCTGTCTCAGCGCCAGTACGCTGTGGATCTCCTTCGCCGTGCCGGCATGGCCGAGTGTCACCCTACAGCGACACCTGTTGACACTCGGGCCAAGCTCTCCGCGACGGATGGCGCCCCTGTTGCTGATCAGTCTGAGTACCGGAGTCTCGCTGGCGCTCTTCAGTACCTCACACTGACTCGACCCGACCTGGCGTATGCAGTTCAGCAGGTGTGCCTCTTCATGCACGATCCTTGCGAGCCCCACTTCGCGTTGATCAAGCGGATTCTTCGCTACTGTGAAGGGCACCCTTTCCTCTGGACTACACATCGGCACTGGCTCGGCACGGACGCTCACCGCTTACTCAGACGCGGATTGGGCAGGCTGCCCTGACAGTCGGCGTTCCACCTCCGACTACTGTGTCTTCCTCGGCGACAATCTGATTTCTTGGTCCTCCAAGCGTCAGACCACAGTCTCCCGTTCCAGCGCAGAAGCAGAGTATCGTGCCGTTGCTCATGTGGTTGCCGAGTGTTGTTGGCCGCGACAACTTCTCCAGGAACTTCATGTCCCGATTCCTTCAACGACAGTTGTCTATTGTGACAATGTCAGTGTTGTCTACATGACAACGAACCCTGTTCATCATCGTCGCACGAAGCATATCAAGATTGACATCCACTTCGTTCGGGAGAAGGTAGCTTTGGGCCAAGTTCGGGTACTTCATGTGCCATCGTCACATCAGTATTAGATATGTATAGCCTAGCTTGTATAGTTTCCATACATACATGTATTGCTTGTAATCCAAGCCACTCTTGCTATATATAGCCGTACTGGAAGGTGCGGCTGGATCACCTCCTTTTCAGGGAGAGCTAATGCTTATGCTTATTGGGTATTTTGGGGTGACCTCATATATATATATATATATATATATATATATATATATATATATATATATATATATATATATATATATATATATGAGGTCACCCCCCTTGATAGGGTGTGTGGTGTTTACCCAAATCCATCTCTCTCTACAGTGGGACTCAAGTACAAGCGCCGCAAGGCCCGCAACAAGATTAGTCAAGAGTCATAGTTTGTTTTTAATTCCTATTTGTGTGGCTTATCTAGTTTATTTCTACCAGGCTCGGTGGGCTTATAAACCGTGACCTGCAGTTAGTTGAGCAGATCAGATTGTATTCTCAGATCGGTTCTTGGTTCCTGCATTCCTGGCGTGCAGAGAGCTTCAGCCATAGTTCCGGCGCGCCGGCGAGGCCCAGGGCCAAGGCCGGCCAATACCTTTGGATATAATTTTCGTCAAGTTCCTTCCATCAATTCCAATCCCTCTTTAGCCCGTGACATCTTGGTATCAGATAGCTCTGGTTCCGTGTACATGGCAACCGACGGCGAGCAGTCTTCCCTCGAGACGACCGTCGACGAGATGCTCACAACTCTCACCGACCTCGCCGCCAAGGTCTCTGACCTCGCCACGCAAACCGCCGTCCTCAAACCCTTGTTGCCGCTCCCCAAGAAACTCGATGGCTTGCCGGACAAGGTGACCACCCTTAAAGCCGCGGCGTTCGAAGGCTCCAACCAGATCGCCGCCTTGAATCTCGCCGTCTCACGCCTGGAAAAGGCGCAGCGCGGCGACAAGGAGCCCTCCGAGGTGGACGCCGGGGGGGGGGGCTGCCTCCGTGCCGTTCCGCGAGACGCCACATCTCCCTCACCAGGACGCGGATGAAGACGACGCCGGGGATCCTCGTTTCCACCTTCGCGCCCGCATCGAATTCCCGACGTTCGATGGCAAGGAGGATCCCCTTCCCTGGTTGAATCGTTGTGAAACGTTCTTCCGGTGCCAAAACACGCTAGAACGTCGCCGCGTTCCATACGCGTCGCTGCACCTGACCGGATCGGCCCAACTCTGGTTCTGCCGCCTGGAGTTGACAACGGGAACACCTTCGTGGCGCCGCTTCGCACAACTTGTGTAGCAGCGTTTCGGGCTGCCCATGACAGACGGTCCCGTCGGCGAGATTATGCTGCTCCGGCGGGACGGCACCGTGGACGACTACACCGACAAGTTCCTCGCCCTCGCGTGTCGCGATGCCGAACAGACGGAGTCACAGCTGGTCCAGATGTACACGGCCGACCTCGTCAACCCGCTCAAGACGGACATCGCGCTTCGCCGGCCGACATCCCTCGACGACGCCATCATGTTCGCCAGAGCCTACGAGCAACGCATGCTCCTGTTGGCGTCCGACCTCGTCCACGCGAGGAGCACCCGCTCCGCGCCCCGCGCGACGCCCACCCCGGCAGCAGCATCGCACACGTCCTCCACGTCGGCCCACGACTCTGCATCCTCGGCTGCGGCAGGCTCCGGCAGGACAATGTCACTCGCGTCTACCCTCCCACGCCGACGCCTTTCCCCGGCCGAGATGTCCCAGCGCCGCGCCGAAGGTCTGTGCTACAATTGTGACGAGAAATTCGTCACGGGTCATCGCTGCAAGAAACTCTTCGTCATCGAGATCGTGGGGTTCGACGACGCGGACACGAACCCAACGGCGGCCACCATCTCCGCCACCGACGACACGCCAGGCATCTCTCTCCACGCGATCACCGGCGTCCGGGCTCGCGGCTGCCAGACCATGAAGGTGCTCGTGTCTATCGCCAACACGACGGGGATCGCCCTGCTCGACTCAGGCTCGTCCCACGACTTCATCGATGTCGACATGGCGCGGCGCGCAGGCGTTCCACTCCAACCGTGCCCGCACCTCGCGGTCACTGTCGCGAACGGCGATCGCGTGGCGTCCCCAGGCAAAGCTCTGGCCCAGCATGTTGGCATCAGCGGGGAGGCGTTCGACATCGATCTCTACGCCCTCCCCTTGGGCGACTACGACATGGTGCTCGGCGTCCAATGGTTGGGCACCCTTGGGCCGGTCCTTTGGGACTTCGCGCGACACAAGATGTGCTTCACTCGATCCGGGAAGCGCATCACGTGGACCGGCATCGACACCACCCCGGGTCTGGCGTCTGTCCCTGATGAGCCGCGACGGCGACCTCCTCGACGCCTTGCTGGAGGAGTTCGACTCCCTCTTCGCCGAGCCCCAAGGCCTACCCCCCGGAGCGACACCTCTGCCACCGCATTCGCCTCAAGCCCAGCGCGGGAGCCGTCGCCGTTCGCCCCTATTGCTACGCCCACGCCTAGAAGGACGAGCTCGAGCGCCAGTGTGATGAGATGCTGCGCTTGGGCATCATCCGGCGTAGCACCTCGGCGTTCTCATCCCCGGCACTGCTGATCCGTAAGCGCGACGGCACCTGGTGCTTTTGTGTCGATTACCGGGCGCTCAACGATGCCACAATCAAGGACAAGTTCCCGATCCCAGTGGTGGAGGAGATCTTGGACGAACTACGCGGGGCGCGATTCTTCACCAAGTTGGATATGCGTTCGGGTTACCATCAAGTCCTCATGCACCCCGACGACGTCGACAAAACCGCGTTTCACACGCACCAGGGCTTGTTCGAGTTCCTGGTGATGCCGTTCGGCCTCACCAATGCGCCGGCGACATTCCAAGCCATGATGAACGACATCCTCCTGCCGTATCTGCACCGGTTCGTCCTTGTATTCTTCGATGATATACTTATTTACAACTCATCGTGGTCGAATCATCTCCGCCACGTTCGCACGGTGTTTCGCACACTGCAGGACCATCAACTCTTCCTCAAGAGGTCCAAGTGCGCGTTCGGCCTCTCGTCCGTGGCGTACCTTGGCCACGTGATTTCGGAGCGCGGTGTGTCCGTCGACGAGCAGAAGGTGGAGGCCGTCCTGTCCTTAGCTCGCGCCGTTCGGGGCTTCCTCGGCTTGGCGGGCTACTATTGGCGCTTCATCCGCGACTACGGTGCCATTGCTGCTCCGCTCACGGTTCTACTCAAGGAGGGGTTCCGCTGGAACCATGATGCGGAACGCGCGTTCCAGACCTTGCAACGCGCCCTGACGGAGGCGCCCGTCCTGTAGCTGCCGGCCTTCGACCGCGACTTCATCGTCGAATGCGACGCGTCGGGCTCGGGCTTCGGTGCGGTGCTGCATCAAGGCGGTGGCCTAGTGGCTTTCTTCAGCAAGCCAATCGCCCCGCGCCACACCAAGCTTGCGGCGTACGAACGCGAGCTGATCGGCCTCGTCCAAGCAGTTCGCCACTGGAGGCCGTATCTATGGGGCCGGCGCTTCATCGTGCGCACGGACCATCGGAGCTTGCGGTTTCTCCTAGATCAACGCTTGACAACAATCCCTCGGCACCAATGGGCAAGCAAACTACTGGGCTTCGACTTCGTGGTGGAGTACAAACCGGGCTCCTTGAATGTGGTAGCCGATGCTCTATCTCGGCGGGGTGAACACGTGGGCGAGCTGGCAGCTCTATCCGGGCCGACGTTCGCCGTGTTAGACCAAGTCCACCAGGAGATCAATGGGGATTCCGCACTTTCATCGCTGCGCGACGCCATCAGAGGGGGTGCCAAGCCGGTTCAGTGGTCGGTTGTTGACGCCCTGATCTTATTGAAGGGTCGGATCTACATCTCAGCATCATCTAGTTTGCTGTCCTCCATTCTGGACGCTGTGCATGGTGTTGGACATGAGGGCGTACACAAGACTCTTCACCGCCTCAGAGCTGACTTCCATGTTCCCAATGATCACATGGTGGTGCAAGATTTTGTTCGTGCCTGTACCACCTGCCAATGTAACAAAAGTGAACACCTGCAGCCTGGGGGTCTATTGCAGCCGTTGGAAGTGCCCTCCTCAGTATGGTCCGATGTGGCCATGGATTTCATCGAAGCTTTGCCCAAAGTGAATGGGAAGTCGGTTATCTTGACAGTCATTGATCGCTTCTCCAAGGCCGCTCATTTTATTGCTCTCGCTCATCCATATACCGCAATCTCCGTGGCTCGGGTTTTCTTTTCAGAGGTGGTTCGTCTTCATGGCATTTCAACATCGATAGTGAGCGATCGCGACCCGGTGTTTACAAGCTCCTTTTGGCGCGAGCTATTCCGACTGTCTGGGATCAAGTTGCAGCTCACGTCGGCCTTTCATCCACAATCAGATGGGCAGTCCGAGGCGGCAAACAAGATCATCTCCATGTACCTTAGGTGTCTTACCGGATATCGCCCGCGCAACTGGCTGGAGTGGCTTCCGTGGGCAGAATTTTGCTATAATTCATCATATCAACAATCTCTGAACTTTACATGTGGTCTATGGTCGCCACCCCCCAACAATTCGTTCGTATGAGCATGGCGACGCTCGCTTGCCGGCAGTGGATCGGGCGATGAACGACAGGGATGAATTTCTAGCTAAGGTTCGGGATCGTTTGGAGCAGGCTCAGCAACATTACAAGGCAGTTTATGATCGACATCATCGTCCGGTGGAGTTTTCTCCAAGTCAGTGGGTTTGGCTTCGCCTTTTGCATCGCCCGACTGCCTCACTCAGTATTCGTGGCCGTGGTAAATTGGGTCCTCGTTTCTTCGGGCCCTATCAAGTGCTGGAGCGTGTGGGTGATGTCGCATACAAGCTGGCTCTTCCAGTCGGCTCTCGGATTCATGATGTCTTTCATGTTGGTTTGCTCAAGCCGTTTCATGGAGAGCCTCCAGTGGTGATACCGGACTTGCCACCATTGCAGCATGGTCGGGCAGTGCCGCAGCCGGCAGCAGTGCTTAAGAGTCGGCTTGCTAGAGGACAGCATGAACTCTTGGTTCAGTGGAAAGGAGCTCCTTCAGAGGAAGCATCGTGGGTCGCTCTTGAGGAATTTCAGCGCTTATTTCCGAAGTTTCAGCTCGAGGACGAGCTGCTTCTCCAGGGGGGAGAGATGTCATGGTGGGACTCAAGTACAAGCGCCGCAACAAGATTAGTCAAGAGTCCTAGTTTGTTTTTAATTCCTTTTTGTGTGGCTTATCTAGTTTATTTCGGTTGGTTTGTTACCAGGCTCGGTGGGCTTATAAACCGTGACCTGCAGTTAGTTGAGCAGATCAGATTGTATTCTCAGATCGGTTCTTGGTTCCTGCCTTCCTAGCTCCGGCGCGCCGGCGAGGTCTAGGGCCAAGGCCGGCCACTACCTTTGGATATAATCTTTGTCAAGTTCCTTCCACCAATTCCAATCCCTCTTTAGCCCGTGACAATCAGGATGGTAACGGGGCGGGACGGGGCGGGGGGCGGCCTCCCGTCCCCGCCCCGATCCCCGATCTCGAATCCCCGGCCCGGCCCCGAAACTCCAATCGGGGAAAATCTTGCCCCGGCCCCGGCCCCGTGGGATCCCCGAACCCCGACGGGTCCCCGTGAGGATCAACAGATTGAAGCAAAGAACGAGCACGAACTAATAGATCGAAGCAGGAATGAATAGATCGAAGCAAAGAACGTGCACAAGCTAGCATATCCAAGCACAAATCAAATACAGGGGCACATATAGCCAAAGCACGAGGCAAGTACATCATCAAAAGAACAAGCACAAGCTAACATATCAATCGGACTTGCTTCTACTACTCGGAGACAAAGGGAGCAACGATGGATCACGGACGGATAGCCAGTGACGGCGGCGGCTTGCGCTTCTTCGCAGGCTGATGCGGCAGTACCTCCGGCTCGACGTACTCCTGCCCAACGGTGTCAGCCCCTCTGCTCTCACCTCAAGGTGCGCTCGCTGCCTTGCACTTGATAGCAATGAGGACTGAGGACGGGCGCAGGAGTCGAGCTCGGCAGGGGGCGACACGCCGATGCCGGAGTCGAGCTTGGGAGGGAGCAGAGCAGATCGGGAGGCGCGACCCTCGAACGAGATGGCAGACAGGCGGATCTGGCGACCGGTGACAGGCGGCGCGCTGCGAACAACCAGGGGCGGGCAGGCGGTGGCCACCAGGTGAGCGCCTGAGCCACGAGGCGGCTGGCGGCGGCGGCTGATGGGGAGAGGAGAGGGAGAGAACTGATGGGTTAGGGTTTCACGGGTGTGTGCACAGCTTATATGGGTTGGGCTTTCTTCATTTCGGGTCTCCACAGATTCCCCGCGGGGTGAAAATTAAACCCGCCCCCGCCCCGCAGCAATTCGGGGCCTCGGCCCGGCCTCCCCATGGGGCCAATTTGGCCCCCGTCCCTGCTCCAGACGGGGCGGGTCCCCTCGGAGCCCCGCTACCGCGCTGCCACCCTGACATGACAATATCAGTAATTGAATTTTACTGACCTTCTGCGGAGTTTATCTTTGAGGGAAATTTGTCAGTAATGCTTGGCTTCCTGAATTTTTTATGTAGCTTATTCGTGCACTTCATTATTTTATGCTTCTATGTGTAGTTTGATTTTAAAAATTTAAATTAAAATAACAAAGTTTTTTATTTTTGTAATGTTCAATGCGTACTTTGATTAAGGAACTGAGCCTAACTGGGTAGCTCAGTTGGTCCGAGGTGTGGGTGCACACCAGTGACACCTATATTTTGTGTCCCTCCTCGACTTTAATTTGGGTGCCTATTTCTTCTTTTATTTACAAAGCCACCTATTCCCCCTAGGTTGGTCAAATTTTTGGTGTAGTTTGATTTCTGCTTCCACTTGTAGTTTAAGTTCATAAGAATCCAGTCACATATCTAAATATCTTATTTTACTTCCTGGTGGTGCAGGTTATTCGAATGACTAAATATGATTATAGGCTCTCAAATAAGTTGGACACTGACCTGCAAAAACTGCGTTGCAGAGTCAATTATCATGCTTTGAGATTTACTGACCCGATACAAGAATTAGGTGAAAAGCTAATACAACGAATGCGGGAAAAGAGCAGATATTTTATTGCTCTTCATCTGAGGTATTCTTTGTTCTGCAACATTAATGAACCTGTCATCAGTGATCAGTCTGCATTTTTCATTCGTTCAAAGTTTACCTGTTTCAGCTCACTCGGTTGCAAAGATATGAATACTATCACTACTTTGGACTTCTTATCTCAAAATGATGAGTGCTGCATATGGTTGTTTGCAGGAAACTTTTTACTATCCGTAACAAAAGCTGTAGTTTCTATGATTGTATGTAGTGGCTTCTCTCTTCTTAATGAAATTACATGCAGCTCTCCTGCGATGTTCGAGAAAAAAGACAATGATTCTTCTTCAGCTGTTTAAACTCGTCTCAAACTTTTCTACTGGAGCATCCTTATTTCACCATCTCCAGAATTTCTTCTCATGTTCTGTTTGTGTAAAACAAAAGGCGACTTTAGTTGTTGAAATAAAACTGCTAAGATGACTAGTTGGATTCCCTTCATCTCCAGCCACTTCCCTTTGGACTTAAATAAAATGATAATTAAGCAGGAAAAATATGAAAGATGGTTAAAAATAAATATAAAATATTGCATATTCTTCTCCGCTGCTGTTCTGGGTATCATTAGTTCATTATGTTTCTATTTCTTGACCAAGACATGCTTTTTGTTGTGATAGCAGATTTGAACCTGATATGCTCGCCTTTTCTGGGTGCTATTATGGTGGTGGAGAAAAGGAGAGGAGAGAATTAGCTGCAATTCGCAGACGATGGAGAACCTTGCATGTACGAGATGTATGATGTGCACTTGTTACTTGCTTACTGAGTAGAGTTACCTATTGCTAATCCTGTTGTGTTTTGACATTCCAGATACGTGACCCAGAGAAAGGAAGAAGGCAAGGTAGATGTCCACTAACTCCTGAGGAGGTAGGTCTGATGTTGAGGGCATTAGGCTACAGAAGTGATGTCCCCCATTTATGTTGCTTCTGGTGAGATATATGGAGGGGAAGATACTTTAGCACCCCTCAAAGCGCTCTTTCCAAATTTCCATACAAAAGAAACACTGTCAGGCGAAGAGGAGCTTGCTCCATTCTTGAAGTTCTCATCTCGCATGGCTGCAATTGATTTCATTGTCTGTGATGAAAGTGACGCTTTCGTGGCTAATAACATTGGTAATATGGCCAAAATCCTGGCTGGGCGAAGGTGACACATCATCTTGTATTTATCTGTTGTTAACCCTTTTTCCTTTTTCTTTATTGAAGTTCATTTTATTTATTGCTGCTCAATGCAGGAGATATTTTGGTCACAAGAGAACAATCCAACCAAATGCGAAACAGCTCTATCCCTTATTTATGAAGAGGGGAAATATGTCATGGGATGCATTCTCCGCCCAGATGCGAATAATCCAGAAAGGATATATGGGTGATCCCATGGAAATCACACCAGGAAGAGTCGAATTTCATGCGAACCCAGCCGCCTGTATATGTGAAAAGACCAGTGGAAACTCAGTAGCAAAGTCCATTCCTAGAAGCAACAAGGAATCTGTAAATGACACTGGAATAAGGAAAGCCGTTGTTGGACCACCGTATCCTGTTTATACTGATGAAGAAGCAGATGGATCTGATACAGAAGATGACCAGGATACCACCGCAAGAGGAGAGATGATTGATGCTGACCCCGACGATGACTCTGTGCTCAGACAAGATGATCCTGAGCCAATGTTCTTAAGGCGTTGAGGCGAGGTGTGGCGCCCTACCTCCTCTGGACGCCTAGGCGACGCCTAGGCGAGGCGAGGCGACGCCATACACCAACGTAAAAGCAGCATATTAGCAGTATAATTAGCAGTATAAAGGGGAAAAGAAATGAGAAAAGAAGAAAGAAAAGAGAAAAGGCCCGAGAAGAATGCAAGGCCCAGCCCACCAAGTCACTACCAGCCCATAAACTACTCTTCACCCTCCCGTGAGCCCACCCTCTCCACCCTATCGTCGTGCGCGTCGCGCACCAGCGCCGCCCGTCCTCCTCGCCAGCGCCGCCCGTCCTCCTCACCAGCGCCGCCGGTCTTCCTCCTTGCCGCAGCCACCCCCAGATGGAGCACCAGCGCCGCCGCTCCGGGAAGGGGCGCCGGCAGGTAGGCAGAGACGGAGCAGAGCACCCCCGCCGAGGATTCCAGGTGTTGGCGGCCTGCACCCTCTCTCTTGGGGGCCAGATCTCGCCGGCGCCGGTGCCGTCGAGGATGAGGAAGGCGGAGGTCGTCGCCTGCTAGTTCTGGTAACCTTCTTGCTCCTCCTTTCATCTCCCGGTCGCTCCTTCCCCTTGCTCTTCCTCTCTTCTTGCTGGGCGTCGGCGACGCCTTGGCCTCCCTGAGCGCCTTGACGCCTTGGCGTCGCCTAGGCGATGCCTAGGCGACGCCTTAAGAACTATGTCCTGAGCTAGAGGAGATCCTGTCAGATTAGTTCAGTTGTGCGGCTATTTGTTCCAGTTCGGCTATGCAAAACTGACTTTGCATACTGCTACATGTGTTGTATGCGGCAGCAACTTGATGGTCTGGACATCTCCTAACTTGTTTAATCTGCAGCTACTGGTGTACAGCTGTACATCCTCTTCCCCTTAGCAGCCTAGCTGAATGATGGCTTGACAATGTTTGTCATCTGCGGCATTGTGGCGTTCAGATTTTTCCTCTCTTTTTTTAGACATCGGCGCCTGTGCTCATCGCTCATGGAAATGTGTATATTCCAGCTTCATTTTCATAACATCTTTGCTAGGCCAAAATTTCTTGGCATCTGTGTTTTGCAGTTGCTGCTTTCTTTGTGCTGTAACCTTATCGACACATCAGAATGTGACATGCATTCTTTGTTGGAAGAAAGTAGCGTGATGCTTACAGCCACGGCATAGTCGATTCTGTGTTACTGTGATCAAGTTTCTAATGATCGCATTTTGCTTGAGTAGAACAGACCAACTTGCAAGTGTCTCCGTAATGTTGCGAGGTTGGCTATTGTATGCCTGTGTATGTTGCCACCCAATCCACGGAAGAACTGTCCCGTTCAGGACTTCAGGTCAGGCACAGTGACATGATTTTCGCCTCGCTACCACTGAAAATCTCTATTGTTGAAATAGTCGCACGGTACCCCTTCTGTTCCGAATTATAATTTATTTGATTTTTTATGTTAAATTTGACCACTCATTTTATAAAAAAAAATTCAGCAAAATATCTTTTTTTTAATAAAGCAAGTCAGACGAGTGGTCAATTTGAAAATTAAAAAGTCAAATAGATTATAATTTCGAATGGATTAGCAGGACCGACGCGGCGCCACATCGGCTCATCCAGTCGTCAGATTCTCCCCAGGGGCGGATCTAGCGTGGGGGCTGGGGGTGCGCCAGCCCCCCCTACATGCTTGCACATCAAGGAAAAATAGGGGAGGAATGAGGGGAAGAAGAAGAGAAGAAAGAAGGAGAGGGGGGCTGGAGGAGGAAGAAGGATGTCAGCCCCCCCTGTCCATGAATCCTGGATCCGCCACTGATTCTCCCCGCTACTCCATGTCATTGCACGTGAGCTTCACCACCAAAACTGGGCTAGTCGTACGCAGGGTTTTGGCCCGGCGTCTTTGGATCAGCTGCCACTCCCTGTGTACCGGCGTCCGGCGGTGTTCAGTTCAGAGGTAAGAGGTCACAGGCTCATAAAAAGCTTGCTCCGGATTCCAGCTCTCTGGCTCTTGAAGCTCCCATACCAAATGGAGGTAGTACAGAATCAAGATAAAAAAAAATGTATACAAGTGCAGGCCAGATTAAAGGGGTGTTTGGTTGAGAGCCACTGACTACCACGGGCAGAATATTTTCGCCACACTACAGTGTTTTCTGTGGCGGTGAAAACGACCGCCATATATCTGTGGCGAGCCACGGCGTGGCGTGTCGTGGCCACCAATCAAACAACCCCCGAGTGCATGCAGGCCCGTGCCCAGGGGACGTGTGTGCGGCTGCACAGGGCTCCTATTTTTTTGGCCCCAGAATTTGTAGCAGCCCATTAACTCCCTGCATCATTTCTATTTGGCCGGCTCTAATGCAAAGGGTGAAACGGACGCATGTCACGCCCATGCCCTGCACAAAACAAAAAGGCCCGTAACACTGAGGAGTCCTGACGCCCGCCGCCCGCCAGTTTAGTTGTCGTGCCGTCTTCCTCTAATCCTGTGCCGATTCATCTTCAGTTTTTGTTTTTCACGAGTCACGACAACAAGGGCCGAGCTGTCGAGGCAGATGCCAGACGGCAGGGCAGGCAACACCGTGTCACCGCCGAGGCCATGATCGCGAGTTCGCGACGGCGACGCGGTGCAGCAGCCGGCCGGCAGCCCCAGGGCAGGCGGAGAATTCAGCAACGACAGGTCGGCAATTTCAACTCTTCACGCAATTGACTGGCTTAAGGAGAAGGTAAATAGATATTTCTTTTAATTCCCCCCAACTGTATTGATATACGTATATACTTGTATTCTTTGAGTCTTTAATGGATTAATTATAATTTTGTTCTTTCATCTTTTATGTTAGAAAACGATCGATTGAAGCCATATCTTTTGCAAATCGATCTAGAAAATATGATTCTGGCAGCCAAAAACATAAAGATGGTTAGTCTAGTAGGCATCACTTCAGAATTTCGCACAGGCCCCAATTTATGCCGGCACGGCCCTGAGTGCATGTCAAGTTTTAGGTCAATGTTTGGTTGCCGGCCTTCAATTACCACGCCACAGTGTGGCCTGCGGCAACCATGGCAACCAAATTCTCCACCACACACGCCACAACCTCGCCACACTCGGCATACACTAGAAGACAGGCAGCAGCAAGAAAACGATAGGAAGACAAGGTTGTGATGACCGAAGCTTGATACGAACCAAAGAATAGTCGTGGCGGGATGTGGCTCCAAACCAAACATGCTCTTAGTTGCAATTCACAGATGCTTACGGATGGACCTCTGATCCAGTGGTAACTCCCGAGGATGGGAGCTTACCGGCGGGATTCCACCTGGATACTGAGGTGCGTGTGTGCTGGTTTGTCATGCTACTTGTACTACATACATTCAAGATTTCTTCGTAGCGCAAGTTGTGCTACGTGAAACAAACAGGGCCGGAGTCCGATCAAAAGTGGGTGCCAAAGTCTTGCATGACAAACCAATGCTAATGTGGCTACCTTAAAAAAGAAGGATCACAGATGGCGCACGCGCTGAGTGAACGAATGGTGTGGTACGTAAGAGAACACTGCCATACCCATACCTGACCTGAAGCATGCGTGTAGACTGTAGACACTTCAAGTCTTCAACCACATCCAGGACTGGCCTTGTTTAGTTGCGCTGTGTAAAATTTTTGAAAAGACATCTTTCTACATTTGAAGTACTAAATATAGACTAATCACAAAATAAATTACAGAACTCGTCTGTAAATCGCGAGACGAATCTAATGAGACTAATTAATCCATCATTAGAGGTTGTTTACTGTAGCAGTACTGTAGCAATTTAGCGTCGGCCTAGTTAGGTCCATTAGATTCGTCTCGCGATTTACAAACAAACTGTGCAATGCGTTTTTTATTTCGTCTAGATTTAATTCTCCATGTAGGTGCCGGAAATTTTTTTGGAATTTTGAACTTTGCAACTAAGCAAGAGGCAGGCCTGGCCGCCCGGGCTTGATCCAAAAGGGGCATCTAGGTTGGATTCCGATGCCTCGTCGCCGACCGTCACGTGCACATTTTTTGATTCGACGACCGTTGCCACCAATTTAGGTACGGAGGCACCATTAAATGTGGAGCAATTTTTTTTTTTGGTAATCATAGCACTTTCAATCATTCTCAGAGCGATTACAATCCACGGCTGCTAACTCCACAAGCCAGTCCGGAATTACATCAAGCCAAAAAAACGACCGCTCCAATGCAGAGATCGTAGAAGCACATACATGTGCCACCGAGTTTGCATCTCTCCGCACCCAACGAAAAACTCTGAAAAACTCTTCCCTAGCTCTATGATATCAAGACAAAGACTTCCTATAGAAGAATAAACAGCTTCCGGATCGTGGAGCAGGTGTACCAGACCTTGGCAATCGACCTCCAACACCACCTTGTCGAGACCCAATTCCAGCGCCAATTCCAGCCCCTCGCGCACAGCCAAAGCCTCCGCCGAGAGAGCAGAGTCGACATCATCAAACCATCTCGCCGCTGCCCCAATCACCGCACCCCCATCATCGCGAATGACCACACCTGTGCGCCCAGTGGACGATGTCTGATCATAACCGGCATCAGTATTCACCTTCATCCACCCCCCTTCCGGCTTCTCCCACATCACCCGAGCAGGCGGCTGTCTCGGCTGGTTCTGCGGTCGCAAGGCCAACATGAAGCGTCTCCTCATAAGAGAAGACTTAAATGTGATACAAAACATCAGTCCCAGGAGGCTGATGCCACATTTATTACATCAGATGGTTCAAAACCTTACAAACCTTGGCGGACACTCGATACAGATGATAATAATAATTAACCAGGCTACGACATAACACCAGACCGCGAACCACATAGGATCTACTACGGGCTCAGAGTACTGCGACAGCGGAGGCATCTTAACAGGGCCGGTTCCACAGGCAAGGTTGGGTGTAGAACGATAACCCTACTCGGCGTCGTCTGGTACGAAGTCCGGGTCTTCTTCTGTAAAAAGTAAGAGTGGGGTGAGTACAAACGTACTCAGCAAGTCCAACCACACCCACGGAGGGGGTTATAACAGAATAATATGCATAGGTAAATCAAGGATAAAGTTACGGTTTAATTTGCAGAAAAACGACATTTTATGCGGGGGTTTATTTTACGAAAAACCTTTTAGAAATCAGTTTTTGCAGTAACACAGAGTTCAGGTTTTAAAACTGCTACCGGACTCCCCGTCCGTCGTAGCACACGGCACAACTGCCGGAACCAATTCCAAAACAACTCACACCAGCCCATCCCAAAGAAACACTAGTTATGTGACCACACCATAACTCGCCCAATACCGTGGGCACGGACTATTCGAATAGATTCTTAACTCTGCAGAGGTGTGCAACTTTACCCACAAGTAGGATACCACAACTCGAACACTGTCGTGTCGGTGTAGATCCCAACATAGCCATTACCCACCGTAGCTAAGCCTGACTAGCCATCACGGGATGCACCAAGGGGTCATTGACCGTTCACTTAGGTATAACCGGGCATAAGTCACTCGGGACTTATCCCTTTTCCTTAGTTACCCGTTGCTCTCAGCTCTCCTGATGGCTACCACACCAACTAGTGGGATTTATGCTACGCCGTTGCCCATTCAACGGTCGAGTGGCTTGCACGATAGTGGAGTTAGGTGAGATGACACACCAACTCGGTCCTTAGACGCGACAAGATGGATATCTCCCTTCTTTGCCCTGCCACACAGGCATAGGCACACCAATCGGCAATTCACACAGAAATGCCGTCCATCCCGTCCATACTCATCTTTCGAAAATCCACATTTTATCCCTTCCCACACGCACACATTTTCTTTATCAAATAAATTATGTTATGAGTAAAGTCCTAAGCGTTCTAATATCGATTAACGTCCAAGCAAAATCAGACATTAATCTAGGTGGTCAAGGAATGGTCATCACAAATCAAGGGGTGGCTATCCAACCGTGCTTTCATGCAAGTAAAACATATGCAACTTTATAAAACAGGCCATTGGGTTGTGTTCATAAAAACTAGGACAGAAACATGCATCAAAGGATGGGATTGAACTTGCCGTCTTCAAAGCCTTCGGGGAAGTCCTGTCCTTCGGGCTCGGGGTCGCGGAACGGGTCCTCGTCCACCTGCTCACAGCACTGCTCGTCAACGGGTTCTCCTTCGTTCACTCCGTGGTCTACAGCACACACAAACAAACATTCAATCAAAACAAAGATTTGTCGTCGAGCTCGAAACGGGAACACATGAAATATAGAGCATAGATTGTTATTTTTGAATGGTTTCTGAATGGTATGGCCAAAACTGAGTTAGGAGAGGCGGGGTAAAATTTTAGGTTAAGCCGGGGTTGTTAGGCACATAAAATGATAAGTCAAAGGAGTGTTCGGGGCCTAAACAGGGGTCTAGGGACCTAATTGTAATTAAGATTAAGTAGGCAGGGGCTTGGTTTATATTTTAGAAACTTCATGGGTCAATCTAAAAGAGTCAGGGGCTTACTTATAACTAAGTTTATATGGTGAGGGTTTGTTTTGAGAATATAGCAGAAGAGGGGGTTCTAATTGCAAAAATATCAAGAGGTGGAAGGGTTCTTAAGGAAATAGGGGAAAGGGAGGGGGTTTTGGGCGAAATCGCCCTTCTTCTTCCCCCTTCTCGCGTCCTAAACAGGGGAGGGTGGAGGCGGCGCTTGGCGCCGGCGATTCGGCGGCTCTGAGCCTCGCCGGTGGCCCGGGGTAGAGGGGAAAGGAGGTGGGGGCCCTGCGGGGTCGATCCCCGGCCTCACCTTGTGCCGGGGTGGGGCGTGGCGGCCTGGCCACTGTGGCCAGCGGCGGCGGAGCTACAAGGTAGGCGGCGGCGGCGCTAGGGGAGCAAGGAGTGGCTAGGGCGGCGGCTGCGGCTCTTGGTAGTGGATGTGGCACTCGGGGACGCTCCGCGGCCCTTTTTATAGGCGGCCAAGGCGGTGGAGAGGGGTGAGAACGGGGTGGCCGGCGGGGCTCGCGACGCGACTCCTCGACGGCGTTAATGGTGTGGGGCGGGCGCTGCCGGAGCGGTCTTGTCGCCGTGGCGATGCTGCGTCGAGCGCGTGGTGGCCCGGCGTCAACCCGAACAGCGGCGGCCTGTTGCTGAGGCAACGGCGGCGTTGAAAAGGCAGCAGCGGGGCAGGTTCGGCCGGCGGAAGGGCTGCGGCGAGGCGGGAGTTTGGCGAGGGCGGCACGGCGGCGTGCTGGGCGTTTGCGTGTGGCAGGCGGCGGCGGTGTGCGGCCGTCAACGGCGGTGTGCGCGGGCGGCAGGGCGAGCGGGACCGGTGATGTGGCGTGCGCGGGCGCGTAGGTCACGGCGTGACCGCGTGCGCGTGCAGAGGCGGTCTAGGCGGGCGAGCTCACGCCGGTGGTGCGGGGCCGAGGTGGGGCTTGGCGCGCGGTCGAGCGGGCGAAGGCCGAGTGCGCGCGCGGGAAGGCGGCCGGGCGACGTCGCGGCGCGGCGCGACGGGCGCCGGGTGCGCGAGCGCGCGGCCGGTTGGGGGCGGTGCACGTGCACACGGTCGAGCGGGCCGAGCAGAAGGCGCGGAGCGGGGCGGCCGAGCAGGGAGGGCGACGCGGTGGGGTCGCGCGGCAGAGGGGAGCGGGCGAGCGGGCGGCGCTCGGGAGCGGGCAGAGTAGAGAGGGAGGGAGCCGAGCGCGCGGGTAGGAGAGAGAGGGAGAGGGAAGGAGAGGAAAAAGAAAAAAGAAAATGGGAAAAAGAAAATGGGGAAAAAGAAAAGAAATAAAAAGGAGGGGAGAGAAATAAAGAGAGAGAGGGGGCGAGCGCGTCGGCGCTGATCGCGGCCGCGGTCGGCCACGCGCGGTGTCGGCCGCGTGCGACGCGCAGGCCGAGGGCCAAACAGGGATGGGACAGCGGAAGATTTGGGTGTCGGCTCGGTTCCTCGGGGTATCGGGAAGTCAGGCGGAAGATGAAACAAGATGGGATCGAGCTCAACGACAAAACAAGGATTAGCGCGTGATTTATTTTTGCTAGATTTTTGGGATGTTACAAACCTACCCCACTTAAAATGAATCTCGTCCTCGAGATTCGACTGATCCTTAAATAGGTGGGGAAATTCCTTCTTCAGAGCATCTTTGCGTTCCCACGTAGCTTCTTTTACTCCGTGTCTGCTCCACTGAACTCTGCAAATTCATACTTCGGAGTTTCTGGTCCTCCTGGTGACGGTGTCTAGGATCTTCACCGGTATTTCCTGATATCGCAGGTCTGGCTGCAGATCTATCGTTTCAACCGGCACATGCTCTACTTCGGGTATCCTCAAACACCTTCTCAACTGCGAGACATGGAATACTGGGTGGATATCCGTCATTTCTTCTGGTAACTCCAAACGGTATGCTACCGCTCCAACTTTCTTCAAAACTCGGTATGGTCCAATATACCGAGGGGCCAATTTTCCTTGTACTTGGAATCTTCGGGTTCCTCGAATAGGCGATACCTTGAGATACACAAAATCTCCTGGGTTGAAACTTATTTCCCATCTTTTCTTGTCCGCATAGCTCTTTTGTCGGGACTGGGCTGCTTTTAGCTTTTCTCGAATCTCGGCGACTCTTTCTTCGGCTTCTTTTATGAGTGCGGGGCCGACTAGGGCACGTTCTCCAACTTCTGACCACATCAGGGGGGTTCTGCATTTTCTTCCATAGAGAGCTTCAAACGGTGACATGCCCAAGCTTGCTTAGTACCCGTTGTTGTATGAGAACTCAGCGTAGGGTAGACTCTGCTCCCAATCCTTGCCATAAGTTAGGACACATGCTCTCAGCATATCCTCCATGATCTGATTCACCCTTTCTGTCTGACCATCTGTCTGTGGGTGATAAGCGGAGCTAAAGTCTAGCTTGGTGCCCATAGCTTTATGCAAACTTTTCCAAAATCTAGAGGTGAACTGGGTCCCTCTATCTGAGACGATTCGGCTGGGCACACCATGCAATTTCACTATGTTCTCTATATAGAGCTTAGCTAGCTTCTCCCCGTCATAGTTGGTCCGTACGGGTATGAAGTGAGCTGATTTAGTAAGGCGATCCACTATTACCCATATGGAGTCATGTCCTTTCTGGGTTCTGGGCAAGCCCACCACAAAGTCCATTCCTACTTCATCCCATTTCCACACCGGGATGGGTAGGGGTTGCAGTAATCCTGCCGGCTTCTGGTGTTCAGCTTTGATTCTCTGGCAAGTATCACAACGGGCGACAAATCGTGCAATATCTGCCTTCATCCCATTCCACCAATACTTCTGTTTTATGTCCATGTACATTTTGGTGGATCCTGGGTGAATTGAGTAGGCCGAGTTATGGGCTTCATCCATGATCATCTGCCTGAAATCTCCTTTCTGGGGCACACAAATTCTGTCTTTATACCACAACGTTCCCTTATTATCAACTCGAAAGTCTGGGGCCTTATTTTCTCTGGTTTGCCTCCGGATTTCCATCAGTCCTTTGTCCGATCTTTGGGCTTTCCTGATTCTTTCCTCCAGAGTGGATTGAACGTTCAGCACTTGGCTGGAGCCTCGAGGGACAATGTGCACATTTAATCGTGCCATTTCTTCTTGTAAATGGTCATTCTTAGGCCCGTAAGACTTCCGACTTAGAGCATCAGCTACTACATTTGCTTTCCCTGGGTGATAATGAATTTCCAAATTATAATCTTTGACTAATTATAGCCATCTTCTTTGCCTCAAGTTCAAGTCCGGCTGGGTGAAGATATACTTCAGACTTTTATGGTCGGTGAAGATTTCACACTTATTTCCAATCAAATAATGCCTCCAGATCTTAAGTGCGTGCACTACGGCTGCAAGTTCTAGGTCATGGGTCGGGTAATTTTGCTCATGAGTCCTGAGCTGACGGGAAGCATATGCAACGACTTTCCCATCTTGCATCAGTACACAACCCAATCCTTGTCGGGACGCATCACAATAGATGACGAAATCCCGATGAATATCCGGCAGGGTTAGCACTGGGGCTGTCGTCAATCTTCGCTTCAACTCCTGGAAGCTCCTTTCGCACGACTCCGTCCAGGTGAACTTCTTTTCTTTCTTGAGCAGCTCTGTCATGGGCCGGGCTATTTTAGAAAACCCTTCAATGAATCTCCGATAATACCCAGCTAATCCAAGAAAACTCCTGATCTCACTCACATTGGTCGGCGGCTGCCAGTTGGATACTGCTTCGACCTTCTCGGGGTCTACTGCCACTCCTTCTGCGGTCAAAATATGGCCAAGGAAGGCTACTTTCTCCAGCCAAAATTCGCACTTGCCGAATTTGGCGTATAGCCTATGCACTCTCAGTTTTTCCAAAACTACCCTCAGGTGCTGCTCGTGCTCCTGAATGCTCTTTGAGTAAATAAGTATGTCGTCAATGAAGACTACGACAAACTTATCTAGCTCGTCCATAAAAACTTTATTCATGAGGTTCATGAAATAGGCCGGTGCATTTGTCAGTCCGAAAGACATCACTGTGAACTCAAACTGTCCGTATCGGGTGACAAAGGCTGTCTTCGGGATGTCGCTTTCCCTAATCTTGAGCTGAAAATATCCGGACCTTAGGTCAATCTTGGAAAAGTACTTGGCTCCTTTTAACTGATCAAAGAGATCATCGATCCTGGGAAGGGGATACTTATTTTTGATAGTGACTTCGTTTAGTGCCCGGTAGTCTACACACAACCTCATACTTCCGTCCTTCTTCTTGACAAATAGAACCGGGGCTCTCCAAGGAGACGAACTTGGCCTGATGAAGCCAATCTGTTGTAACTCCTCTAGTTGTTTCTTTAACTCTGCCAACTCAGAGGCTGCCATCCTATAGGGTCTTTTGGCTATGGGGGCGGTTCCAGGAACAAGATCAATGACAAATTCTACGTCCCTATCTGGTGGCATACCGGGAAGCTCTTCGGGAAAGACATCGGGGTACTCATTCACTACCGGGACTTCCTCCAAGGACTTGGCTTCCATGCTAAACACCATCGGGTTTGCTCCACTTTCCCGGGTATGGCAGGTCACTCGGACTCCTTCTGGGTTTGTTAGGTGTACTACCTTGTCCGTACAACCTATGAGGCCATTATGTTTGCTTAGCCAGTCCATTCCAAGGATCACATCTATCCCTTCTGACTTAAGCACTACTAGGTCTGCTAAAAACTCTACCCCACTTAAATTGATCCTTACCCGTAGACAACCCAGTTGACACCTGATGTCTCCTCCGGGCGTCCAGGTTAATAGGGGTGTTTTTAGTAGTACCGTAGGTATTTTATGTTTCTCCACAAAGCTCGAGGATATGAATGAGTGTGATGCTCCAGAATCAAACAGTACTGTTGCAAGAGTTGAGCTGACTAGGTACTCACCGAGTACTACGCCCTGGGCTCCTTGAGCTTCCTATGCGTCGATGTGGTTGACACGGGCTCATCCAAAAGACTGCTGGGATTGCCTCTGCTGGTTGTTGTTGTTGTTGTTGCTGTTGCCACGGAGGGGCACTCGGTTGGCACCGGTCAGAACTGGCTTGGGTCCGTTCACTGTGTTGGAGAAAGCCGAAGTAGCAGGCTTGTTCTTGGCATAGGGGCAGTCGGCGATGAAGTGACCCGTCTCACGGCAGTTGAAGCAGGCTCTCACGTTGCTGTTGTTGTTGGTGACCTGGCTCGCATTATTCTGTGAGGCCCTCATGGTGTTCTGGCTTCTGGGCTGTGTGTTAGGGGCCCGTGGTCCTGTCACTTGAGACTGAGTTTTGTACTGCATTGGGGCTTGGGACCTTGGTGCGTTGTAGCTGAGACTTCTGGTCTTCTGAAAACGATCCTGCTGGCGAGACTTACTCTCCAGAAACTTGCGCTTGTTCTCTTTCCTTTCATCAATCTTAGCCTTCTCGGTGAGGATTGCCTTGTTCATCAAGGTGTTGAAATCAGGATAGATCTGAGGGGTGAGCAGGGTCCTGAGTTCTGGGTTTAGTCCCTTCTTGAACATGTCCTGCTTCTTCTCGTCGTCGTTCACTTCATCTGGCGCATATCGAGACAGCTCCATAAACTGGTGAGTATATTCTTCCACCGACATACTCCCCTGCTGAAGTGCGCGGAACTCATCTGCCTTGCGCTTCATGGTGGCCGAGGGGATGTGATAACGGCGGAACTCCCTCACGAATTCATTCCAGGTGATGGTGGAGGCATCTCTGGCAGCAGCGCAGTAATTCTCCCACCAGGCTAAGGCAGTCCCGGTGAGTTGATGTGCAACCAGAAGAACTTTATCTCGATCCTGGCACCCAAATGGCTCGAGCTTCCTCTGGATCACGCGGAGCCAGTCATCTGCATCCAAGGGGTTGCTGGATCCGGCAAAAGTGGGTGGCTTGGCCCTCAGAAAAGCTGTCAGCTTGTCATTAAAGGTCTGCTCTCGTGGCTGCCTGTTCACTAGAGCATTGGCCAGTGTCTCCAGTATGAGAGTCTGGTTATGGATTACTTGTGCCAGGTCCACGAAAGGTGGTGGTGGTGGTGGCAGCTGTGCACCATGATTTTCTCCTCTGCCCTGACTCACTTCTTGTTCTTCCTGAGGATGGTTTTGCCCGTCAGGGTGTACTCCTGCATCAGCGGCTGCAGGGTCCCTGACTCGGGAGGCCCTTGTGATGCTCCGGGAAACCATCTGCAGAACGAGCGGATTGGGACTAAGATTAGGTGATGTTTAAGTTGGTTAAGTCGTAATTTTGAAAAGGCAGTATCTATTTACTGCCGGCAAGCACACAATCAACAAGCAATCATCACAAACAACAAGCACAAGCAACTTTATTACAGCAAGGGTGGTACAACAAGGGGCAAGGCCAAACGCGTACTACACGACCGGGTACACAACTACAAAAGAAAAGGGGCACAGATCTTCGTCGGACCACACGGCTTCATCCCTTGACGGTCGCTAACACTTTAGGCTGACTCATCGGCTTGAGTGGGTTCCTCCCTCGGAAAGGAACACACGACCTCCGGGGAAAAGAGTGGTCCCGGTTCGCCATCCTCTAGACCTCCGTTTTCCCGGGGTTGCGTTGCGGCTTCTCTTGCGGCGGCCGTAGACCTTCCAGGATTCTCGGGTGGGGCTAGTGGGTTTCCAACGAGTGGTCCCCATCCAAAGACGGGCGTCCCGAGCAGAACATGGTCTTCTCCTATTGCCGGGACTGGGGTTCCACTACTAGCCCATTCTTACATACGCCGGTCTCGGGCTTGCCTGAGGCTTTCCTGAGCAACTGCTTCACTGCTGACCGCGGCTGCGGCTCTTGCCTCGGCTTGGACTGCTCGGATCTGCTGCAGTCTTAGCGCGAGCTCTGCTTGCTCGGCTCGATGGGTCTGTTCCCTCAGCAAGTTGGCTTGCTCGTCAAAGAGCTGATCCAAGGAGGCTAGGTAGGTAGCTACTTGGTACAGGAGGACTTCTTCATGGCGGCGTCGTTCCAGGCTCCTCATTCGAGCTTCCCAAACTGGAGTCCTGATGGCTGGTGGGAAGAACCTCATTGGTGTGGGGGTGAGGTGTCCTTCAAAAATCCGGCACAGGTAACGAAGTGCTTTCCTGACGGCTAGGGGGTAGGTGTCCTGGTGCCTAAACCCTGTAGCAGTCACTCGCCATGACAGGATGTCGGGGTGGCGGTCACTTCTTGCGATGACTAGGATCACCCTGCAGCGGAGAGTGCCATGATGCTCGTACTCTCTGCTGTAGTACCTTGGGCGTTCCGTGACTCCAAGGCTTTCCAGCGCGTTGATCAAGAGACTGGGGAAGCCAGGTGCAGCTTGGCAGTTGCCCTGGGTCCATCCTTCCTCAGCCATCTGAAAAACAAAGGTAGGGTAAAGAACTTGCACAATCATTTGAGGTACACAAAAGGGGGTAGATGACATTTATTTATGGCAACATGGTGGAGTACAACTTCATGGGTACATGATTATTATTAGAACAAAGGTTCTAGTTTGGAGACAACTCTTATCAAGGGGATTCTTCCTCAATCCTAAGGGTGCGCTTCTTCAGTGGAAGACACTGATCCATCATGTTATCCTCGGTCTGAGTTCCTTTGTCCCAATGGGTTTCTTCAGGTTCTTCTTCTTCAGTTTGAGTTCCAACATCCCAATGGGTTTCCATGGGCTCTTCCTCTTCGGCCTGAATGCCTACATCCCATTGAGCCTCTTCGGGTTCTTCTTCTGCGTCTTCTTCTATCCATCCGCCTATTCCCCAGCGAGCCTCGTACCTCCGCATACGAGCTTGGAGAGCGGCTAGCGAGTCCTCGGCGCGTGTGGCTTTTGCCCGCTGTTCTTCCAGTTCTTCCTCTTTTTCATCCATTTGGACTTGGAGGGCGGCTAGGGAATACTCGGCATGGAAAGTCCTCGACCGTTGTTCCTCCATCTCCTGGGTTGCTTTTTCTGCTCTGTGGACCTGCTGTTTCAGTTGTGCTGCTTGCTCGCGATAGAGCTCATCCAGGCCGGTGAGATAGATGGATAGGTGAGAGACCGTGTCTTCTAGGTCTTCTTCTTCTCTTCCAAGTCCTCTCATCCTGGCAATCCATGTGCGTCCTCTTCCTTCAGTCGGCGGGAAAAATCCCATAGGAGTCCGCTGGAGGTGATGCCTGTAGATCACACGCAGACGTCGTAGGGCTTTGCGGGCGGCTTTCCGATAGGTATCCGGGAAACGGAATCCAGTGGTGGAGATGAACCAAGGGTCCACATCAGGGTAAGCGGGTGCTTCTTGCTATGAAGATCATCAGGTCACACCGAAGAGTGCCCTTAGAGTCGTACTCCCGGTAAAGAAATTCTGGCGGATCCACAACTCCAATGCGTTCCAGGCTGAGTATCAACAACTTTGGAAGGCCGGGCTCTGCGAAACAGATTCCGCCGATCCATCCATTGTCAGCCATCTGGAACAGGGCAAGAACCAAAGGTGAGTGTTTGTGTGAGGAAAGGATTAAGGATAGAAAAGTCCTAAGGTGAAAGGTCCTGAAAACGGGTTTCGCTCCTAAGGTCACGTCCTACGGCCAACCTGCGGCTCTGATACCACCTGAAGCGTCCCCTCATAAGAGAAGACTTAAATGTGATACAAAACATCAGTCCCAGGAGGCTGATGCCACATTTATTACATCAGATGGTTCAAAACCTTACAAACCTTGGCGGACACTCGATACAGATGATAATAATAATTAACCAGGCTACGACATAACACCAGACCGCGAACCACATAGGATCTACTACGGGCTCAGAGTACTGCGACAGCGGAGGCATCTTAACAGGGCCGGTTCCACAGGCAAGGTTGGGTGTAGAACGATAACCCTACTCGGCGTCGTCTGGTACGAAGTCCGGGTCTTCTTCTGTAAAAAGTAAGAGTGGGGTGAGTACAAACGTACTCAGCAAGTCCAACCACACCCACGGAGGGGGTTATAACAGAATAATATGCATAGGTAAATCAAGGATAAAGTTACGGTTTAATTTGCAGAAAAATGACATTTTATGCGGGGGTTTATTTTACGAAAAACCTTTTAGAAATCAGTTTTTGCAGTAACACAGAGTTCAGGTTTTAAAACTGCTACCGGACTCCCCGTCCGTCGTAGCACACGGCACAACTGCCGGAACCAATTCCAAAACAACTCACACCAGCCCATCCCAAAGAAACACTAGTTATGTGACCACACCATAACTCGCCCAATACCGTGGGCACGGACTATTCGAATAGATTCTTAACTCTGCAGAGGTGTGCAACTTTACCCACAAGTAGGATACCACAACTCGAACACCGTCGTGTCGGTGTAGATCCCAACATAGCCATTACCCACCGTAGCTAAGCCTGACTAGCCATCACGGGATGCACCAAGGGGTCATTGACCATTCACTTAGGTATAACCGGGCATAAGTCACTCGGGACTTATCCCTTTTCCTTAGTTACCCGTTGCTCTCAGCTCTCCTGATGGCTACCACACCAACTAGTGGGATTTATGCTATGCCGTTGCCCATTCAACGGTCGAGTGGCTTGCACGATAGTGGAGTTAGGTGAGATGACACACCAACTCGGTCCTTAGACGCGACAAGATGGATATCTCCCTTCTTTGCCCTGCCACACAGGCATAGGCACACCAATCGGCAATTCACACAGAAATGCCGTCCATCCCGTCCATACTCATCTTTCGAAAATCCACATTTTATCCCTTCCCACACGCACACATTTTCTTTATCAAATAAATTATGTTATGAGTAAAGTCCTAAGCGTTCTAATATCGATTAACGTCCAAGCAAAATCAGACATTAATCTAGGTGGTCAAGGAATGGTCATCACAAATCAAGGGGTGGCTATCCAACCGTGTTTTCATGCAAGTAAAACATATGCAACTTTATAAAACAGGCCATTGGGTTGTGTTCATAAAAACTAGGACAGAAACATGCATCAAAGGATGGGATTGAACTTGCCGTCTTCAAAGCCTTCGGGGAAGTCCTGTCCTTCGGGCTCGGGGTTGCGGAACGGGTCCTCGTCCACCTGCTCACAGCACTGCTCGTCAACGGGTTCTCCTTCGTTCACTCTGTGGTCTACAGCGCACACAAACAAACATTCAATCAAAACAAAGATTTGTCGTCGAGCTCGAAACGGGAACACATGAAATATAGAGCATAGATTGTTATTTTTGAATGGTTTCTGAATGGTATGGCCAAAACTGAGTTAGGAGAGGCGGGGTAAAATTTTAGGTTAAGCCGGGGTCGTTAGGCACATAAAATGATAAGTCAAAGGAGTGTTCGGGGCCTAAACAGGGGTCTAGGGACCTAATTGTAATTAAGATTAAGTAGGCAGGGGCTTGGTTTATATTTTAGAAACTTCATGGGTCAATCTAAAAGAGTCAGGGGCTTACTTATAACTAAGTTTATATGGTGAGGGTTTGTTTTGAGAATATAGCAGAAGAGGGGGTTCTAATTGCAAAAATATCAAGAGGTGGAAGGGTTCTTAAGGAAATAGGGGAAAGGGAGGGGGTTCTGGGCGAAATCGCCCTTCTTCTTCCCCCTTCTCGCGTCCTGAACAGGGGAGGGTGGAGGCGGCGCTTGGCGCCGGCGATTCGGCGGCTCTGAGCCTCGCCGGTGGCCCGGGGTAGAGGGGAAAGGAGGTGGGGGCCCTGCGGGGTCGATCCCCGGCCTCACCTTGTGCCGGGGTGGGGCGTGGCGGCCTGGCCACTGCGGCCAGCGGCGGTGGAGCTACAAGGTAGGCGGCGGCGGCGCTAGGGGAGCAAGGAGTGGCTAGGGCGGCGGCTGCGGCTCTTGGTAGTGGATTTGGCACTCGGGGACGCTCCGCGGCCCTTTTTATAGGCGGCCAAGGCGGTGGAGAGGGGTGAGAACGGGGTGGCCGGCGGGGCTCGCGACGCGACTCCTCGACGGCATTAATGGTGTGGGGCGGGCGCTGCCGGAGCGGTCTTGTCGCCGTGGCGGTGCTGCGTCGAGCGCGTGGTGGCCCGGCGTCAACCCGAACAGCGGCGGCCTGTTGCTGAGGCGACGGCGGCGTTGAAAAGGCAGCAGCGGGGCAGGTTCGGCCGGCGGAAGGGCTACGGCGAGGCAGGAGTTTGGCGAGGGCGGCACGGCGGCGTGCTGGGCGTTTGCGTGTGGCAGGCGGCGGCGGTGTGCGGCCGTCAACGGCGGTGTGCGCGGGCGGCAGGGCGAGCGGGACCGGTGATGTGGCGTGCGCGGGCGCGTAGGTCACGGCGTGACCGCGTGGGCGTGCAGAGGCGGTCTGGGCGGGCGAGCTCACGCCGGTGGTGCGGGGCCGAGGTGGGGCTTGGCGCGCGGTCGAGCGAGCGAAGGCCGAGTGCGCGCGCGGGAAGGCGGCCGGGCGACGTCGCGGCGCGGCGCGACGGGCGCCGGGTGCACGAGCGCGCGGCCGGTCGGGGGCGGCGCGCGTGCACACGGTCGAGCGGGCCGAGCAGAAGGCGCGGAGCGGGGCGGCCGAGCAGGGAGGGCGACGCGGTGGGGTCGCGCGGCAGAGGGGAGCGGGCGAGCGGGCGGCGCTCGGGAGCGGGCAGAGTAGAGAGGGAGGGAGCCGAGCGCGCGGGTAGGAGAGAGAGGGAGAGGGAAGGAGAGGAAAAAGAAAAAAGAAAATGGGAAAAAGAAAATGGGGAAAAAGAAAAGAAATAAAAAGGAGGGGAGAGAAATAAAGAGAGAGAGGGGGCGAGCGCGTCGGCGCTGATCGCGGCCGCGGTCGGCCACGCGCGGTGTCGGCCGCGTGCGACGCGCAGGCCGAGGGCCAAACAGGGATGGGACAGCGGAAGATTTGGGTGTCGGCTCGGTTCCTCGGGGTATCGGGAAGTCAGGCGGAAGATGAAACAAGATGGGATCGAGCTCAACGACAAAACAAGGATTAGCGCGTGATTTATTTTTGCTAGATTTTTGGGATGTTACACAACAGCTCCTCCAACAAATTGGAGACGTATCTCGCCGCTGCTCCCAGCTCCCACACCGTTCTCCCATGCCGCCTTCCATTGCGTCCCGTCCACAGCGCCCAAGCACCACATACAATCAGAGCTGCCACAGCCACAGAAGCGTTGCAGATCTCCGGCTTCATAATATCAGTAGCAAAAGAGCAGGGGTGCAGCCTAGGGATTGTCAGCCCCTTGAGGTCTTTAACTGCCTTCCAAAAGTGCTTCGCGGTCAGACATTCGAAGAAGACATGGTGTAGAGATTCCGACGGATCACCACAAACATGACAGTGGCTTTCCGGTTCCACATGCCTCCTCTTCAATTCGGCCCGTGACGGAAGCGAATTGTGAAGCACCCTCCACCAAAAGACTCTGCATTTTGGAGGAATATCCAGCTTCCAAAGAGAGGACCACTGTGCCGACCCACCAGAGGCCGATGACTCCCCAGTCTTTGCCATGGCTGCCTCTGTCTATTCTTGTTTGAGAAAATTATATGCCGAACGGACAGAGTAGAATCCCTTCTTCTCAAAAGCCCAAGCGAGAACATCCTCAGTTGCCCGGACACTAGGTCTGATCTTAAGCACTTCATTGGCATCGAGCATCATAAAAGATTCCCTAACCACTGACTCATCCCAATTTCTTGTGCTCGGGATGAACAGATCATGCACCTTCACCGCTGTCGCTTGCGGCATGCGCACCACTGGTTCGAGTGATCTAACGCCTGGTATCCAATTATCCTCCCACACATCAATGTCACTCGGCCCAACCCTTTTAATCAGGCCACGGGACAGGACATCCCGCCCATGGAGGATTGCCCTCCAAGTGGCAGAACTTCGCCTTTTTTTGGTAGCTAAAAGAAAATCCGAGTTAGGGTAGTATTTTCCCTTCAGTACCTGAGCGCAAAGCGAATTCGGCTGCTTAATCAAACGCCATCCTTGTTTTCCCAGCATCGCCTTGTTGAACAAAGCGAAATCTATGAAGCCCATACCACCCTCACTTTTTGATCTCGTAATCTTCTCCCATTCCAACCAGTGGATCTTATGATTGTCAAGACTACTGCCCCACCAATAATTCGATACTGCAGGGGTCAGCTTCTTACAGACTGCCGCCGACAGTCTGAAACATGACATGGGATATGTTGGCACCGACTGAACATTTGCTTTCAAGAGTACCTCTCGGGCTGCACAGCTCATGTTCTTCTCCTCCCATCCTCCCACCATACCTCGCACCCGGCTAGAGACATAGTTGAAAGCACCCGAACTTTCCCGCTCGGCAGACGTAGGTAATCCCAGGTACTTCTCACCCAACGCTTCAGTTCGAATCTGTAGGTTGGTATGCACTGCCTCCTTGCTCTCACTGTCACAATTGGGGCTAAAAAAGATAGCCGACTTCCCCTTATTCACAAGCTGGCCCGATCCCCTGTTGTAGTCCACAAGGATTGCCGCTACCCGGTCTGCCCCTCTCTTCGAAGCTTGGGTGAAAATCAGACAGTCGTCAGCAAAAAGAAGATGTGACACCCAAGGAGCATGTCTACTCACCCTCACTCCTCTTGAGACGTATAAAGGGCCAATACTTCTTAACATCGAAGATAAACCTTCAGCGCAAAGAAGGAACAAATAAGGTGAAATAGGATCACCTTGCCGTATTCCCCTTGATGGTTGGAAACAATCCGAGAATACACCATTGACGCGGACAGAGAAGGTAACTGAAGTGACACACCTCATCACCAGCCTGCACCATTGATCAGGAAACCCCAATGCCCGCATGACAGCATCCAAATAACGCCATTCAACGCGATCATAAGCCTTTGCCATATCCAGTTTAATTGCGCAGGCCCCATCCTTGCCTCTCTTTGTTCTCAGGTAATGTATGCACTCATAGGCAATCAACACATTGTCCGTGATTAACCGGCCAGGCACAAAGGCACTCTGCTCTACCGAAACCACCTCCTCCAAAATCAATCGGAGACGGTTGGCCATAGTCTTCAAGCAAATTTTGTACAGAACATTGCAAAGCGAAATTGGTCTGTACTGAGAAAGTTCCTGTGGATTACTAACCTTTGGAATAAGAACCAACAACATTTTATTCAGTTCCACAGGTAAATCTCCCTCGTTCAGAAAGGACAGCACCGCCGGCACTACAGAAGCTTTCACTAGCTGCCAATGAGTTTGGAAAAAACCGGCGTTGAAACCATCCACTCCTGGGGATTTGCTTGGGGCCATCTGAAACAGAGCAGCTTCTACTTCTCCCTCAGTAAAGGGCCTGACAAGCATGGCGCCCATCTCATCCGTAACCTTCCTCGGCATGTGGCTGCACACCAGTTCCGGTTGCAGCACCTCCTGTGCCGAGAAAAGCGACTGGTAGAACTCGCATGCCAGCCGTTGGAGCAAAAATTAAGAAAGAAAAGGTGCATGGATGAACCGTGCAAACTACAAATAATTGGTGGCACAACTCCTTCATTCTTCTTGTAGTCCCTCCCCTCCTATGGTATAATTTTATTAGAATATAGGTGGGGAATTGCAAAGGAAATATCACAAAAACCGTCTCGCAACAATTCACAGATTCTGGTTTGCATCTTCTAGAAAAAAAAAGAGAGTTAAGAACCAGAGAGTTAAAAAAAATAAGAGAGTTACATCTCCGATGAATTGATGATGTTCACCTGTCTTCGAGGCAGGAAAACCGAAGGTAGTAGTATAGAAAAAGAAGAAGAGAGTTAACTTCTCCGATGCTGTTCAACAGTGTTCACCAGTCTTCAACGGGGCAAAAAACAGAAAAGAAATAAAAAAACAAAGAAATATAATGCTCCTGACCTTGAGCTTCGGACGGCCCATCCATCCTTCCATATGATGCATGCATGGCCCGGAATCTTTGCACGACAGGCAGCTTCAATCCACAGTTCCTGGGAGGGTGTGTTGGCCTTGTCGAGCCTAGGAATTCGCTTATGTTAACGTTGCGCATTGTCCGTTGCTTGGCCCGTTGCAAATTCTGAGAGCTGACGCGGAGCTTGTTTCAGTTTTAACCCCCCCCCCCCCCCACCCCCACCACCACCACCACCCCCACACCCACCCACAACGGTTCCAGGATTCAGACATCCGATTATGGATTAATTAGATTCAAAAAATTCGTCTCGCAAATTACAGACAAATTATATAATTAATTATTTTATTTAGCTACATTTAATATTTTATGCATGTGTTCAAAGATTTAATATAATGGGAAATCTTGTAAAGTTTTAGAATTTTGAAGAAAACACTCACCAGGCCGCGGAGCCAGGCACGGGCGTTCTCCGGTGTCCGGTGTCTCATGTCTGACAGGAGCAGGCCAAGTTTGAAGTTTCGCCACAGCGGATGGACTCCTCAGAGCTTCGTGCACACCCAGGAACAGCAGGATGAACTGGTCGTGAACGCAAAAACCAACGACGCCGGCCACCGGCGTGTCCAGGCTCCGGGCTCCAGCGTGTTCCGGCTTCATTTCACCTGTCCTCTCGTCGGCCTCCTCCTCACCTCCTGTCCGCCTCCTCTGTTCCGCGGGACGGGGGCAGGCGCACGGGCGCACGGGACAAAGGGCGCCGCGCCCCGGCGCACGGGCCGCTTGCCGCCTAGGGGCCGACTGCCGCTTGCTTGATTCCTGAACAATGGCACGAAACAATGCCGCCGGGCGCAGACAATCCCCACGAGCTGCTGCCGCTGCTGCAGGCGGGCGAGCCAGCGCCCACGCTTGTTTCTGTCTTCCCCTCCATCCACTCGCCCACTGCGCACACCCCACTAGGCTCTGCTGTCATCTCCGGTGCCCACCCCGGAGCCCGCCGCAGCACGATCAGCGCCGTGCCGCGAGCATTGCACGGCTGCGATCCCTCGTCAAGCCGGCTTTGACCGCGCGGCAATGGAGAGAGAGAGAGAGAGAGCATGCGGCCACCGCCCAGCTCGCTGCTGCACACTGCCCCACTCCTCTACCGCCGCGCCAGTGCGCCTCCCCAAAATTTAAACGGCCAAACCCTCCCTGCCAGTCCAAACCCCGCAACAGTAAACACGCGCACTCATCACACTCTCCGATAAGCTAAGCCAGGCTCCCCCTCACCATGGCAGCAATGCCGCCGCTCCCCGCCTCCTCCCCCCTCCCGCTGTGCCTCCTCCTCCTCCTCGCCGCGCTGTGCCCCGCGGCGCGGGCGGCGCGGTTCGCGTGCAACGCCACGGCGCCGCGGGCCTCCACGTGCCAGGCGCTCATCTCCTACGCGCCGCCCAACGGCACGGCCACGGCCACGCTCGCCGCCGTGCGCGCGCTCTTCCAGCTCCGCTCCCACCGCGCGCTGCTGGCGGCCAACGGCCTCCCGCTCTCCACGCCGCCCACGGCGCCCGCGCCCGTGCCGCTGCGGGTGCGCCTGCCCTGCCTCTGCTCGGGCGGCGCCGGGGCCACCTTCCAGCGGCCCACCTACCGGGTCCGCGCCGGGGACACGCTCGACGCCATCGCGCGGGGCGCCTTCGCGGGCCTCGTCACCTACCAGGACATCGCCGCCGCCAACAACGTCTCCGACCCAAACAAGGTCGCCGTCGGCCAGCAGCTCTGGATCCCCGTGCCCTGCAGCTGCGACCCCGTCGGCGGCGACCCCGTCGTGCACCTCACGTACGTCGCGCCGGCCGGGAGCTCCGTCGCTGGCATCGCGCAGGAGTTCGGCTCCACGGAGGAGACCATTCTCGCCGTGAACAAGATGCCCGACGCCAAGGGCCTTCTCGCTGGCCAGGTTCTTGATGTGCCGCTCCGAAGTAAGCAATCTACAGAAAAAGGACGCCCCTTTAATCTTGTTCCTAGCAGATCGTGTGTTCTTGATTTATTCGACATGTTTAGTACTAGATTCTTTCATCTCAAAAGGAAGTAGATTCACTTGCACTGACTTTTGAGTTACTATACTGTTGTTGCTTACAATACATGTCATATATGGCTTGTGAAAAGTTCCGAACCTCTTTGCATTTGCATCTTTTCTGATTAAAGTAGCGATTGACAGATACGCTTTGCCGTTGGGCAAATGCAAGTTCCATCTCTTTCTTCCTCCCCCTTTGCACTTCTATCCTATTACGCCTAAAAAAGTTCAGAAGTTCCTTTTCAGATTGTTTGCATGAAAAGTTTGTGCTTTTGAATATGCAAAGAGGAGGATTAGAAAATTTGATACTATTAGTTGTTTCAGGATTGCTGGTTGTCTCCTCCTGTCCTTACTTTTGCTGGTTTGCAGGTAGCGGCACAAAGGATGGTTCCAACCTTAGCATGGAAACCAACTAAGAGTTTGCATTCTTGATGAAAGACGTGTAATATGGGAAAATGAATTGCTCCAACGGACGTTTGCTTGCATCAACAAATGTGGCTGTTGCTTTCGTAGTTCAGGATAAGCTAATGTGTACCTGTCTAGCTTTTTGAACGTTGCATTTGGATTTGATATTCTGAGAATTGACATTTGTCATCTCTCTTTGGAATGAAATCTGCTTGAACTAGATCACGCTAGCAGAAAAGTATTTGGATAGTATTATATGTTATTGCTTCACATCATCGAAGTTTGACCATTCCACTCACCTTGTTTATTTGCCATTTTCATAGTCTTGCTATTGTGAATGTTAGTATTGTGCTGTTAAAATGCACTTCAGCATTACGTTCTGCTCATCTTTCTGAATGAACTGAACTATTGGTATCAAGCTACACTCTAATGATTTGCATATCTATGCAGCTTGTGGTTCTGCGATTAGCAACACAGCCATTGACCGCAACCTTCTTGTCCCAAATGGAAGCTACATCCTCACTGCTAACAACTGTGTCAAGTGTGGCTGCAGCTCCAGCACATGGCAGTGAGTGCCACTCTACTGAAACTCGTACAAGCTGGATCAATCTTTGGAACCAAATTCCGAAATTCACAATACCCCATGGTCTTTCAGGTTGGATTGCCAGCCAGCGCAGGGATTAAGCTCCTCGTTCTGCCCTCCCGCCAAGTGCGGGGACATGTTCCTCGGCAACACGTCCTCCACTTCATCCTGTGAGAGCAGGACGTGCTCCTACGCTGGGTACACCAACAGCACATCTTTCGCCATCCTCACCAACATCACCACCAGCAACACGTGCAACGGTGAGTGTGGCCCCGGTTCTTTTCGTAACAGCCAATAGCTTTCTTGTTGCTCAGCCTCTGGCAGCGCTTGTCTAAGTTGCCATTGACGGCTCTGTTGTTTTTATCACTGGCAGCTGGGATGGCTCCAATGGCGCAGCCGGCTCACTCCTTGGCATTCCGGTTGGAGCCGGCGTGGTTGAGATGGACCGAGCTTGTTGTCTCTCTTCACGTCGTCTTCCTCTGTCTAGGCTATCTGCGCCAAGACTGAATGTTGCTGTCATCTGTATTTTGTTAGACTCTGCCCCCTGATTCGTAGTTTGATGTTGTGAGTAATGTGGTGCAGTGCTTGCGAGACTTTGGCCTGTACCTGGTGCTGGTTGGATCTGCAAGTGCAAACGCAAGGGGAACACTTTGTTTTATGTTAGAAGGTAGATCAGGAAACAATTGTACTTTGTCAAACTTTTGCAAAGATACTTTCTGTGGTTATGATTTTAGCCTTTCAGTGTTCTAGAATCTGAATGTGAACTCGTAAGGCATTGGATTCATTCGTATCATTGATTTCAACCCAGCATCTAACAGCAATGTTGTGGTTAACTTGGTTTGTTGGTCTGCTGAAACTGCAATGTTAGTACAGTTAAACATGTTTAATGGAGTCTGAGCAGGAGAAAACAAGAAAAGCTCAAGCCATTCCAACATCTGTACTAGTTAGTAACTCGTAAGAAATAGCCTATATTAGTCGCCGGATCAGCTCACCCTGCGATTTTCACCATTGTTAAAAAAAAGGCGTACCCAGTGCCGTAAGCTTCCCGCACTGTGCGGGGTCTGGGGAAGAATTGTCTTTAAGCCCCAAACCTTACCCACACAAATGTGCAGAGGTTGGGGCTCGAACCCGGGACCTTCTGGTTGCAGACATAAAAAAAATTAGTAGTGGTGTGTTTGGAAGAGTTGTGAAATTATAATGACATGATTCTAATGTGACGAATTGTAATGACAGATCAGTAAACTCAAATAATTGTAATGGAATGAATTCAATAAACCCCGAACAAAACACGGTCTGGAGTAACGAATCGCGATTGGAGACGGAGGCAGTCACCGTGTTCGGCTGGTCACCAAGCCAACAGCTCTACAGGATTTCTTTCTCACATTCTTCTAGCTCCAGCCTCCAACCTGCCAAACAGTGTTTTTCTCTCACACCACTCCAGCTCCAGCCTCCAGCTCCAGCCTGCCGAACACGGTGAGTGTTCTGTATAAAGGGAGGGCGGAGGATAACGATTGATTCGAAGTTCGTTCTGGATCCGGGTCTAATATAATTTTACAACTATTCTGGTTTCCAGATCCGATTGGGGAGAAAGGCCCGGCCTTTTTCTCTGTTGCGCCGGCGGAAACTCGCCGGCGCGATGGCAGACTCCGGGCGGCGCAAGCGCCGGGCGCATCCCTCGGACATCACCATCGTCATCGCCGAGCGGCTGCTGGCGGAGGACGTGGTTGACTACATGATCTTCCGCTCCGTGTGCGCGCCCTGGCGCGCCTCGACGGCTATAGCCCGCGCGACCCCACGCTGCGGGACGTTCGCTTCCGCCCGCGCGGCTGGGTCGCTCTCTGCGACGGCGACGGCGTCCGCCCGGCCGACGCCTGCCAGGCCACCTTCTTCCACACGTCCACCAGCAGGCGCCTCCGCGTCCGCCTGCCGGAGCTCCGCGGCCACAGGATCGTCGGGTTCACGGACGGCCTCCTCATCCTGCTCAACAAAAGCACCACATCTTTCATCTCCTGGTGAAGGACACGTGGTCAAGGGCATGGATGGAAGCTGCAGTTTGTATGTCTTGCACATCCATCACGGTTGTCGCCTGGTTCCCCAATGTTCCGGTGGTGGTCTGCGCGGAGCCGACTCGTCCACGCTGGCTTGTTATCTACCGAAACCTTCATCTCTGGAACGTGCTGCCATTCCAAGGCAGGCTATTCGGCATTAGAAAAGGTACCGGGCAGATCATTCAGCTGTACCCTCGGCACCTGCAGTATCCGGTGGTTGCTTGCATCCCAAACAATTTTGGCCGTCCCCATGTCTGTTATTACTATCTTGTGGACTTTGGGGGACGCATGCTGCTCACTGTTCAGCATCGCAGAATCGACCAGTGCTTGGAAGGGTGGCAGCCCTTCGCCTTCGCCTTCTTCTTGGTTAATGTACACCAGAGAAAGCTTGTTCCAGTGGACAGTCTTGGTGATAGAGCAATCTTCCTTAACAACGAATCGTTGCCTGTGTGTTTCGGCCAAGGACCTCCCATCCATCAGTGGCAATTCTGTTTACTTCTCCCTGCCCACAACTGACCCTGTTGTGGTGCATTCACTAAGCAAGCGAACATTTGAGCGGACATCGATGTTCTCCCTCATTCATGACTTCGAGGAGAGTATTTGCCCCTCTGTAAGGCCTTTTCACCCTGGCTGATCATCTGCTGTCGTATTGCCACAATGTTCAGTGGTAGGTTCCTGGATGGTTCTCTTGCTGCACTAACTTATGTGTCAAACTAATTTTCCATCTTTGTTGTGCAGGACAAAAGGATTTATGCTTCACGAGTTCTTTAGCATACCTGCATCTTGGAAGAAGATGTTGAAGAAACTGGATGCACAAGATCATGAAATCCAAGTCCCATTCATGATTAGGGAGAAAACAGAGGGAAGATTGAGGTCCAGCGATACGAAAAGTATTCCCTTTTGGTGAAGTCTATTTACAAAACTTTTTGCAAAAGCGATGCTACATAAACCATCCGCTAATTATAGATTAATCATGAATTAATCAGATTCATTAGATTCGTCTCGCGATTTACAACTCATCCGTGCAAAAAATTTTATAAATAAATTTTATTTAATACTTCAAATTAGTAAAATTCTCTTTCAATATTTTTTTTGCCAAAATTATCTAAACACACCGGAGGAGCTCCGTGCCGTGCTGCCGCTTGGCCCACGCCCCACGGCGGTGGCGCCACGGCTCCCGAGTGCTCTGAAACACACGCGACGCGCGCGAGCGCAAGCCTGTTCGGGCGCGAGAACCTGAACAACCAACCGAAGACGCGAGAGCAGACTAGCAGAGCCCTCCGCCGGCCGCTCCGCGGCGCGCGTTCAGGCCGAGGCAGGCACCCCACACAGCCCGTGCGCGCGCCGCGCCCGGCCAAAAGCCCCAAAACCCCTGGCGCGGGCGGACGCGCCCACCGAAAACCCGCCGCCCCTCCCCTTCTCGTGCTCTCCCCGCCACGCCATCGTATGAGCCAGCGCCGCGCGCGCGGTCTCCTCGCGCCACCGCCCCACCCCACCCCAGTGCGCCCACTTCGTCGCCCTGCCTAGTCCGGTAGTCCCGCCACGCCGCGCTGGTCCGACCGCTCCCTCTGCTGCCGCTCTATCATCCGACGCCGCGGCCGATGGAGTTCCCCGCCGCGGCTCGGGTGGCCCCGCGCCCGGCGCCCGCCGGTGGTTCCCTACCCGCCCGCGACCGGCGGGTCGGCGGGGGAGCGATCGGGATCGGCTAGCCCCGCCGTGCCGCGGCGCCGAAGCTCTCGCTGCTCCCCGCCGTCGCGAGACGAGCGGTCTCCGCGGCGGGAGGAGGAGGAGGCCACCTGCTTCCCAGGCGCTTCGTCGCTCGCTCGGCAGGCGGCGGCGATGGGCGAGGACGCCGAGGGCGACCGATCGTCTCCGGCGCGCGCGTCCCCGCCGGATGCTGCGGTGGGTGCAAGTGCAACTACTGCGCGGTGAGTCCGTACTCCGTGGCCCGGGCGATTCGGAATTACACTGTTTGCGTGTTTCGTTACTAGCGCCAATACTCTCCGAGTGATGCGTCTGTTTTTTTTTTTGTGCATGTTTATTGCGTTCTCAGAAATTCAGTGGGCGATCATCCTGAAGGAATCAGGAGGGAGCTCATCAATCTGGCCGTGCCTGCCATAGTTGGGCAAGCAATCGATCCTGTGGCGCAGTTACTGGAGACAGCATATATTGGCCGTCTAGGTGAATTTCCCTTCCGCATCAATTGCAAATAGGGCATTATCTTCAGCTGGGTCATTTTTTAGAGTGATGGTTGAATTCTGTAGTACATCAGTAGAAATGAACTCATTCATTTCGCTGTCTACTTTTGTTCTTTGTCCGACCTCTAAATCTGGTAGGTCCTGTGGAATTGGCTTCAGCCGCTGTTGGTGTGTCAGTATTCAACATCATATCAAAGCTCTTCAACATACCCCTCCTAAGCATCACGACTTCATTCGTAGCTGAAGATGTTTCAAAGCATGATTCTTCACAGCTTGCTTCAGGTAGAGATGACAACTTACTGCTATGTGCTTAAGGAACATACCACATTTAAAATTTGCAAGCTAACTTTCTGTGCTGATGCACGCAAGGAAATATATCAAGCGAGATTGGAGAAAGAAAGAGGCTGCCGTCCATATCTTCTGCTTTACTCTTGGCAGCTGCAATCGGTGTCATTGAAGCCTTGGCTTTGATTCTGGGGTCTGGAATGCTCCTCAACATTATGGGTGTCTCCCAAGTATGTTCAAATCTCATATATTTTTGTTAATTCTGCACGAATGGGCATTCAGAGTAGGAATTATTAAGTCTGACATCCTTCATTAGATGCACTTATTACTTATCAGGAAATCTGTTGATTATTGTAAAAGCACAACTCTCCTGGCCTTGTGAAAATAGCTTGTGGATTGGGTTTCAATGACTATAATTTTCCTCGCCTTGTCCATTGTAAATGTGTAACATAGTGACAAGTTGGAATGTAGGATCCAGAAATGTTTCCTGTTATTACTGCATTTATGAAGTGCAGGTATTGGCTACCGATGATGATAACTAGTGATTAGATTGTCAGATGCTTTTCTAAAACGATTTGAGATTTAGTCAGTTGTGACGTTTGCCTTATTTACTTCACAGATTGGGATCGAGAGCAGGACCATGGTGGTTTTTGCACCAGAAAGAACCCAGATACAAGTTAGTAAAAAATATATCTTCCGGTTTTTCAACGTTTGTCATTGATTCATGTAGCTTCATGTAGCAATATTATTTGTTGTGATACTTGTATCCTTAGCCTTACAGATGGTAGGATGGGGTTGCGAAGATATAAAGTGTTCAACTGTTCTATGCAGGTTACATTCAAGAAATGTTGATTCCAGGAGCTGATTAGCCTGATGGCGAGATTAGGATGCAAAAAGGGACTTATGAAAGGCGCACTAAAATATCAAAACATATTTCCTTTAGCATTATGTTGACTTCTGTGAATGTTTCCGACCATTAGGTAGTTTTTAAACTTACAGTTCAAGAGTAAAGGTACATCAGACAAAGTTCACTTGTAGGTCTCACATAGGTGATGAATGTTCGATATTATCTTCTCTGTGCTTGAATTTGAAGCTGTAGACAGAACATTGCAGACTAATTTTAGGTCGATCTGGTAATTCAAACCATACAGTTGAAACACCATACAGATTTTACTTGTAGGTTACACATTGCTAATGATAGCTCATTATTTCTCCTGCCTGAATTAAAACTGGATGCAGAACATCGTGGAAATATTCTCCTGTACTGACAGTAACATTAACTTTTGAAGATAAAGCCCTTCCAAATCGTCTGTGCAGTAATGGATGTAATAACTCTGGTCTCTTCATCATTCCCTATGAATATGGACTAAGAGAGATGCAACTACCTGCAGGAGAGACCTTCATAATCAGCAGGTCCATATGGCTGGAACCATTCAGCCAGGAACCCTTTCTTCCTTTTAGGGTTGCATCCAATGTCTTGGCAAAACAGATCATTTAACCAGATGTTAATGGTGCTTATGCAGGACCTGCGAAAATACTTCCCGTTGTATACATTCTTGTACTTGGCCCATTCTGCTACACTCTTTTCCATGCATGTTATGCTTGGCAATTTGAAACCACCAGCCAGGAAATGGGCAACCCAATTGGCCATCCTCTCTGAGGCATATATGTTAGTAAGGCTCTCAGAGTACCCAACTATCGCCAACTGAGGAATCCGCGGATGGATGCATTCTCTGTAATTATAAGAATTTTGATAAATGAGGTACTAAATCCAACATACAGTCTTTAACAAGTATACTGTAAACAGTACAAATATTTTGCGCCTAACTTCATATCTTGAATTTATTAAGCTTGTATTACTTCCAGCCCAACCAAAGTCAAAGATACCTACTGTTATGGTCTAGAGGCTCTCTATGAAAACAAATAAGAAGACTTTTCAAAAGTTATTAAGTAGGATGAGCAAAGGTCCACAAAGTCCAGTAAACAAACAAATTCAAGTAGGGTGCACTAGATATTTGTTTGTTTACTGAACTAAGTGTTGTATGTGGCCTTCTTTTAAAAAAATCTGTGTTGTGGCTTCCTACTTTACCACTGAATTATTATTTCATTGATTCTTTCGTAGTTATTGGTTATAACTATCAGATGGTAAGTTGTGCACTAGTTATGTAGAGCGGATGCCTCCTGTCCCTTTCAGTTATGCTATGAAATGTAGTGTTGATTAGCAGTGGCACCTTAAATGTGGACTTAAAAATCGTACAAGGTGTACCTGTATAGAGGAGCTGATGTATCCTGTGATCCTGCCACTATCTTTCTACACCAATTTGCTGTGAAGATGTTCCTAAGCTTCTGATCTCCTCTGAATCCTGTTGCTAGAATCACAATATCACTTTTTATGTTTTCCTTTCTGTCTTGCAGGATGATTCCATCATTAGAGAAGTTGAATGCCTTGGATTTCTTGAGAATAATGCTGCTTTCGTCAACCCTGTCATAAAACCCTTCCGGCAGCATTGCAATCAAGCATGAGGACATAGCAAAGGAGAAGCTGTAATCAGGTACCATCCCATGCTTTTGTAAGGGAATGCTGCACTTGAAGTAAGTTTCGATCACTTTTGAGATCGCCCATCGCTGAAACAACATTTAAACTTTAGCTTTCTGGATTCTGCAGTTTTTTTTGTTTAAATGTGTTTATATGAAAATATAATCTTACTTACCAAGGGAGACAGTGCAGTAGCCAACATATATCGTAGAAATCCTTCACCAGGTTTATGAAGTAGCAGCTGCGAGATGCGATTTAGATAGAAGTAACTGAGGTCAACTCCCCATATGCTAGATTTGTGGACCAGCCAGTGTCTTGTTCTATATATGATGGTGCATGGCTGAACTGCACCTGCATTGAAATTGAAGTCAACGTTTACTGAAGGACTGTTTCTAGTAGCGAAGCGCTAATTCTGTACTCACCATTCACCTTGGCAACCTCTGCAGCTATGTCAAATGCTGATTTTCCAGACCCAATTATTGTGACGTGCTTACCCTTAACAAAATGAGCAACATTATCTATGTAAGAGTAGTCCAGTGAGTGCAATATTTTGCCCTTGAACAACTCAGGCCCATTTGCCGGAATTTTGGGGATATTTGGGGTTCCACTATGCCTTCCAATGCACAAGATGAGAAAATCCACTTGAAAAACCTGTGACAGGAGATTGCACAAGTGTTGTAACTAATATGGTGTTCGAGTTTATTCCATATGTTAGATAAAAATTTAGTAGCAGTGTTTCTGATTTTTTTTAGAATGATGTTTCTGGATTTTTGTTTTGAAGGAATTTCAGCCTTATCGGTTCTCTTCCTGTGCACCAATATAAGGTTGATACATAAGGGGAAAAAGAACCTGAGCATAGGAATGTCGATGGAAAATACTTACCTGAGTGTCACCGACCTTCAAGTTTTTCACTGTGATGCGCCACCCTCCATCCTTCCCAGTTCCGAATGCTGTCCCATTGCCTGACCATTGCTCCCAGCTCATTATCTCTTCCTCAGTCGCACCAAGGTACTCAACACCAAGCACCTGGCTATTGAACTTGATGTACTTGAGGAGTTGAAATCTGCATGCATATGACCTTATATACTTCATGACCTTGTGTTGGCTTGGGTATGCCTCTGTCACACTCTCTGGCCAAGCCATATCTGAGAAGCGGTATGCTGTTGTTGGCGCTTGAAGCCTTGTCGACTCAAAGGTATGCGCCCACACTCCACCGATGCTTCCGTCAGCCTCAAACACCACTGGGCTAAATCCCTTGTCGAGCACATGCTTGCAGGCTGCTAGGCCACTCACACCTGCGCCAACTATGCCCACCCTATTCCTCTCCATGCTCTTGCTCTGCTTTTTGGGAGGGAGGAGGCCGCCGGAGGGAGGAGGGAGGGGAGCCTGTGTCTTTTATACAATGTTCACATTTGATTCATTGGATAATTTAGATTTTTTTGAGCTGCTGGATCTTTTCAGATGGGGCCAAAGGCCGAACAACCACCAGTTGCCTGGTTCTTTGATTGTTTCATGGTTTATTCCTTTCAGCCTACTAGCTCTCGGTTGTCTTTTGTGTTCAGTGGGAACCCGGGAATCCTTGCAGAAAATCTGACCGAGTTTTTAAATGCTTGTTTGTTATAGGTCCCTTTCAAAGTTAAATACCTATAAACACAGCATCCAATGTTAGCTAGTGAGCACTTTCTTGTGTTGGAGGGTGATGCGATGTTACATACATTGTGTTGCAACTGTCAAATTGCTAGGATTGTCTTAGTTCTCCTATAGAAACTCGCCTTTGGTATAACCTGCAAATATATATATATATATATATATATATATATATATATATATATATATATATATATATATATATATATATATATATATATATATATATATATATATATATATATATATATATATATATATATATGAGCATTTAGCTTGTTGACACAATTCCACATTGGCGTGAAAATCTTGTGATTCACTTGAGTGCATTTTGATGACACTTTATCAGATGAGGGCATGTTTGAGTGGTGAAGACATCTAGCTGGATATCTAGATAAGGACGTGTCATTTGGGTCCATTACCACTTTATGCTGGGTAATGCCCTATTTGTTGGTGCTGGTTACATTTGATGGAAAGAGACATTTTTGTCTGAGAATACAGTGTGCGCTTGAATCTTGCAAGTTTGATCTGACCATCAGAAGAGCGTTGGAGAACAAGGACTCCAAATTATTCTGAACTTAAACGTGGTTCGTGTGCGCTTAACATGTTAATCAGTTGATACGAAGCGTTCAGTTGGAACATCACCTTGACATCGACCCAGAATGTTTCACCCTTGAAAGTCCTGTTTGTAGTCTGCGGTGCCAGTGGTATCAAGCATGAAAAAAGGGTTCGAGAAAACCCTCCAGACGGTTCTTGTATAACAGAAATGCAAATTTTAGTCCAGTAACAGTTTGGATTATGCATTCAAATATGGGCACGTCACTTTCTGGATTTGAATCACAACTGCATATGATTTGTCCACGGGACAGAACCTGAAGAAAACATTCAACATATGATTATTGTCAGCGTACTCCGCTGGCCCATAACGGAGCAGCCAGTCTGCAAACCTCTCGTTCCTCCTGGCTCCTGTGCTCAACCAGTCAACCCCCGTCTCTGGCTGGAATCTGGAGGGTTTTGAGCGTGGCACAAGATCGATGGAAGCAGCCATGCCAGTGCCTGTGTGAAAATGGAGTAGGATGGAAGCCTGCCGGTAAATTCAAACGAACGACATCTGCAATCTGCTCTCGAGCCGCGGAAAAACAGCGTCACTGGGCATCGGCGTAGTCGACGGCGCGGAACCACTCCGCGAGGAGGCCCTTCGATCTTCCTCCTGGGTTCGCAGCCCATGTCGCGGCACAGCTCGTCGTCGTACCAGATGTTGACGGCGCCGAGGCAGGACCGCCGGAACCTCTCCCCGCCGCTCCGCCTCATGTACGCGCCCCACTCCGCCACGCTCCTCTCCATCCGCCGCACGCTCGGCAACCGGAACGCGCCGTCCCGGAACCGCGCCACCCACTTGGCCATCATCTCGATCGCGTAGATGTTGGTCAGGCTCTCCGCGTACCCGATCACCGCCATCTGCGGGATCCGAGGGTGCACGCACTCCCTGCACGCATCGTCCGATCAAACTGGCCTCTTCATGAACCCCGTGATCGTTCCATGGCGGCACGGCCACAAGTTTGCATTGTGAAGTAGTGAACCGAGAAGAATGAACTTTGCGCGACCGACTGACCGGTAGAGAGGCACGGTGGTGTCCGGCGAGCCGGCGACGTTGTCCTTCACCCGGGGGCCGGGGCGAGACGAACATGCCCCTGAGCTTCTGGTCGCGCCCGCCGTCGGCGCCGTCCAGCACAGCACCAGGCCCGTCCTCGCAGAAGCTGAACGCCCCTGACCGCCAGATGACGACGACGCCGCCCCTCACCTTGTCGTACGACGCCTCGGGCAGCATGCCGATCTTGCACGACGCGGTGGACCCGGCGAACCCCTGTCCGGCTCCATGCCGTACTCCTGGCGAGGAGGCTCGACGCCGGGCTTGCGGACCATCAGCTTCGCGAACCGGTTCATGTAGAGGTACCCCGAGGTGGAGCCCGCCCCAGACGCTGACGTCGTGCAGCAGCCACTGCGGGCTCCTGTAGACCATCGTGCACGGCAGCTCGGCGCATGACAGACAGGAACCAAGAGGTGAGGACGTGAGGTGGTAATAAGCGTGCGCCGATCATCACAGCGAACTTGAGACTGACCGTTGTCCTCGGCGCACTAGGCCGCGATGTCGTAGGCGGACTTTCCTGAGCCGACGACGGCGACGCGCTTGCCCCTGACCAGCGCGGCGGCGTCCGCGTCGTCTATGTCGGAGAAGTCCATGGAACCGAGCACCCGCCCGCAGAACTCGTCGTGCCCGCCGCCTGGCGGGAACGCCGGGACGTTGGGCACGCCGCTGAACCTCCAGACGCACAGGAAGTCGGAGAAGCGGTACCACGCGGCGGGCGACTGCAGCCTGGTGGATGGCAGCGTGCGCGTCCACATGCCGCCCACGAACGGAAGCGCTCGCCTCGAAGACTACCGGGCGGAAGCCCCGCGCTAGGAGGTGCTTGCGCGCGCTAGGAGCCCGCTCGTGCCGGCGCCGACGACGGCCACCCGCTTCGCCGCATTGCGATCCATCCACGCCGCCCGCTGCCCGTCCGCGCGGTCTCCGGGACGGCCATTTCTTGTGTGTTCATATATATTGGCGCGGGGCATGTGCGGCAAATTTCAGTGCCGGGATTTGATGTCTCGTTTTGGGTTGATTTGGCGTGGGTTGCTGCAGAAACTGCACGGACCTTCGGGGATGCTAATTTGCGAAGTGATGTGCTCCTAATTGGGTCAGTACGCACACGTACTGATGCGCAGCAACAGCACGGAGGCTATTGTGTAATCGCATAGGTGTTTCCGCTCGATAGCCGCAACACTTTATTTAGTAGTTAGCACATAAAATATCTGGCAATATGATATTTTGCTCCATTATATGATTTGAAGTGTTGCAGGGCATATTTTCTACACTTAAGTAGAATAAAATTTTTTAGCTAGAACAATTTATTATAATACTAGCAAATATGATGGTGATTTGCTACGAATGATAATATGAAGTATTTATTAAGCTTATCGTTTTAAATATTATCATGATATAATTAAATTGGCAAATTTGGCTGAGGGACACTGGAAAAATGTATAATTGGCCAGATCACACCGCCGGACCGAGATTTTGCCCAAAGACACCGCAAATTCGTGGTTGTTTGCCGAGACACACCGCACGGATTATTTTATTTATTTTTCAGTTTTTGAGATAGATAAGGTGGGGAAATGTCCAAATTGCCCTCGTCATCAACCTCTGGTTGTGCACTGATCCTGTGAGGGCTCCATGGACGGCGCCGCCTTCCTCTCTGCTCCGGCGAGCGGGTGGCCTCCTCCACGCTGGTCCTCGCGGGAGTCGCTAACAGGTCCTTCCTCCTCACTCCATGGCCATGGAAGCCATGGAGGAGCTTCTGCTGCTCACGCGCGTAGGAGGGAAGGACCCCGGGGTTCTCCAGCCAGCCGGCCGGCAGCGCGGCAGGGCGGAGCGACGGTGCTAGGCCGCGCGCGGCTTGCGGGGCCTGTGCGGGCTCGCTGGCAGGACGGCGATGGGGTCGGGCCGGTGGCAGCGCGTGCTGTGCGCGAGGGCGGGAGGGCCTCAGCTGGAGGGGGGAGCAGCTACCGGAGGGTGGCGCATGGCGGCGTGGAGCGCTCGCGGCGCCAGGCCGCGGCTTCGGGTCGTGGGGCCCGCGTGGCAAGCTGGGCAGAGCCTGAGCGGCCAGCGTCGGGTCAACCTGACCGAGCGCGGAGGGCAACCGAGATGGGGCCGCGTGCCCGGGTGGCGGCGGCGCGGTGTGGGAGGGAGAGCCGGCCGGCTTGACGGCGGACGAGGAAAGGCCGGAGATGGCCGAAGCAGGGAGGAAGGCGACGCCATCCATGGAGTCCTCGCCGGATGTGCTACTGCAAAAATCGGTGCACAGCCCGAGCTTGAAGATGAGGGCAGTTTGGACATTTCCCCCACCTTCTCTCTCCCCAAAACTGCAAAATGAATAAAATAATCCGTGCGGTGTGAGCCAGCAAAGGATCCCGATTTTGTAATGGTACTGAGCCAATTAGATGGAATGCGATGTGTTGCCGCCAATTTGAAGAAAGAACGGTGTCCCTCGGCCAAATTTGCCAATTAAATTTCATATGATAATATCTCTTGCAAATAAAATTTGCAACCATGTATTCAGTGAAGCTCGAGTATTTGAGTTTGCGTAGCATGTGCATGCATCCAGCTATCTCTGTTAATTAAATTTCTAACCATCAAAATTTAAAATAATATAGCTGAACGCTAGAGCCTTGCATTAGCTATCGAGCTATTGTGTTGCACAAGCTAAATAGGTACTAATAATATTCCCTCCATTCGATTTTGATAGTTCTATTTCATCGTGATACAATGATCAAGATGATCAAGAAAAATCTTGCTTATCGTCTCATTAATCTTGACTCCTTGTTTTCAATGATATCATACAGGTACACTATTTTTTTCAGAGAAATTACTCTACACCGGAATCGAACGGCCATCCATATCATTTTTCAGATGTCAACTCAAATAAAGACTATTAGAAAAGAATAATTCAATTTTGAAAAATAGAACTATAAAAAAATAGAAGAAATAAAGCTAAATATCCGGATATGCTTGTATTTTCATTTATTATCGAATTAAATACATTTTTGACCAATTGTAGTGTGTAGTTTCATTGCACTATGATGAAGATTGTTAATTTGGTAACAGAACCAGATGAGTGTTATGGAGATGAAACTCTATCGCATCATATGAAATTTTCCATTCTCTTTTCTCGTAATAGTCATTTTAGATCAGCAAATTTGCTGATGTGGTATAATATTTAATATTTATAAATTTTTTTATGAAACTTCTGTTGAGGCTGGATTTATACGGGTCTCTCCTTATTTGTCATCATCAATGGCTACTGCCTGAAATTGCTCTGTGCCGTGGTTCTCCAATAAAGTTACGGTTAAGAACATCTCTTGCTCAGAACGACATTGGCTCAGGGGTGCACGAGTTAGCCCTCCCGCTCAGGCCGGTTCATCTCCTCCTCTGTTTCTTAAAACCTTTCCCTTCTCTCGGACTATCTCCTCTTTGCTCTTCCTTGGCGGCGACGACTGGGCGAGCGGCGGCGCCATTTGTCCTGTCTTCGCCCAGCCCTTTGCCGGCGACGAGCGCATCCTCCAGGTATGCCCGCCCCTTCTCTTTCCTTTTGCTGTGCAAGACGGAGCACCCCAAACCCTAACAAAACTATTTATATTCGGATCTGAATCCAGTTACAATATATCACCTACTAACTTCGATTTCGTTTGCAAGAATTTTCGGGTGTACATCGTGTACACCCATGTCCTATGCTGTGTCCGCCCCTGCTCTCGGTGATGTCAATTATGCTTGTCAGACATTTAGGGAAGTAATACCTTTGGTGCTGCATAAGTTAGTTAATTAATTTGGCTGCAGAATGCCGAGTGCACGGATTTACTGTTATATTTTTTCCTGTTCACAATGGGCAAGATAAAATCAAAAGCATGTTTTTCCTTTTCTCCCCGTACAAAAAGAAGAATAGGATCTACTGAACTGTGTGACATATTGTAAGTTTGTAATGAATTTCTTTGTCAGATATGGCTCCATGCCTACACCATTTATCACAGATGAAGGGAATTGATCAATTGAATCCACAGTAAACTTTCTGGTACCATGCTACCATATGTTTTGGGTGCTGTATTCTACAGCCCCTTTTACTATTTGCTACTCCACTATCTAAAAAAGTTTGGCTACTTGAATCACTGCTTGCAGTATTGTTATATTCTAATCCAACAGCTAGTCATTTCTGCTTCCCTGCAAGGTTTATTTGCTTTCTTGGTAGGTGTGAAAGTCCTCCTCTGCAAGTCATTGTGCAGTGTTGAATTCTTGTTTGTTAATATCTTACTGCTTCTTCTTGGGAGATTATGTTCTCTCTGGTCTGCACTAGAACCGTCAATGCTATTTTATATTGTGAAATAAGCAAAGCTACACATCTAGATTCTGCAACTATGTAATACTGCATCAGATTGTAACTGGAAACTGCACAACAAATATAACCAGAAATACAGGACCTAATGGTAGGAATGACTTGATGTGCCTTCAACTCTTCATAATTGTTGGTTACTATATCCTTATTCCTTAGCTCAGCAGAACTTACCTGGTGGGCTGGTGCTGATGTCTAATGAGTATATATTCATCCAGATTGCTTTATCTGCAGGACCACAATGCCTGCTGGTGATAACCCACACTCAATCTCAGAGAAAAAAGCAGCATTGCGGGAGTCTCCAAAACAGAGTAAGATTGTTGTTAACGAGCAACCCAGGACTTCCTTTTCTAAAGACAAAGTTGCTGCTACAGTTAGCCTCAAGAGACCACAACCTTATGGCCCCCTAAGTCCCACCAACCACCACACGCTGGGCAATCCAGGGGCAAATGGCCATCTTGTCTATGTGCGCAGGAGGCCTGACACTGATCAAAGCAAAGGAGGCACTTCTGCTCGTGCTGAAAGTGTCAGTTCTTTGAGCACAAAGAAACCTATTGCAGGTGGATTGCAGTCACAGGAACAAAGTCTGAAGCATCAGGACAATGTACCTCACACCCAGTTCGCTCCTCTATTTTCATCTCCTGCTGCAGTTACTGCCTCCCCTGTTTTGCAATCCACAGTTTTGCCGTCTCGATGTTCTTTTGAGAAGCAATCTCCTGGGAAGGCTGCTGTTCGGCCAACTAATGATGTGATTACTAGTTTGCCACCAAGCAATGTGGCATCATCTGATCCAGTGATTCAAAGTGCTGCAGCAGCTAATTTGGCGACTAGCAGTGTTTTGGCTACTAGTGTAGCAGCTACCCTAGCACCTGATCGAGCTGATCAACCGAGATCAAGCAATAAAGATTGGAGTGATAGATTTATTCAGCTGCAGGCATTCTTGAGGAATAATGAACAATCAGGCAAGGAAGAATATATCCGCAATAAGCAATCTCCAGGAAAGATTGCTGCTCAGCCAACTAATGATGTGAATACTAGTCCGCCACCTTGCAATTTGATGTTCTCTACTCCAGTGCTTCAAAGCTCTGTGGCTGCTAATTTAGCACCTAGCGGTATTTCAGCTACTAACACAGCATCCCAAGCTGCTATATCTGCTGCTAATTTAGTATCTAGCGGCGTTTCACCTACTCATACAGCATCTAATGATGCTATGTCTGCTACAACTCAAGCACCTAATAGAGCTCATCCACCAAGATCAAGCAATCAAGATCGAAGTGATAGATTTCTTCGGCTGCAAGCATTCTTGAGAAATAATGAGCAATCGGGGCAGGAAGAATATATCCGCAGTAAGCAACTCTTTTATCTTAGTTCAATGCAATTACTGAAATCAGGTCACACAAATCTTTTTGTGTTCTCTTACAAGAATTGTTGTTTACCACAGCTGTTGTATTATCTTATATATGTTGTGTCCTTTGGTTGAACTGTAGTGCTTCGGTCTTTGTCATCTGTTGGACGAAGTAAGCATGCCATTGAACTGGAGAAACGGGCAGCCAATCTATTGATCGAGGAAGGTAATACCTGCAATCTGATTTTTTTTTTCCAGCTTCGAAGTTCATTTCAGTGTTACTTCAGTTCTGCTTCTGAAATGACTGATTCTCTTTATGAAAGCATGAGCTCTTGGATTGACAGTTACTTTTTTACGCCCATCAGGGAAGGAGCTGCAGAAGATGAAAGTTCTGAATGTACTGGGCAAGCTTTCGCCCACTGATGCTCCACAATTTCCAGCTCAGCCCGCTACTGTCAAGCATCTGCCGTTCCCAGCTCGCCGATGAAGGGAGTGGGAGATTTGCTTATGTTGCCACATAATAGGCATTCAGTGATTTCTGAACTCTTGCCACATGAATGCTGTGTTATGGTCATAATTGCCGTGTTGTCTGTGAGAACAAGCCTTGTATATCCATCCGGATGAGTTAGAGTAGACTGACTGACGTGCCCTCATGGTGTAAGAATTATCATGGTGGTATCTTACTCACTATTAGTTGCGCCATTGTTGAAAATCCGATTCAACAATGAACTCTGAGATGGTTGCTTCATGCAGTTTCTTCTCTGCACAATTCGGCACCCTTCTGTGCAAGCTTTCACCCACTGAACCTCCATGATTTTCAACTCAGCACCCTTCTGTAGTTCTGTTATGCATGATGCATCTGCCTCTCCAAGCCCGTTGGTGAGAAGTGGTGGAAGAGTAGGTTTGTTTAGTGAACTTTCTTCTGAACTATTGCCACCTAAATGGTGTGGCATGGTGTTGATTGGTGTGTTATCTGAGGGAACAAGCCTTTGCTATATATATGAATCTATCTATTAATACAACAACACGCAGTTCTGCACGTTCGATAAAAATATATATGAATCTATCGGTCGACTTGCACTAGATCGATTGACATGCTCTCATGGTGTAAGCATTGTCGTGAATGGTTGGTCTTCTCTGGCCATCATATATTATTTATAATTCGTGCAACTATGAACTCACAAGTCTAACCAAATGCAGAAAAGAAAGCTGCGTTGGGCCAACAAAAATTCAGGAAAAGTTTATGCAACGGCTTTAAGAAATGTTGTCCAGCAAGTTGACGTGTTGCATTGATACAGACAGTGCCAGTATATTTTTGCGGATACTGCATCTTATTTAATTGCACGGGGGCATCAAGTATCGAATAAGAATGACATCGCTGGCAAGTTGACTATTTGAGCCAAGATGCTTCATTATTGATGCTTACGACTGACCATGTCGACATAATTTACGAAGGCTATCACCAAAATAAATTCCAGCTCCCTGCTAAGCAGCAGACTACTTGTTCTAATTGAGAGTTGAAAGGCAAAAAAAAAAAAGTTAGGGCACATCAGACTACTCTCATGTTATAGATCTGTGAAACACAGTTGTTTTTTACTTTTTTTCTATCTTCAACCACTACCACTTGTTGCAGATGAACAACTTGACCAGTAATATCGATGCCGGTTGCAGCAAAAGCGATGCAACTGAGCACAATCCGCAACCATTCTTCTCAGCTCCTGCGCAAATCAGCGAGTCACAAAGAACACAGGTCTAACTGAATCATGCCTGAATTTCTGTATGTACTGTCCACAGACTCATTCATATGTAAAACCAAACAATTAGGACTGCGATTACACTATATATATAGTCAGAAAACACAACAGGTGAACCATGGGATGTTATGCACTATAGTTTGCATGACCTTTGTCGACAGATATAATTTTGTTCACCGAAGAAAATAGTTCGCATGATGTGCTCTAGGAAAGATCAGTAGACATTTGGGCAATTCTGACCTTATTCTCCTTTGCAACTTACTGAAACTTTGCACAAGCACCACCCCGGTGAGTTCAGCACTATGTAAGTTCAGAGCTTCAACAAGTCCCTTGGCCTTTATTCTGGCCAGATACTTCACTTATACATTTATACTATGTACAGCTTCCTTAAACTTCACGACATTAGTAATCCACACACGATCAAGGAGACCGGACCGAGCTTCTTCCAAGCACACCATTCGCTCGGCAAACGTCAGGGATGCAGAAGCAGTAGCTTTCAGCGGCTGCTGCTTTCAGAGCTCCATCATGCACTAGTGCCTGAAGGTTTGCCCTCCCGTGGATGCTGCTCCTGGTGCACATAGCAAATCCGAAATTATACTCGTCTAAGATAATGAATCCGCCTCCCTTGACTTGGAATATTCAAACTCCCACGGTTCGATGCAGTTCAGTACAGCCCCGAGATTTCGATTTCAGATTGGTTGTCAGATTCCGAGTATCCCATGATTGCGTGCCACACTGTTGCATTGCATGACTCAATTATTAATGTGATGAGCCCCTCAGATTTGCCAAAGTTACCTGTGAAAATTGATCATCTCTTGCAATTGAGAGCTGCTCCATGCCTCCATGGACAGAGGGGCCCAAACCTGACGAGGCTGTAACATGGGTGCTCACCTCCTTGAAGTGAATGATAATCCTGTTAAACCAAAGGGGGAAAAATAAAGGAAAATGCTCATTGTTGTATAAGGTTATCAGACTACTTCAGGAGATTCTACTAAGAACATGTATCATATTGTGACGTTGCTCTCTTGGCAAATCATACATGAACATGCAGAAGATGCAGAGAGAGAGAGAGAGAGAGAAGCAAACAATTCACGTACGCTAGTGTTTGTTGCTATAAAACGACACCCCTTATATATATCTATAGTTTTACATGTTCCCAGGCCAAACTGGATCCATGGCGGTGATGACTCCTCGCGGGCCCCAAAAATTAGGTGGCCCTTGGGCTGGGACCCACTGACGAGAATTTTAACCACCAAAACGGTATCTGATTGGCGGCAATTAACAAGACCTCCTCCACAGCTGGTGGAGAGGGGTGCTGACGATGGTATATTGGCATGCCACTAAAGAACACAATAGCTTTTGGTCAAACAAAGAGCAAGTAGCAAATAGATGTATTGGCAATGAGCTCTATGGCAGTGACTCAACCAATATAGAAAAGGGAAAGCAAGCAGAGAAAAGTGGGCACTCCATTTGTTTTAGTTTTTTTTTTTGGGTGATGTCAAGGTACCTCACAGACGAGCATTCTTGGTGCCTTGCACTTTATCATAATATCATTGATGTCATTCTCCAACTAGTGTCTTCTACTCTTCATCCAATTGAGACAAGCGATCTGCATGGAGCCACAAACAAGCAGCATAGCATGTATAAACAACCACATGATGGCCTGTGACTGGAAAACAGATTAGCTCAGAAGGAATGCAAAAGGTAAAACCGCGTTCCCATGCTAGAGAAAATCAGGATGGCAAGTTAAAACTGAACTGTAGTCTGTAATCTTAATGCGTGATTTAACAATACGATTTTCTTAAAAACAGTCATCATACTAGAAGCACGTTCAAAATAAAAACGTTTATTACAGTATTATTCACCTGTACTGTGCTGGCCTTGTTGCATCGCCAAGAGGCACCGAGATTCCTGTGCGGTCATGGAATAATGAATCAAAGCCTATTTTATCGCATTCCTCCCTGATCAGGGCGCAGAAACACGTTCACATGGGAGGAATCAAGCAAAATGGGCGTAGTACAAATACAAAGTAACATATTGAAAATATTTAAAGCACTTCCAAAACTGGAACAGTGTTGGGAATGGAAAATCTATTGCTCCATCATATGATTAACCTCTCAAATTGGACTTTGGTATCCGGATCACATGTATCTCCACCCAAACCACAATTATGTTTGCTAGTTTATTGATCCCTGCACACTGGAGCGTTGGAATAACTTGTACTTTTTAACCTCCCCGAGTAAAGAACTGCAGAAAATAAATAAAAGTAAAGATCAAAGATGATTAAATTAAAAGACCAGCCAATCCCAAATAGACAAGTGCATATCTGGCCGTACATATGTAGCTTTACGAGATGCAATCCTAGGAGCATGCACTCATCATATTTAAATAAGCAAGTACTACTATGATCTCTAGGAATATTGTTTCTCTAGATCCAAAATTCTAGACCATGGAATCTTGCCATTTAGGAGTATTAAATAAAGTCTGTTTGCAAAACTTTTTCATAGAGGAGTGTAATTTGACGTGGCAAATCTAATGAGCCTAATTAAGCCATGATTTACTACAGTGATGCTACAGTAACCATCCATTAAACGTGGATTAATATACCTCATTAGAATCGTCTCGCAAAATTGCTCTAGGGTTCTACAATTAGTTTTATAATTAGACTTTATTTAATACTTTAAATGTCAAGATTCTTTGATCTAAAATCTAGATCTAGAAGAACCAAACAGGGCCTCATAAAGCGTGTACTGTTAAAATAAATTTGGCGCAAGATAACCCCAAACTCATACTTGTATCGTGATTCAGTATGAACTTTTACCATTTTGCCTCTTCTTTAATTTTATCTGACGTGTGAGAAGCATTTTTACCGAAACATTTGGAAAAAAAGTGGTTCCTTTAGCTTGAAGATATTTAGAAGCAAACGAGATGCTTGACGCCAATGTGACTGCATATGCAACCATTCATTTGTTTCAATGTAAAAATTAATTGTCGGTTTTTTCTTTCTGGTATGAATTCTACTATTACACAGAATCATGTGCATGGTAGTGGGAACATTACATACTAAAGCTCCTACCTTTTTTGCGGTAGTTGTCCCTGAATCAGCTGTGGTTTGCCATTCTCTGAGGCAGCGTCTAGTTCCAAAAAATTTTGCACAGTACCTATCACATTGAATTTTCGAACACATGCATGGAGCATTAAATGTAGTTGAAAAAAATAACTAATTACACAGTTTAACTGATTAGGACGATACGAATCTTTTAAACCTAATTAATCTATGATTGGACATTAATTACCAAATAACAATGAAATTTGCTATAGTACCCAAACCCAAACTTTTTCACCAACTAGACACCCCATCCGTAGAGAGGACAAATTTTGGTTGGCCCCTACACCAATATATGCTAGAATCTTCAATCACCACACCACCCCTGAGGCCCTGATCCCCCTCTATGCTGTCACAACTCACAATCGAGGGTAGGCCTGTTGCATTTCAGTGGTCTTGCTTGTGGCCCCAGAACCAGAATGGACAAAATAGTTGCAATAGTGCAAGGTAATTTTTTTTACACATTCCTAACATTTCCTAGAGCAATAGGTAAATGGTTTTCCAGAAATAAAACAGCCTTCCTCAGTTCCTCACCACCTTGCAAACTACTCTTGTTTTTTTTTTTCCTAAAAAAATTGCAACCACCCACGGTATTGGTATTGTGAAAGAGAGGATTCGTATCAAGGAATCCTTCTCAAGCTGAATAATTACCCCTGCAAGTTGACTTTAATATGGAAGCGGGTATGGTCGGATTCCTGCGTGGTGCAGCTGGGCCCCTGTGAGAGGGAAAGATTCTAACAAATAAAGAAAACAAAATTGCAGTGGTGGCCCCACAAGCTTTGTTGCTACGACAAAACCAGAGAAAGAAGGGCAAAACCAAAACAGGCCAGGCCAAGCAAATTTCTTGTTCTCCTTTCGTCTCACAAAAGCAGCAGGATCCACTAGAGCCTTTTCCGGTGGCGAGCTGAGCGGCGCAGAGCTACTTGGTGGAGGCTAGCACCAAGCTAACCAGGAGGAAGAAAGGAGAGACTGTGCCCTTTTTGATGACAAGCAGGGAGGCGTCAGGCGTGTGATTACCAGTGAGCTGCTTGCAACCTCTATCAATCTCTTTCGTTGCTTGCTTTCCGCTGAAAAAGATGTGTTCTTGCCTACTACCCACACCCTGCAATCCAAAGAGATGCAAGTCTAACACAAAAATCTACCCAATATTCTCATGTCCCCATGGTTTCCTAGCCCAAGATGTGCATGGAGGCATGGAGCTTTGCCTCTCGATCTCCAGCAGGGGAGAAGTGAAGTGTTTTTTTATCTATTGTTATTACCAAGTTTATAGCTGTAAGGCTAGCTGTGTGATTATCACTGATTAGATGCAGTGTGGTGGTGATTAACTGTGTGATCAGATCCTGAAGCCTTACCTGCATGGAAGGGGGAGGAGACCCCCAGCCGAGCGTCTCCCTGCAGGCTCGCACTCCATCCGAAGGCGGGGCGGCCGTGGACCTGGACCTTCTCGAGCAGCTCTTGTCCGGCGACAACGGCTGGTTCGAGGTGGTGTCACGCTCGCCCAACTCGCTGGCGTCTCCCCCACCGGCGGCGGCCTTCTTCTCAGCAGACGTGACGGCGACTGCGGCGGCGGCAGCGACGACGCAGGCCGCGAGCAGCTGGTGGATTCAGACGGGCGGCGCAAGCCCCTCTTCCGTGCGGGAGAGGTTCAACCAGGCGCTGTCCTGCATCCGGGAGACGCAGAGCGACGGCGACGTGCTCGTGCAGCTCTGGGTGCCCGTCAACCGTGGCGACGGGCAGCTTGTGCTGACCACGAGCGGCCAGCCGTTCACGCTCGACCAGCGCTCTGACAGCCTCATCCGGTTCAGGGAGGTGTCCACCAAGTACCAGTTCTCCGCCGACGTCAAGTCGGGGGACTCGCCACCGGGGCTACCAGGGAGGGTTTTCATTGGCAGGCTACCCGAGTGGACGCCGGACATCAGGTATTTCACCAGCTACGAGTATCCCAGGGTAAGGGATGCACAGCATCTCGATGTCCACGGCACCATGGGGCTGCCTGTTTTCGAGAAGGGGAGCTACAACTGTCTGGGCGTCATCGAGCTGATCATGACAAGGCAGAAGCTCAACTTCACCTCTGAGCTCAACACCATCTGCAGTGCTCTCCAGGTATCAATCTCACTGCCCCTGAAAGTTCAGAGTAGTGCATTGCAAGTGTGTTAGCTTAGATCAAATCACCAGTTTAGGTGCAGGAAATTTTTTTAGCAATTTGGCCACTGAGGTCACCTTGAAGTACCTGCTGACAATGATTACTGTAGAAAATAGTTTGAGTGTTTTCAGGTCTGGGCATTCCTAATGACAATGATCTTTGCAGGCAGTTAATCTGAGAAGCACAGAAGTTTCAAGCGTTCCACGCATACAGGTGAGCATCAAAGTAATTATGTACTCATTGCTTCCCAGCTTAGTTTAGGCAAATGTTGTAATTTAACACTTACTGTTGGTGTGATTTGGAAAGCTACCTAAAATTGATTTTAACAAATAAAAAAAAAACTTTGCAACTTTCAGTGTACCATGCTCAAATACAAAAGTAAGCGTAGATAAAGACATTGAGACATAAAACAATGATATACTTATATCTTTTCATGACTGCATGGCCACTGTTGTTGATTATCCACCAGTTCAGCACTGCTTCCTACAAAGATGCTTTACCAGAGATACTGGAAGTCCTGAGAACAACTTGCCTCACCCACAAGCTGCCATTAGCTCAGACCTGGGTCAAATGTGCTCAGCAAGGAAAACGGGGCAGCCGACATTCCGATGAGAACTACCGATACTGCATCTCCACCATTGACGAAGCATGCTTTGTGAATGAACCAAAGATGCAAGACTTCCATGATGCCTGCTCTGAGCACCACCTACTGTGGGGGCAGGGTGTTGCAGGGAAAGCCTTCACCACAAACCAGCCATGCTTCCTGCCAGATATTGGATCCTCAACTAAACTGGAATATCCATTGTCTCACCATGCTAAGATCTTTGACTTAAAGGGTGCGGTAGCGATCCGACTGCGGTGCACGCGCACTGGGATGGCTGACTTCGTGCTGGAGTTCTTTCTGCCAACAGATTGTGAAGCACTTGAGGAGCAGAAGGCAGTTCTGGACTCCTTGTCAGGTACCATGCGAAGTGTTTGCCAAACTCTACGTGTGGTCACTGACAAGGAGATGGAAGACGAAGCGATGTGGGAAATGAATGAGCTGAACTCATTTACTCCTCACGGGAAGAACAAAGTTGAGGAGTTGTCCTTTGGAGGCAATTCAGCAAATCGTAGAGGAGAGTCCTCTTGGACAAATCTAGCAGAAACTTCACAGCAAGAATCAGAGTTAGCTGCATTGCGAATGCATGGAATGTTCTCATCTGGAGGGCAGGGTCCATCTCTATCTGGTGTTCAGGCAACTGCAGAAGGCAGCAAGGCAAAAAGGCGAACAAAGGCGGAGAAGACCGTGAGCTTGCAGGTTCTTCGGCAGTATTTCGCTGGTAGCCTGAAAGATGCAGCAAGGAGCCTTGGAGGTAAGTGAAATCATCAAATAAATGCAAGATTCAAAATGGATAGTTTATTGCTTCATCAGAGACCATCAGTTATTTAAGTACAGTGATACAAGTCATCAAGCTAGCATGCCAATCTGTTTATAAGAAATAAAATAGTGTTATTTTCCATAAGAAAGTCAACTATCACATGCGTCCCACACTCATAAGACGAACATTCTTATCGCCCTTATCGTGATCTGTGTTTCCTTTCCCATTTATAATATACCAGTACCACTAGAGACTAGACCTCATATATGGAAAGCGCATGAATATGAAGAGACATGCAAAGTATAGCACAGCAGAAAGTCAACTTTCATGAACTGACACTATAAACGATAATAGTATCTAGAACTTGGTGAGCAGATCAACCTTATGGTTTTTGGCTGGTTGAGCAGAAGGTACACATACCCTAGAATTGATTAGTTTCTCATACAGTCTCATTCATTGCTTACAGCTAGAAGCCAATTGGACAAAACAAAACACTCGATTAAGTGTTTGAAATGTTCAATATGTTGCCCTCCCCTTGGACCCACAAACTAACCTATCATAATGGGATTAATGGCAATTATGACAGTACATGACGGAAAGTCATGAACTAATCATAGTGACATGATATGATGTTTCCAGAATTAGAATAGTTAGTTTTGAAGCTTCATGAGTCAACATAGTTAAAATCATTTCTTCAAGACAAAAGGGGTCGGACAGCATCCTTATCATGTGTACATTGTGTTACGACAACCAAAATTTGCACAAATTAGGTTTGTAGACCGGATGTCGTGTGAACATATTGCATCACCAGATTGTGATAACATCTTTTATGACAGAGAGCATGCTTATATATGAGCTTGATCAAGTTGCAAATATACTAACAGCTTATTTTATCTCCCACAGTGTGCCCTACAACCCTCAAAAGAATATGCAGACAGCATGGTATAACCCGCTGGCCATCACGAAAGATCAAGAAGGTAGACCACTCTCTAAGAAAGCTTCAACAGATCATTGATTCGGTTCATGGAGCAGAGACATCTTTCCAGCTCAACACCTTGTACAAGGATCTCACAAACACCTCAATATCATCTGAAAACAATTTGTCAGGAAGTAACACCGCTCCTCCAACTAATCAGAGCAATCTTACCAACTTTGACAAGCACCAACACCACAAATCAAACAGCATTGTGCCATCAACTTCACACTCACACTCATCGTGCAGCCACAATTCTGATTCAAGCCCCTCGTGTAGCGGTGGTCCAACAAAACATGCACCACAGGGTATAATTGGTCTGATGAAGTCAGGAAATCCTGTAAAAGACAGCCCTATTCAGAATCTGCAAACAGAAAACACTTCATTATATGAGCATTTCTCAGTTAATGAGGCACCAACAGATCTTCTACAAGATGTTACTGAAAAGGCTAATGGTGGACTACATTCTAAACGAAGCCCATCATCCCCCAAGCAGAATGCAGAAGCAAACATGAGAGTAAAGGCCACATTTGGCTCAGAAAAGGTGAGGTTCAGATTGAACCCTGAGTGCAACTTTCAGGAATTGAAGCATGAGATAGCAAAACGTTTGAGCATAGTAGACACAAGCTCCTTGATTTTGAAGTACTTGGATGATGATTCAGAGTGGGTCTTGATGACATGTGATGCAGATTTACAGGAGTGCCTCCATGTATACAAACTAACAGATATCCAAACAATCAAAATTTCAGTTCATTTAGCTGTTAGTCCAGCTACAAGGGTCACTACTGGCCACGCTGGTTTGTCATGACAACAGTATGAACATCCCCGCTTTATGAGGTTTACTCAGATTTCAACCAGGATTACTTGGTTTTATACCAGGGAAACCGAGAGTCCACATTTTGTAGTCCGCAAGATACTATCAACTATGTGATACCACATCCCAGTTCTGCCGTTAGATCATTTTAGTCCTCGATCTGTTGCCCAGGTTAGTAACTGATGATGAAACTAGAGTACTTCATAATGGAAAGGTCAACTCTAGGAATTAAGGTAAACCAAAGTATGCACTGCTTGTAAATACTCTCAATGACGCACCTGAATCTATGAAAGACAATGCAATTGATTGTGTTGATAGGGTGAAGTATCTAAAAATCAGATTTGCTCCAACTCTCCAAGTATGTTTTGGTTCTTGGAATACCGTTGTGCAACAATCCTTGAAGGCTGTTTTCGGATGATTGATCAGCTTTGCCAGTTCTGACAACATTCCTGATTCCTTCATTGCCTGAGTGACCAGCATGCTCTGTTCAATGGACATGAAGTTCTGCTTCTGAAATTGCAATTTTCTGCAGCAAGGATTAGTTCTAGAAATAGGATGATAGGATACTCACTTTGTTCAATTTGTTTGTCTGTTTTTTTTATAAAAAAAATTGTATGGTACACTCATGCTACATGACAGGAAAGAATGTCTGCTACTGTAGACATTACAGACTTTTTCTAAAGTTCCTTTTCTTTACGAAGCTTTCACTTGCTGAGTGTTTGGCACGCCAATTGTATAAAGATTAGATTATGTTACCATTCTAATAACTAGCACATGAAAGCAACAAATGCCAAAACAATATATAATAAATTCAACTGGGGTCAACATATTGTGTTTGTGTATGCTACGCAGATGAAACAAAATCTAAAGGATACATTCTTTCACTGAGAGGTTCATATAACAAATACGTCTCTACATTATAAACCTCCATAGTCAAATAATGCAGGAGTATTGTGCCAACCATATCATGCATATTTCAAATGCAGAGACTAATAAACCGCTTCTACAATTGAGAAGTTAATTCCTGAAGATGAAAATATGAGGCAAGCAACTAAATCACTGCATATGTAACAGCAACCAACAACTCGAAAAACAAGGTACTAAACAGATTTTTCTAGTGTATGTGTCTTTCCTTGCTTAGCCCACAAAAAGCTCTCACATTTCCTGAAGTCAAAACTCTTGCATAACAAACAATACTACTGGTTCTGACCTAAGCAGTTAATACTCAAGTGTGCTGGCATTCACCTCTCCACCAGATCCTGGAAACCATCCCAAAAATCACTAACGCTGACATCTGGACTGGAGTCCATCCTTGCAACTCCAAGATTCACACTTTTCTTCCAAACCAGGATATCTACAAGACTACAACACATTTCAGCACCTTGTATTCTTGACGGGATACATTTGCTGGTCAAGCTTAAGGCAAAGGGATCCAACATTGTATATTCCAACCGTTTTCATCTTGGTTCTGCAATCTTTGCAGTCATTGTCCTAAACAACAGCTCACTTACTCATAAACAAGAAGAATGTAGTAACCAACTAAAATGCCTCAAGAATCGCATATTCAACCTTTTTTAACTGTATACTGCATACTGTACATTAAAGCCCTGGACAATACAAAATCTAACTGGTGAGATATCAATTTAACTACATGAAAACAGTCTTGCGATCCACTAGAAAACACAAGAAAATGCAACAGAAACACAATGGTATCAGAACACAACATTTTTACATGATGAAATGTAAGACCTCTATGAACAAACTTTATCTATTTCTTAAATGATAGCAACAAAAAGAAAGTAGTCCAATTTGAGACTGTTTCAGTCTTTCAGATATAAGCTGAGCTGTATCCTAAGTTAACCATAAGCTAGATAAAAAATAGCTACCTTTATGTGTCCCCTCTCACTCTAGGCAGTATGCAGAGTCATTTATTGCAACAAATGAACCTTAGTGATATATGAAAATTTAATCAGAGAGAAAAGAATTTAAAATTGGATGATACAAGAAATGTAATTAAGACATTCAGCCAAGCATACACAACTAGCAACCATCCTATAGATGGCAACAAGCTACAAGAAGCAAAAATGAAGTCATTCACAAAATCATGGGATCCGGGGCACTGGCAACATAAGTATGGTTACCAGCAGTGCTGAAAAGCATTTGATTGCTAAATCTAAAATTGACAAACAATCAACTATTTCTTTTCTGAGAGGCCAGTTTATCAACAAAGCAATAGCAGCCAAACCAGGGGCTTGTTCAAACCAATTATAATAGTCACAGAAACAAAGTGATGGTGACACGAAGTTTGTAACAAGTAATTGTACATCAATTAACTTGTGAAATTTGAAGAAGCTAGGATACAAACTTAAGCTGTTGATCGCTTTAGATTTCTTGTCAAATCACAGAATCGCTAGCAGGATACACTGAACCTTAGTCGTCTTCCTCGTCACTCTCGTCGCTGAAGTAACCTCTCCTCTTCTCCTTCCTCGCCGCCTTCGCCTTCCCAGCATCCTTCCCAGCCGACTTCTCTTCCTCTCCCCTCGTATCCACCACCGACGCCCACCTGTCGTCCTCGAAGGCCGTGGCGGCGGCCTCCTCGTCGTCGTCCGAGTGCCAGGCAACCCCACCTCCCCCTCCCCCTCGACCACCGCCGCCACCGCCGCCGCCGCCGCGGCGCGACTTCTTAGACGGCGCGGGCCTCTCGCGGGGCCCGAGCTGGTTGCGGGGGCACTCATAGGAGAGGTGCCCCTCCTCGCCGCACTCGTAGCACCGCGACTTGTCGCGGTACACGCGGCGGCGGATGAACTCCACGGCACGGCCGTTGTCGACGGCGATGGAGGCGGAGAGCGTGCGCCCGTTGAGCACCTTGCCGTGCATCTCGGCTGCCGCGGCCGCGGCGTCCTCGCGGCGGACGAAGAGGACGAAAGCGACCCCGCGGCTGCGCCTGGAGTCGCGGTCCTTGAGGACGGAGACGCGCGCGACGCGGCCGAACCGGGAGAAGAGGAGGTGGAGGTCAGAGTTGGTGAGCGCGAAGTCCAGGTTGGACACGTACACCGTCGACTTGGACGGCGCGAGGCCACCGGAACCCCCGCCTCCGCCGCTGCCCCCACCGCGGAGCTTGCCGCCGCCTCCCCCGGGGGCGCTCGAAGATGCGGCGGCGGAGGGGAGAGGGTACCGGTAGAGGAAGCTGTCGTCATCGCCGTCCGAATCGGAGCCTCCTCGCCGCCGGCGAGACATTTTGCTTGTGCTTTCCCTTTGTCCTGGTTACCGGTTACCACTTGTATTGTTTATTTTGGGCCGAAACGTGATTGGGCTGGGCACAAATAGTATATGGGCAAAATTCTGCTACAAGAAAGCCCACGAGAGGCTTCCGTGATCTTCTTTTCTTGTGTTTTTGCCCATCCCTTCCGCTTGCCAATCAATACAGGATGGAAAAAGGCCATCGTGGCGGTTTTACACCCAGGGAAAACATCATAAAACAAACACGAAACAGCCAGTGTAAAATTACACTATTACTATATCCCGTGCCAGATGAAAAGGAAGTTTTTGTTTTGTTTTGTTTTGTTTTGTTTTGAGCCACACGTATACAGTATACTGATGACTCTGCATTTCTCCCCTTCGAAGCACATGGTGACGATCACAACATGAAGACATTATTTTTCTTTATTCTTGTGAAAATAACTGCACGTTCGTGACGATCAGAACATGAAGATTGGATGAAACACCAGTTAGTGTGAACGGTCAGGTCAATCAAGCATGCCAACCGGTGGCTCCTCTGATTCACAAAACTGCATGGAACCCCGCTCCCTCCCATTAACTGGCAGCTGACCAACGAACGAAGCGACAAGTGGCGCGCGCACTCACCGGTCAACACCCGATGCATCTATTTAAAACGACCCTTGCCACGGTGCCGGCCTCCAGACTGTGATCGCCGCCGCCGGCGAACAGCGTCACAGAAGATACTCGAGACTCTAACCATGGGGACGGTGAGGGAGCTTCACCTTTCTTCTTCATCTGCTGGAGTGCTGGGTCTTTCCGTCTGGAGTGACAGATGGATCTTGTACTTCAATCCACAGGAGGGGGCCAGGCGGTTCACGCTCCAGGTCGAGATGCAGTGCCGCTGCATTGGCTGCGTCAAGAAAGTCGAGAAGGCCATGGCGTCCATTGGGAGTCTCAGGGGTACAGCGTTGCTCAGTGTTCTTCTCAGTTTATTTCTTTCTGAAAACTCTGGTAACCATTCCTGACACATTTCGCATTGTTGCACCATAGGAATCGAAACTTCGGTAGGGGATGTTGGCACTGGGATTGTCACGGTGGTTGGGAAGGTGGATCCAACAGAGGTCTGCCACTGGCTGAAGAAGAAAACAAAGAAGAGTGTCAAAGTTGTCGGTCCTGATCCAGCCATTGAGAATCACAACCAGGTACTTACAGTTTCCAGATGAATGTCTTTTGGTATACTTCGATTTCCTCTGGAAACTGTAAGGGGGGATAATGGACAGTGTGTAACACAGATATGCGAAAAATTAACACGTTTTTGACAGAAAACCCCATGTTGACAAACACTGAATCTGAACAGTTAGTCAAATTTCAGCAGTCCAGAGAGTTAAAGAGATCCTAATTTCATGTTTTCACCATAATTTCCCTAAGTGAAACTAACATTCTACTTTGTTCCACTTGTTGCAGAAAATGGTAGTGATCCTAGGAAGCAGTTCAAGAGCTTGGCACACTACACCCTCAGCTCCACCATTACAAGATGAGATGTCCTGGGCTCTAGTGCCACCAGTAGGTCAGCATGATCATAAGAGCCTACAGTTGATCGAGGAGAAGATCAAGGGCCTTGAGAAGGTCAGGGATGTCCTGAAGATCAAGAACCTGGAGAATGAGCTGATTGCAGCCAAGAGTGAGCTCGAACAGTCTAGGAAAGTGATCAAAAGCAGTAAGAAGGCTTTGCTGGATAGTGCTTTGAATCAGCTCAAAGCATATAGGAACCTGGAGGCACTCAGTCAGTTACCATACGACTAACAAGTAAAGTTATGCAGCAATTCTATCTCCGTGAGAGTTCTGCTAGTTGCCACCATAGCACCATGTTTTGTGAAGGTGCTCTGTGGTTTAGTTGTGTCTTGCCACCTAGCAAGTAAAAGTTACCTATCAAACCTGTCCAACGTTTGTTTGAACTACCAAAACATCACTTGATGTAAGTTTCCAGCCCACTAAGGCAATTATCAATTTCTCACGCTTGGTGGTGTTGGTGAAATTGCTCGTCCATTTCCCCCCTTTTTCTGATAGCATCTGTAGGTGGTAAAATTAAGTAACTGAAAGATGGTATCAAAGTGGAAAGTCACACAGAAGTTTCATCAGCGACCTTGCCAAGCACAGAATTTCCAAACTTCAATTCAGCCTCGTACATACACATTGGGGATTACAGACTAAATGAAGAGCAAAAGCAGATAGAGTTCAAGGAACAAACTGGTGAACTGAACTGACGATTGCTTCAGACGTGCCGCCTGTGGTCGCCGTCGTCGTCGATGTGGAGGTTGACCCCATGGTTGCGCAGCGCGTTGAGGATGGCCCAGACCTTGGTCTGGTTCTTGAACCCCTTCTTGGCGACCTCCTTGGCCGCGTCGGCGTGTATGGGCTCCCGCGCGAGGCCGTCCACCTTGAGCCGCATGGCGAGCACCTCGCCGACGGCGGCCGCCGCCTTGGCGTTGCAGGCGCGGCCGCACTCCAGCCCGTCCCGCAGGGGCCGCTCCGCGGTCGAGGCGGTCGTCACGATGCGGCCGCTCTGCCGGTCCACCACGTTCGCCGTCACGTACTTGAGCGATATGAAGAGGCGCAGCACGTAGCGCTTCGCGAGGGACATGGATCGGTGCCTCGGTGGCCTCCGCTCCCGGCTTAGGCTCTCCGAGAACGGCGTGGGAAGCTGGGAGCACGAGCGCACGTCAGTGTCTCGGTGGCGTTTCGTCGAACGGCTGGAGGGCGCGGATGTGGACGCGAGGAACAGCGAGGCGAACGAGCGCGTGCGGGCGAGGTCACGGCGGCGTGGACGGAGCGGCAGGGAAACGGCCGCGGTTGGGGGAGGAGGAGGAGGCAGTGGGGGTGGAGTTGGCCTGGGTGATCGCCGCGGCGGCGCCGGAGGCGAGGCTGTCCCCCCTCTCGGCCGGCTTGACCGACTCACGCACTCAGATCGTTAAGCCCAGCACACGGGGGAACGGAAAAGGCTGGCCCGTCCGCGCGGCCCAGGCTCTCTCTGACCGTCCCCCATGGGCCTAGTTTGAGCCCAGGCCGCGTGCCCAGCCCCATCCGCCGCGGCAGCCTCTCGGCCTATATTTAGGGTGTGTTTGGTTGAGGAGTGAAGCAGGATGGAACGGTTCCATTCTAGATTAAAGGAATGTAATGGCTCCGTCTTTATGTTTGGTTGGAGGAACGGAGTAGCTCCATTTTCTGTTTGGTTGGAAGGATGAGCATTAACAGACTTTTTGTTCCGTTAGCCTCCGTCTGGTGGGACCCACATATCATGCACTGGTCTTCTTCCTCCCCTCCCCTGCTCTCCTCTCCCCTCCGTGAGCCACCTGCCTACCGCCGCCGCCGGCTCCATGCCCCACCCGTTGCTCGCCGCCGCCGCGGGCTCGGCCGCGCCTTGTCCGCCGCCGAGCTCCGCGCGAGTCCGCCACACTCCGCCCGCCGCAGAGCTCCGCGCGCCCAGGCCGCACTCCGCCCGCCTCCGAGCTCCGCGCGCCCCGGCCGCCGGATTCATCGCGCTGCCGCCCAAATCAGTTCGCCGCAGCCCGATTCGTTGCGCCGCCGAGCTCTGTCCGCGGCCTGGGTCCGCCCGCGTCGCCGAGCTCCGCGCACGCCAGCTGGCTCCGCCCGCGCCTCCGGGCTCTGTCCGCACCAGTCGTGCCTCCGTCTGCGCCGCTCCAAGCTCCGCCCCACCAGAGCTCCAGCCTGCCCGAGCGCCGCCTCCGGGCACTGCGCGCGCCGGTCGCGCCTCCGCCCACGCCGCTCCAAGCTCCGCCCTGCCGGAGCTCTGACCCGCATCGCCGGAGCTCCAGCCTGCCCGAGCGCCGCCTCCACCTACTGACGCCGGCCGAGCGCCGCCTCCACCTACTCCACGCTTGCCGAGCTCCGCCTTCGCCGGCTGTGGTGCCCCCTGCTCGAGCTCGTCGCGGGGAGCAGAGAATCGCGGGCGCCGGAGGGAGCACGAGAGACGGGAAGAGACGGCGTGGAACGGGAGCGAACTCGTCCGATCGATTTTGCCGAACGGGTTCATCCCGAATCTGGAGCGAATATTCGCTCAGAGGAATCGCTCCGCTCCTACTCCGCTCCTACGCTCGCGAAGCAAACAAGGGATGGGACGGCTCCATCCCCGGCCGCTCCTGAACCAAACGCATCCTTACTTCCATTTCCCGAGCGGTTCCACTCGCGACCGCCCGCCTGCTGTTGTCGCCGACTGGCGAGGCGGCGACCACCGCCTCCACCTGCATCGACGCCTCGACGGCGACTGCCTCCGCTCCGCCTCCCTCCCCCAACGCGACAGCCCCACCCCGCCCGGCCCCTCCCACCCCGACTCCTCCGCCGTCTCCCGCTCCTCTGCCCGACCCGCCACCTCGCAGGGCAGAGATGGCGCGCGCCGCGTCGGAGTCAGAGTTGAGGATGGCGCTCACCGACATCACCCTGTTTCTGGCGTTTGGATCCGTGTTCCTGGTCCTGGGGTTCCTCATCCCGAGCATCGACCGGTACTACCAAGCCCTCTGCTGGTAGACCGCCACGGTCGGCTTCTTCGCTGCTGCCGTCGTCGTCTGGAGGCACCCGGTGGTCTGGTACCCCGTCGCCTGGCGATGGATCAAGCAGTTGAAGAAGACCAAGCCGCCGTACCTAGGGTTGGTAAAGGGTACAATATTTTGAACAAGCCGGGTCCTAAAAAAAGCCGGGCTCTAATCTTATACAATTTTAAGCTAAAAAATTTAAGAATCTTGTTGAGCTGTGAAGATGCCATTAGGGCCATAACCCATTACCACACCTAGCTGTACCACTAGCCGTCAACTGGGTATGGGTATGAAAGGAGGAGAAAGCGCTTCGCATTGGTAGGGTATTCCGCTGTGTTTGGATTACGCACAGTTATGGTCGCCTGGTTATGATGATTGATTGTGATTGGCTGAAAATCCTATCAGCGTAATCATAATATTCGTGCACATTGGTAGTTGCTCAAAGAACTCAATCTCAGTTGGCCAGTTGAAAATTTTTCAATCTCATTTGGTACTCGTCAAACAAAAAAACCATCAACAACTCATGTGGCACAGCTATTCTTCCATCAGTGTCACAACAAAACGTCATGTAAATGGCACGCTGATCAGCAGTCTTCAGCAGAGAAGCAGTAGATAATCACAGCGTTCCTGAAAATGGAGATTCGGAGAATCTGGCTGGAACTTGTTGGAAAGACATACGTAGTCAGATAATATGGGCATTGTTTAGTTGCAGGTTGTAAAGTTTTTGAAAAAGCATCTTTCTATATTTAAAGTACTAAACATAGACTAATTACAAAATAAATTACAGAACTCGTCTGTAAATCGCGAAACGAATCTAATTAGCATAAGTAATCCGGCACTAGAGGTTGTTTACTGTAGCATTACTGTAGCAATTTAGCGTCTAATTGCGACCTAATTAGGTTTATTAGATTCGTCTCGCGATTTACAGACAAACTGTGCAATGCGTTTTTTATTTCGTCTAGATTTAAATCTCTATGCAGGTGTCGGAAATTTTTTTTGGAATTTTGAACTTTGCAACTAAACAAGGGGATGATAACCATATACAGTCAGGAATCTCGGAATAAGCTCAATTGGTGATGTTGATAAGCAAAAAAACACAGGAACCTCGTGGACCATTCATTTTCCCAAACTTTCTGATTTTCTGAAACTGAAATATGCCTAAACGTTCAGCTAGTAGTGTTTGCGATATTCAGCGCTGGACGACCGTCAGAAACGCAATGGTTCTTAAGCTTCCACCAGTGTCCAGGTTCCAAGGGAGATGAGAGAGTTGGGTCCCTTCTGCACCATGCCATTATTATTATTATTATTTTGAAAACTAGCAACATGCCATTGGTTGATTCACCTGCTCTGCAACACCACCTTGTGTTGTTCTACACGCGCACGCTGTTGGCCCGGCACTTCTGTTGGGCCGGGTTGTTTTCTTCATCACCGCCTGGCTCTCTGTAGCCTGTCCTGCCATCAGTGCTCGATTCGATACGGTGCCTCCGCTGCACCCGCGTTGCCACCAAGCGTTGGAGTTGGACCCCGCGCTGGCAGATCGCTAGGCGGCGGCGGCGGCGGCGGCGGCACCGCAGCACGTCAGAACCTGACCTGACCGGCCATCCACCGGCAACCATGAATGTGACGAAACCGTCAAATTAAAATTCTCAATTAAACTTAATGACTGTCATTTGAACACATCGGACGCATTAGCTTAATGATTTAATTTAACAGTCCTTTCTCAGCCCACGTTCCGATCGAAACAACACCGATAGTCCCACGCGAAGATGGCCACAGATAGTACAAATACGACAAAAAATTAAAAATACAGAAATATACACAAGACTCAACCGTAAGTTTTACAAATCCAGTTTAAAACATACATAATTTACAAATTTTATATTACTGAAACTAAGGTTCGAGCAGAGGTAAGAGTCTACGACTATCACACTTATACACCGAGGCAACCCCTAACTAAGTGTGTGGCTCCACCACCTCTTATCCCTCTGCGTCCCGACGGATGAACTTAACGTAGCAGGGGCAGAAGTCAACGTCCGGGTGCCCTGAAATAATTGTGGCAACAAACCCTGAGTATACTAATACTCAGCAGGGCTTACCCGACCAGTGGGTATAACTTAGCCCACTTATCTAGACATGTAAGGCTTTTGGCTGGTGGTTATTTTTGCAGAAAACAGCGACTAAAGTAATTCCTTAATTTCCATATTTTAGCTTCAGATTCTATATAATTTAACCATAGCCCATTTTTTTTGCTTAAAACCAACTATAGCAAACATAGTGGTGCAATCCATAATAGTTCAATGTGTTCCTTAACATATATAAATGAATATACTCATCATTCCATCATAACACTACGATGCGACGCAGTGATTAAGGTGCTCATATCCAAGAGCGACTGACGGCGAATCGATTCGATTTAACCTTGCAAGGTGGACCTAACCAACACGGCACGCATTTGCCCCGTCGGACTATATGAGCCAACCATTCCCCTCCCCGCCTCGAACTACAGGACCGCCCCACCAGCGTATAGTCAGCCGAGCTCAACGAGAGACCACCAAAAGTAATTACATGCATCCCAATTCTCCGCGACTACTCGACTCGCTCTGAGGGGTGGGAAGGAGTCCTGTACTTTCAAAGTGGGGCAGTACTCGGCTTACCGGTTTCGACTACCACCTACTCCCGGCATGTGGTTAGTACAGTTCAAACATGATCAGCAGGGCCAACAACGGCTCGGTCCTTAACCGACACAGGCGAAACTACACCTCTTCCGCCCGGTCTCAGATTTTATTCATTCTTTCATTCCAAGACTTTCATCCCAAGATGAATAACTCATATATGGAAACATAAAACCATCATATATCTCGCGAGTAACCAAAAATTACTCGACTTCTACCGAACCCTATCTAGCATAGCATTTCTATCGTCCTATACATACTAGTATAACTCAAAGAAACCTAGGTTCATGCAACTAGGGTTTCAAATAACTCTTAAATGTAATGCACAATTAATAAATACATATATATGTGTCATAATTTAAAATATTAGAATGTGCACCGGGGTTTGCCTTCGGGCTACTGCTCAGAGCTGGGGTCAGATGGGCCTTGGGCCTTGGGCCGGGTTCTCACGCCTCTCCTCCTGGGTTTGCTCCAGCTGCTCCTGCGGTGCCGCAATCACCTCAAATACAGCGCCCTCAGCTGCGGATGCTACACGTATGCATATGAAATGATTGAGTGCAACTCAAACTATATAATCACTATAACCAAACTGAAAGGTCTTGCGGACTGTCCGCAACCAAATGGCGGACCGTCCGCAGTTCAGCTTCGCATACCCACCAGAACCAACTACCTCTCTGGACAAATTTCTAGACTGACTGGCGGACTATCCGCGCCTCAGTAGCGGACTGTCCGCAACACACTTCTGCAATCCCACCAGAACCAACTACTTCTCTGGTCAAATTTCAAATCTATACTGCGGACTGTCCGGCCCTCCTTGGCGGACCGTCCGCAGTGCACTCTGCCAATCCACCAGAGGCGACAACGTTTCTGGACAGAATTTTAGACTCTACGGCGGACTGTCCGCTCTCCAGTAGCAGTCCGTCCGCAGTTCTACCCTTCTAAACCTCACCAGAGACAACATCGTCTCTGGACAAATTCGAGCTCTACGGCGGACTGTCCGCTCTCCAATAGCGGACCGTCCGCAGTATAATTCTGCGAAACCACCAGAGACAACATCGTCTCTGGACAACTTCTAACCTGACCTGCGGACTGTCCGGCCCTCCTAGGCGGACCGTCCGCAGTTCAATCTTTTGACACCGCGCGACAGGCGACAGCAAGCGCGGCGGCAGCGGCGGCGGCCGTTCTCCGGCGCTGGCGGCGCACAACGGAAAGGGAAAAGGCCGGGGAGTACAAATAACTCACCACGAATCCATTCCCGGGGTCGGTTCGGGCGGAGGACGACCGGAGAGGCGGATCGACGGTGGAGCAAAGCTCAAGAGGCTCCAATGGTGACCGGTGGTGGTTGGGGCGATTCCGGCCGGGGAGAAGCCGAGCTGGGGGTTGGGGAAGGTGGAGGAGGTGCTGGCACGAGGAATCGAGGTATGGTGGCCGGAGGAGGGAGATCGAAGAAAGAGGGCGATGGTGGAGCGAGCGGGCGAGCTCCGCTCGTCTCTGGTCGACGTGAGGAGGGAAGAGGAGGATATGACAGTCGAATCCTACATCCAGATAAATATATCTAGGTGTTGCCTGGCGGACCGTCCGCCGCTCCCTAGCGGACTGTCCGCGAGGCTAGATGTTACAATAAAGCTCATGGAGGTGGCGGAGGAGGAGGAGTACTCGCTGTCGCTCGAGGGGAACGTCGCCGTGAGCCTCGCCACGGCGTTCGTGGCGGCCGTCGGCATGGGGACCGTCCTCGCGCCAGGCCTAGCCGCGTGCAGCGGCGCCCTGGCCGGCGCCGCCTCCTTCTGCTGGGGCGTGCTTCTCGGCGGTGCCGACGACGACGGCGACATGTCGGAGCCGGTCAACGACGATTATTATTTTTATTAACGCAGCCGCAAAACGCGGCAGGCGTGTCCTCGTCCGAAACTTGGCCTGCTAAAGTTCAATAGGATGCGATAGCTACATGATTATTTGCTGTATTCGTTGTTTCAGGGAATTTTAGTTTCTGTGTAATATCAGCATGTTCTCGTCAAATGACAGTGCAATGCTTCTGCAAATCTTTCAAAAAAAAAAAAAAGCTAGATGCGGTTGGTACTTGATCAGCACAAGCAAGTTTGCAATTAATTTTCGCATGTTCATGAGCACTTTAATTTGTGACTCCGGTATAATGTCCATGTTGATAAGTAAGATCTCTCTGGCTGCTCGGCGTGTTCATCTTAGGATTGTTCAAAGTTAATTATTTTTATCTTTGACTAACTATATTTTAACAATAATTAACTTTAAATAGAAAAGGTATTGTTGGTTTCATGATGAATCAATTAATGTTATTTTGTATTATTAATCTTTATAAATGTTTTGCTATTAATATTTAATAAATTTGACATGGTAAGAACCGAAATGTAATGTGGGTATATTCTGAAAACGAGGGAGTACATACGGTATGGCGAAGCTAGAGCAAATTGGAGGCGGTGCACTTATCTTGTTGGTGCAAACAATTGTACCATGAGAGGTGCAAATATGGTGAAAATTTGAATATACTCACTGTTTTTCATTTTCTTAGAGGTGCATTAGCAACCCCCCCCCCCCCCCCAACCCCCCAATTCGCATATACTGCCGGCTTTTCACTCTGGCAAAACTGCAGCGTGTTCCGTAACAGTTCAGGAAAAGCACGTACAATATAAGGTTCATATGAGAGTGTTTAAGAAGAGAATGCTGTCACGTTACTAAGCACCAGTACAGAAGGTAACTACCACAATATGAGCCGGTGCTTAAATAGGATCGACAACATTACATGCGAAGCTTGACTGATTTCTTTCCACCTTTAATCTCGGGTTATACATTCTGGAGTCTGGAGTCTGGACTACCCCAGAGGCCCAGAGTCCAGACAGATGCGTATCATACATGCTGAATTATTCAGATCACCTGTGAGTTAAGCAATAGTCATGCCTTCGAATCTAGTAACTATCTTGTATTAGTCCAAAGCAAGGAGCTCCTGAAATATCTGGAAGCCTGAGATCACCTGTGCGTTAGCCGTTAAGCAATAAGCAATAGTCGTGGTCCGTCAAGCCAGATCACAGCCTGGCCAAGAAATTATGGCTGGAGGTGTGGCCGAATTATCTATAAGCCTGAGAGAAATATTGGCTGATTTATTTGAACCTCTATGAGGGCAGAGAGCCTTTCTTCAGAACATGTATTTTGAAGCTTGTTTATCTGATCAAGTAGCGGCGTTTTATTTATCCTGGGTTTATTTTTTTTCTTTGCTGCAATCCTGGTGCTTGGACATCCAGATCTCTGGAATCTCTTTTAAAACGACACGAATCGCAACATGCGACATACTTCGTATTGGTGCTGCGTTATCTTCTTATCAGCATCGCAGTACCTAGGAACACCAACAATTGATTGGGATGCATATTTTCTCTGTCTGTAGATGGGTTTATTTGTCAGTAGATAAACCTAACAGGCAGACAGACAGGCAATATCTCATACCACGAACGAACTATGGCGCACGATTTCATGCTCAGTCGCATCTTGCGACCGGTCACCATAACGCTGAAAACTCCTGAATAATCTATACAGATGTTTGCCTTCCCCTGTGGTTTTTCTACTACACATCAGATCAGAATCGCTAAATCTCCGACCGCAGCTCAATCGCTGTTACAACCAGATCCTCTACGAACAAATCCACCCAACACATCTATGCATGCTATCATCCTAAGCTACTATGCGATTACATGACAGGCTCACAATTGCAGACGCACCAGGTCACAGCACGGCAGATCAACAGCGACCAGAAACCCCAATGCTGAAGTTGGCGGGTACCAGGCCACCAGCACGATGCGGCGAAGGCCCTTGTCGCCTGGTGCCTGTGGCGGCCTTGACTCGGAAGCAAGCACAATCCAAATGTCAACGTTGACAATGTTGGTTCAATGGTCTCCACGGGTTACTCAATCAGCAGTATGTGTCTGCATCTGATTCACCACCAGTTGTGCTGCAGGTGGGAACATCATTGGTCCTGAAAAAGGGCAGATCGGTTTAAGGGGTTGCCAACTTTGAACAAAAACCAGCATGAGAATTGGAAGATTATGCAGACTATTGCAACTGAGACTTGGATTAGCACCTGGAACAGCATTGAAACCGTTCACGGTAAGCTGCAAGGCTGGGTGTCCATGAAGATTATTATGGCTGCCCTTCATCTCGACACCATGTTCACCTCGATTTATTGGAATTTGTGGTATGGATCCACATTGCTGGCTTGCTAATGCTTCAGAATTGGTCCTCTGCACGGTGCTGGTAGAAGCATATGGCATAGGATGTGCCTGAGATCCTGCCAAATGGCTTGCGCTGGCAGCCCAACCCTCAGTGGCATGGCCACTGTTATTAGGTGGTTGCTCACCTGATGCCACTACATCGTTTGGTGGTGCCATTGCTTCTGAAAATGCAGCTAGTACAGGTGGCTGAAATGAGCTTGGTGGTGCTTCACCATCTCCTACCCAGCCACGACCAAATTTTGTTCCAGGAGGAAGGCTTCGCTCAATTCGTCTTGATGCAATTTCCCAGCCAATAGGGCCAAGTTGTGCAGCAAAACGTGCCAGGCTGCGGGAATACGACTGCTGCAACTGAACCCCGACCTGATAAAAACATTGTGTTAAAGTGTGGTCGATCATGTCTTGCTATTCTCTAATGTTCATGGAGGCTGAAATTATATTAGTGTATCATCATTTACTTATAGGGCAGAATTAGTTGGGACACTCAACTGGTACTAGCAGCTTCTTCGTCCCATTGTAGGAGGACGATACCGGCAGATCATACATTGAACTGGATGGTTGAGACTCGTAATATGTGCTTCGACGACTATCTTCCATCAGAATTGGCTTCTTTCCCATTTTTTCGGACCACATGCTCCCGTAACCTGGAACAAAAGTCAGACAATAACCGAGGTTATAAGAAAAATGAGTTAGGCAAATTGGATGCAATGCAAGTCCTTTGTTCAGTCAGTACTTGTTAAATGCTAACATCTTGAAAAGACACTTTTTGAAAGAGAAAATGGGAGAGAAGTTAAAACCTGAGTAACCTTCCATTCTTTCTGTTTTCAGCTCGCCAGACCAGTTGTGCTCATTTCTCCGATTGGCAAAAGAAGCTCTCAGCACATCTGCAATCATTGCTTCTTGCTGTGCATGACGCCCACTATTTACAGCATTAGCAAGTGTTGCCCCAGAAAAGTCTGCAGTAGCATGTTCTGATGGTGGCCTCCCAACTTTTTGTTTGGCATTGTTCTTGTTTGGAGGTCTGCCCCTACGAGGCTGTGGCTTTGGTTCTTCTGGTTCCGGCTCTGGCTTTGGTTCTGGTTCCGGTTCCGGTTCTGGTTCACTGGCATCGCTATCTTGCCTAAGATTCTCAAAATCCTTTTTAGCAATTTCTTGAATACCACGTGCCTATAATGCATGGCATATGGATGTTAAGTACACCATAATTCATGATTATATTTAAAGATCATAACCTGTAGATTTAATGTCTGACCTGTCGATAATATATTGTATCTGGTGAATTGTAGCACATCGCATTTGAGCTTATCAAGAACACATCATCCTGTAAATTGAAATTTCAATCATGTTGAATTAGCTTGATAAAAACACCAATAGCATTCTGAGATCAGGAAAAAATAAGTACTTTGCAGCAGCACTGCAGGAATGATAAAAGCAACACATGTTTGTTCCAAATAAAATCTGACATTCTTCTAGCATGACTGCACAAGTAAGACGTATGCTTTCAAAAACACTGTGGTTACACATGCTACAGTTTGCAGTTTTGGTTCTGACTAGCAAATTTACTCGTAAGAGATGTTCAGCAAAGATGTTTGAGCACAGAAGATTATGCATACAAGTGGCTTGTAGTGGTGATGTTCAATGCAAGACAGTCGAATGCACAGTGAAATGCAAATCCATGATGTTGGTAGCAATATATATAAGGCTCCGTTTGGATGTTGATATTGGAGAGCTTGGCATTGTATTGGTTTCAATACCAAATCAGGCTAGGTATTGAAATAGACTCAATACCAAAGCTATTGTTTGGATGTAGATAGAATTTTTAGATGGAATTGAATGAGTCAGCTAATATCAATTCTCGTTTGGATGTGCATCTCCAGAAATTGAAATTGGCATCCTCCTCCACCCCCAGCATGGCCATGGCCTCGGCATCCTCCTCTGCGCAGCCCTCACCCCGTCATCCTCCTCCTCTAGCATGGCAATGGCAGATCTCAAGTGGCTGGGGCGGACCTTGTCATCCTCCGCCATGCGCCTGCGGCTCGCTGTCCCCCTCCGCACCTCGCTCGTCTTGCGGAGGTGGGCATGGGAGGGGCGGAACAGCTCGCCGTGCGGAAAGGGCAGGGGAGAGGCGGTTTGGCTCGCTGGTCGGAGAGGAGGCACGGGTAGGGCGCGGCTACTCACAGCACAGATAGGGCAGGGGAAGGGCGGCAGCCCACTAGCCGGAGAAGAGGCAAGGAAGGGGTGGCGCAGCTTGCTGTGTCGAAGAGGGAAGGGGAAGAGGCGGGACGGCCCGCTGGTCGGAGAGGCAGACAGGGAAAGGTGAGCACGACTCGCCGGAGAGGAGGCAGGGGAGTGGTCAGGGGCGGAGTTCCGGTGGCGGTGGTCGGGGCGGAGTTCTGCGATGGAAGAAGAGAAGCGACGATCCAATTCATCCCAATACGGAGGGGTGAGGCTCCGCATTCACGAAGGGCTATTTTAGTTCAGGTTCAATTCTTCGGTATTGGTCCCCAATACCAATTCCAAATTTTGTAGACATCCAAACAACTTGTATTCACTAGATCAAATTCCAATTCCCAATACCGAGCTCCAATACTGACATCCAAACGGACCCTAAATCAGGAACTTCTCAAATAGTAGGTCATTATAAGTAAAGTCATTAGCTAGAAGCCAACAAACTAAGGGATATGTTAACTTTTCATGAAATGACTCCACTTGGTCGTGCATTACAAAGGTCGAAATCATCTCATTTTACCAAATGCCTGCCTCACCTTTCAAACAAGCTCATAATTTCCACTGAGGCCCACATACTTCACAATAACAAATGATTTAGCAACTGAGGTACAACTTGAATATGATTTGCCAACATAAACAAACACAAATGAGGCAAATGATCTCTGAGTTTTTGTAGACCATCCTTAGTATGGTGTGAATATAACTTACAAAAGGGAAGAATATAAGCTATTTAGAGTGCTCTTTTTTCTCAAATAATGAGATTTTTGAAAGCGTCGAATCAAAAGTAACACAGGCAGAACAATGCTCGCATAATTTTTTGCTTATCTAGAACTTTAACACCATATGGTGCACCAGTCCATCCCTGTGCTATCATGTACTTCTAAGATAGCATGAATTCATTCTTTTCTAAAAAGATAAGGTTGTTTCATCTTGTGTAACAGCATATCTAATCAAAATATCTTTTCCATCATAAAAAGCCTACAGTATTTATGGCAGTATGTGCAACGTGCACTTCTTGTGTCCAAATATTTTTTTGATACAATACTGTTATCGTGCACTTGCATTCCTAGTTATATCTACTCGAACCCTAAATACCACCAGCTGCAGCCTGCAGTAGATGATCTCATGCAAGTACAACTAGGTGGCTTATGTTATTGAAAATGATGCTGAGTTCACATCCATACATTGCAGCAAACAAAAAGTGACATAAGATATCTCAGAGTATGGGAGTTTCTTCTAGGCACATCAACAGAACAAATGTTTAACATGTACTCCTTCCGTCTTTAAATATATGAAGTTCAGGACAAGCTAATTAGTTTTAACTCAGCCAGATAGTTGAAAAGCACAATCCAGAGATATCATGCCTCAAAAAAAGTTAGGGCGCATAGCACAACCACAAAAATCCAAACAGGCAATTGTCTGCTAACCTATTACAATCGTGTCTCAGTCTATATGTAGATGTTAGTCTCTACTCTCAATGCTTGAACTGCTGTAAAACAAATAAAGAATACACAGGAGAATTTCAAATGCAAAATAGGTCTTTCCTTCAAGTTTCTGGATTTACGCGCATATGTAGAGCAAATCAATACAAACAACAACTGATTGGTGACTGAATGCAAACATAATCTTAGATATGTGTTTTTTTCTATTAAAATCCTGTAAAGGTCATGGAACCAATAAAATAGACCCTGGGTGTAAGTGCTTCACCGGAACAAACAATATAAGACTAAATTTGATTAAGAGTTCACATATCTAAATAAATTGTTAGGAGAGTTTACATGATAAATATATATATGTTGCACAACTCTTGAAAGCATTTAGATTGCCAAAAAATCAGTTGTGCAGTTACGAGATCCATTACACATGGAAGACCATCAGAGACAGTACCTAGCAGAAAAACACCCAGGTGTCCAAATAACTATTTCTAGTAGTGTTTCAACATCTCTGTGCAACAGTCCAAGAAAGTGCCCATCTGCTCCTAAACTGTGCAATCAGCATAGAGCAAGAGGCTCCAGAGGCAACAGTACAAAGAGTTTCTGACCAAACTTGGGGACACAAAGATTTTACAAATGTACTGTAATAAGAATCTAGAACGTGTGTGTATAGGTAGGTCAGGAAAAAAAACATGTTGCAGGAAATGACATGGTGATGAGATAAGTAAGCTAGCTGATATAGCAAACTAAGTTAACCACAACCTTTCAGAAAAAAAGGTGCAACAGTTTATTAGTGGTTATTACCAACCACAAACAAACACCTGCGATTTGGCTAAAGAAAAATCCAAACAAAAGAAAAACACAAACAATCTAAACAAATCCTATGACCCACCTCAAATTGCTCCAAGTTGGAATAGGCCCCCTTATCAAGCTTCTTCCTTATTGTCGAAAAATCCATTGGATGCTTGATAATATCATGATAGTCAGGCAACTGGCCATAAATGCACATGAACAGGCAAACAGTCAGGTTCAAAAATCAAAACCAACAAACCAAACATATATAGAGTCATCATCTTTGAAAGCACAAACATACCTCTTCAGGATCAACAGGCTCTGAGAATACACCATAAGTGTCCTTCCTGCAAGAAACAAGGACACACAAAGATGAGGAGTCCTGGAGCTGAGATTGGACGAGCTGAAGGTCAGGAAGAACAAAGCTGCGAGCACAGCAACTCACTTCTGTAGCCTATCAAGGATGAAGACCAATAACTTTTTGTTCGGCAAAGGTGTTGTGGGCCCGGAATCTGAAGGTTCTGTCCAATGAACAAATCCAACCCATGAGCACATGGCGATCGAAGGCACAAGCATTAGTTAAAGACAAGGAAATTGGAATGCATCCAACAGTAAAAGAATTAAAAATGGCATCTTTGTGCACATTTGTCCAGGTATATTTTTTGCCCCTGGAAATCTGAAGAGTAAATGCCACAGAAGGAGCACCAACCTTCACGCCCAGCCGTCGCTTTCCTAGTCTTTTCTCCCTGCAGCAGCAGAAGCGGAAGATAAAAAGATATTTAGAAACAGAACATCCTATAAATAAAAAATGCTTACAAGAATCGAAAAAAACGGGGTAGAAAATACGCAGCAGAAAAGGTGGGGCATTCGTTTACCAGCGCCAGTTACCAAGTACAGTGATCTAACGAGGGCGCGAAATGCAGCGAAATTTGGCGCGAGAAGCAGACAAAAACCAAACCCGAAAAGGCACGCCTTTAAAAGCTTTGAGCCGGAGCGTTTAAAAAAATTGCGCCAATTATTGTGACGACAGGGCGATACGACTCTGCGAGGGTTTAGGATTATCCCCCTCCCAAATGATTGGGAGAGCTGCTCTCAGGCTGGGCTGAGCAGAGCGGGGTTGACCACTGCGCGTCTCACTACGGAGATAAATAAATAAATGCGGCCTTTTCATACCCGAAATAGCAAAGAAATTTCCTCGGGCAGCGCGCGGGCGCGCAGATCCGTACGCGCTCCGGGGCCAGGGCCCCCAAATTAGGTAAATTCCGGTAGGGATCGACAGAATTGGCGCGGATTCGGCTCGGATCGAGTCGGAGTCGGAGAAGAGGGGGGAGAACGGGAGGGCGCCCACCTTGGCCGATCCGTCGTGGAGGCCCATGACGAGGCGGAGCTTCTTCTCGCGGCGGCCAGAGCCGGATGCGGGCCCGTCATCGTCCTCGTCGTCGGCGCAGCCGGGGTCCCGGCGGTTGGAGCGGCGCGCCTGGGGCTGCTGCTGCTCCTGCAGCTGCTGCTCGAGGCGGAGGCTGCGCTTCTGGAGGTCGAGCAGCGACGGGCGGCCCTTCTTCTTCCGGCGCCGCGGCGGCGGAGGCGCCGACATCGCCGGGGACCGCCGCGACGGTGGCGCCTGCTGCTGCTTGCCCATTCCCGGCGTTCTTTTGGTTTTTCTTCCTTCTTTTTTTTTTCTTTTGCCCCCGGTTTTGTGTGGGGGGCGCCGTTGGCGTTCCGTGTTGGGGGGCGTGAGCTAGCAGCGGGGAGGTGGGTAGACTTTCCGGTGCGTTTTCTTTTTCTTTTGGGGGGCGTTTTGGATGCCTGCACGTGAGGAGCGTGTGCGCCTCAGCGCCTGTGCGATGCCGAGCAGCCGAGGTGTGGAGTGGCCGGCTGACGTTGCTTGCGTGCGCGGCTGAACCGTGCACCCACCCATCCCAACCCAGAGAGTCGATCGGAAAAGAATTCAGAACCTGGTGGCAACATGGACGTCGCTCGATCAGAATCAAGATGTGAGAACCGCCCAATTTAATACTATTTTAAATGAACCGCCGGTCATTATCATACAGATGAGAGTTAACACGTGCTGGCCGGAGAGCGTGCCACGTGTTATCCCACATCTAGAGACACGAATAACCGACACGTCATTTATCTAAAATAATATCAAATCCGGTAGTCCCGGTATGCGCTCCAACATACGCCCAGAATCAGCATATGCACATACCGTTTACAATCGAATACATCGCCAAAAATCCACAAAGAGCAGTTTTATATTATCAGAGTTCACGGCTTAATATTACAAGTTCAATATAGGTGGGTTTCCAGCTTCACTTTACAAGTCTTGGGCTCACGCGAGTCATATTAAATAGAGACTTAGAGCTTATTGAAAATACATGCTCTCACGAAGCTCGATTACGATAAAGACTTACTAAAGTAATGACGCCTTGCTCAAGGACATCACTACAGCCACCACGACCTACTCTTCCCCCGCGTTCGGGTCAGCGGGGTAGAAGTGGCCGAACACCACTTCGGGTTCACCTGCAACTAGGTTTAGAAAGCACCCTGAGTACAAAAGGTACTCCGCAAGACTTACGCGATTAAATAAGCAAGGATCATGCATTGGCTCAATTAAAAGCTTTAAGGTTAAGTAATTAATGCAAAGCATTAGCTCTCTACACTATCACCTAGCAGAATTAATTAATCTTGCCCAAACCCAAACAATTTTAGTTGATTAAGCGAGTAATACAACTATAACTGTTCATAGCTGTAACACGAACCATTCTCAGCATAAACGACAATCTATGAGGAGTTCATGGGTTAAAGAGCGTGCTCATAACCGAGAGCGCGGCAATTCGAATTGGTTATAACCTTGCAAGGGTGTACTACTTTACCCACACGGCGCGAGGACCATGCGACTCACCCAACCGGCCAGAGTTGGATAAGGGGATACTCGCGTCAACCGTTCCCAACAAGGCTCAACCGTTGAGGGTACGCCCAGCTTGCGCGTGGAGACTTAGTTCCACCGAGGACATCTCTAAATTTTCCTACACATAGTTCCACTCGGGGACCTGCTAAGCCTCCCTGCATAGCCCGTTGGCCACGCATCTGGGACCGGGCCTCAATGACCAAGTCAAAGAAGGTAATTGGTTTATCCGTTCCATTATATTGGATATGTGGTAGCACGGAAAGGTGCTCAAAACCAACGTCATCCACTCGGCCCTTAATCGATCCAAGCGGACTATGCCCATGTGACTTCATTCTCTAGGCCCTACCATTCCGCTCGAATCTCGATACTACCAACTTCTACTTGCCCCAGCTCAAGTGCGATCAAGGATAAACAGGTAAGTGTGATACTCCAAACCATTCCTTTCTAGCAAGCAATATAAGTATTCTAAGCAGGGCTAAGCATCTAGTCAGATTAAGTAATTAACTATCTAACTAGTGTCAAGAATAGGGATAACAAATCAAGGATGGATTATGCATGAAGATAGGTATCAAAATGCAATACATACATACTACATTTATAGCCCAGCAATACCCAGTGGAATAGCTAAACTAAATTAGATTAGAAAGGTGCAAGGAATATGCTTAGCTGCTTGCCTTGATTAGCTTCCGACTCGACCACGAACGGGATTCCGGGTTCAGGCTCCACGGACTCGGCGGGTTCCACGGGTTCGTTCTCCGACGGTCCGGTCACTAAAATGCATGAATGCGATGCAAGAATTAAAGAATGAACTAAATAGCAAGCATAAATCATGAAATAATTTGAGCATGCAGAGCACATAACAAAGAACTCATGAAAATTGGTTTTGCAGCAAAAGCATTTTCCTATAAATAACCATAAATAGATCAATTTTCAGCTACTCTAAGCAAGACAAAACAGAAAAGGCATGCAAACTTAACTAAACAAATCCAAGAAAAATATCATGGAAACTAGGTAGAAACACAAGGCTAACAAAACTGGTTTTACTAATTTCTCACTTTCCAGCAAAAAGTTCTATATTAAACCATATTTTGGACAGCAAGCACGAAATCGAAATGAAACCCTAACCAAAAGCAAGGAATCAAGTGAACAAGCTGCACCACTGAAAACTACACCTCACAAGGAGTCTAACAAAATTTGGTTTGGCATTTTTCTAGCAGTACACAAATAAATAAGCAATAAACTCACTTTTGCAAGATAAAACTATAGATAAATCTACAACAAAGTAACATGCAAAAAAAAATATTTTTCTTGAGTATATCTCAGCTAGAGGAACTCAACAAAACAAGTTTCACAATTTTTGGAGCTACACATGATTTTCTATGGATTTTGCAAGTTTGCAGAAAAACTAAACCTAATAAAACCCTAGCTAAATCGCTAGGTGCACCCGGGTTCCCACACCCGCAGACGCTGACGGGTGGGGCCCGCTAGCCAGCGACCCACCGGCCCGAGTCAAGGCCAACCAAGGGCCTTGACCCGCGGCGGGGCGCGGCCACGGCGCGCACGCACCGCGCGGTGCGCGCGGACACCGCGCGCGCGGCGGCGCCGGCGGACGGCGGCGTGATGCGGTGCGGAGAGGCGGGGCCGGAGCGGGGCAAAGGGCGCGCGCACGGGGAAAAGGGGGTGGCGGCGAGTCTCACCAGGGGCTTGGACGGCGGGGAACGACGGCGAGGCGGCGGCGGCGGGCGAAGGCGCTCGCCGGCGGCCCTGCAGGGAGGGAGGAGGGGCCAGGTTAGGGGCAAAATCGAAGGATGATGACACAAGGGAGCTCCCCAAGCGAGGAATCGCGGCGGCGCTCACCGAAGCAGGGAAATCGGCGGCGAGGAGGGAGCTCGGGCCGGCGGCGTCAATGGAGGGGAGCGGGCTAGGGTTTGCGGCGGGGAACGGGGACCGGCCGGGCGTGGATAAGGAGAGGGGCGAGGGAAGAGAGAAGGGGCGGCACGGGATGCGAGGATTGCCGGCATGTGGCGCGGCTCACGAGGATGGCCGGCGGCGGGGCGACGCGTGCGCGCGGCACCGAGCGAAACAGAGGAGAGGGAGAGGGAGAGGCTGACATGTGGGCCCGGCTTGGGATTTTCTTTTTCTTTTCTTTTTTTTTTCCTGAGTCGTGACAATCTCCCCCCTTAAGAAAATCTCGTCCCGAGATTTAGGTAGACAAGAGGGGAAGGATAAATTTCGGACTAGGTTGAGGCCATATTCACCTAGACAAGATAAACATCTAAGAGATGATGCACCAAGGCAGGGATGATGTGGTGTGAGACATTCCTAAGGTTTTCTTGATGGTGACTGTGTACACATATATAACATCTAGAACTAGGAACTTCATCAAGAAAGTGGGGTGGGTAGGGAGAAAAATTACTCATCGGAAAAGAATTCCGGATATTCTTGACGTAACCGATCCTCACGCTCCCAAGTGGCTTCATCTTCGGAGTGATTGCTCCATTGAACCTTTACAAACTTCACCATGTTACGTTTCACCTTTCTTTCATCTCGATCAAGAATGGCAATTGGGTGTTCCTCGTAAGTAAGGCCCGGTTGAAGATCAAGTGACCCAAGGTCGACGGCGTCAGCTGGAACACGATGGCACTGCTTCAATTGAGAGATATGAAAGACATTGTGCACTGCAGAGAGTGATTGAGGAAGTTTCAATTGATAAGCCACTGCTCCAACTTTCTTGATGATTCGAAAAGGTCCGACATAGCGTGGCGCTAACTTTCCTCTGACTTGAAAACGGCGAGTGCCCTTAAATGGAGAAACCTTAAGATAGACATAATCACCGATTTTTAGATGAAGTTCTCGGCGACGACGATCAGCATAAGTCTTCTAGCGAGATTGAGCAATGCGAAGATTCTCACGGATAATCCTGACTTGATCCTCGGCATCTTTCACCAAATCTGGACCAAAGAAAGGCCTTTCTCCCGATTCGGACCAGTTGATCGGAGTTCTGCACCGTCTTCCATAGAGAGCTTCAAACGGTGACATTTTGATACTTGCTTGATAACTATTGTTGTAAGAGAACTCTGCAAATGGTAAGCAAGTAACCAATTTCTTTTCATATATGAGAGCACAAGCTCGTAGCATGTCTTCTAAGACTTGATTGACTCTCTCGGCTTGACCGTCGGTTTGAGGATGATAAGCTGTACTATAGGTAAGGTCAGTTCCCATGGCTTCATGAAGACTTCTCCAAAAATGAGCAACAAACTGAGGACCACGATCAGAAACAATTTTCTTGGGAACACCATGAAGACAAACGATGCGGGTAAGGTACAACTCCGCATATTGCTTGACGAGATAAGTAGTCTTTACTGGAAGAAAATGAGCCGACTTCGTCAATCGATCCACGATTACCCATATAGAATCATACCCTTGAGAAGACCTGGGTAACCCGGTGATAAAATTCATTCCAATTTCTTCCCACTTTCATGATGGGATAGGCAAGGGCTGAAGAGTACCAGCTGGTTTAAGATGCTCGGCTTTAACCCTTTGGCAAACATCGCACTCAGAGACGTACCGAGCAATTTCTCGCTTCATGCGAGTCCACCAAAATCTTTGCTTGAGATCTTGATACATTTTTGTACTACCTGGGTGAATGGAAAATTGAGAACTGTGGGCTTCATCAAGAATAATTCGCCTGAGCTTATGATCCTTTGGCACCACAATTCGCTTCCCAAAGAATAGAACTCCTTGACCATCCGTAGAGAAACACCGAGCTTTGCCCTCATTCATTAACTCCCGAATTCGAGCCATACCCTTATTCTTCTTTTGGACTTCCTTAATTTGATCATAAAGATCAGATCTGACTGTAAGAGTAGCAAGATAGCCTTCTTTGACCATAGAAATTCCGAGTTTCCGAAGATCATCACAGAGAGTATGCACAGGAGGAGCTATGGTCAAGCAGTTGCATTGAGCCTTTCGGCTTAGTGCATCAGCGACGACATTCGCCTTACCAGGGTGATAGTGCACCTCAATGTCATAATCCTTGATCAGTTCAAGCCATCGACGTTGCCTCATGTTTAGATCAGATTGAGTGAAAATGTACTTGAGACTTTTGTGATCAGTATAGATGTTGCAGTGATTACCAAGCAGATAATGACGCCATATTTTTAGAGCATGAACAACAGCCGCAAGCTCTAAATCATGGGTAGGATAATTTTCTTCATGTCGCTTGAGTTGACGAGAAGCATAGGCCACCACTCGGCCTTCTTGCATAAGAACACAGCCAAGACCGATGCGAGAAGCATCGCAATAAACATCAAAACTCTTAGAAATATCTGGCTGAGCAAGAACTGGAGCAGTAGTGAGACGATCCTTAAAGGTTTGAAAGGCTTCTTCACAGGCTGGGGACCACTCAAACTTGACCCCATTTTTCAATAACTCGGTCATAGGCTTCGCAATTTTAGAGAAGTTCTCGATGAACCGGCGGTAATATCCTGCAAGTCCCAGAAAACTCCGAACCTCATGGACATTCTGTGGCTGCTTCCAATCCAGAACATCTTGCACCTTACTAGGATCTACAGCAATACCATCCTTGGAGAGGACGTGACCAAGAAAAGATACTTCCTCAAGCCAAAACTCACATTTGCTGAACTTGGCATAAAGACGATGATCCCTAAGTTTTTGAAGGACAATCTGAATGTGACGAGCATGATCTTCTTTGGTCTTGGAATAAATGAGGATATCATCAATGAAGATGATCACAAAGACATCCAGTTCCTCCATGAAGATGCTATTCATCAGATACATGAAATAAGCCGGTGCATTGGTGAGGCCGAAAGACATGACAGTGAATTCATAGAGACCATATCTAGTAGAGAAAGCCGTTTTCGGAATGTCTTCAATTCGAATCTTGATTTGATGATAACCCAACCTTAAATCAATCTTAGAAAAATAACGAGCTCCAAAGAGTTGATCAAACAATATATCAATCCGAGGAAGAGGATATTTGTTCTTGATAGTGACTTCATTCAACGGACGATAATCAACACACATCCGCAAACTATCATCTTTCTTCTTCACAAAAAGAGCCGGGCATCCCCAAGGAGAGGAGCTCGGACGAATGAAACCCTTGTCCAATAAAGTCTTGAGTTGTTTCTTCAATTCTTTCAACTCATTGGGAGGCATTCGGTAAGGTTGTCTAGTGATAGGAGCAGTTCCGGGCTTGAGCTCTATGACGAACTCCACCTCACGATCAGGAGGCATACCCGGTAATTCTTCTGGAAAGACATCCGGATACTCACAAACCACGGGAATATTTTCCAACGCCGTGGCTATGGTACTCGCCAAGGCATATAAACAAGATTCCATCTTGGCAAGAGAGAGTAGAACTCTACTCCCAGAAGGGTGCAAAAGATCAATGGTGCGGGGCCCACATTTGATAACTCCGTCATGCTTACCCAACCAATTCATCCCAAGAATCACATCTAAACCCATCTGATCCAGGACAAAAAGATTAGCTTGGAAAATAGCTCCCTCGATGAGAATTGGAACCCTATCCACAAAGTTTCTAGAAAAGATCTCTCCACCCGGTGATTCTATATGGTATGGCACTGGTAGATTTTGCATTTCAAGCTTACTATGCAGCACAAATTTCTTGCTGATGAAAGAAAAAGTTGCTCCAGAATCAAAAAGAACCATAGCAGGGTGAGATTTGATTAGGAGCGTACCCATAAGAACTTCGGCATTTTCCGGAATTTCTTCAGCGGTGGTGTAGTTGAGACGGCCACGCTTAGGAGCTTGTTGTGGCTTGGCTTCTTGGCGCTGTGCTTGAGGTAAAGGAATATTGGGCCTAGGTGCATTGAAGGCACTACCACGCCTCGGAGAGGGGCAGTCCCTAGAGATATGACCTGTGCCACCACAATTGAAGCACGGCCCCTTTGCGGCAACACCTGGGTTGTTCCAATAGGCATTGACTGGCCTAGGAGCTTGTCCTTGAAGAGGTTGAGGGTGACGCACAATCCACATAGGGCGTGGAGCTTGAGCACCCGGCGCCCGAGGTGGAAAAGGAGAAGGCCCCAGACGTGGACGTGAGGAGCTACCGCCCGCAGAGGTAGGAGCAGGGCGCTTGTTCTTTGCCTCAAGATTCTTCATCTTGTGCTCAGCTCTGATGGCGATATTAACCAAGTCATTGAAGTCTTCAAACTTGGTAGTGGAGAGTTTGTCTTGCAACTCTGCGGAGAGCCCATCATACAGACGTTCTTGCTTCTTGGCATCGGTGGCCACTTCTTCAGGTGCATATTGGGAGAGAGTGTTGAAGGCATTGACATAGACCATCACATCACGACCTCCTTGAGTGAGATTCAGAAACTCCTTCTTCTTGATGTCCATGATACCCTTGGGAATATGGAAGGAGCGAAAAGCGGTGCGGAACTCCTCCCATGTGAAGCGGTAGTTAGCAGGGTGAGATGCCTTGAAATTCCGCCACCAAGCCCCAGGGGCATCATGCAGTTGATGAGCAGCAAAAAGAACCTTCTCATGGGGCTCACACTCAATAAGACCCAGCTTCTCTTCAATGACATTGAGCCAGAAATCCGCATCCAGAGGATCCTTGGAACCACGGAAGATGGGAGGATTGGTGCGGAAGAAATCCCCGAACCTGTTCACTTGAGGCTCAGCTCTTGGACCATTATTGCCGGCATTGCCCATCTGGTTGACTATGGTTGCCATGAGTTCAGTTTGTCGGACCAGGACGTCCGCGAGGTTTGGGTGAACTGGAGGATTAGGAAGGGGATCCTCATTGTTGCGGTGGTTGTTGCCACCCGAACCACTGGCACCATCCCTTTCATTTCCCGAACGCAACACCATCCTGCTAATAAACAAAACGGTTAGCGGTCAGAAATGAAAGATAGAGGATGATACACAAAGGCAGGGTGGAAAGACAATGTGTAGATAAAAATCTAACACATGATCAACACCGAAATAGCAACTCTAAACGATAGAGCAGATTTGGTCCACTAAGGTTAGCAAGAACGAGATCAGCGAAAACTAGACCACGACACACTAGATCAGTTAGATGCAGGTTTGAAAACCACAAGAAAATATGCATGCATGCGAGGTATGAATGCAACATGACGTCTCCTCACAGCGTGAGCACGCCTTAACGTTCTAGCACTCACTTACGATCCGCAACAACCGCATTGTCCAACAGCGCTACAAACCTCCTACTAGCGCTCAGGACAATGGGTGATTCTCACCCTCTCAACCCCGGTAAAAGGCTCAAAAGGTTTCCAGAGGATGAAAGGGCTTTCCTACGCTCTCGCTACTCATGCAGACAAGAGAGGTTAAGCACATCTTAATTAAACAAGTGAAGCAATAAGAAGGAATTAGTTCTAAAACCAAGAAAGAAAGGTAGCATTTTACCTTAAGTTCAAGTTTTTAACCAAAGTAAATCTTAGTGCAAGTGATCAAATTTTATTTGACTCTCAACCCACTAAGCCAATTTTAGGTTCACTTCATGGAAACTCAGCTCTGATACCCGTTGTGAGAACCGCCCAATTTGATACTATTTTAAACGAACCGCCGGTCATTATCATACAGATGAGAGTTAACACGTGCTGGCCGGAGAGCGTGCCACGTGTTATCCCACATCTAGAGACACGAATAACCGACACGTCATTCATCTAAAATAATATCAAATCCGGTAGTCCCGGTATGCGCTCCAACATACGCCCAGAATCAGCATATGCACATACCGTTTACAATCGAATACATCGCCAAAAATCCACAAAGAGCAGTTTTATATTATCAGAGTTCACGGCTTAATATTACAAGTTCAATATAGGTGGGTTTCCAGCTTCACTTTACAAGCCTTGGGCTCACGCGAGTCATATTAAATAGAGACTTAGAGCTTATTGAAAATACATGCTCTCACGAAGCTCGATTACGATAAAGACTTACTAAAGTAATGACGCCTTGCTCAAGGACATCACTACAGCCACCACGACCTACTCTTCCCCCGCGTTCGGGTCAGCGGGGTAGAAGTGGCCGAACACCACTTCGGGTTCACCTGCAACTAGGTTTAGAAAGCACCCTGAGTACAAAAGGTACTCCGCAAGACTTACGCGATTAAATAAGCAAGGATCATGCATTGGCTCAATTAAAAGCTTTAAGGTTAAGTAATTAATGCAAAGCATTAGCTCTCTACACTATCACCTAGCAGAATTAATTAATCTTGCCCAAACCCAAACAATTTTAGTTGATTAAGCGAGTAATACAACTATAACTGTTCATAGCTGTAACACGAACCATTCTCAGCATAAACGACAATCTATGAGGAGTCCATAAATGCACATGAACAGGCAAACAGTCAGGTTCAAAAATCAAAACCAACAAACCAAACATATATAGAGTCATCATCTTTGAAAGCACAAACATACCTCTTCAGGATCAACAGGCTCTGAGAATACACCATAAGTGTCCTTCCTGCAAGAAACAAGGACACACAAAGATGAGGAGTCCTGGAGCTGAGATTGGACGAGCTGAAGGTCAGGAAGAACAAAGCTGCGAGCACAGCAACTCACTTCTGTAGCCTATCAAGGATGAAGACCAATAACTTTTTGTTCGGCAAAGGTGTTGTGGGCCCGGAATCTGAAGGTTCTGTCCAATGAACAAATCCAACCCATGAGCACATGGCGATCGAAGGCACAAGCATTAGTTAAAGACAAGGAAATTGGAATGCATCCAACAGTAAAAGAATTAAAAATGGCATCTTTGTGCACATTTGTCCAGGTATATTTTTTGCCCCTGGAAATCTGAAGAGTAAATGCCACAGAAGGAGCACCAACCTTCACGCCCAGCCGTCGCTTTCCTAGTCTTTTCTCCCTGCAGCAGCAGAAGCGGAAGATAAAAAGATATTTAGAAACAGAACATCCTATAAATAAAAAATGCTTACAAGAATCGAAAAAAACGGGGTAGAAAATACGCAGCAGAAAAGGTGGGGCATTCGTTTACCAGCGCCAGTTACCAAGTACAGTGATCTAACGAGGGCGCGAAATGCAGCGAAATTTGGCGCGAGAAGCAGACAAAAACCAAACCCGAAAAGGCACGCCTTTAAAAGCTTTGAGCCGGAGCGTTTAAAAAAATTGCGCCAATTATTGTGACGACAGGGCGATACGACTCTGCGAGGGTTTAGGATTATCCCCCTCCCAAATGATTGGGAGAGCTGCTCTCAGGCTGGGCTGAGCAGAGCGGGGTTGACCACTGCGCGTCTCACTACGGAGATAAATAAATAAATGCGGCCTTTTCATACCCGAAATAGCAAAGAAATTTCCTCGGGCAGCGCGCGGGCGCGCAGATCCGTACGCGCTCCGGGGCCAGGGCCCCCAAATTAGGTAAATTCCGGTAGGGATCGACAGAATTGGCGCGGATTCGGCTCGGATCGAGTCGGAGTCGGAGAAGAGGGGGGAGAACGGGAGGGCGCCCACCTTGGCCGATCCGTCGTGGAGGCCCATGACGAGGCGGAGCTTCTTCTCGCGGCGGCCAGAGCCGGATGCGGGCCCGTCATCGTCCTCGTCGTCGGCGCAGCCGGGGTCCCGGCGGTTGGAGCGGCGCGCCTGGGGCTGCTGCTGCTCCTGCAGCTGCTGCTCGAGGCGGAGGCTGCGCTTCTGGAGGTCGAGCAGCGACGGGCGGCCCTTCTTCTTCCGGCGCCGCGGCGGCGGAGGCGCCGACATCGCCGGGGACCGCCGCGACGGTGGCGCCTGCTGCTGCTTGCCCATTCCCGGCGTTCTTTTGGTTTTTCTTCCTTCTTTTTTTTTTCTTTTGCCCCCGGTTTTGTGTGGGGGGCGCCGTTGGCGTTCCGTGTTGGGGGGCGTGAGCTAGCAGCGGGGAGGTGGGTAGACTTTCCGGTGCGTTTTCTTTTTCTTTTGGGGGGCGTTTTGGATGCCTGCACGTGAGGAGCGTGTGCGCCTCAGCGCCTGTGCGATGCCGAGCAGCCGAGGTGTGGAGTGGCCGGCTGACGTTGCTTGCGTGCGCGGCTGAACCGTGCACCCACCCATCCCAACCCAGAGAGTCGATCGGAAAAGAATTCAGAACCTGGTGGCAACATGGACGTCGCTCGATCAGAATCAAGATGTGAGAACCGCCCAATTTAATACTATTTTAAATGAACCGCCGGTCATTATCATACAGATGAGAGTTAACACGTGCTGGCCGGAGAGCGTGCCACGTGTTATCCCACATCTAGAGACACGAATAACCGACACGTCATTTATCTAAAATAATATCAAATCCGGTAGTCCCGGTATGCGCTCCAACATACGCCCAGAATCAGCATATGCACATACCGTTTACAATCGAATACATCGCCAAAAATCCACAAAGAGCAGTTTTATATTATCAGAGTTCACGGCTTAATATTACAAGTTCAATATAGGTGGGTTTCCAGCTTCACTTTACAAGTCTTGGGCTCACGCGAGTCATATTAAATAGAGACTTAGAGCTTATTGAAAATACATGCTCTCACGAAGCTCGATTACGATAAAGACTTACTAAAGTAATGACGCCTTGCTCAAGGACATCACTACAGCCACCACGACCTACTCTTCCCCCGCGTTCGGGTCAGCGGGGTAGAAGTGGCCGAACACCACTTCGGGTTCACCTGCAACTAGGTTTAGAAAGCACCCTGAGTACAAAAGGTACTCCGCAAGACTTACGCGATTAAATAAGCAAGGATCATGCATTGGCTCAATTAAAAGCTTTAAGGTTAAGTAATTAATGCAAAGCATTAGCTCTCTACACTATCACCTAGCAGAATTAATTAATCTTGCCCAAACCCAAACAATTTTAGTTGATTAAGCGAGTAATACAACTATAACTGTTCATAGCTGTAACACGAACCATTCTCAGCATAAACGACAATCTATGAGGAGTTCATGGGTTAAAGAGCGTGCTCATAACCGAGAGCGCGGCAATTCGAATTGGTTATAACCTTGCAAGGGTGTACTACTTTACCCACACGGCGCGAGGACCATGCGACTCACCCAACCGGCCAGAGTTGGATAAGGGGATACTCGCGTCAACCGTTCCCAACAAGGCTCAACCGTTGAGGGTACGCCCAGCTTGCGCGTGGAGACTTAGTTCCACCGAGGACATCTCTAAATTTTCCTACACATAGTTCCACTCGGGGACCTGCTAAGCCTCCCTGCATAGCCCGTTGGCCACGCATCTGGGACCGGGCCTCAATGACCAAGTCAAAGAAGGTAATTGGTTTATCCGTTCCATTATATTGGATATGTGGTAGCACGGAAAGGTGCTCAAAACCAACGTCATCCACTCGGCCCTTAATCGATCCAAGCGGACTATGCCCATGTGACTTCATTCTCTAGGCCCTACCATTCCGCTCGAATCTCGATACTACCAACTTCTACTTGCCCCAGCTCAAGTGCGATCAAGGATAAACAGGTAAGTGTGATACTCCAAACCATTCCTTTCTAGCAAGCAATATAAGTATTCTAAGCAGGGCTAAGCATCTAGTCAGATTAAGTAATTAACTATCTAACTAGTGCCAAGAATAGGGATAACAAATCAAGGATGGATTATGCATGAAGATAGGTATCAAAATGCAATACATACATACTACATTTATAGCCCAGCAATACCCAGTGGAATAGCTAAACTAAATTAGATTAGAAAGGTGCAAGGAATATGCTTAGCTGCTTGCCTTGATTAGCTTCCGACTCGACCACGAACGGGATTCCGGGTTCAAGCTCCACGGACTCGGCGGGTTCCACGGGTTCGTTCTCCGACGGTCCGGTCACTAAAATGCATGAATGCGATGCAAGAATTAAAGAATGAACTAAACAGTAAGCATAAATCATGAAATAATTTGAGCATGCAGAGCACATAACAAAGAACTCATGAAAATTGGTTTTGCAGCAAAAGCATTTTCCTATAAATAACCATAAATAGATCAATTTTCAGCTACTCTAAGCAAGACAAAACAGAAAAGGCATGCAAACTTAACTAAACAAATCCAAGAAAAATATCATGGAAACTAGGTAGAAACACAAGGCTAACAAAACTGGTTTTACTAATTTCTCACTTTCCAGCAAAAAGTTCTATATTAAACCATATTTTGGACAGCAAGCACGAAATCGAAATGAAACCCTAACCAAAAGCAAGGAATCAAGTGAACAAGCTGCACCACTGAAAACTACACCTCACAAGGAGTCTAACAAAATTTGGTTTGGCATTTTTCTAGCAGTACACAAATAAATAAGCAATAAACTCACTTTTGCAAGATAAAACTATAGATAAATCTACAACAAAGTAACATGCAAAAAAAATATTTTTCTTGAGTATATCTCAGCTAGAGGAACTCAACAAAACAAGTTTCACAATTTTTGGAGCTACACATGATTTTCTATGGATTTTGCAAGTTTGCAGAAAAACTAAACCTAATAAAACCCTAGCTAAATCGCTAGGTGCACCCGGGTTCCCACACCCGCAGACGCTGACGGGTGGGGCCCGCTAGCCAGCGACCCACCGGCCCGAGTCAAGGCCAACCAAGGGCCTTGACCCGCGGCGGGGCGCGGCCACGGCGCGCACGCACCGCGCGGTGCGCGCGGACACCGCGCGCGCGGCGGCGCCGGCGGACGGCGGCGTGATGCGGCGCGGAGAGGCGGGGCCGGAGCGGGGCAAAGGGCGCGCGCACGGGGAAAAGGGGGTGGCGGCGAGTCTCACCAGGGGCTTGGACGGCGGGGAACGACGACGAGGCGGCGGCGCGGCAAGCAGAGGCGGCGGCGGGCGAAGGCGCTCGCCGGCGGCCCTGCAGGGAGGGAGGAGGGGCCGGGTTAGGGGCAAAATCGAAGGATGATGACACAAGGGAGCTCCCCAAGCGAGGAATCGCGGCGGCGCTCACCGGAGCACGGAAATCGGCGGCGAGGAGGGAGCTTGGGCCGGCGGCGTCAATGGAGGGGAGCGGGCTAGGGTTTGCGGCGGGGAACGGGGACCGGCCGGGCGTGGATAAGGAGAGGGGCGAGGGAAGAGAGAAGGGGCGGCACGGGATGCGAGGATTGCCGGCACGTGGCGCGGCTCACGAGGATGGCCGGCGGCGGGGCGACGCGTGCGCGCGGCACCGAGCGAAACAGAGGAGAGGGAGAGGGAGAGGCTGACGTGTGGGCCCGGCTTGGGATTTTCTTTTTCTTTTCTTTTTTTTTCCTGGGTCGTGACACAAGATACCCATGGTCACGAGTTTATCATAGAATCTCGATTCAGTTGATGCGATATTACGACGTGACTTTATTACCCACTCCTGATTAGCACGATCCCGTGGTGTGCGACATTACTAAAAGACTCCTTATTACTTAATTCACATTAGTACGTCGTAGTCAATCCAAATCTGTGCAAGAAATAGCATACGTTGCAAAAAGATAAAGTGGTATTGCCATGTGTTCGATAAGCTGAAATGATATATTCCCTTCATTTGAATTTATTTGCTCTATTCAGTTTCGTTGAGGTAAACATTTGACCAACCATTACTCTGTATGCATGTAGGGGTGGATCGTGACTTTAACTCCTCACAATCCAACTCAGTTCTTAACTACTCTTATCTCGAATTATATATAATCGCTCTGGTGGCTTGTGCTGATTTGTTGTAAGAGAAAAATATTGATATCTGATTGATGCGAACAGAGTAAATATAAGTTCGGTCCTGAAATTGTCTGTGTTAAATTTTTAGGGCATTAAACATTATGATAGAAAATTAATGCTATTAGAATCGTACATTCTTTACCATGGACGAACCTGAATTTCGATACTGACAGCCTGTTATGTGAATGCATTTGAATAAATAATTTTGCACTAAACAAAATAGTGAGTAAGATATTGGTTAAAAAACTTGTGCTAATAAAATGAATAGGCCTTGTAAAATAGAGTACTAAAAGACATGAAAACGTAGAGAGATTCCTGGAGAAGTGAAATATGTCACGCTAGCTTGGGGAGAAGAAGGGTCGCCATATACTCCGTCGAGTCTTTGTTGTCACCTGAGAGCTGCGAACACGATTTTAGTTTCCACACACTTTTTGCCTGTTTTGGGTGGTTAGTTGCTGGTTAGCGCGTTTAGTTCCCAAATCAAAATTTTTTGGTTGTCAAATCAACAGTTTGCTCAAATGTCAGAAGGATTTTTCGGACACTAATTAAAAAACTAATTTCAGAACTCATCTGGAAACCGCGAGACGAATCTTTTGAGGCTTTTAACTGCATTATTAGAACAAGTGGGTTACTGTAGCACTTATGGCTAATCATGCACTAATTAGGCTTAAAAGATTCATCTCGCCATGTATATACAAACTGTGCAATTAATTTTATTGTTTAACTACATTTAGTACTCCATACATGTGTTCAAAGGGAGAGACACAAATTTGGAGGTGAAATTTTTTTTAGAACTAAACGCGCCCGAAAGAAAAGGGATGCTAGTGCGGTGGCTTCCCACCCAGCCTCGCTAAACAAAAGGGAAAGCAAGCATGTGGTTTTCACGCAAGGTCGAGAACAAAAGAACAGTGCGAGTTGAGGCGCCACCTGGGAGGGCCTCGAGCCTCGTGCGCATTGTTTTCTCCGAAAACTTGGTGCCGGACTGCCAGTACCCCACTGTAAGGGCTTGTTTAGGCCGTTTTTAAATTTTGTAAATGCAACAACAACAACATAGCCTTTTTTCCCAAGCAAGTTGGGGTAGGCTAAATTTTGTAAATGCAAAATGTAATTTTTTTAAATCACTTGCAGAGTATATTAAATGTAGTCAAAAAATAAATCGCATTACAAAAATAAACTATAAATCGCGAGACGAATCTAATAAACTTAATTAGGACGTGATTAGACACTAAATTGCTACAGTACTACTACACTAAACATGCTCTAATTATGGATCAATTAGACTCATTAGATTCGTCTCGTAGTTTACAGACGAGATCTGTAATTAGTTTTGTAATTAGTCTACATTTAATACTTCAAATATTGAAGATTCCCTTGCAAAAACACAAAAACGCAAAATATAAAGTCATTTTGTGTTTTTTTGTAAAGGAAACTTTAATATTTGAAGTATTAAATGTAGACTAACCACAAAACTAATTACAAATCTCGTCTGTAAATTACGAGAAGAATCTAACGAGACTAATTAATTCATCATTAGAGCATGTTACTGTAGCATTATTGTAGTAATTTAGTGTCTAATCACGTCCTAATTAGGCTCATTAGATTCGTCTCGTGATTTACAATCCATTTGTGTAATGCGATTCATTTTTCGACTATATTTAGTACACCATACAAATGATTTATAAAAATTTTACATTTTACATTTATGGATCTAAACAAGACCTAACTGTAACCCGTCGTCGCCGACGCAAACGGATTAACCGCTTCCACGGACGCGCTCACGAGTCACGCACATGCCCAGAGGATACGCATGGCATGCGTAAGCGTAAGCGTAACTCCGCGGGAGGATTCGTTTGCACGCATGGTGCGAGCAGAGTCTGTAGTGACGTAGCGGTAGCTCTAGCAGTCCAGCGGTAGGCAGGAGCAGTATTGTCTCCTCTTTGCCTTTGGCAAAGGCAGTGAAGATTGTGTTTAGTTCGCGAAAAGTTTGCGAAAAAGGTGTTGTAGTACGTTTCGATTTTATTTGGCAATTATTGTCCAATCATTGAGTAATTAATCTTAAAAGATTCGTCTCGTCATTTACAATCAAACTGTACAATTAGTTATATTTTTTAACTATATTTAATACTCCATGTATGTATCGTAAGATTCGATGTGATGTGCGTCAGTGAAAAATTTTGGAAATTTTTCGCGGAACTAAAGCCAAAGTAAAAAAGAAAAAAAACCTGGAACTCTTCAAAAAAAAAAGAGAGAGAGAAAAACTACGTGGCCGAGCCCGAATGGGCGTTGCCGCGTAGGAATCCGACGGGTGGCGCGTGTATACAGGAGACCCCGCGGGGGCACGGGCGGTGACCGCCAGCCCGGCACGCCGCACGGCCAAACTAGCATTCCGACGAGGCCGCTGCCGCTGCGGCGCTTGTTGGCTTCTTTCTCGTGTGCGGCCGGCCGACGGACGTGACGCTCGAACTGCCTCGAGGCCCGCAGGTTCGCTGGAGAAGAGGTCGGCTTCAGACACTTGGGGCATCTCCAGTGTCCAGACACAGATGAACAAGCACGTCAGCACGTCAGCACGGGTGTTCACAACTGCACAAGTTGTGTTAAAAAAAATAAACCCCTGCTTTGGTGGAAAATGGAAGATCGTCTTGTGGGTGCACAAAAAAAAAAGCTATGGTCGCAGCAGAAGTACAAGGCCAAGTTTTTGCCTTTTTGGTACAGCAACTTGCTGACTTCCTAGAGTAGGCTACGGACGCAGAAGCACGAAGCTGAATTTTTGGCACAGCAACTTGCTGACCCGGGAGGTCAAAAACAGCCATGGGAGTATTCCAACCTGCACCAAAGAGGCGACCGCCGCGTCAAGGACTGAGAAAATAGTACAAAGGTTCAGCTTCAGCTTTCTATCCAGTAACGCTGCATCCAAGCAACGGCTGTGTTTAGATCCTGAAAATTGGCACTGTTCCGAACTGAAAAGCAGTGTAGTACTTTTCGTTTGTTTGTGTTAAATATTATCCTACCATGGGGTAACTAGGCTCAAAAGATTCGTCTCGAAATGTACATCTAAACTGTGAAATTAGTTATTTTGTTTACCTACATTTCATACTCCATGCATGCGTCTTTTGGTACATTTAATGATTCGATGTGATGAGAATTTTAGAATTTCAAGTCAAATTCTGGGGATCTAAACACAGCCAACGTCATGTTTGGGGAATTAAAAGCAGTTTTCTCAATCGTCCAATGAAGACTCCGCTTTAATTTAACATGCAAAGAAAGTTCACTCTACTAAGGTGATGACTTCTTCCATTCATGATTATACAAAATTAGCCCATAAGCATTGGGCCGATGACCATTCAAATTTAAAAGTTTCATGGTTCATAGTATTTACCACAACATGGCCTGTAGCAGAATCAACACCCCTCAAGGAAAACATCTTTCCTGCAAAAACAATTGAGGTGTCACCATTATTATTGGTTACATGAGTCGCAAGTAGGACAGAAGCCTGTAAACAAAGTTTTCTGACAGAGAAGGCAGCTTGAGGAAGGATTGCTACTCGACAATCTAAAAGGCAAAAAGAAAAATTCCTGATCTTGAAAATGGATCTAGTGATGTAGTATTTGCAATTTAAATAAGGGTTCGCACTGCACAAACAAGTTAACCTTTACTGGTCGAACAATCCACATCTTTCTACTGTATTATTAACATTGACATCATATTTACTGGTATCTCTATCACCAGATATGAAATGCATGAAGCAAATATGGCGTCTCCCCAATCAATGTTGAAAGGAAGGTGAAAAATCGGTCTGGCAGTTCTCAGGGGCGGAGCCAGGAATTTGTTTTTTTTATTATTAGGGGGGAGCCAACCATGCTAATTTATATAAAAATTTAATCAAAATCCAAATTTTTAATGTAAATTTGGGAGCCATAGGGGGGGCCAGGCCCCTGCCCCCCCCCCCCCCCCCGTCTACGCCCCTGGCAGTTCTGGCATTCAGGTTAAACAAAATACAACTACATTACTCTATTGATAAATGAACAGAATGGTGCATCACTAAAGGTACAAATACTGTGCAACAATCAATCTAGAACACTCTGCAAGTGGCATAAGCATACCAAAGGGCTGTAGAAGATGCTGTGGAACTGTAGTTACAGGAGTGCTCCAAAACCACAGAACGAGCAAGGCATAAATTAGTACCTATTTGGTTAAAAAGAATTAGTACTAAACAAAGTATAGTGCATGGTAAACAAAAAAACAAACATAAAGGCAATTCACAAAGAAGTACCTTAGTAACCAACAGAATTTTTCCGTACTTGTCATATAAGGATTGATTCCCTTTAGTGTCCTGTTCTTGTACTGTAAAGCAGACAAAGGGGGGAAAGGAACATGGCTAAAATGCATCATTGCAGCACCAATTCATTCTACAGAATAGCAGAAGTAACAAACAAGGAAGGAAGCTTTGCTTCCAAACAAACAATAACAAAGCTATGGCATACAATTATCAGTATTTCCAAAAATTATGGGGCCAAAAGACAATATTCCGGTGTTCCATTACAGGCCAACAACTACAGAACAATGAGAGTTCAGCACTCACTTTTGGTCAGTTCCTTCTCCTTGGCAACAGCCAGACGCTTGAGTTTAGCAGCCTGTGCAAATGTGGACGGCCTACCACACAAATTCAGGCAAATAAGTGAGATGGAAACCTTGCAGTTGCAAATCATTCTTTGGTTAGAAGAGAAAATTTGGATAAATAAAAAGAGTGATATGAAAATTAGTAGAGTTCGAGTCACGGCAAAGGAAGGTTAATGGCCTACGTTGACAGCTGATTTGCCTCCTTCAGAAGCTGCTTGATTTCAAGCCGCAGTTTGATCTGCTCATCACTTTGTGATCCCCTCTGGATTAGAAGCAGAGAACACATCAGTGACCAGTGGAAACACTAGAGAACATATATACAAAACTGCGGACTGCAGGTTAAGATAGATGCACAGGATAAGAAAACTTGAGGCTGCATTCCACATCCTCGCCCAACGGTTCAGAAATTAGCCCCAAAATTCAAATTACTTAGAGCTAAAGGAACAATTTCCTCGTAATTAGTGTTCGATACATTGCAGAAATAGGCGGAATCGTTGGGTGGTTACTCTTTCGCCCAATCAGAATTCACCGAAGATCCAGGGCTCCAGATGAGACGGATGGGAGGGGCAACGCGCGAGGAGGGGGAGGGGGGCGTCGGCGCTAACCTTTTTGGCAAGGTCGAGGTAGCGGTCGACCAGCTGCAGCGCGGAGACGATGAGGAAGACGAAGATAGCCGCCAGGGCCATGGTCGTCGACTCGTCGGCCAGCGTCGGAGGCGGATGTCTCTTGCGTCTCCGGTTGGGGCATGTGGCTCGAGCTCGACGGTCCGAGCGAGCCGGGCCTTAGTCGGGTGCACGTCGTCATCCGCTGGACGCTTTTCGATAGGCCGGCCCATTTGAGCAATTCAACTCTTCATGGCCCACGGGCCGTTTGGGCAACTGAAATTCGAAAACCAAAAAATCTTATTTACTCTCTAAACTGTGACCTGGGTTTACATTTCCTCCCTAGATTTAAAAATTAGGTATTTTGACTCCTTAGACTTGAGATATCGGACAAATAATCTCTTTGGCTGATTTTTAGTGATTTTCTCTTTTCCTTTTATGTTTAATATAGATAAATCTTTGCAAAATTATTGTAAAAAACACAAAAAATTATAAAATGAAAAATCCAATTTTATTGGACTCAACATGAGTATATCTATGTGGTGAACATATGATATAATATAATTTAGAAAAAAATATTCTACTTTTAGATATATACTTTTCTATAATTAATTCATATTTATATTTTTCGTGATGTAATTATGATGAAATTTTTATGGTGATCTAATTATTATATGATTGAGCTTTAGTAAAAATTTCATACTAATGGGATCATGTATTTCTAAATTATAGATTCAGAAGTTTAATTCCAAACTATATCTGCAGACTCTTCAGTTGCTCAAGCAAACTTGATCTCATGAAGATGAAATGTTCACTATAGCTCAAGAATATAATTATCTGACCAACATAAAAATTTCATCATAATTGAACCACGAAAAATATAGATATAAATTAATTATATAAAAGGAAATATTTAAATGTAAAATTAATTTTTATTAAATTATATCATATCATATCATATCATGTGTTCACTGCATAGATCTACTCATGTGGAGTCAAAATTTTTTTCCATTTTATATTTTTCATGATTTACAATAATTTTTAAAAATTTATTCAAAATAAACATAGAAGATAAGGAGGAAAACAACTAAAAGAAACTAGCTAGGGAGGTCGTATGTCCGATATTGCGAGTTCAAGGAGCTAAAATGACTTTGTTGAGCTGGCGTGTTAGCCAAAAGTACATTTTTCTCACACTAAATCAGTACCAACCACTAGCCACCATCCAGCTAGTGGTACTTTTCTCTCACAACAAATCAACATCAGCCACCAATAATAGCCGGCTAAATAGAGTGGAAATGTAAACTCGACCCATAGTCTAGGAAGGTACTCCCTCCGTCCTGAAATATAGGACATTCTAGAGTTCAAATTTTGTACTCATATGTAAGTCATTCTAGGTTGAGAGTGGATCAAACCATCTTAAATATACATCGTGCATGCATCTATGTAGGGGGAGGTGCATATGGGGAAGGTACATGGAAAAAATCATAGTACTTTAATTAGCACATATTTAATTAATCAAATAGAATCCCAATGATTAATAATTAAGGGTAGGAGAGTCTTTTCTCCATCTCCATAATCCATTGAAAGAATCCTAGAATGACCTACATTTCAGGACGGAGGGAGTAAATATGATTTTTTCCAACCACCGATCAATCTATTATCTTATTATTTGGCCAACAAACGGAGTCTCCACGTTCGCTCTTAAGGTCTAGAAATTTCCATGTTAATCGAAGAAAAATAGAAAAATAAAAATTACCCATCACTACCATAATAATAAAAATTAGCCTAAAATACCCCCGTGCCTAATTAAAAATCACACACCAATGCCATTATGAAAAATTAAATATAAAATATCATTTAGATATATATCAGTTACAAACATATACTATTAATAAAAACTGAAGTTAACAACAATCAATTAAAATAAAACAAAAATAAGAATAATTATATACATAATATTATTAAAACTCAACAAATCAAATTGTTATTATAGGTAGACCATATTCGAATTATTTTAACCAACAATAAGACATAACTTACGCTACTGAACAGGGTGATATGTGGTAAAAAATAATAAAATCTTAAAGTAAAGATACAACGACATGTAATTGTTTGAATTTTTAATACTAGCCGCACAAATGCGCGGGCTATACGTCTAGTTGCCTTTAGTAAGCCAGCCCAAATAGTCAACTTGAAGTCCTGAACATTTGAGCCGCCGAGCAGTTAATTGTTCCACTCGTATGAACCCAACCACACACACAATAGATGGCTGAAGGGTTCTAGAATAGTCCGAAGGAGGCCACGTCACGTTAACCAATCCAATCAAAATATCTCCCGCGGATCAACTGGCCAGTAGGACACCAGCGAACCCAACACTTGGCGACACCACGGCGCGGCCGCTAAAATTCACCACGGGCCACGGCAAAAACCCAGCCGAAAACCCCCGGCAAAAAAATGGGCCGCCGCTCGTCCGGCGCGGTGAGAATATCTGCGGCGAGCTGGTGGCCGGCGCGCGGCCACATCAGCCACCCCATCCGCCCACCTCACCTCCGGCGCACCAATGGCAACTCGGCTTAAGATTCCACGAGATAAGGACCCGATCGCCCGGCGACGCTATTTAGCCGGGCGCGCCCGCCCCGGCACCGTCACTCCCACTCCAACCACCGCAGCAGCTAGCGACCGGTCTCACTCTCAGCAATCGCCTCACGCAATGGCCGCCTCCACCATGGCGATCTCCTCCCCGGCGATGGCCGGCACCCCCATCAAGGTGGGCTCCTTCGGCGAGGGCCGCATCACCATGCGCAAGACCGCGGCCAAGCCCAAGGTGGCGGCGTCCGGCAGCCCATGGTACGGCCCCGACCGCGTCAAGTACCTCGGCCCCTTCTCCGGCGAGCCCCCGAGCTACCTCACCGGCGAGTTCCCCGGTGACTACGGCTGGGACACCGCGGGGCTGTCCGCTGACCCCGAGACCTTCGCCAAGAACCGCGAGCTGGAGGTCATCCACTCCCGGTGGGCCATGCTCGGCGCGCTCGGCTGCGTCTTCCCCGAGCTGCTCGCTCGCAACGGCGTCAAGTTCGGCGAGGCCGTCTGGTTCAAGGCCGGCTCCCAGATCTTCAGCGAGGGCGGCCTCGACTACCTCGGCAACCCCAGCCTCATCCACGCCCAGAGCATCCTCGCCATCTGGGCCGTCCAGGTCGTGCTCATGGGCGCCGTAGAGGGCTACCGCATTGCCGGCGGCCCGCTCGGCGAGGTCGTCGACCCGCTCTACCCCGGCGGCAGCTTCGACCCCCTCGGCCTGGCTGACGACCCCGAGGCCTTCGCCGAGCTCAAGGTTAAGGAGCTCAAGAACGGCCGCCTCGCCATGTTCTCCATGTTCGGATTCTTCGTCCAGGCCATCGTCACCGGCAAGGGCCCGCTCGAGAACCTCGCCGACCACCTCGCCGACCCGGTCAACAACAACGCCTGGGCCTACGCCACCAACTTCGTCCCCGGCAACTAAGCTCCGATCCATTGGCAATGCAACTTCATTGTCTTCCGGAGGGGGCGTACGTGGATCCATTGATGCTGCAAGCTGCCGCGTGTGCGTCTCTTGTTTCACGTTGCATTTCAGGGGCAAGTCGAGATGATGAGTTGCCGTTGTACACTAAGATGAACGATGATGCTTGTGCAATAGTAGTGGTTTTGTTCCTTGTTGGTTGATCATTGATTTGTCAGGTTAATGGCACCTTATTGGTTTCTTCTCCTGCTTTTTACTACTACTCTTTATCTGTTAAACTTCTCAGTTTTATCTGAACGCCATAGCCATACAGCGCTTGGAATTGGATAACAAATATTGAGCCAAGTAAGCGACATGAACTGATGTCCTGTTGTAGTGGATTAGTGGGCACCACTGGGCGCTAGTTAACTGGGTGCCAACAGTGGCAAGAGAGAGAGATTACATATTATGTAAATCCATATCGCAGAACCAAACCGAGGCCAACGAGAGCCTCCGCACCATTTAGCCTACGGGGAAGTGACGCGTGCAAGTGTGCCTTAGTAGTACGACGTTCATTCATTGGTGCCAGCGTGTCTTGCGCGCAGCAGGTCGCGTTTTTCCTACGCGGCAGGTCTACACGTCGTCCTTGCCACGCGAACATTTCCGTGTCGCGTGTTGCGGTGTTGGCTGCCGCTGTCTCACCATCTCCCCATCGCTTCCCGTGCATGCCGCCCTTCTCCCCATTGCCTTCCGCGCCGGTGCCGGCCTCCTCAGGCTGCTGCTCTAGCTCAAACCCGCACCCGTTGCGTTGCTCTAGCAGGCCAACCTGGGTGCCTCGGAGCCTCGGACCACCGCGTGCGAGGCTGGTCGTGCAGGCCTGGGCACTCGAGCCTATGGAAGCCAATCTTGAGCAGAGCTGCCGCATATCCTCTGATTGCTTAGGGACCCCGGTAGTTTCAGCATCCAACACACAGGTACAAGTACACTCATTGATTGTCATTCCTCGGGCTATCTCACTGATGTCCAAATTTTCTATTCCAATAGATCAGGTGCACTAAATTAATCTCACTACTACTGCATATCAACAAAGGAGAATTCCATCTATGTGCTTGTTTTTGGTAACCATATCATTGCTAGATACATGTCAAACATTCTTACACAATGCGAGGCAAATTTCAGTGTTTTTTTGGCTGAAAAACATCTGAACCTATTATAATGAAAAGTGATGAAAAGTTAGTGTGATTCCAAGCTGCCCATTCCATCCTTTAAGATGCTATTGAACTGGACCCTGGTGTCCTGCAATGTTAATTATTGTTTACTTCTTCTAAAATCATATTAGGGGCTATGTTAATACAATAACTTGAATTAAAATGACAATTCATTGTAAGCCCTTGTATCTGGACAAACTCAAATGACTCATATGGCTTGAAAATTTTGTACAAACTAAAATAATATAGTCAAGCTGATTGCTGTCATGTCTCAACAGATTATTTCCAAAACGTTAATTGTTGACAAAATTCTTGTATGCAATCTAAAAGAGAGGTAGGCAGACACAATGTTTTACATAGAAATTCTAAGGAGACTATGCAATGTATATCATATGATAAAGTAGGAACAGAAGGATATCTTCGCACCTCTTATCTCTATCTGCAAAGAACACGTGAAAGTTTTGTATAATCCTTTAAGACAACGTAGGAGATGAATGAATACACATAGATAATACAATAATTCCCCTGGCACTCGGTGTTTAGCCGCCAAGCCTGTTCAGGGATACCCTTAGCAGTAGGATTGTAGGCAAGGGATCGACTAGCTCTGAAACTCGATGGTGCAAGGAACATAAGGATTTAGACAGGTTCGGGCTGCGAGGTGCGTAATACCCTACGTCTTGTGTGATTGTTTGTATTGCCTTAGGTATTGATGTGTTTTGAGGGAGTCACTGCCCGCCCTTATATACTCTGGGGGGACAGGGTAACATGGAAAGTCCTAGCTGAGTACAGTTGGAGTCCTACTACAACCTAGTCGGGTAGTTTCCTTGTACTGCAGCTAGTTCTACATCTATTCGGGTAGTTACAAAAGAGGTAAGGTACATCCATGCGCTATTCCTTACTCTAGAACATTCTATGCCTATGAGCAGTCCCGCTGCCACGGGTCTGACATAATTTGAAATGGAAACCTCAATCAACATACCTGTGAAAACAAAGAAAAAGGCTGTGTGAATCAACTTAGTGCCTGAACAGATGGAACACACCTAAGTATCCTCTTCTGAGTACATGTAAATATATAAATAGAGATATAATGAATAGGGACTAAGAAAATCTATGTTACCATAATTAAGAAATAAATTGAAACAAAAAGAAAAATGGAGGAACATAAAGGTTCATCAGTTTGAGAAATTGATATCTGGTTTCCAGCTTTCACAATATGAGAGAGGCAGGCATCAACCTAGGCGAAAGGGCAAACTCTAGGTTGGGGATGACAGATATTGTCGGTACCCCAGGACTGGGGTACCCCCTCTTGCTGTGACTAGGCAAGAGCCTTAGTAGTCATCCTTGACTACAACCAAACAGCCGGACCCCTGCAGTCCGAAGTCCTATCCTCCCGACAAAGGTCCGGACCTGTTCCACGGCCGGGGAAGGTCTGGGAACGCCACGTGTCCCAGGAAAAACAGGCGCTCAAGCGCAAACAGCCAGGGCTCCGGACCTCCCAAGGAATCCAGACCCCCGCAGGGTCCCGGACCCCTCATAGGGTCCTGGATAGCAACCGGACCCCTCTCAAAGGGGAAGTTTGGACGCCCCGCCTCAGGGTGGTCCGGGGCCGACACGTGTATGAGGCCCTTGGTCTCCATATTGAGGTCCACCTACCTTCGCATTCATTGCAGTAGGTGGACGTCCACTTTGATATAGTGGAAGCCGAGGCGTTTGACTGACCAGGGGGCACTATTGATCGCGTATTACCAAGGCAGTGGAGCCGATGGCGCCGCCCATGCCGCGTCTGCCAGTCTGCCGTAACAGTCGGATACGACGGCTCGGCTTCACCCATTATGATGCTACATAATAGCCTCAGCAGGCCACGCCGCAAGCTACGCTACTCCAACGGGCGCCTCGCTGACGGGACAAGAGAAGACCCCCTGTGTCAGAAGAGCAGCAGTACGCATATCGAAGGAAAGATTCGCTACCACTGTAGCCACAGTCACGTTGGGCCCACCTGTCGGGGCATCAACGTTCTATGTATCCGCCCCCCCCTTTTGATCTATAAAAGGGGAGAGCGCCGTGAGAAAACCTCAGGCTGGGTAAGAGCCAAGACCAGCAGAGGATAGATTCATTCACACAACCAAGACAATACATCTCCCAGTGGACGTAGGGTATTACGCTCCGGCGGCCCGAACCACTCTAAATCGTGTGTTCCTGAGTCCCAATCTCAGCGTAGATCTAGCCCCATCGCCTAGTACTTCCCCGAGTACTCCCTCACTGGGAATAGGCGGGTGCGCTCCGCCACCCGGCTGTGGGTACCCCTGAAAATCCCCGCGACATTTTGGCGCCGTCCGTGGGGAAGACAGGCGTTGGCTGGATCTTCAGGCCTCTGGGCTGCGTTCTCCCTCTGCAACGGCAAACTTGAAGATGAAGGAAGGCACACTCACTCTGCATGCTATGGCACCGGCGCTCCGACGACCTCGGTGCGGCGGCGCACGGCAGCGGCGTCTGCTGTGTGTCGCCACCGCGACACCTCAGAGCCGGCGTAGCAGCGTACAGCGGAGGCGCCGCTGCGCGCCGCCGCTCCTACGTCGACTCAAGGTTTTCTCTCAAGCAACGGCCACGCCCCCTCTGCGATGGCATGACGTCGGCTCAAGGCTTTCTCTCAACTTGGAGCCTAGAGCCGACAGCCATCCCGGAGGAAGTTGACCGAGACCTCCTGCCGCCGCAGCACCGGAGATCCACCTCAGCGTTGCTCGGTGCTGCTGCAGGCAGGACCCCGCCACCTCGCGCGGGGGCCCTTGGCGCTAGCACCAAGGACAAGCCGGCGAACGACCGCACTTCTCCATGCGTCGCACCGGTCCATCTGCTGCGCAAGGGTTCTGGTTTCCATCGGCAACGGCGACGGCAGGGGGAGGGGGCCTCTTCCATTCAAGGCCAAAGAATTTGTCTCATGCCATGTAAGCATGTGACAGCTCTTAGGCAAGGAGGGGCCCCCCGAGCTCCCGAGGTGATCCTGGATGATGCGGTTCAGGCACGTCCAAGGCGCCTTCACCTCCGAAGAACACGCTGTATAGCATGCAGCCGTAGGTTACTCCTAAGAAAGGAATGAGAGAATTTCTCCTTTGTAATAGCGTGGTGTCTATGTGTGTGTCCAGAGCGGTCAAGGTCCGACCTTGTAAACCCGGCCTCTGGCCCTATCACACAAACAGGCAAAAGCGGTCCGGAGCGGTGGAGGTCCGACCTCGTAATCCCGACCTCTGATGTATACCGTGATAACCACAATGATAAAGGAGATTTTCTTTCTTGACCTTATCTAGGCTCCACCCCGGTTACATTCATTCATTCTGGATGGCTGTTTTTTCGGTTGACCATTTCTTCCTCCCAAACAGAGTCTTTACCTTTGTTGCTAACAATCCAAGTTGAGTTGCTGGCTTGTGGTCAGGTGAAGACACCCCTTCTAGCTGGAAGGCAGTCCGGACCCCTAGGGACCTGCTCTGGAGAAGTGGTATTTGTATCCTGGGGTAGAGAAGCTCCGCGTGGCTTAGTCTGGTAATGTACCCTAAGTTTACGTACTTCACTACCCTGTTACAAGTACTCTAGTATCCAGGACTGCTGACTTTAGAGGTCCCGGGCTCTCTTCTAGTATAAGGCTTGGTTTCTTTGCACCTTACTATGAGGTCCGGTAACATGCTTCATCGGATTGTCAGCAACGGTCGCTCCAAGTCCACTCCGGTGGCCCGCTCCGGCGGAGACCGCTCGCCCCGGTCGCTCCAAGTCCACTCCGGTGGCCCGCTCCGGCGGAGACCGCTCGCCCCGGTCGCTCCAAGTCCACTCCGGTGGCCCGCTCCGGCGGAGACCGCTCGCCACGGTCGCTCCAAGTCCACTCCGGTGGCCCGCTCCGGCGGAGACCGCTCGCCCCGGTCGCTCCAAGTCCACTCCGGTGGCCCGCTCCGGCGGAGACCGCTCGCCCCGGTCGCTCCAAGTCCACTCCGGTGGCCCGCTCCGGCGGAGACCGCTCGCCACGGTCGCTCCAAGTCCACTCCGGTGGCCCGCTCCGGCGGAGACCGCTCGCCACGGTCGCTCCAAGTCCACTCCGGTGGCCCGCTCCGGCGGAGACCGCTCGCCACGGTCGCTCCAAGTCCACTCCGGTGGCCCGCTCCGGCGGAGACCGCTCGCCACGGTCGACAAAAGCCGGGCCCGGGAAGTAGTGCTACCCCCTGAGCGATCCGAAGTCCGTGTAGCCGCTTAGCTTGGTTCCGTACCCTAAGCCTACACCTTCGTCGCCCCGTGGAGAGCACTCTAGTACCTAAACCAGGCAACAAGCATACCGGCCTCAGGGGTCCGGGATGCCCACTCTCTCCAAGAGCACACCAGCGCAATCAAGTTGCGTAGGAACACATCACGATGGTGGCCCCACCCGCGGGTTCGTACCTCTCCCGAGGTGGGCCCGGGGGCCACTGTCGGTACCCCAGGACTGGGGTACCCCCTCTTGCTGTGACTAGGCAAGAGCCTTAGTAGTCATCCTTGACTACAACCAAACAGCCGGACCCCTGCAGTCCGAAGTCCTATCCTCCCGACAAAGGTCCGGACCTGTTCCACGGCCGGGGAAGGTCTGGGAACGCCACGTGTCCCAGGAAAAACAGGCGCTCAAGCGCAAACAGCCAGGGCTCCGGACCTCCCAAGGAATCCAGACCCCCGCAGGGTCCCGGACCCCTCATAGGGTCCTGGATAGCAACCGGACCCCTCTCAAAGGGGAAGTTTGGACGCCCCGCCTCAGGGTGGTCCGGGGCCGACACGTGTATGAGGCCCTTGGTCTCCATATTGAGGTCCACCTACCTTCGCATTCATTGCAGTAGGTGGACGTCCACTTTGATATAGTGGAAGCCGAGGCGTTTGACTGACCAGGGGGCACTATTGATCGCGTATTACCAAGGCAGTGGAGCCGATGGCGCCGCCCATGCCGCGTCTGCCAGTCTGCCGTAACAGTCGGATACGACGGCTCGGCTTCACCCATTATGATGCTACATAATAGCCTCAGCAGGCCACGCCGCAAGCTACGCTACTCCAACGGGCGCCTCGCTGACGGGACAAGAGAAGACCCCCTGTGTCAGAAGAGCAGCAGTACGCATATCGAAGGAAAGATTCGCTACCACTGTAGCCACAGTCACGTTGGGCCCACCTGTCGGGGCATCAACGTTCTATGTATCCGCCCCCCCCCTTTTGATCTATAAAAGGGGAGAGCGCCGTGAGAAAACCTCAGGCTGGGTAAGAGCCAAGACCAGCAGAGGATAGATTCATTCACACAACCAAGACAATACATCTCCCAGTGGACGTAGGGTATTACGCTCCGGCGGCCCGAACCACTCTAAATCGTGTGTTCCTGAGTCCCAATCTCAGCGTAGATCTAGCCCCATCGCCTAGTACTTCCCCGAGTACTCCCTCACTGGGAATAGGCGGGTGCGCTCCGCCACCCGGCTGTGGGTACCCCTGAAAATCCCCGCGACAGATATATATATCATAAATATATACCATCATATTGCAAGAATGGCATAGAGCTAGAGAGTTCAGTGAAACAAAGAAATTGATATAGGTGAAATACTGGAATTGGATAGAGGGCCTTGAGATGACATAGTAGGCTGTAGGGAAAACAATGGTATGACATAAATGGAATTCAATTGCACCGTACAATCAAGAATAATTTGACCAACATTAATCATGATTTGAAAAGGCACCTTGAATTGTCTTTTGGAATTCCCAAAAAAGGTACGCCGCGCCTGCTGAGTGCAACATTATTTTTTTCAGGATACGAATACGTCTAGATCACCTTGTCAAGGCCCTAGGTGAAGTTTGCAACTGAATGACAGAGATGTAGAACCATGTTATTCAACTGCCTGGTCGACCACATGGGTTTAGAATAGCAGGGTCTATATAATAAAACGAGAAGCAAGTGCATGTACCTGTCTATTTCAAACGTGCAATTATAGTAACTATATTTTAAGATGTATAAAACAGGAGAGTGGAAAATACATATATGAGCCAGTGAGGGAGAAGTTCAGAATAGATTATGCTCTCATATTTGCAACAAAGCAACTTCAACTTATTATTATCTCATCTCTGTTTAAATGCCTACCTTCTGCAGGACATGGATTAAAAGGAAAACAATCAACAGATCTTAATTTTCAAAATGGAAACATGCATTCAAGATGGGCACAACTTGGCAATCAAATCGTGAGCACATAGATGGAATTCTCCTTTGTTGATATGCAGTAGTAGTGAGATTAATTTAGTGCACCTGATCTATGGGAATAGAAAATTTTGGACATAAGTGAGATAGCCCGACGAATGACATTCATATGAGTGTACTTGTACCTGTGTGTTGGATGCTGAAACTACCGGGGTCCCTAAGCAATCAGAGGATATGTGACAGTTCTGCTCAAGATTGGCTTCCATAGGCTCGAGTGCCCAGGCCTGCACAACCAGCCTCGCACGCGGTGGTCCGAGGCTCCGAGGCACCTAGGTTGGCCTGCTAGAGCAGCGCAACGGGTGCGGGTTTGAGCTAGAGCAGCAGCCTGAGGAGGCCGGCACCGGCGTGGAAGGCAATGGGGAGAAGGGCAGCGTGCACGGGAAGCGATGGTGAGACAGCGAGACAGCGACAGCCAACACCGCAACACGTGACACGGAAATGTTCGCGTGGCAAGGACGACGTGTAGACTTGCCGCGTAGGAAAAATGCGACCTGCTGCGTGCAAGACACATTGGCACCAATGAATGAACGGCGTACTGCTAACGCACACTTGCACGCGTCACTTCCCCGTAGGCTTAATGGTGCGGAGGCTCTCGTTGGCCTCGGTTTGACTCCTACGTTGCCTTAAAGGATTATACAAAACTTTCACATGTTCTTTGCAGATAGAGATAAGAGGTGCGAAGATATCCTTCCGTTCTTACTTTATCATATGATATACATTGCATAGTCTCCTTAGAATTTCTTTGTAAAACGTTGTGTCTGCCTACCTCTCTTTCAGATTGCATACAAGAATTTTGTCAACAATTAACATTTTGGAAATAATCTGTTGAGACATGACAGCAATCAGCTTGAGTATATTATTTTAGTTTGTACAAAATTTTCAAGCCATATGAGTCATTTGAGTTTGTCCAGATACAAGGGCTTACTGTAACGACCTGCCCCGGGATAACAGCTAAGATCTACTCTGCACGTTGAGTAAACCACACCTGCTAAATAACTCTCTTGCGCTTTCGTCCTCGCTTCGCGCAAAAGGTTGCAACCGGAGTTATTTAGCTTCCCTGGGCCTGGTATTTAAGCTGGTCCAATTCCCTCTCGCTTCTCAGTTTGGGACTGTTGGGTTTAGTCCCACATTGAAAATTAATATAGTGGGAGTACAACATATAAGACCAAGCAATCCTCACCTATCAGACTAGTCTTTTGGGTTGAGTTAGGCCCATTATCTTAATCCGTTGTACTCCGTTATGTCTGGGCCTCCATATAACTTCTAACAAGTGGTATCAGAGCCCATGAGCTAACAATCTCTTTCACATGTTGACGGGGGAGCCCGTTATCTCCGTTCAATAGTCATGCCTTTGTGATATTGGAGATGAAATTACTCTTGTGACGGGGGAGCTCGTTCGGATCCACATTTGGAGAGTTTTAAAAAAATTGACATCTCCGTTCGGATCTAAAAAAAACTTAAGGCCCGTGATGATGCTTTCTAATAGAAGATTTGGGCCCAATATGTGACCGGGGGAGATTGTTGGGTTTAGTCCCACATTGGAAATTAATGTAGGGGGAGTACAACATATAAGACCAAGGAATCCTCACCTATCGGACTAGTCTTTTGGGTTGAGTTAGGCCCATTATCTTAATCTGTTGTGCTCCGTTATGTCTGGGCCTCTATATAACTTCTAACAGGGACTAAAGGGCACTGCCCCGCGGTGCTACAGTAGCATCGCTACAGTAACCACGCGGCCCACTGGCCCACTGGGCCGTTCTGTTACACTTACAATGAATTGTCATTTTAATTCAAGTTATTGTATTAACATAGCCCCTAATATGATTTTAGAAGAAGCAAACAATAATTAACATTGCAGGATACCAGGGTCCAGTTCAATAGCATCTTAAAGGATGGAATGGGCAGCTTGGAATCACACTAACTTTTCATCACTTTTCATTATAATAGGTTCAGATGTTTTTCAGCCAAAAAAACACTGAAATTTGCCTCGCATTGTGTAAGAATGTTTGACATGTATCTAGCAATGATATGGTTACCAGAAACAAGCACAAACATATTTCGAACATGGTTAGTGGTTTTCGTTGTGCTATCTTTTCATTATAGAAAAACATTCTTTGCACATCTTAATGCAATTTGGTTTAGACTGGCTTGAGACGAAGGGGTGATCTTCTCAATTAGTCTTTACATTAGGTTGCACTGCTCTCTTTAATGAGTCTGGATGTAGCATCAACCAAGAAATTTTTAAATAAAAAACTGCAGCTGCTATGGAACAAGTTGACAAAATTCACATCCCTGGATCTCTAGGCTCTAAAGCTTGCAGGTTTTAGCCTTTATCTATATTCCGACTACAACTAAGGTGTGAACAGCCATTGTGTGTCGTGTATGGCTCACCTAGATCATTCTTGCAGATCTTTATGTAATTCTATTGATTATACATCTATCTGATATCATTAGTATTTTTGTTGTAGCTTGATGCATACCTCTAGCCATCTATTTGTGTTGTGGCTTAAGACTTTCTAACTCCATTATACTCTTATGCACATTTTTTGAATTTAACTTCTGCTACCTTTCTGTAGCAAGCACAGATAGTAGTTGGTGTATTTCTTTTCATAATGGTATGTATAATATTTTTTCTCAGCTCAGTTTGATCCTTCTTTTTCTTTACTTATTTTCCTGGCGTTGGTTGTTCCAGTTGCTCTACTAAGGAAATTGATTTATCTATAAAGCATGCTTGCCTGCTGACCAGCGTTACCATCATTAAGAACACCTATTGTTCATTGCATTATCGTATTCTGTGAACTACTCATCACATCTCCAATAACAATTCCTCATATGTTGTCCTGTTATTCATCCATGATTTGGTGATCAAAATTAGACCAACTAGGATGCTCATTCTCAAGTGGGGACCATACCAATTGCCCATACCCCTCTTCACACAGCAATGTCTTTTAAACATTGGTATCAGGGAAGTGCTATACTTTTAGCATATTGATATAATGTGTCCTGACAAGTGATTTTGTTTCTTGGGGGTTTCCCCTTTCCTGCTTCAGACCTTTTAGCATGATTCGGCAATGCATGCCCCTTGCTTAAAATTAGGTGTAACACCCCAGGTGTTAATCACCTGTAGTTATGGTTAATCGTGTATTTGATATCGTTGTTAGCACTAACCTTGAATGCATAAAATCTTTTAATTACATTTTTTTGCTAGCTTGTTAACACATGAAATGATGACTAATTTTCAAATCCAATGAAACATGCTTTAAAAATAATTTTTAAATTCTTGCTCAAATAAACTTTTGATTAAAAACAAAGTTGTAGAGTTTGGAATGGCGAAAAACTTTCGTGTTTATGGTTTTTCAAGTTTTAGTACAAAAATTTGAAGAAAACTTTTAATTTTGCTTTGAATAGGACATTAATGCTTTGGTTTTAACATTTCAAATTTTGAACCATGATTTGATCTTCAAATAAAGTTTTGCCTAAAACAAAAGTTGGAGGAAATCAAATTTTGAACAACTTTCATTCTTGGAATTTTTCGAGTTTCTATATGAAGTTTTGAGTTTTGGACGGTCAAAATCAAGCTAAGTTTCGTTGAACCATTTTCTCCCGGTGTTTATCTGCTCCCTTCCACCACCCATGGCCACGTGACGCGCGGCGAGCACCTGCTCGCCGACGTGCTGTGCGCGCCACGCGCCGGCTCCCGTGGCAGCCTGGGCACGAGCCTTCGCGACCTCCCCGGCCTTATCCTCCCTCGGCATCTCTATCCACTTCTTTTCACTCTTCCAGTTCCTCCCTCCTCTATGTTGGTCGAGCCGAGCAGAGCCGCTATCGCCGCCGCTCCGGCCATCCTGGGCCACCGCGCCTCGATTCACTCCGCGAGGAGCCGCACCACATCCACCCGCACCTCCTCCCGCAACCTCAGCTCCCGGCCAAGCTCTCCCCAGTTGGAATCGACACCCCCGCCCACCGGTCTCCATTAAAGTTTCGTCGAAACTCAGGCCGTCGCCGAACTCCATCTCTCGGCCACAGTTTCCACCAACCAACGGCTAGAATCGACTCCTCTCGACTCGCTGAAGCTCGTGCTCTCCACGTTCCATCGCGTTCCACAAGTTTCCATGCTCGTTCATGGCGCCACCACCGCCGCCGCTCACTGCTCCCGCCGCCGGCGCCTCTCCGGTCGCCCCCAACCCTCAACGAGACCACCCAGAGGTAGTTCTCGTGTCCCTCATGCTCCCCACCCCTCCCCGGCCGCCGGGATGGCCTCCTCTTGCTGGTACAAAGCTCCCCGAGCCTCTCTGTTCCAAAAATCGCGACCAGGGGCTCCACACAAGAATTGGAACAAGTCCAGGGGGTTTTCTGCGAAGTCTATGACTCATATGAATAGTGCTGCGAAGGGTTCCTTTGTAATACATTGGCTGAAACTTTGAAAAATCATAGTAAATCATAGAAAAATCAGAAAAATGCAAACTAAAATTTGTTGGATTCCTTGTTCTAAGATCTACAACTTTCCTTACAGGTTGATCTTAAGTTTCTAAATAGTTTTTGCTCTAGTTTAAATGTTAGTTTAAGTGGTTGCAAGCTTTGAAAATGCATAGTAAATAGTAGAAAAATGGTAAAAAGGTAAAACCAGTTGGGATAGCTTTGTTTTGACATGTATAACTTAAGAAAAATATTTAAGCTACTTGTTGTTTAATGTTTCTGTGATATTTTGATTTAATCATGAATAATGCTTGTTTTAGCTTGTTTATTTAATATCTGCAGTTTTGGAAGTCGAAAAATTATGAAATTTATGCAATAGCTTAATCTTTGCATGTTTAGTTCACTATAAAAATTTCATGTCCAAAACCTATGCACATGTGTGTAAATATATTTTTGTTCAGCTTGTCTTGTTTAGGCTAAAATAAATGCTTTATGTTAGCAATAAATGTTGGCAATTTGTTTTTACACTTTAAATGTTGGCAATTTGTTTTTACACTCTTTATCAGTATCTTGTCATGCTAATTAAGTTGTGCTATCAGGTTCTTGCTGCATGACAAGTTTTTACATTTATATGGTTCCTAGATATAGTTTTTCTTTTGTTATTGCTAAGAAATGTCTTCCTGCATAGATAATTGCGGCAACTTGTTTTGTTCATGTGCTAACCTTGTGAAATCATTTAGAACTAGTATGTTGGTGGTTTTTTATAAAACTTGCTTATGTTGGCTTGTTAGCTAAATAAAGTCTTTAGTTGCTCTCTCGTGCTTTGCCTACCATACTTAATGTTCCTTGCTATCTTTCTATGGAAGATTTGAGTAGTATCTAATTAAACACCTTTTGGTGCTTAAATCGGTGTGGTGTGACTCGGTTTATCTTGTATGCCTTTTATATGCCTCGTGTGTTGTTTTCTTTACGTTCATGCATTTGCATCATTGCATATCATATAGGTACGCTAGATGCACGACGCGTGGAACTAAAGGATAAAGTCGGAGCCGAACCCGAAGATGATGTTTGGTTGACATATCCAGAAGATGGATGGATGGATCCCGATGTGCATGACCAAAGAAAGCTGCTCGCCAAGCGAGTATCATCTAACCAACACTGACTTTGTGTCAAACCCAGGCAAGCCCCGGAGCATAACCCCCTAATTTAAGTATTCAATGCTTATTTAATTATTTGTGCATTTACATTTTTAGGAGTTGTATGGAACCCTAGTATGCATGTTTCTCCCTAGGTACCTATGAGTCTATACTAGTATACATGTGTCGTTAGTATTGCCATGCTTAATTAGGATCCGGTAGAAGTCGAGTGATTGCTGTCACTCGCGAGGTATAGGTTTTTGTTACTTATGTAAAAGTGGCTTGAGAATGAATCTGTGAGGAAAGAAAAATAGAGACCGGGCGGAAATGAGTTGGATTAATGGTATAGAATGGATGAAAAGAAATCTCCGCCTGTGTCGATTGAGGACCATTCCGTTGTTGGCAGTGATGACTGAGTTTGAACAGTACTAACCACATGCCGGAAGTAGGAGGTAGTCGAAACCGGTAAGCTAATTACCTGATTTGCAATGATACTTTGAATCGCGACCTGCTACTCTGGGAGTGGAATGATGGCGGGTGTTGGATAGTATGTCGCCTCCGGGTTCTCTGGGAGTTCGCCGTGAGGGACCCTTCACCCGGGTTTTGGCAGGCGTAATTCAAACGTCGGGGTAATGATGGGAACGGTTGACATATGTGGTCCGACGTGGCTGCACGTGTCGTGTGAGTTAGGTCCACCTTGCAAGGTTAAATCGGATCGATTCGCCGTCTCTCTCGGTTAAGAGAACCTTGGTCACTTTGTCACGTCGTAGTAAGGATGAAATGAGAATGAGTTGAAGACATTTGAAGGGTTTAAATAGAGGTTTAATGTGATCAACCATGCATGCTCTAGATGTTTAGGCAAATCTAGTTGGTACCTGATAAAGTTAAATTGAGCTAAAATATTGCAAGTAAGGATCCAGTATTAGTAACTTTTCAGCAAAACAAACTCCAGAGCCAAAAAGCTTTGCATGTCTAGATAGTGGGCTAAGTATACCCGTGTCGGGTAAGTCTTGCTGAGTATTAGTATACTCAGGGTTTGTTGTCACCCTGTTTTCAGGTAGCTACTGCTGGTTGGAGCTAACCAGGATGCACATTGGTGGGCTCGATGTGACGTCCTCACGTCATCGTAGTAATCGTTGTTTTCTAAACTAAACTTCTATTTAATTTCCGCTGCAATTTGAACTCTGATATTTTTGCGTAATCTTGTTTGTAAAACTCCGTGGTGTAAATTAAATTTGAGAACTTTTATCTGCTTGTAATCATCTGTGCTCGTCTTCATGCGAGACTTCCGGTGTTTTCGATCCTTAACCCAGCAGGCTGCCGGATTACACCGTTTTAAGTGCGCGGTGGCTTGATTAATACTTAAAATGATAGTTAGCGCACTTAAGTCGGTTTAATTTGGGTGGTTCTGTTACATTAGGTGCCGTTAAAACTCTCAACGAGGCACCTTTTTACATCAGAACACTCATTTCTTATGTATAGTTCTATTTTTATGTTCTCTATTTATGGATATCCTGTAATTTGTTGGACTAAAAGGCATAGAGGTCATACATTATATTTATTATTGAATGATTTCTCAAGTGGGATACTTTATTTTTTCCTTTTCTTTAACTAATGATATTAATTTCAATGTACTTTATTGCAATGCAATTCTCATTCATTTATTCTTTCCCACCTTTACTGTTTCAGATTTTACATTTCTTTGGGTTCAAGCTCTTCGAAACTGACTGCACTCCTATAATAACATAGGGTCTATTTGGTTTCATAGCTAGTTGTAGCCTGGCTAGGATTTTAAGTTCGGCCAGCTTTGTCCAGGCTGAATCAATGCTAGTGGCTCTGTTTGGTTTGGGTGGCCTGCGGTAGCCTGCATTGGCTAGCTCATGTTTGGTTGGATGTATACGCTGATAGGATTACCTTGTACTTGGTTGAAGGTGAAGTTACCGTTTCATCTCCCTCCGCGACGGTGCTAGATGCACTGAATCCCCATTCGGAAAAGCAGCAAGCTAATGTTAAACTAATGGTTACAAGTGGCGCGTTTGAGGCGCGTACTCCTTTGATTAAACCGAGGGGAGCGCATCCACTAGGCGAGCCTGCCGTGCGGGAGGGTGGAGTGGGGAGCGACGCCGGCTGCAGGGAGCGCATCCGGTCGTGCGGGCGAGAGCGCTAAGCTCAGGCGGAGCGTCCGTGCGGGTGCTCCACCGTCGCAACCGAGTACTCCCCCGCCGCAAGCGGGAGCCTGAGCTCGGGCGCCGCGTGTGGGAGCTGGACCTCCGCCGCCGCATGCAGAGCTGCTGTCGGGGAACGAAGGGGAAGAATTGAGGTTTGCCGCTGCTGCCGAGAAACAATGAAGAAGAAAGAGGTAGACGCACAAGAGGTGACGCGAGACAAGTCGTTGGAGCATCTTCCGCTTGTACAAGCCTGGCTAACTGGAGACGGTCGAATCTCGCGTTTCCATGGAGCCAGGCTAAGAGGTCGATTTGGCTTGCTGTATCCTGGCTAAAGAGGCTAGCCAGGCAACCAAACATGTGCTGGGTGGCTTATTGGAGGCTGGTTGGGAGTTAGCCACCCAACCAAACAGATCCATAGCGTAGATGACAAACTGATATCTGTATATGATACTAAGGATATCAAGTACTGTTTCCAGCATTGGATGCAGTGCCTTCTATGAGTCTGAAAATTTGGCTCAAGCATAAACAAATAAAATATAGCACAATTATATGATCACAGTTTACAGGCGTGACATGACAACGCGTTGGGGTGCACAGCAGGAGCGGGCACGGCGTTAGTGCGCCAATATTCCTAGTGTACTACATAGCAAACAAAAAGCTCAAGCAGAGTCTTGGTTTTCCAAAATCCTAATTTGCATTCCTCATAGACTTGTGAAATAAAATCAAAGATTTGTTGAAGGAAAAAAATTCTACATAAAAACAAAGCATGACTTCACCCAACATTGCTCACATACCCCTTTTAGACTGACCGTTCCTGTAATCCTTTCGTTTCAAGGCATAACTGTACCCATTTCGATCTTTTTCTTGGACAGTTTCCACCCAAGTGACCATATGTTGGTACTGCATCGCTCTATCGCCCCTCCAGAACTGTAAAGTGTCACCCTGTCTGCTGGTGAGGATGGCAACGGGTCGGGTTCGGTTCGGGTGGAGTATCTGGGCACCCAAAACCGAAACCCGAACTTGAAACCCGAACCCGACCCGAACTCCAATTCGGGTACAAATTCAAACCCAAAACCGAAACCCGCGGATACCCGAAACCGAACGGATAATCCGAAATCCGATTTTTTTTCAAACCAGCAATGCAAGCCAGCAACACCATTTCCAAGTTTCCAATAAGCATGGACAGCTAAAGTGCAAAACAAATAAACAATCAAACAAACATGACAGCAACTACATTCCAGCAAGACATAGTGCAGTGAGATTATTACAAATAGTTGAGATTATTACAAACAAAGTAGCACCACACAGGGAGCACTCCAAAGTTCAAATGTTCAATACAAGTGAAACAATAGAAATCAACATCCATGGTTCACCAAACAAATAACAGTAGGCCACTTGCCACTAGGCCTCCAAACAAATAACATTATTACATAGTTCATCATTATCATTCATTCATCAATTATGGTGGAATCATCTTCATCCTGCAAAACAAAAATAGAGAGAATAACTCATTACTGAAATGTTCATCATTGTATATAAGTATATTCACAAGTTGAATACATAAGCAAATGACAGCAATACCATTTCTTCATCTTTTTCATCAAGACAAGTCATCAAAGCACCAACGAAAGTAGACTGAGATCCTGCATTGATATATTCACAAATTAATAATATAACTTATATAGAACGAGACCACATATTTGTAGAAATTACACTTACCTAACATATCGGCCTGAGACCATGCTTGCATACACATAAGTGCTTCAACCATTGATGGGGCAAGCCTACTACGATGTGGACTGATTATTCTGCCACTAGTGCTAAAGACTGACTCGGATGCCACCGTTGTCACTGGAATAGCAAGGACATCACGTGCAATTTTTCGTAAAGTTGGGTATTTGAGCCCTGCATGTTGCCACCATTGAATGATACCCAACTCTTGTGTTCTAGGCAACCGTGGCTCTTCCAAGTACAAGGTCACAGTTGGCTGCTTGGACATGTAATCATCAAAGGTACCAATCCAATCCTCATCGTCCATCTGAGTTGGAGCACTAGGTCTAGTTTCAGCACCATCTGTAGTGGCAACATCCTCCATAGAATCTTGGTATTCCAAAACCAGATTGTACAACAAGTCCTTGACTTTGTGGACAGCTTCCATAGCAATACTTTCTAACCCATGAATTTTGAGGAAAAGAGCATTCAATAGTTGCAATTTATACCTAGGATCTAGGACAGCAGCAACAACCATCAAACCATGCACATCTGACCAATACTTGTTGAACTTTTCTTTCATTTTAATGGACATTTCTTCTACCTTAGGTATATCACTGCTTTGCCACTTCCTAATTGCCAAAAAAATGTTGCATATTTTGGGAAAGAAAAGGTTGGCTGTGACATATCTAGTGCCTGACAGTAGCTCAGTTACATCATAGACATCTTTAGCCTATCACAAAGCTCTCTAGCAAACTTCCAATCATCTTCTGATGGAACACATGAAGCATGAGAAGCAAGGCACTCAAAAACATCTTGGTAAATAAGTGCAGTACTAAGCATAATATAAGTTGAGTTCCATCTAGTTTTACAGTCAAGAGCAATTCTTTTTTCATATTTTCCTTTCATTTGGGCTGCCATTTTCTCAAACTTCTCATGTCTTTTAGGAGTGGCTGACCAATATGCAACACTATCACACACCTTATCAATTCCCTTCTCCATGACACTCATTCCATCTTTCACAATCAGATTTAAAATATGTGCAGCACAACACATATGAATTAATTTGCCCTTCAACATACAAGAGGGGAGTGGTAACTTGCCTTCCATGGTAGTCTTGTTCTTTTCAAGGTCATCACCATTGGTGCCAATCATATTCTTCATGAGGTTGTCATTGACACTACAGTTGTCAAGAGTTATAGTGGACATATTCCTTTCAATATGCCAATCTAGTAGAACTTCATGGAGAACATCAGTTATGACCTCCGCTGTATGTGGTGCTGGAACATAAATAAACCTACAACAATAAGATATCATAAGTGATTGTGGTGGACAATTTGCATAACACAAGAACACAAAATGCTGTGATTTATAGTTACCTAATAAGAAAACTTTTTAGCTTCCAATCTTCATCTAGAAAATGAGCTGTAACTTCCATGTAACCTTTCCTCTGGTGGTTTGCTGTCCACAAGTCTGTAGTAACAGCAACACGAGAACTCAATTTCTTGATATAATTCACCATAAATTGCTTCTGCACTTGATACATATCCAATATATCCTTCCTAATTGTGTTTCTAGACACTAACTTGAATGCTGGTTGCAATGCAGCACAAAACTTGCGAAATCCAATATGGTCCACCATGGAAAGAGGATACTCATGGACAATAATCATTAAAGCAAGTTCTTTCCTAGCAACATCTTGATCAAGCACATACTTCTCTAATGTGACTGTGCCATCTTTTGGATTTGCAGATAATTTAAGAGTTGACTGTGTTAAACTTTTTCTAGTAATTCTGTCCTCACATACAAGAAGGTGATTCTTCAAGTGAGTTGTACCATTTCTTGTCTCCCCACCTAAATGTTTTTTACACCAATGACATTTTGCTTTCCAAACCCCATTTACACTAATCAAATCAAAGTCTTTCCATACTTCAGATCTTAGCTTTCTCTTTTTAGCGGCAGGGGCATCATCTTCTACTTCTACCTCTACCACATCAGGATTACCTATAGTTGCAGAATCACTTGCCGGTGTTGCTGAATCGGATGGTTGTGTTGCTGTTGCTGAATTGGCTGCAGGGCATGGACGAGATTGAGGACGAGAACCAACAGATTGAGATGCAGCAGCAGCTTGAGATCCACTTGAAGTACCACGAGCCGACATTGCTCACTTCCTGACAAATGCAAAAAGGCAAACACATACTCCATGATTCACAGACTGCTTGACACTTAGAGGATGCATGAAATTCAAGATTCAGGAGAAGAATATGTCACTGTACCTCCTGACCTGCTTGATTCAAGGACTGGCGAGGCCGGCGGACAGGTCACGGGAGGCGGAGCCGCGCGGGTCGGCGAATCGGCGCTGGCGGCGTCTATCTCCGGCCTCCCGGCCTCCGTCGTGGGTCAATCCCTCTCCGTCAGTGGGTAGCAAGGCCGGATGGGCGGCGCGGGGCAGGGGATGGCCGGGGATGGGAGGCAGGGTGCGACGCGACGCGGGGTAGGGGATGGGCGAGCGGCTGGCGGCTGCGGCGTGGCGCCGGTCCGCCGGATGGGTGCGGGCAGCGGCCAGCGGGCGTGCGGCGCTGGGGCAGGGGGGTTCGGGGCTTCGAGCTCGGGCGGTCGGGCCGTCGGGGAGAGGCCGAGGCAGCCAGGCGGGGGGAGTCGGGAGGGGAGGGGGTCAGGGGGGAGGGATGAGGACTTAGGCACTTATATAGCTAGGGTTCTAAATGGGCTGCTAGTGGGCTATGGACTCAAATTTTCGGGGGCCCGATGGAGCTCCGCGGATGTATTTACAGATCCGCCCCAAACCCGAAATATTTCGGGTACCCGAACCCGCAAATCTGCAGGTGAAAACTAGAAACCGAACCCGAAACCCGAAAACCCAAAAACCGCGAATACCCGCCCCGAACCCGATCCGCTACCATCCATCTCTGCTCTGTGTGTTCTTTTGTGCAAAATCCGCAGACCTGTTTGGGGCTACAGGAAAGAAAGGTGCCTGGCTCAGGCAGCAATCCCAGACGTTGGATTTTGTCGGCTTAGGTAGGATGTTGCACTACTGCATAAAAGGTTTGTAGGGGCAAGTGAAATGACATTTTTATGGGTGGATGTCGCACCCGTCTCTACTTTTCGCTGCTAAAAATGGCAGTTTGCACGGGCAGTTGCGTTACCCGCCCCTAAAAATGTATTTCCAGTGGCGGGTCAGCCGATCACCAGTCCCTAGAAATTGATTTCTAGGAGCGGTTTACCCGATCACCCGCCCCTAATAGTCGATTAAAAAATAAAAGTTGTGGTAGCCGTCCGGGCCAGCTGCCAGCACGCGTCCACGCAGCCACCTCCCGGCCCCATGCGGGCGCTTCCGCGCGCCGCCCCGGCCCCGGCCCCATGCTCGTTCTTCTCCTCGAGCCTTCTCCTCTTCGCACGGTCGGATATGCAATATTCTTGCATTATTTCGAACAGCTTCATGACTGTCTTCGGCTTGCGCCGGGATATGTACTCTCCGCATGGTCCCAGGTTGATCCCCTTCACCACCGAATCGATGATGCTCTGGTCGGCAACATTAGGTGCTCTTGCGCGAAGCTTCATGACACTCTGAAGATATTCTTGCAAGGTCATGCTTCCTTGCCTTAGATCGTGAAAATCGCAAGATGTGACTTCGTCGGGCCTCACGGCGCGGAAACTTGCACATAGTTCGAGGCAAAGCTGCTTCCAAGACAGAATGGTTCCTGGTGGGATGTTTGCATACCATCGCTGTGCCAAGCCCTTCATTGCGAGGACGAGCACCTTCGCTTTACACGCGGTGCCTCCTCCTGATGCTTCTATGGTGGCTTCGTATTTGAGGAGGAACTCTTCGGGGTCTGACTCCCCATCAAACTGCGGCAATATTGCTGGGTTGAGGCGATGGGGCCACTGCACCTCCTCTTGCTCTTCGGACAATGGTGATATTCTTTGATGCCTTCTTCGGTAATGCTCTTCGGCGTCTGACTCAGAGTGTCAGAGATCTCTTCGACCGGCACGAGTTTTGGGCGGAACCTTGGTGGTTCTTGTTGCCGCGGGTTGACCCCGATCATCTCCTTCTGCGGTGGTGGTGGTGGAGGTGCCTGCAATTTCTCGAGCTGCAGCCGCTGGGCACGGAGCTTCTCCTGCATCGCCTTGCAGCGAAGCTCCTCCTCCTTCAACTTGTTGTACTACTCTTGACGTTCTGCTTAGGTGAGCATGGTCTGCTTCTCCTTCGCTCTTGTTGTCATCTGTGGCTCCGAAGGTTCTGCTTCCAAGGTCTACTGTTGAGCCCTTCGCGCCTCTTCGATGCGAGCATCGATGCGACGCATCGCCGCGATGTCTTCGGCTGCGACGCTGAGGTCTACGAGGTTGACTTCAAGCTGGCCATCTGCAAGGGCGTCGACAGAGACGCTGTCGCTGCTAGCCCCGTTCGCCTGTGTTGCTTCCACTTTGCCCTGCGAGGGTGTTGTCGTCGTCGTCGTCGTGTCCTCCGAAGTGGCTCCGGTGGTTCCTTTCTTCTTCGTCACCGCCATGTGGTGTATCGAATCGACGGGTGGGCGCCAAACTGTTGGTGGAGAGTGTCTTCGGAACGGAGGGACACTACAATAGTAATGAATGAACACGCAAAACAAGGAGGAAAGGTTCTCTCTATTCAATGTGTCCCATCAATGAACATCACATGGGGTATTTATAGGTGGCGTTACGCCTCCAATGTACAATTACTCTTTTACACCCTTACAACGGTCATATACCCGGAATATTCCCGGACGTACACGTGATTTCCATATCACAGCATGGGTGCGGTACAGCTCAGAAGGGCCCACAACTCCAGGCGGCCCTCTTCGTCCTGATTGACGAAGACCGTGGGGCCCACTGATTACTCGTCACGACGCTTGTGTCGCCCGGTCTTCGCATGTCTTCGTCTTCCGACCCGAAGATCCACGAAGACGGGCCATCTCCGCGCTTGCTCTTGACATCGGCTTCATTGTTCCTGACGTCTTGTCTTCGCGCACCTTCAGCGACCGGCCCGAAGGTGGTGTCCCCAACAGCCGTCACCAAGGTCAAGGACCAGGGCAGCCGCAGTGAGCGTAAATTCCTAAATTTGTTCTATGCCTGGATTTGTTGCCGCGGGTTCGCCAAGCTCTGCACGTCGGTGCTCCCCTTGGACGCGGCTGCCGACTCGCCGGACGCCTCCTCCTTGGCCAGGGTGCGTGCAGGGCTTTAGACCCGCCGCTCGCCTTTCCCACCCACTGTGACATCGGTCCAATTTACATTGCTAGTTGAGTAAGGGTGTAGCCAATTATAAGTCTTTGGCTTCCAACCATAGCACCTTCGGGTTAATCCTTTTACGCAAAATGAGGACGCAAGGGTAAATGAGGTGCTATGTGTAAGTGGGCTCGCCCCTCGGAAAGGCTGGGTTGTGCGGCGTTTGGAGCGGTGTGTTTCAAATAGTATCAGAGCTGACCTCGCGATTGCGCGTTGGGTCAATGTGTGCCATATGGCGTATGGCGCGTGTGTACTTGGTTAGGGATACATGACATGACATATGGCGTCGGCACTGGACGTACGGGCGTGCGCCAAGGGGGGGAGATTTCTGAACATTTGCCTAGTGTGGGTGAGTTGGACCGACGAGGACGTCTGCTTCTTTGAGGGGGGCGGGTGTGATATCCGGTCCACTTTCGGGTTAACCCTTTTACGCAAAGCGATGACGAAATCGTAAGTGAGGTGCTATGTGTTAGCGGGCTCACCCTTTGGAAGGACTGAGCTGTGCAGCGTTGGGGGCGGGGTGTTACACCCATTCGCCGTCCCAACTGCCATGGGCAGCGATGATGTGGGAACAGCGGCAATAGGGGTTGCGCCAGCGCCAGGGGCCGAGGGCAGCGCCAAGGGGCAGCGACGGCGTGGGAGCAGCAGGAGGATGCGGGAAGTAGGGCTGCGTGAGCTAGCGAGCAGATGGCGAGGCGCCTGCGCCTGGGAAAAAAAAGTGAGGGGAGGGGGAGAGATGGCGAGCCTGTTACCGATGGGTCAAATGAAAAGTTTGTTAGAGGTTTTTACTTTACTTTATCTAATTTTATCTAGTCAAATCAATATACGTAAGCTGTTGGAGTTTCCTTACTTGTTGGAAAGTTTGACCATGTGGATTCTACGGCGGCTTGATTAATTAAATTCGTCAGTGTCATGCTCGTCGTGGTCTGGGAACTCCTCGGTTTTGACACGTATGCCTGTGACCTCCGTCGCCCCTGGCTGACAGGTCTCGGCATAAACCTCCGGGAACAAGTTCGGTTCGGGGCGATGTCATGCTCGTCGACGGTCGCGTTCTGGCAGATTTGGAAGCCCCGCAACGCCAAGATTTTTTTTAGTTATCATGTCAACTCTGACCCCGTGATGTCGTCCTACGCCGGGTATTGAAGGACATTGATGTGTGGACCTGCCGTTACAGAAACAAAAAACCTGAGCTGGCGAGCTGCTCGTCTAGAAGAAGTAGCTAGCAAATTGTAATTTAGTTTTCTCTGTTACCCTCCTTCCTGTGCTCTTTACTAACCCCAATTGCTGGGGTTGTCTCTTGTACTCTCGACCGGGAATGCCAGGTTTGTTCATTATTACGTGCTTTGCAGTTTTTGCGTAGCGCTATCGATCAGTTAAAAGTAGGTGGGATACCCCCCCCCCCGTCACCCCCACCCCCCGAAGGTGCTAAACAAAATTAAATTCGTCAATGGTGGGGATAATATACATTAGTAAATTTTTATTGAAAGGCGGCGATGTGGTTTCGGAAGGCCTGCATTCTTCGCGATCTAGTCAAAGCATGCACTTCATCTTCACAATTCTAGAAACCCATGACGCCAAGGTATCAACCCCCTTCTCTAAAAACAATTGTTAATGCCATGGAAATAAATTAAACAACCCTACTAACTACTATCGATGTGTACATTTTTTTCAACCACGACAAACATATTTTGACTAGAATGTTTGAACTCATTACAGTTGTCTATGAGAAATCTGGAATTGTTGCATTGTTGTGTCCACACCAAGCGTGTATGCAGGATCTTACAATATAAGTTATCTTGGGCGCCTATCTCACCCTGAGGCATAAACTAGCTAGTAAACTCATCCAGAGAGCCAGAGCAGCCTCATCAGGATGTCTGATCTGATGGGATTCATGAGTTCCATGTCGGTTTGTACTGTAGCTTTCCTCCTCTTGCAGGCCTTGTGTGCTTCTTCAGACGACCGGCTTGTCCCAGGCAAGCCGCTCTTGCCCGGCACCACCGTCATATCTGATGGTGGTGATTTCGCCTTGGGCTTCTTCTCCCCGTCCAATTCCACTCCAGAGAAGCTATACCTCGGCATATGGTACAACAACATCCCCCAATTCACCGTGGTGTGGGTTGCCAACCGGGAAACGCCGGCCATCTTCTCATCAGCTCCTTCCCTTGTCGTCACCAACGACACATCTGATCTTGTCTTGTCCGATGCCACCGGCCGTGTTCTCTGGACAACCAACGCCACCACCGGTGCAAGCTCCTCACCGTCGTCGTCGCCGAGGTCAGATAACACTGGATCGGTGGCGGTGCTTCTGAACACCGGCAATCTCATCCTACGGTCACCGGGCGGCATGGTCCTATGGCAGAGCTCTGACCATCCAACTGACACGATACTCCCTGGCATGAAGATGTGGAGTAGCCACAAGACGCATCAAGGCAACCGCCTTGTTTCTTGGAACGGCCACAACGACCCCTCTCCGGGTGCCTTCTCCTACGGCTACGAGACAGATCCATTCATCCAACCCTTCATCTGGAACGGCTCGCTCCCGGAATGGCGCGACCTTGTGTGGACGGGATTCACAGTCACCAGCCAGCAATACTTTCAGGCAAACTCCACCATTGTGCTATATGTGGCGCTTGTATCCACCGTCGATGAGATATCCGTGAGCTTCACAGTCTCTGATGGTGCACCGCCCATAAGGACAGTGATGAGCTACTTTGGTCGGCTAGAAGCACGTGTTTGGAATAGGGATTCGTCGGACTGGGCAATTCTTGGAGTGTCGCCAGACTATGAGTGCAGCAGGTACGGTTACTGCGGGCGCTCTGGTTACTGCGACTGCACTGATGCCGCCCCAACTTGCAAGTGCCTTGATGGGTTCGAGCCCGTGGACAAGGAAAAGTGGAACAATGGCAGGTTCTCGCAGGGCTGCCAGCGGAAGGAGGCGTTTCGGTGCAGTGATGGTTTCTTGGCACTGCCGGATATGAAGGTGCCTGACAACTTTGTGCGCATCGGGAGAAAGACCTTCCAGGAGTGCGCAGCTGAGTGCAGTGCCAATTGCTCTTGTGTGGCCTACGCCTATGCGACACTGAATGTGAGCACAGAAAATGGTGACGGCACACGGTGCCTTGTGTGGATTGGTGATCACCGGCTCGTCGACATGCAGAAGTTGGGTGTGCGTCTCTACAATACTGCTGGTGCTGATAGTCAAGAGACACTATATCTCCGAGTTGCAGGCATGCCATCAGGTAACATTTGATATCTCGTCGGAAGCATACCCAAGAAGAACTTGTGGGATGACCGTTAGAGTCTGCCATCGCTTCAATTATCATTTTATCCATATCATCTTAGCACTGAAGTCACTTGCTGAAAATATGCAGATAACATAATAACACGTACCACTAGTTAGTTCTCCATGAAAACCTTCCCCTTCTTATATGATTTGGCAGTGCTCCTGCCGTTCTTTTCAAAAAAAAAAAGTTCTCCATGAAAACTAAGGGAGCTATATATATACATCTGTAGTTCGCCGGAACTCAGCTGTTCATCTACACAGTATGTAAAGTAGGCAGCAAGATCATAACATGTAGTAGGATAGTGGCAACTAATTTGGAATATGCTCGCATCCTTGAACCGTAAGCTGATCACAAGGTATGGCTGAATGCATGTTGGAGTCAATATATGAGCATCAAGAATAGATACTGCACTGAGATTTACAGTTTTTTCCTCCCTTTTCCAGTGATCTTAATTTATCATAAGACATATAGTTAAGGATTGATCTTAATTCCTAGTTGTCATTATTTTAGTGAAGTAGGTAATATTATGTCTTGTAAGATCGTACCACTTGTTAGGCTGTTTGAAAACTGAACTACTTTGCAGTCGTGTGATATTAACTTGGCGCTATATTAATAAGTTTTGCACTTACTTGCAGGTAAAAGGACAAAAAAGAACACACTGAAAGTTTTACTACCAATTTTGGCAATTGTCATTGTTCTCACTTCCATTTTACTTGTATGGGTCCGCAAGTTCAGAGGTATGTTTTCTTCTATATAATATCACAATTACTCAGGAACAAAGTACTCAACAACTTTTGTTAGCAGGAAGGAAAACAAATATGGCAAATCAGATGACGCTAATGCATGGAGGTTATTCTACTACTACAGACGAACTTGGAAGAGAAAAAAAGTACCAATGGTTTTGAACTTCCATTTCTGAAATTCCAAGATATTCTTGTCGTGACAAACAATTTTTCCAATACATTTATGATTGGACAAGGTGGCTTTGGCAAAGTTTATAAGGTAATTTATGAGGGAACTTCCTTACTATGTTTTTCCTAGATTATTGATTATCTAATTAAGTAATATTCACAACATATCACAATCATACTTCTCTATGTGATAATTACAAAGGGGGCATTAGAAGGTGGTCAAGAGGTTGCAATCAAAAGACTTAGTAGGGACTCAGACCAAGGAAGTCAGGAATTCAGAAACGAAGTTATTTTAATTGCCAAGCTACAACATAGAAACCTGGTTCGACTTCTTGGTTGCTGCATTGAGGGAGATGAAAAGCTGTTGATTTATGAGTACCTGCCTAATAAAAGCTTGGATGCCATCATTTTCAGTATGTTCTACTGCATACAAGTTCAATGCTATTTTTTTAAAAAAAAACAAGTGTCATGTGCGACTGAGTAATTATATAATTACAGTTTTTACTAGACATTCCATGATTGTTCATTGTAGATCGTGAAAGAAATGCAACACTTGATTGGCCAATAAGGTTCGGGATAATCAAAGGAGTAGCAAGAGGACTTCTTTACCTCCATCATGACTCAAGACTAACAATAGTACACAGAGATCTCAAAGCTAGTAATATTTTGCTAGATGCAGAGATGAGACCCAAGATAGCAGACTTTGGTATGGCAAGGATCTTCGGTGACAACCAGGAAAATGCAAATACTAGAAGAGTTGTTGGGACATAGTAAGTACTATTCTTCGCAAATTAATATATGGTTGTACCAAATTCATGTTCATAATTTCTGCATATTTCATACCAGTGGTTATATGGCACCTGAGTATGCGATGGAAGGCATTTTCTCTGCGAAGTCCGATGTCTATAGCTTTGGTGTCTTACTGTTGGAGGTTGTAAGTGGCATCAAGATAAGCTCTGTTGATCGCATTCCGAGTCACTCAAACCTAATAGTCTATGTAAGTAAATATTATTATATAGCAGAGGGTTTTGATCTTTTTGTACAATCTCTATGAGCGATGTGATTGTCTCAGGCGTGGAACCTTTGGAAGGAAGGGAAGGCAATAGATTTGGTAGACAAATGTATTGCGGAGAGCTGTGTACTAGATGAAGCTTCACTTTGCATCCATATGGGTCTTCTGTGCGTACAGGAAAATCCAGACGATAGGCCGTTCATGTCTTCTGTTGTGCTCAACTTGGAGAATGGAAGCACAACACTACCAGCGCCAAATCACCCTGCATATTTTGTTCAGAGAAAAAGTGATATGGAGCAAATGAAAGAAGATTCGACGAACTCTAAGAGCACCGTGACTCTTACAATCATAGAGGGGAGATAGAGTAACTCTTCATTTTTACTCTAAAACATTTGTCTAGGTCAATGCTGTGAAATAATTACTTATTTGCTTTTAGCATTAATCTAGAAGTTATATTAGTAAAAGTGTGCTGCTGCTATCTTGCCCTACTAGAAGGCCTGCCGGAATAGTCTTGAACAGATATATGAAGCTCAACTCGAAGCACTCCATTGAGGTGATGCAGAAAGCATGAAGTCTCTGAAACAGAACCTCTACCTAGTATGGGGGGCAGCAGGGCAGGGGATACCGATTGCTGCCTGCCATTGAGCTGAGCTCGTCCATCGATCACCTGCTGAGAAGCAATTGCGTAACCTGCTATCACATGCCCGCACGCAGCGCGGGAATGAGCACACATGTTGATCTCCGCCGCACACTCTCATCTCCTCTGCATCGGCGTCCCGCGGGCGACGGCAGAGCCTGTGATCTCGGGGGTGATCAGGCGGCATAGGAGGACGCGCGCCGCGAGGAATTCAAGCCACTGCTCCCAAATCTTCTGAGCGTTGGAACGAAAGCGTACGCCGGCCCAACCCATGAAGAGGATTCATCAGCGCCCACAGGAAAAGAGAAGAAAGCCCATGAAGCCCATCCATCCCGAAAGGTAAAAGAGAAGAAAAGCTTATGGGCCAGAAATTCCGTGGTGTGCAAGTTAGCCCAACAAATAGCGGACCCCACGTGCCAGTGACACATTTAGAGAGCAACCCACTTGTCTAATCCGCCTCCACCTCGCCGGCCTGCCCAATCCCTTTCATCTCCAAACCGAAAAAACCCATAGAACCCTAGCCTCCCAACCCTCTGCTGCTCGCTCTCCCGCCGTCCTCGTAGTCCATCCACTCTCCTGGCGGCGGCGGCGACGGCGGCGGCGAGAGGAGAGCCAACCCGCACGGCTTGATCTGAAGCATGGAGAAGGTAAGCAAAGGAGCGCGGATCGAGCGACCTGTCCTTCCCCAGGGGATCTCCTCTCTGTTTGTTGGACTGATTTGGGCGAGCTTTTGTGCAGCAGCCCGGGGCGCAGGGGGCGGGGAAGGTTGCGGAGGAGAAGGTACGTGTACTCACTTATCTCACTCTATCTCGCGTTCGCATAGATGGGGATAGCTTGCGTTTTTCGCTCCTATCACGTGGCGTGGGAAGTGTGAGACCATAAATTGAACTGCAGTTGTGACATGTAGTTGCTGAATCAACTGTTTGTTTTCTGAGATGTCTGAATCAGCAGTTTGTATTGAGTGGTTGTGTAATGCATACTAGTATGTGTTAGTGGCGCCTGAAGAAATGCACGAACAGTATGAAGTAACAATTTGTGTACTTTGGTAGTATAATGCTCCCCACACATACAACCACACACGAAAAATGGGCATCAGGGGGGGGGGGGGTTGGTACTTGGCACCATTGTGCAGTCAGAATTGCATTTTTCTGGGTGTTTTAGTTAGCAACTATTTCTGTTCGATATTCACTCCTTTTTAATTCGTGCAGCAACTTGATGAGAAAGAGTTAGAAAGGAAGCTGAAAAAAGACCAAAAGGTATCAACCAAGTTCTTTTCTTGCTTTGCTTTCGATACTGTATATCTGTGTTGGCCCAAATGGTTAATTGGTAATTGGAAATGGTCATTAGATGAAACTTAACAGTGATTTCACTGAAATTGGAAATGAGCTGAGTTATGAGATTGGACTTTTATTTTGTTGCGGTGTGTGTGAATAGTCATTTATGGGTGAAATTTTCACTTGCAGGCAAAAGAGAAAGAAGAGAAAAAACTTAAGGCAAAACAAAAGGAGGCAGCTAGGCTCCAGGTTCAATTATAATGCTCTTGAATTTCTATATGACTGAACAGATGAAAGTTAAGGCAAAACAAAAGTAAGTGAAATGCTTGTTGGATATGACTTAGGCCCAAGCAACCTCAGACGGAACAAAGAAGACAGAGAAAAAACAGAGGAAGAAAGCTGTGGAGGATGAAAATCCAGAGGATTTCATTGATCCAGACACTCCTAATGGACGGAAGAAATTGCTTGCACCTCAGATGGCCAAGCAATACAGTCCAAGTGCAGTTGAGAAATCGTATGATGTTCTTTTTTTTTGCATTTGTCGATTTTATAACGCCTAGCACTGTAAATATCTAGCTCAACTGCATGATTTTTTCTTTTTATGCAGATGGTATGCCTGGTGGGAATCGTCAGGATATTTTGGGGCAGATCCTGCAAGCACAAAACCACCATTTGTTATAGTAAGTAATTCATGCTCTTGAAGGTTGTGCAAGATTAGCTAGAAGCTGATTTAGAATACTGCATCTTTTTACGTAATTGTAGTGCTTTTGTACTGTCAAATAGTGGGTAAGCTTCCAACAAAGAATTGTTATTTCTTTTCAGGTTCTGCCACCGCCAAATGTGACCGGAGCTCTTCACATAGGCCATGCGCTTACAGTGGCTATAGAGGTATTCCTTTTTTTTGCAGATATGCCATGTTTACACTATAGACATTGACTATTCAATGATTTTATTCTCGTTACATTAACCAATGCAGGATGCTATGATACGCTGGCGTAGGATGTCAGGGTACAATGCTCTATGGGTTCCTGGAGTGGACCATGCTGGCATTGCCACACAGGTCTGCATTAATCTCATGGAATTTATATGATGAAACATAAAACTTCAGATGATATGATTTTGTTCCTGATATGTTCATTTTGGCTGGATATGTTCTCAATCAAGTTTGGAACAAACCTGTAGAGATCCATGCAGGCAGCTCTAGTTAACAATGTGTAGCCATTAAAAGCAATCGGTCAACATGGGTGTTGGGACATGTTGATAGAACACACTTCTGCAATTTAGTGTTTTTTTTTGAAATCATATTTTGAATTTCATTCGCTACTTTTGGATGTGTATTTACTATTAGCACCTGTTCATTCATTTGTGCATAGCCAGAATCCATTATATTTCAGGATGACAGGATGGAGGTAGCTTTTTTGTTACTTCTATTCCCTTAAGCAAATCAATATTGTATAATTTTGGCCAAATGTGTGCTTTGTGTTTGCTCATTTCAACTTGTATTATTTCTATGAAACCTAGCATTTGTGGTTCATATTTCTTGTTTGGACTAATTGGTGGACAATTGAGTACTTCAATGTTTTGTACTTTTTGACATTTTCTCTCATGTATATCAGGTTGTCGTTGAAAAGAAGCTTATGCGTGAAAGGAAGCTGACAAGGCATGACATAGGGCGTGAAAATTTTGTTAATGAAGTAAGCACTTGTTTCTATGACATATTATTTTTGTTGGCCAATTGTTTATTTGTTTCCATTATTACTTAGTGTCTATGTTCTGAATGTTCTGAATGAAAAAGTTGTCTGTTTTGTTTGAATGCTTAATCCTGTACCTGATGTATCAATTTTCTGCTCAACTCATTTCTTCCATTTTACTGTCTTACAAACAGGTACTCAAATGGAAAGATCAATATGGTGGTACCATATTGAATCAATTGCGCCGGCTTGGGGCCTCACTTGATTGGTCCCGCGAGGTAACATACCTATTTATTTTAGTTGGGAAAAGGCATGACTCGTGCTTGAACCATGCATAATAACTTCATTTCAAACTGGATACCAGGCTTTTACAATGGATGAGCAAAGATCTAAAGCTGTAACTGAAGCTTTTGTCAGGTTACACAAGGAAGGCCTAATATATAGGTTAGTTTCTCCACACTTTCTGTTCAAGTGTTAAATTGAAAATTTTCCCACTATCAATTTTGCTTGATTGTTGACCTACTCTTCCTTTTTTTTAGTTGTCATCCTAGTTTTTTTACATCTTAATGGTTTATTCCTTTTCAGAGATTATCGCCTCGTGAACTGGGATTGCACACTTCGAACTGCAATTTCGGACATCGAGGTTGATGGAACTTTTATATTTTCTATGATACGATAGACATTGTTATCATTTGCATGCATGATTAATATATTAATATAATTAAGATGGAAAATGCTGTTTTGACAGGTTGATCATATTGAACTTAAAGAAGAAACTATGTTAAAGGTCCCTGGTTATGCCAATGAGGTGCAGTTTGGTGTATTGATATCTTTTGCCTATCCTCTTGAAGAAGGACTGGGTGAGATTGTTGTAGCAACCACCAGAATTGAAACGATGCTGGGTGATACAGCAATAGCTGTTCACCCTGAGGATAAAAGGTATAAGCATCTGCATGGAAGGTATGCAGTCCACCCCTTCAATGGACGGAAACTCAAAATAATCTGTGATGCCGAGTTAGTTGATCCCACTTTTGGTACTGGGGCTGTAAAGGTCAGAGCCGCTGCTGATGGCTATTTTTTATAATCTTATTTTACCTACTTGGACCTTCCCCATAGATTGTATCGTTTTCTGGTTTCTATGCAGATTACACCTGCCCATGATCCAAATGACTTTGAGGTTGGAAAACGGCATAACCTTGACTTCATCAATATATTCACTGATGATGGAAAAATAAACAGCAATGGTGGTGCACAATTTGAAGGAATGCCCAGATTCACAGCTAGAGTTGCTGTTATTGAGGCGCTGAAGGAAAAGGTATTACTGGATTTGCTTAACTATCTCATGAAAATTAGGGGTACAAATAGGTGCCCCTAAGGGTATCCACCGTCCCTCTTTAGTTCAAAAGTTTGTACTAGTTTTCGAAAGTGCGAGCTCATTTTGAGAAACTAGTACAATTTTTTGAACTAAAGAGGGGCAATGGATACAATAAGGGGCACCCATTTGCACCTCTACTGAAAATTGCCTATTATCAATCATTTGTATGAAATATCATGGTCTTTGTATCATAACCATGTTATATATTCTAGCATGACTTGCAGTTCAGCATTTGTGCTGAAAACAGCTTATCAGTGTCAGTTTGGGATCGGCTATCCATAAATATATTTGTTTAATCTCATGTCTTACAGATATCCTTCGTGCTGTGGAAATTGTTGATAGCTTGATCATTTTTTTTAATAAAAAATAAGTCTTTGCCTTCTTTTTTTATATGATGGATTAACATTTTTTTTTTCTAATTAAGGGGCTCTATAAAGGCACAAAGAAGAATGAAATGAGCTTGGGTGTTTGTTCAAGAACTAATGATGTAGTGGAGCCTATGATAAAACCACAGTGGTTTGTTAATTGCAACTCCATGGCAAAGGCGGGCCTTGATGCTGTAAGGTCCAAAAAGATTGAGATTATTCCCCAGCAGTATGAACAAGACTGGTACAGGTATATCTTATGATGTGTCATCTCGTGCAATTGTCATGTCAAATACAATAACAACATAGCCTTTTGTCCCAATCAAGTTGGGGTAGGCAATTGTCATGTCAAATGAATTATCTAAATCTGAAATAAAATTACCCATTAATTACTGCTGTCCTTGCAGATGGCTTGAAAATATACGTGATTGGTGTGTGTCGAGGCAACTATGGTGGGGACATCGTGTACCTGCATGGTATGTGACACTAGAAGATGACCAGGATAAAAGCCTTGGTTCCGACAATAATCGCTGGATAGTTGCAAGAAACGAAAGCGATGCAAACCTGGAGGCGCAGAAAAAATATCCAGGAAAGAAATTATGGCTAGATCAAGACCCTGATGTGCTGGATACATGGTTTTCATCTGGTCTTTTCCCCTTAACAGTACTTGGTTGGCCGTCCGATTCCGCTGACCTCCATGCTTTCTACCCTACTTCGGTGCTAGAAACTGGACTTGATATTCTCTTCTTTTGGGTAGCAAGGATGGTGATGATGGGACTGCAACTGGGTGGTGATGTGCCATTTGAGAAGGTATAGCATAAGTCCCAGTTCACTGCCATTTAAACTGTATCATATGATCGTAGCAGTCTAGTCTAATATTACAGGTAAATTGCACTAGGTTAAACATCCACAATATTCAATATTCCCATGCTAGTGCAATTTACCTGTAATATTGTGGATGTTTAAGCTACTGGAATTTTGTTAACTGAAATGAAGAACCTGCCCATTTTAAATCATTCTCTGCTTATGTTCCCTGCCCTTAATCTCTGCAGTCCACATTGATTTCCTTCTGAATGAACTCTGCACCTTTTTAATAGTTACCATATATTGCTCACATGTTTGGTGACATCATCCTTTATTTCTGTTATATTAAATGCATGAAGTTACCATCTTTCCTTTTGCTTGTAGCTCCAAATTATATCTTTTATTTCAGAACTCAATTAACAAGCCAACCATATAATGGAGCTACAAAATTTCTACACTTCATATGGCAGTCAAGTATAGTTTATCTCATGTCCAATGATCAATGACCAATCTCAGGTTTATTTGCATCCTATGATCCGTGATGCACACGGGAGAAAGATGTCAAAATCACTTGGGAACGTTGTTGATCCGCTTGAGGTGATAAATGGCATGTCACTCGAAGGTCTTCTGAAACGTTTGGAAGAAGGCAACCTGGATCCAAATGAATTAATCATTGCAAAAGAAGGGAAGAAGAAAGATTTTCCTGATGGCATAGCTGAATGTGGTACAGATGCCCTCCGCTTTGCACTGATTGCTTACACATCCCAGGTTGTTATGGTGCCCAGTTGAGTTTTTTTCTTTATTGTACATGCATTTACGTTTTTTTCTTACAATCTGTTTTGTTTATCAGTCTGACAGGATAAATCTTGATATCAAGAGAGTGGTTGGATACAGACAGTGGTGCAACAAATTATGGAATGCCATCCGTTTTGCGATGGGCAAACTGGGTGATCATTACACTCCACCTGCAACTGTAGATGTTTCTCGCATGCCACCAATCTGCAAGTGGATACTCTCAGTGCTTAACAAGGCTATTGGCAAAACCGTTACCGCTTTAGAAGCATACAAATTCTCTGATGCAACATCTACTATATACTCGTGGTGGCAGTACCAGCTATGTGATGTATTTATCGAAGCTATCAAACCTTATTTCTTCAGTGATTCTCAAGAGTTTGAATCAGCAAGAACTGCCTCCAGAGATACCCTTTGGATCTGCCTGGAGACTGGTCTGCGCCTGCTCCACCCATTCATGCCTTATGTAACAGAAGAGCTGTGGCAGCGTCTTCCACAGCCCAAAGATTCTTGTAGGAAAGATTCAATTATGATTTCGGAATATCCATCTCTTGTTGAGGTAATACCTATGTCCTAAAGAAGATTCTTGTAGGAAAAATTCAATTGGTGATTTGAGTGAAGAATCTTGAGAACTTAACACATGGAAACTATTTTTCTTTATGACAGGAATGGACTAATGATAGACTTGAAAACGAAATGGACATTGTCTTAGATGCCGTGAACAGAATAAGATCGATGAAGCCACCAACAGATTCAAATGAAAGGTATGTGCATGGTCATCTGTTTTGTTTTTGTGTTTGGTATTTGCTTGTTTGATTCTTCTTCAACCTGCTTTTGCAAAATGGAGTAATATCTTGTTGATATTTTTTTCTTTCTTCACAGACGACCTGCTTTTGCACTTTGCCGAGGCCAAGAGATTGCTGCCACTATCCAATGCTATCAATCTCTAATTGTGTCTCTTTCCTCCGTATCACATCTCAAGGTTGTGCCTTACGTTTCTGTATGACTGTTATTTTTCACTAGGGAAATATATGCCTTGCATCATCTACAATCAATAATCCTGAAACCTAAATGGAGTTTTATTGCTTGAAATTGCTGTTGTTACCCACTGATTCTTTCCAAATAACTGTTCCTGGGCTTTCAGCATCTTTTCATATGTATATGGTACATACATAAGGAAAAAAAATTGAATTTCATCAGAATTAAAAGCTCCTGAACAAGAGCACTGATCTGTTATTTGGAATTCTTCAGATCCTGACAGAGAACGATGAAACCCCAGCTGACTGTGCCACTGCTGTTGTAAATAAAGACTTATCTGTGTACCTTCAGCTCCAAGGAGCTCTAAATGCAGATGCTGAACGTGAAAAGCTAAGGAAGAAAAAGGATGAAATTCAAAAGTACGTGTGCTCATCCCGTCTTCATGGTCCACTTTTTTTACAGTTATCGCATGGTATTGGTATTCGTTCACATGGTTGGTCTCTTGCTATACATGTAGGCTACAAAATGCCTTGACACAGAAAATGGACGCCTCTGGCTACCGTGAGAAGGCTCCACAGAATGTGCAGGAAGAGGACATGAGAAAGCTCACGGCATTATTGGAACAACTAGAGGTCATCAGTGAAGCTGAGAAGAAATTAGATGCAAAAATTGGAAATAACTGAGTCTTGCCTCTGTTTTAAAGATGCTCTGCTTGTACCAAAGTTGATCCCACATTTTTTTTACTGGAAAGTCAGTTATGCACCTGTATTCTCAGGTATAGAATTGATGGTTTTGATCGAAATTAAAGCCACATTTTCCAGCATGTAAGAATATACTGACTCAGAACACTGTTCAGCTTTGTGACTTCGCTTCATGAAGTCAGAGAAGTTGAATCGCCGTTTGGGGGCCTGCGTGACTGCTGGCCTGCCGCAGGCGGCCAACAACGTGCGAGGCGGGGAAGGGAGCAGGGTGGGGCATTTAACATTTTACCATTATAACACAATACATCTCTTGAGATAATACTCTTTTACACTACAAAATCAACACAGGAGAAAGAAAATCGTTACATTTTTACCATTTTCACTCACGTGGCTGCCAACTCATCACTCCATCTCAGCTCCAAGTCATCAGATACCCCATGCCGGTCCGGCCCGCGCGCCCGGATCCAACCCACATCACTCTGTTTCCCCCACCTCTGCTCCGCAACCTCCACCCGCAGCGCCGCCGTCGCCGGTGCAGCATCATCCTCGCCGGCTCCACGTCGTGGGCGCTCAGCCCAGGCTCTTGCACACCGCCTCGATCGCCGCCGCGCTCGGGCTGGCCCCCACGCGCGTGCTCGCGGCGCAGCTCGCCGAGCAGTTTCAAGAGGGCTTCCACCGTGACGCCCGCCTCGCGCGCTCGCCGTCGCGGCCTCCTCCGCCTCGGCGCGGAGCATCTCGCCTTCATAGTGTGCCCGCAGCTTGAGAGCCCGCATGCTCCGACGAGCATTCCCCCGGCTCCATATGCGCGACCCTCTATCGGTACTCCGCGGCCTCCGCGCCGGCGGCCTCGTCGAACAGTCCTCCCCTCCCACGCCGCGGTGGTGGCGCCCTCCTCGAACGTCTCTCGCCTTGCTCTGGATGCCATTCCTCACGTAGTGGCCCGCCAGATTTGTCCGCAGCACGGAGCAGGAGCTAGCGCTTGGTCATGCCCTTGCCCGAGCGGAAGCTGTCGTCGCTGATGGCCACAGTGAGCTGCTCGGCCGCCTCCCGAAACCTGCCCGCAGAGACGAGGAAGGCGACGAACTGCTCGGTGTGCGCGGGGTCGAACTGGAGGTAGCAACGGAGGACGAGGTGAGGCGGTCGGATGGAGCGGGGCGTAGACGAGGAACTGGAGCGGTCGGGGCGGGGTAGCCGGGGAGGTAGGCCCTCGGCGGCGGCCTGCGCGGCGCCGCCGCCGCGTGTGACGCGCCTGTTGGAAATAAACCCAGCGCGATCGTGTTCGCGGCTGGGGGGGGGGGGGGGCGCGTGTGTGCGCGCGGGTGTGAGCTCGGGTCCGGCTGTGTGTGCGCACCGGGACGAGCGGAACGCGATTGTGTGCGGCGATCGTCGTGGCGTGAGTGGAGTCAAGATCGGGGGGGGGGGGGGGTGATCGAGCTCGTCCGAGCGAGCAGAAGGGAGGCTGTTGGGGTCGTTAGAGCGCCCGCATTGACCGCGGTATCTTCGGAGCACGTCGAGCGCGTAGGAGCGCGTCGCGGCAGAGCAGAGGAGGTCGTGCCGGCGTTCCAGGGCAGTAGGTGGGTCGTGCGTGCGTCCACCGGGCTATATAGCCTCCTTTGTAACCCCGTGATCAAGCTACAGAGTTGAATTAGAGAGCGGCGTCCGGCGCCATGCGTTAGAGCGCAAATTCCTCTCGTGGTTACTGTTCATCGTCTACCTCTCTCCATCCAAAATTCGCTTTGCGTGGTGTCCAATTCGTGAGGCTAGCGGCTTGGTGAGTATGAGGGAGGTGTGGTGTGTCGATTTCGCACCAAGGCCGGGGCTGGAGTTGCTCGGAAGGGTGACTTCACCGGCGACCCCCCCCTCGGCGGCACTCTGTTCGCCGTTCGCGGCAGTGTTCTGCGTCGGGAGGACCCCGACAAGTGGCATCAGAGCTAGGCTAGGGCGGTGCGTTGGTGCATGTTCTACGACGGATCGGTGAGCCCACCTCGACAGTCGGCGAACAAGAAGCGCGTGGTCCCGCGGCGGAGTGCGATGGCGACGACCATGGCGAGCGGCGATGAGAAGACTCCTCCAGGCTCTCCGAAGAAGCCATTCGGCGGCAAGGGCGGTGAAGACGCTGAGAGCAATGGGAAAGGGGAGATTGTGCACGTTGTCCGCGAGTTCGGCGGAGCGCCGAATTGGCCGATGCTCACCAAGACAAATTACACGGCGTAGGCGATCAAGGTGGAGGCTATCCTCGACGTGCAAGGCCTCTGGGAGGTCGTGTCTTCGTCGAGCGGTGCCGAGGTGGACGTGCGGCGTGGCAAGACGGCGCTCGCGCATCTTCTTCAAGCCCTGCCGGAGGACATTCTGATGCAAGTTTCGCGCAAGCCAACGGCGCATGAGGTGTGGGAGGCGTTGAAGACTCGGTTCATCGGCGCGAACCGGGTGCGGACGGCGCGCCTCGCCACGCTCAAGGGGGAATTCGACCAGCTGCTCAGGGCGGACGGCGACGCGCTGGACGAGCACGCTGGGAAGATCAGCGGCATGGCCGCGAGGTTCGCTAGCCTCGGGTCCACTCTCGACGCCGCCGCCATGGTGAAGAAGCTCCTCGACACCGTCCCCGATCGACTGTACCCTGCGGTGGCAGGGATCGAACAGTTTTGCGACGTGGCGTCCATGCCGTTCGAGGAGGCGCTCGGGCGGCTCAAGGCGTTCGACGAGCGATCAAGGCGGCGGGCTTAGCTGACGGGCGGACAGGCGACGTCCGGTGGTCAAGGCGGCGAGCGGCTTCTGCTCACGGAGGGGGAATGGCGGGCGCGGCACAAGGCGAAGTCCGGGATCGGGAGGCGCTTCAACTGCGGCGTTCGCGGCCACTTCGCGCGGGACTGCCGCAAGCCGAAGAAGGAGGTCGTCATGGCGGCCACGGCGGATGTCGGCGAGGAGTAAACCGAAGCAGCTCTCCTGTGAAGACCGGCGTCGGTGGCGCTGGGTTTAGGGGGGTGATTGTTGGAAATAAACCCAGCGCGATCGTGTTCGCGGCTGGGGGGTGCGTGTGTGCGCGTGTGCGCGCGGGTGTGAGCTCGGGTCCGGCTGTGTGTGCGCACCGGGACGAGCGGAACGCGATCGTGTGCGGCGATCGTCGTGGCGTGAGTGGAGTCAAGATCGGGGGGGGGGGGGGTGATCGAGCTCGTCCGAGCGAGCAGAAGGGAGGCTGTTGGGGTCGTTAGAGCGCCCGCATTGACCGCGGTATCTCTGAAGCACGTCGAGCGCGTAGGAGCGCGTCGCGGCGAAGCAGAGGAGGTCGTGCCGGTGTTTCAGGGCAGTAGGTGGGTCGTGCGTGCGTCCACCGGGCTATATAGCCTCCTTTGTAACCCCGTGATCAAGCTACAGAGTTGAATTAGAGAGCGGCGTCCGGTGCCGTGCGTTAGAGCGCAAATTCCTCTCGTGGTTACTGTTCATCATCTACCTCTCGCCATCCAAAATTCGCTCTGCGTGGTGTCCAATTCGTGAGGCTAGCGGCTTGGTGAGTACGAGGGAGTTGTGGTGCGTCGATTTCGCACCAAGTCCGGGGCTGGAGTTTTCCGGAAGGGTGACTTCACCGGCGACCCCCCCCCCTCGGCGGTGCTCTGTTCGCCGTTCGCGGCGGTGTTCTGCGTCGGGAGGACCCCGACAGCGCCCGCCGTGGCCGACATCCGCCTCGCCTCCAAGGAAGACCCGGACATCCGCGCGCCGCTGGCGAAGGCCGGCGCCGTGCCCCTGCTCGCCGCGCAGCTCTCCGCGCCCGCGGCCGTGGCCGCCGCCGCGGCGCTCCTCAACATCTCCATCTCCGCGCGGGAGCAGGTGGCGTTCGTGTAGGGCCTCCTTGACGCGCTCACCGCCGCGCTCGCCACCAGCGCCGCGCACCACGCCGCCGCCACCGTGCACAGCCTCCTCTGCGCCGAGGTGCGCCATTGGCAGGCGCCCGCTCCTCGCCGCGCTCCTCCGTGTGACGCCATCAGCCTACCCAAGTTCGCCGCGCTCGTGCGCTCCACAGACATCGACGCCGTCGAGGAGGACCTGCGCCATGCCGACGGCGGCAGCAGCAGAGGCGGAGGGGAGGCAGTCGCGGACCACAGAGGAGGGGCGGGGGAGAAGAGAGTGGAAATGGGCTGGGTTGGGCGGGCGGGCTGGACAAAAGGGTTGGGTCGGGCACAGGGCGAGAGGTGACGTGGAGCCTACTTGGACTGACGTGCTACGTCCACGAGGACGAAAGTGGTAAAAATATAAATATTTTCTCTCTTTCGTGCTGATTTTGTAGTGCCAAAAATGAAGATACTCCCTCCATATTGAAATAGAAGTCGTTTAGGACATGATTGTGCATACCAAGGAGTCGTTAATGGGTAAGTTTTCCCTGTCTATCCTTATTAAATATATTTGGGGTTCGAGTCTGTTCCAGAACCAAACTAGTAACTAAGGGGCTAGCGCGGCGCGACTGGGGTGCTAGGGCTCGTTGGCGCGGGTTCGATCCTGCGGAGCCACACCATTTTTTTTTTTCTCTGGTTCGATCCCGCGGAGCCACACCATTTTTTTTCTTCTCTTTGCTACGATTTTGCATGGCGCTGCGTTATTTTCGTTCGTGGCGTTCGTTCGCGGTCACGTTTGGCGCTCGTCTTCGGACGCTTGGACTGCTCTAGCTGCTGCTTTATTTAAACGCTTATTTGCTAGTCATTGCACCACTCCGACGGTTCGCTTGCTTGCTTGTTTCCTCCCATGCTTGCTTGCTTATTTCCTCCCACGTTCGCTTGCTTGCTTGCTTTATTTAGAACATGATCTAAACGATCCTCGAGATGACGACGACGCCGCGCCCTTGCCGGCGATGGACGACAACGACGACGCGCCCTTGCCAGTACTGGGCGACGACTCCGGCACCATCTCGGAGTCCGACGGCAAGGAGTCGTCCAGTAGCAAGTCCGGCCGCAGCATGGCGGGAGACGACGACGACCGGTGCGCGAACGCCGCCGCGGCCGTGCCACCGCTGGCCGCCGCCACAACGGCAGAATCGACCGATGACTCAGAGTCCATGGCGAGGACGAAGAGAGGCGCTGTGAGCGGGCGAGCGAGGGACACAAGCGGCGATGGCGAGCGAGGGACACAAGCGGCGATGGCGAGCGAGGGACATGACGAGCAGCGATAGCGACGACGACCAGAGCGGCGATGGCGAGCGGCAACGCGACCTGCGAGCGCGGGCGAGGCGTTGACGAAGAGCGGCCGTAGGAGTATTTACTCGCGTGCGCGAACAGCCGGGAACCTTATCGAGGCGTGCGCGAACGGCCGCATTTACTCACGCGTCCAGAGGCATCATCGTCCAAAACATCAGCCAAGCGCCCAAGCCACAGAACGACTTCTATTTGTCAACATCTCCCTCCCTCCAGAACGACTTCTATTTCAATATGGAGGGAGTACTATCTTTTAGAAGATGGCAATGTTATAATGGTATAAAATTAAATTCCCCCGCTTTGACCGGCGAGAGCACGCAGCCGGCGAGGATTCCGGCGACCGGGCTGGCACTGGTGGCACTAGCGCGGCCGAGCGCACCCGTTTGGGGGCCCTGCGTGACTGCTGGCCTGCCGCAGGCGGCCGGGGAAGAGGGTGCCCAAGCCCGTGGATGCGCGTGGCAAGGCGAATTTCCCCGAGCGCAAAGCGGATCCTCGCCTCCGTCGCTGAGCCGGCAGCACTTCCTACAGCGCTCGTGCTCCTCGTCGCTTCGCCTTGGAGCACGCGCGGATGCCATCGACGAACGAGACTACGGCACCGCTCTCTCCCTCTTCAGTTATTGCGCCCTGATGGAGTGATGGCGCCATGCGGCGAGTGCGCAGAACCACGATGCAAAGGGCGCGGCGCCGCGGATCGTGCTCGGGGCGCGGAATCGTCGCGTGGCGCGCTCTACCCTCTACCCAACCTCGTCGGCCGGCCCCACTGGGTGCCATCAGCGGCGCTGGCGTTCATGTTCCGATGATGTTCCTGTCCGTCCGGCGCACAGGCGTCGTCCTCACTCCTCAGTCCTCACGCCACGGGCGCAGCATTCGCGCGCACCCATCTCCTAAGCCCAGCGCGCGAGGGTGCAGGCCAGCAGCGCTCTGCGAGGGAGATCGAGGGCCGAGGCTGCTTCGAAACGCTCAAGCGCCCGTGCGCTTGCCGCGCTGTGCGGCAAGGACGTCTCTTAGCCGATCATGCCATGGGCGCACGCCCCGCGGCGTGGGGTTGCCACGAAATTGGCATCCCCCGTGACAGGGTGTAACGAACATGGCACCATTGATGCCATTTCGAGTGATTTTGGTGATCGAATGACAACACAACACTTGGACTAATATGATTGTTAAGATAATTATTCTCAGGCTTTTAGGTTCAAGTGATGACAAAGAGAAAGAGAAAATAGGCGTAGCAAGGCCCGAAGGGCAGCCCCTACGGGGGTTCCGCTACCCGGTTAGCGGACGGGGGTCGAGGGGGAGCCGCCCCTCGCGGGTCTCAGGGCAGCGCCCTGAAAGCTCTTCGGTCAGTAGCACCGGAAGAACCGACGCCAGGGCATCGGAGTATCCGATGGTAGTCGGAAGAACCGACGCCTTGATACTTTGGTGCAGAAGGGAATCGAAGCCAAGTCAGCCTATAGGCACCGGTTGAACCGACGGTCTAAAATAGGGCATCGGTGCAATGGCCGTCCTTTGTACCAGAGACGATGTCAAGTGCCCAGAAGAAGTTTCTTCAGCACCGGTTCAACCGACGGTGCATCGGTGCATACCACCGGTGTAATGACGTCAGCGTCCAGGAGAAGATTCCTTCAGCACCGGTTGAACCGGTGAGGCATCGGTGCAAAGCATCGGTTCAACCGGTGGTCTCTGCGTCAGCCATCAGGAGTCCAACGGCTACTTCGTGTTATGAGTGACCGGATGAACCGACGCTACCCTGCCAAGAGGCATCGGTTCTTCCGGTGGCACGCAGATTTTCAGCTAACCGTTGGAGCAACGGCTACAAGACTTGGTGGCCTATATATACGCCTCACCCCGGCCATTTGAAGATTGCTGGAGTTGCTGGACATCCCACACACACCCAAGAACATCTCCAAGCCATACAAAAGCATCAAGATCATATCCTTAGCCCTTAGCACACTTTGAGAGTGTTGTGTAAAGGATTAGCTCTTAGTGAGTGAGTTTGCAAGGCTTAGAGCCTTTGTGCTGTGGTTCATTAGTGAACCAAAACAAGAGCTTGGTGCGCCGGCACCTTGGAGCGTGGAGCTCGCCGGCAACGTCATCGACCCTCCGACTTGGTGTGGAGCGGCGACGACACCTTTGTGCGGGGGACGTGGAGACCCCCATCCTTTGTGGAGAAGCTCCTTAGTGGAACCCGGGGCCAAGGTGACCGTGATTGTGTTCACGGAAGAGACTTGGTGGCCGAGTAGCAATACTCTTAGTGAGTGCTACAACAACGTGGATGTAGGTGTGCCTTTGTGGCTAACCGAACCACGGGATAAACACCCGCGTCAAGAGTTTGCTATCTCCTATCCCGCTCTTTAAGCTTCCGCAGTTCATTCTAGTAATTTGTATGCCTTTACTTTCATAGAATAGTTTCTTGATAGGAAATGCTATAGGTTGCTAAACTCTTTTGGGATAGGGGTTTTTACACTAGAACAACCTAGTTGCACATCTAGTAGCTTGTTTTAGTTTAAGCTTTGTGCAAACTAGTTGGAGCCATAGGTCTAAGTTTTTATTAGTGCCTAATTCACCCCCTCCCCCTCTTAGGCTAGAGCACCCGATCACTTTCACAGGGCATACCAGCAGAGGCGCAGAGCCACGGACTGAAGGGGCGCTAGCTACGGGCTGCAGCTTCTCCCACGGCCGCACTGGAGGCTCCCCCGGGTTAACGTCGCCGCAGCAGAGGGCCGCCGCTCCCTCAGCGCCAGGCTCGACGCGATCTGAGCGCCGGCGCGCGCTCCGCGCGCGCGGACGCCGCCGCTCTTGATCATCTCCGCCTGCCTGCCACCAACCGCGACGCGCTAATCGCCGGCTCCAAGGCAGGCAGATAGATCACGCTCCGGGCGCACTAGCCCCCGCGGCCCGCGGCGAGGAGTGGCGCGTGTGGACGGGGACACGGGGTGGTCGTGATTTCATTTACCGTCCACCCCACGCGGAAATTTCTCTTTTCTCTTTCTCGATCGGTGGATCGTATCTGAACTTGAAATTTTGTGTGACACCTTGCCACCGCGTTCCCCATCTCCATGATTTTTTTTAGGATTTCTGCGCACCTGTGCCGCCGTGGAATGGGGATTTCCAGATGGATGGGAGTGGTCGTTGTTTCATTTACCGACCACCCCCTGGAGAGACTTCTCTTTTCTGCTTCTTCCGGTATGCGTGGCATCTGAGTCTGAAAATTCGTATGGTTCTTGGAGACTACACTCCTCGTCTCTGTGAATTTTTATGGGATTTTTTAGCTCTTGTGGCGCTGAGAAAATAGGATTATCTCATCTCATGTGGTCTGTGGCCGGCCTTTGGTTCATCACCGGCCATGCAGTGCACCCCGCCCCATGAGCAGCGCTGCAGCGGACATGGACTGGAGACACAACGTGTTCCGGCCATGGATTACGTGAGATCCGAGACCGTCGCGAAGGAGGGGCTGCGGGATGCGGCTGCACTCGCCGGGCGGCGCACTGGACTCGACGTCCATGGCCTTGGCGATTCCCGGCAACCATAGTGGCTGGCCGCAGGGCGATCGCTGAGCTTGAGGCCGGCCGGGTGATCAGGCTGGTTTCGTTCAGAGTTGGCACTAGACGGTCTGGAATCTGGATCACCCACGCGGACGCCGACAGCGCCTCCTCGCCGGCCATCTTCAGAGACCGAAACCTGCGGACAATATCTGGCCTGTCATTGGGCCACGTCGCCTCCTTTTCTCGGCCGTTAGATTGCTGCTGATGTTTGATCGGACGGCTGTAGCAACAACTAGCCAACAGATTTGTCTAGGAGCTTCTACCAGCGTGGCTGTACCGGTATTTATCTAGCAAGTTCCTGATAACGCTTCGTCGTCTAGGAGCTTCTACCAGCGTGGCTGTACCGGTTTTTATCTAGCAAGTTCCTGATAACGCTTCGTCCAGTAAATCCCATAGCCAAAAGATAAATGCTTTGCCTGTTCATCTCCCACAACAATAGCTTCCGTCCAGTGCCTGCTACCTTGCCTGTTCATCTTCCGCAACAATCTTCCATCCAGTGCCGGTTCATCTTCAGCAAGCTTCCATCCAGTGCCTACTCATCTTCCAGAGCAACAAACCCAACAACTGATCCAGCGCCACCAAGACGGCGCCGCCCATCCCCCGTAAGCCTTCAACCACCTTCGCCCCGCCCCCCTCGCTCCTCCGCAACCAGCACCTGCGCTCACCCAAGACCGCCTCCGCATCAGCCTCAGCGGCTCTCGCCACGGCTGCCCCTGTCGTGGCCGCCGAGCCCGCACCTGCGCCATCCTTCCAGCCGGCGTTCGTGGCCGTCCAGTCCACCGTGCTGCAGGAGCACGACCCCGCCAGGCCCAACGACAACGAGGACTACCACAAGGACAAGCTCCGGCGGACCAAGAAGGCCAAGCTGTGCAAGGAGCTCGAGTGGCCGGCGGCTTCCGAACGCAGCCCCCCCAGCTCCTCCTGCCGATCAAGCGCGATTGAATCTATCCGTCCAACCCTCATCGACCTGTACAGACAAACGTCATCCATACCCAAGGTAAGGCGCATTCCTCTGCCTCGCTACTTGAATTAACTTGTATTTCTATTGTTGAGTTACTATCCGTTCAATTTCTGAAGCCAATCCATAGCTGCATCTCGATTTAACTCTTAACTGCTACATGCTAGATAAGCAGGTACTTGCAATTCTGAACAAAGAACAACTAGCTAGCAGAAGAGCCCTACACATTATAACTCTAAATATACTCCAAACTGATTCCTAAAAGCATTATACATAGAGCAAATAAAAAAAACTAACTGCATTATATTTCCTCTGTACCCCATTCTTTTTTCGTTGATGTCCTTGAAAATTACTGATTACTAATTATATTCTTTTATGTTCTCTTGCGTTTTGCTTACAGCCTTACACAAATATTCAGATATGCCTGAGAACCTATATGAAAACGATCATAGCTTCCATACAAAGTCCAATAAGACACAGAACCCTATACACCAAACAGAATTTGCACAGCCGCATACAAAGCGAATGAGATACATGAGAGTGCAGAAAATACATGAGAAAAAAAGAAAAAGAGAAGAACAAGATAGCTTCCATACAAAGTCCAATAAGAGACAGAGCCCAGTGCAAGAAATAGAATTTGCACAGCCACATACAAAGCGAATGAAATACATGAGAGTGCAGAAAATACAAGAGAAAAAAAGAAAAAGAGAAGAACAAGATAGCTTTCATATGAGAGAAACAGCACTAAAACGACATTGTCTAAACACAGAACGTAAGCATTCATATTTATCTTCGTCCTCCGGTATGGTGTATTTCACACCAGAATATATCAAACATATAAAAGAATCATACAATGAAAGATCATATTTGGGCATACCAGAACACAAATGCAGATATTGCAATGCCATATTTTGGTTCAATGAACGAAATAAAGATAAAAATAAGCATAATAGAAAGGAAATTATATACTCTAATTGTTGTAAATATGGTCAAATCAGAATATCACCATTTAAAAACCCTCTAAAATTTCTTGCAAGATTACTTGACAATAAAGATCCTATGTCTAGACATTTCCTACAAAAAATAAGACAATACAATAGCTTGTTTGCTTTCACGTCAATGGGTGGTAATATTGATAAAAATATAAACCAAGGAGAAGGTCCGTATGTTTTTCGTATAAATGGCCAGATACATCATCGTATAGGATCACTACTACCAAACAGAAATGAAGAGCCAAAGTTTGCTGAACTGTACATCTTCGATACAAAAAATGAAATTGAAAATAGGATACGAGCATTAAGCAAAGAGGACCCCGAAGAAAATGATATAGACCCTTATATAGTACAAGAGCTTCAAAAAATGCTAGATGAACATAATCCGTTAGTAAAAACATTTCGACACGCCCGTGATCTACTTGAAGAACACAACAGTATAGATATCAGTATCCGTATTATAGGAGCAAATAAAGATGATCCCGTACAATATGAAATGCCACATATTGAAGAATTAGCAATACTGGTTGTAGGTGAGCTCAATGTCGAGAATTACAAAAGAGATATAGTTATCAGTAGCCGAAACAAAGGTCTCCAACGCATATCTATATTTCATCCTGCGTATATGCCATTGCAATATCCTTTATTATTCCCTTATGGAGAAAGAGGATTCCAGCTTGGTATACCTTATCATGAACAAAAAAACTTAACAAAAAGAAACACTGTTACAATGCATGAATTTTTGAAGTACCATATGCATTATCGACCAAATCAACCAAATCCTTATCTATGCTATGGTAGACTATCAAAACAAGCAATTGTAGATGCTCGTGCAATGGAAGACGAAGACAGACTTATGTTTATTGCTAGGAACCAACAAAAATTAAGAGCTGAATATCTACAAGGAATATTTGATGCAGTTGAAAAAGGCTTAAGTGAAGCAAACCAAATTGGAAAAAGAGTCTTGTTGCCATCAAGCCATACTGGTTCTAAACGTTATGTAACACAGAACTATCATGATGGCATCGCAATATGTCGTGTATATGGACCACCACACCTCTTCATAACATTCACATGTAATCCCAAATGGCCTGAAATAACTTTAGCAATTCTAGAAGGACAACAACCCAATGATAGACCTGACATTATAGTACGTGTATTCCATATGAAACTACAACAACTACTAAATGACATACGCTCAAGTTCAATCTTTGGTCCTATATCAGCTATCCTCTACTCAATAGAATTTCAAAAAAGAGGACTACCACATGTTCATATCTTAATTTGGTTAGATAAAAATGCAAATGAAATAACTCCTGAAATAATAGACAAGTGGATATCCGCTGAAATACCTGACCCTATACAAGATCCTTTGGGATATATACTTGTATCAGAACACATGATGCATGGACCATGTGGTGAAATGAACAAAAACTGTGCTTGCATGAAAAAAGGGAAATGTTCAAAATTTTACCATAAAGAATTCTAATATGAGACTAATTTTACCGATACTGGTTTCACTCATTATAGACGTCGTGATACTGGAATATACATACGTAGGGACAACCACAACTTAGACAACAAATGGGTCGTACCACATAATTTATCACTCCTAAAGAAATACCAAGCACATATAAATGTTGAATTTGTAAACAAGAGTAGACTATTAAAGTATCTATGCAAATATGTAAACAAAGGTGGTGATAAGGCAAAGATTATTTTTGAGCGTATTAAAAAGGGTATACATCCACCAACAAATGAAGAAACCAATGAAATTGATGAAATTAAAGAATATCTAGATTGTAGATATATATGTGAGCAAGATGCACTATGGAGATTACTTGGTTATGAAATACATTACCATTGGCCACCAGTCGAAAGATTGCATGTTCATCTACCTCTAATGAATACAGTTAGGTTAAAACAAGATGCCAAACTACGAAACATCATCGAAGATCCTAGAAATAGAAAAACAATGCTCACAGAGTGGTTTCAAGCTAATAAGGAACACGAAGATGCCAGATACCTAACATATTGTGAGTTCCCACAACAATGGAGATGGGATGAAGCGAACAAAAAATGGATCAAGAGACAACATGGATTTAAAATAGGAAGACTATATTATGTTAACCCAACAGAGGGAGAACGCTTTTTTCTTCGTATGCTCCTAATGATTGTGAAAGGAGCGACAAGTTACAACGATGTAAAAACATACAATGGAATTCAATACCAAACTTTTAAAGAAGCATGTGCAGCACGAGGATTACTAAATGATGATAATGAGTGGTACCATACATTTGAAGAAGCTGCAAATTGGGCTACTGCTTCACAACTACGTTACCTATTCACGACCTTGCTACAGTTTTGCAATTTAAAAGATGAACACAGGTTCTATGAAAAAAATTGGAAAAAAATGATTGATGACATTGAGCACCGATTAACTCTAAGGTACCATCCAATTAAATATTGTCCTACTGAAAAAGAACTACAATATCTACTTATCGAAGAATTAGAAGATATCTTCTCTAAAAATGGGGTTAACATAACTAACTTCAATCTACCTCAAAAATCAAAACAGCATATATTAGATTTGGAAAACAAACTTATTCAAGAAGAAATGGATTATGATACAAACTATTTAGAGGAAGAAGCTAATAAATTATACTTGCAACTCAACATGGAACAAAGACAAGCTTACCATCGCATAATTGATAGTGTCTTAAATAATGAACCATGTTTTTTTTTTATCCGGCCATGGAGGTACTGGCAAAACGTTCCTGTGGAACACAATTGTTTCATACCTAAGAGCACAAAAAAGAATTGTTCTAACAGTAGCATCATCTGGGGTAGCCTCTCTACTACTTCCAAATGGCCGTACAGCTCATTCAAGATTTCGAATTCCAATAGATATAGATGAATTGTCATTATGCGATATAAAACGTGGAACTAAACTTGCTCAACTACTAAAGGAAACTTCACTCATAATATGGGATGAAGCTTTGATGACAAATAAGCAATGTTTTGAAGCTCTAGATAGATCCCTAAGAGACATATTATCTGAAACTAATGAAAAAGCCTCTGACATACCATTTGGAGGGAAGGTAGTTGTTCTTGGAGGAGACCCAAAACAAATATTACCTGTTATTGAAAATGGATCAAAATCACAAATCATAAATGCTTCAATAGTTAGATCATACCTTTGGAATAATGTAACAAGACTTTACCTCACCGAGAATATGCGATTACGAAAAATTGAACCGACAAGTACAGAATACATAGAGCAAAATAACTTCAATAATTGGATACTAGGTATTGGAAATGGAACTATTAAAAAAACATTCAATATTGATAATGATCCAGACTCAGACTCAATAGTAGTCCAGATACCAGAAGATCTACTAATCCACACAACCGGAAATAAAATAGATGCATTAGTACAGTTCACATATCCAGATTTTAAAACAAAGTTCCAAGATCCGCAGTATCTCAAGGAGAGAGCTATTCTTGCAACCACTAATGAGATTGTCGATGAGATCAATGATCACATGCTTCAGTTAGTACCAAGCATAGCAAAAGAATACCTTAGTGCAGATACGATATCTAAATGTTCGGATACATTGAATGATGCTGAGATACTATATCCAGTAGAATATCTCAATACTCTAACCGCAAATAATTTTCCAACTCACAAGTTGCATCTAAAAATCGGTGTTCCAATAATGCTATTAAGAAATCTCAACCAGAGCCTAGGTTTATGTAATGGGACAAGACTAATAGTAACTAACTTAGGCGACAATGTTATTGAAGCTGTTATAATAACAGGCACACATACTGGACATAGAACATATATACCCAGAATAAATCTAACAACACAAGGATGCTGTTGGCCATTTACTTTATGTCGACGACAATTCCCAGTAAAGGTTTGCTATGCCATGACCATAAATAAAAGTCAAGGACAAACTCTATCCAATGTCGGAGTATATTTAAAAAAACCCTGTGTTCACACATGGACAATTATATGTTGCTATATCGCGAGTTACAAGTAGAAAAGGACTCAAAATATTGATAGAGAATGAGAATGGCACATGTGGAACAGAAACTCAAAATATTGTATACAAACAAATTCTTCATTTGATTTAATCTAGAATAAGATCACACGTGCCTACATACTAACATGTTTCCTACAATTGCAGATGACCATTATCTTGCTTCCAGATGGACACCAAAACTATGGAAATGACATGAAAATAAGGATGACGACATCGAAGTCTTCACCTTGGTGCTAGGGATCAAAAGATGCATCACAATACAACCATAAATGTAGTTCCATCTTATGTACTTCATATATTTTCTTCTCAGCTAATCCATATTCTGTACAGCAACATGTGCCTTTGTATGTATTCAAGGGCTAATTTTGTATCATGTGTGTTGATAACAACAGTTTCTGAACCCCTCTATTTTCTTTGCCTTCTTACCTCTACAATAGCAAATAGATTACTACAGCTGGTGTGGTACCGATATGAGAACACATAGTACTATCCCCTGAATCGTTTCTGAGGAATAAATGGATCTACAAATATGGACTGCACGCCACGTGCTTGACAAAATAACTATCCCCTGACATATACCGAACCACCACTTTGTTTCTAACAAGTAAGTCGCGTCTTATAATTATACAAGGGGGCGCAGCATAGCCGCGCCAGCAGTTTCTAGTTCGATTCGATTGCTCCTGGCAGCTCATCGGATCGGATTAGCGTTCCATTGAGAAAGAGCTCGATCGGCAACTCTGGATGTTACTGTGCTAGCTGCCGTGCCCATCCGTCCAATGATGTTCCCGGCCGGCCTTGTTCATCTCTTGCTCGCTCGCGTTTCTTCTTGCCTACGCACCTGCTACTGCTAGTACTATGCAGAGGCTGGCACCCTCACCGGACAGGCAGAGACAGCCCTAGCTCAACTTCTCCAACCAACGCCGACATTATTGGAACGCATATGCCAAGATACCGTCACCCATCAGGCCATCACCTACATACAACCGGCGGGCGACCTCGACGGGCTAGCAGTCTAGCAGACCATTGACATTTCGCACTTGCTTTTTTTTTTTTTTGCTATGCCGTGCTAGCTATTTCCGTGCCAAGATCTTAGTTAGCACGGTGAGTGGCACAACACAAAACATGATAGCACAGCACGTCGTCTTCATGAGCTAGTATATATGACAATAGAGAGAAATCTCTACCTCTTCTAATGCCCATTTCTCTACTTTAGTGACAACATAAATCTTATATATACGCACTGTGGCTCCATCCATCTCTATATATACCTACTATCGATCGCTTGGTCGATCGTGAAAACCTCGACAAAGCATTGCATTGCTCTAGGCGGCCGCAAGCGTGGGTAGGAGAGGAGGACGACCACGTCGGAGCGCGCGTGCCGGGCATGGCGGCGAAGCCTCACCTGGTGTTCTTCCCGTTCCCCTCGCAGGGCCACATCACCCCGGCGCTCCAGCTCGCAGGGCTCCTCCACCGCTGCCACGGCTTCGACGTCACCTTCGTCCACACCGAGCGCAACCGGCGGCGCCTCCTCCGCGCGCGCGGCCCGGGCGCGCTGGCGGGGGCGCCGGGGTTCCGCTTCGCCGCCGTCCCCGACGGCCTGCCCCCGTCCGACGAGGACGCGGCGCGGGACGTTGCCGCGCTGCTCCTCTCCCTCCCGACCATGGTCCCGCACTTCAAGGAGCTCGTGCTGTCCGAGCTCCCCACGGCGAGCTGCCGCCGCCTCCTCGTCTCCGACGTCGACCCCATCCTGCGAGCCGCCCAGGAGATCGGCCTGCCCAGCGTCACCTTCTGGGTCAGCAGCGCCAGCTCGTTCATGGCCATGCAGCAGGTCCGGCACCTCGTTGCCAAGGGTCTTGTCCCTCTCAAAGGTACAGTAAATACTTAGCTACGATGAAGAATTGTTTACGAATACTCCAGTAGTCATCAGTAGCTTAATTACTATTATTTGATGGGATAAATACTAAATAAAATAACAGTCGCTGTAAAAATGTGCAGACGCTGAGCAACTGAGGAATGGATACCTGGACAGCACAGTCATTGACTAGGTACAGGGGTTGCCCAAGGGCATGCGCCTCAAAGACTTCCCGAGCTTCATCCGCACCACGGACCCCGACGACGCCGTGCTCGCCTTGACCCTGCGCTCAACGGAGTGCTACCGCACCGTCCCATCCGCCATCGTGTTCCACACCTTCGAGGAGCTAGAGAGCCAGGTCATCAGCGTCATGTCGGTCATCCTGCCGCCTGTCTACGCCATCGGGCCACTACCGCTTCTCCTCAGGGAAGCCGGCGCCGGCGCCGGCGGTGACCATGCCGCCACCACGTCGGCGGGTTCCAGCCTTTCCAAGGAGGACCGCGCGTGCCTGGACTGGCTCGACGGCAAGCGTACCAACTCGGTGGTGTTCGCGAGCTTCGGGAGCCTAGTGAAACTGACCGGCGAGCAGTTGGCGGAGCTCGCCTGGGGGCTGGCCAGCAGCGGCTACGAGTTCCTGTGGGTGATCAGGAGCGACCAGCAGGCGACCGGCGCCGCCGGTGCAACCGCCGCCATCCTGCCGCCGGAGTTCCTGGAGGAGACGGAGGGGCGGGGCCGCGTGACGAGCTGGTGCCCGCAGGAGGCGGTGCTCCGGCACGAGGCCGTCGGCGCGTTCCTGACGCACTGCGGGTGGAACTCGATGCTGGAGAGCATCTGCGCCGGGGTGCCCATGCTGTGCTGGCCGTTCGCGGCCGACCAGCAGACCAACAGCAGGATGGCGTGCACGGAGTGGCGCGTCGGTGTGGAGCTCAGCGAGGATCCCGGGCGGGAGGAGGTGGAAGCGGCGATACGGCAGGTGATGGGCGGAGGGAGAGGGCAGGAGCTGAGGAGGTCAGCGGCGGAGTGGAAGGATAAGGCCGCACTCGCGGCTTGGCCAGGCGGCTCTTCTTGTGTAAATCTTGAGAGGGTGGTAAGCGAGGTGCTTGCTATTAAACGAAGCTTTTTTACCTGATGTTCTTCTTTTTCTGATCATCGGTGTGCTGATGTTAATTTCACCTCAAGAAAAAGTGCCCTGGATTTGAGTTTTTTTTTTTCAATATGCTTATAACCTGCTCATTTTCAAGGATTGTAAACAAACTATTATTTCAAATGTTCCCAAGTGGTAATAAATAATGTATCAAAATATGTGTAGGTTAATAGTCCCTCCATTACAAATTATAATTTATTTGATTTTTTATCTCAAATTTGACCACTCATTTTATCCAAAAATTTGGGACTTGCTTTATTAATAAAAGTTCTTCAAATTTTAAATTTAACTATATAAATTTTTTGAATATGACGAGTGGTCAAATTTGGGATCAAAAAATTTAAACGAATTATAAGTTGTAACAGAAGGAGTAGATCGAAAATCTGAAAGCCAATTATTGTCCTAAAATTATTGCAGCTTCGTTAGTGATCTTATCGGATTCGTATGACGTGACAATTTCTTAAGGAATCGTATGTTATGTTTACTACAGTATATAAGTTGATTTTGTCCTAACAAATTATGCTGAATCCCTGCACGCATCTATCTCCAAAACCAAGACGAATTACGGACGTAGACGTAGACATGTCACATGTGGTTGTCGCTGCCGTCCGACCTGTTTCTTGAGATCTTCAACGGCCGGAGGCGGCTGCCGCGCTCCGCTGCACCGAAGTCTGCAAAGCCGTGGCGGCGCGCCATCATCGGCGCGGCAATGCTGCCTTGTGCCTCCGGCGGTCCGGCCCCGCCCCAACTGCTTCGTTCCCGGCCTCCTCCTCGGCTTCTTCCACAACTACTGGGACAGAGGAGGTCGCCACATGCGGATGCAGCGCTTGCCAGGGCCATTGGAGCCCGCAGCCCCGCACCCGTCGTGACCGCCGCTGCCAGCGGCCTAGAGCCGTACGACGAGGTATATTGTCGTCGCGTGACGGGCTCGTCCTCCTTGTAAAGAATATGGGAACGTGGTTGCCTATCTTGGCTCACCACGGCTTCATATTATATAGGGGTAAACCCGCAACAAGATTACATCATGAGATTACAAGTTTGTTGTGCACCGGTTGAGATATTCTCGAGTTAACTCTAACAAGCCTGGTCGGTTACTCAAGATATCACCGTGTACAACAACAACCATATCCATACGGTCACAGCCGTGATATACAAGGAAAGGATAACAAGATCATATCTCTAATACCCTCCCTCAATCTAAACTCTGGTGATACTCAAGATTTAGATTGCGCTTGAAATCTTCAAATTGTCGAGTAGGCAAAGCTTTGGTAAATCCATCAGCTAGCTGATCTTTGGAAGACACAAACCGAATTTGCAACTGTTTGTTTGCAACTTGTTCACGGACGAAATGAAAATCGATCTCTATATGTTTTGCTCTGGCATGGAACACTGAATTAGCAGCAAGATATGTTGCACCAAGATTATCACACCACAAACAAGGAATCTGAGTAACCGACACTCCAAGTTCCCTTAGAAGTGACCGAACCCAAATTAGTTCAGCTGTTGCATTTGCCATAGATTTATACTCTGCCTCTGTGTTTGATCGGGAAACCGTTGGTTGTTTTCGAGCGCTCCAGGAGATAAGATTTGATCCAAAGAATATCGCAAACCCGCCTGTAGATCGCCTATCATCAACATCTCCAGCCCAATCAGCATTCGAAAAGGCACTTAGGAGTGCAGAGTCTGTTTTGCCAATTCTTAATCCTGTTCCACTAGTCAACCATATGTATCTTAGGATCCTTTTAACTGCCGTCCAGTGAACTGTTGTTGGCTCATGAAGAAACTGGCATACTTTATTAACTGAAAAAGCAAGATCTGGTTGAGTCAAAGTAAGATATTGCAAAGCACCTACAATACTCCTATACCTTGTGCTATCTTCGAGTCCAAGTGCTTCTCCTTCTATCTTTGAGAGCTTTTCAGTAGAAGACAATGGGGCTACTGTAGCTTTGCACTTTGTCATGCCCACTCGGGAAAGAATGTCCTTTGCATATTTCTCCTGAGATAAGACAAGGCCTTCTTTGTTCCTTTTGACTTCAATACCCAGAAAATAATGTAGATCACCCAAGTCTTTAAGTGCAAAATCTTTCTTAAGATCCTTGAGTAAAGCTGCCACGGCTTCCTGAGACGAGCTAGTAACAATTATATCATCAACATAGATCAACATGAAAATTGTTAAGCCATTCTTTTGATATATAAATAATGAAGTATCTGACTTTGACGATTTAAAGCCTAACTCAATCAGTTTCATGCTCAACCTTAAGTACCAAGCTCTAGGCGCCTGTTTGAGCCCATAAATGGCTTTACCAATTTACATACCAAGAAGGGTGCATCATTGCTTTCAAATCCAGGTGGTTGTTTCATATATACTTCCTCTTCCAGAACACCGTGAAGAAACGCGTTCTGTACATCTAACTGTCGTAGACACCATCCTCTAGCAACAGCTATAGATAGAACCAATCTAACCGTAGCAATTTTAACAACAGGACTAAAGGTATCTTCATAATCAATTCCATACCTTTGCTTGAATCCTTTTGCTACCAGTCTGGCCTTATACCTATCAATGGTCCCATCTGCTTTTCTTTTGACTTTGTAAACCCACTTGCAATCAATCAGGTTTGTACCTTTCTTGGCCGAAACAAGATGCCATGTATTGTTTTTGAGTAGAGCATTATATTCTTCCTCCATGGCTTTTCTCCACTTGGGATCATCTAGGGCTTCTTGTAAGTTTTGAGGTTCACCTGTCAAACACAAGTATCCATACCTGATTGTACCATTAGTATACTTCTTAGGTTTGACAATTCCACTCTGAAAGTGTGTTCTGGGACGCGGGATCGGAGAAGATTCAACCGGATCTGAACCAGCAGAAGGTGTTGGAGATGAACCAGTCGTAGCCGCAGATGATGTCGCAGATCCAGATGATGTAGAGGATCCGGGTGACCCAAGCGCTGGCGCGGCGCGTCTGCTGTCGGAGGACTGCGCTACCCCCCCCCCCCCCCATGCGGCGATGCTCCAGTGGCTGCATGCGACTCAGAGTTAGTTGACGATGGCGCAGGAGAATCCGCCTGGGAGCGAACGCTGTCAGTGGCAGGTGAATCAGCTTCTGGGTGCGCGCAGCCTGTGCTGCAGCCTGTGCGCCATGATTTGATGCAGCGGTTGCATCATTTTCTTCTAGATTTTCACCCAAGTGTACCTGCAGTTCATCATCACAGCTAGGCACATTTGTGTTAGCAGTAATAGGGTCAGTACGGTCTACACCCCTAGGAAGAAGATGGTCTAGGAGAAGAAAATTTTCTTTGCGAAGGCAAGCACCGGCATTCTCATGAAGTTCAGAGAAGGGAAAAATAGCTTCATCAAAGACAACATCTCTAGAGATATAGACTCTCCCAGAAGATGGTTCGAGACACTTGAAACCTTTATGCCGGCCACTATAACCAAGAAAGACACATCGAGTAGATCAAAAAGCAAGTTTCCTGGTATTATATGGGCGTAAATTGGGCCAGCATGCACAACCAAAAATCCTAAGGGACTTATAGTTAGGATTCTCCTTAAAAAGACGTTGGAAGGGGGTGTCAAAGTTTATAACTTTACTAGGGAGAATATTGATCAAATAAGTGGTTGTGAGAAAGGCTTCATCCCAGAATTTTAGGGGCATGGAAGTATTTGCTAGAAGGGCAAGGCCTACTTCAACTATATGTCGATGTTTCCTTTCTGCAGCACCATTCTGTTGATGTGCATGAGGGCAAGAGACTCGATGCGATATCCCTATTTTTTGGAAGAAGGAATTTAGCCTCTCATACTCGCCACCCCAGTCACTTTGCATGGAGATGGTCTTTCTATTAAATTTTCTCTCAACAAAGCTTTGGAAGTCATGAAAAACCTGAAAAACATCAGATTTTTTCTTGAGAAGGTAGATCCATGTAAATTTGCTATAATCATCAATGAAGCTCACATAGTAAGAATAGCGCCCAACCGAAGTAGGAGTTGGTCCCCAAACATCAGAAAAAATTAACTCAAGGGGAAAAGTAGATATGCTACTTGACATGCCATAAGGTAACTGATGACTTTTAGCTCTTTGACATGAATCACAAACCGACTCAACCGAATTATCACTGGAAAAAGAAATATCATTGTTTTTAAGCACACGCTCGACGATGGGAAAGGCAAGATGCCCTAGACGACTATGCCATCTACTTGTAGATGGTTTATTGATTCCATAAACTTGTTTTACTCCAACGACTCCATGCTGCTGCGGCTCAAGAGGATAAAGTCCCCCTTTACATCTTCCTCGATGAAGAATTTTCTTCGTGGCTTGATCCTTGATTAGAAAATAATTTGGATGAAATTCAAGAAAGGCATTGTTATCTGAGGTAAGACGGTGAACTGAAACAAGATTCTTATGGGCGCTAGGAACATGGAGAATATTTTTGAGATGGAGTTCAACACTAGGGGTATGTAAAACCGTATGACCAATATTACTGATTTTCATACCTGTGCCGCTTGCTGTGTGGACTTGATCTCCACCATTATACTTGTCACGGACAGACAGGTTCTCCAACGAACTTGTGATGTTGTCGGATGCACCGCTGTCCATGTACCAGTTGGTGTCGACCCCATAGCTTGTGGTCGCTGAACCTGCAACTCTGGTCGAGGGCTGGTAATCTTCCTCGAAGCGGTACCAACACTCTAGGGCTTCATGATTGTACTTTTTGCAGATTTGGCACTGAACTTTGGTGGAGCGGGTGCCCTGTTGTGCTGTTTGGAAGCACCTCCACTGCCCCGGCCACCGCCAGAGCGACCACCTTGTCCACGGCCACGTGGATTGCGTCCACGACCACCACGGCCTCGCGACGCAGAGTTGACAGAGGACTGGTAATGTCCGCCATCATGGTTGTTCTCTCTGAGCATCTCCAGACGAGTCTCATAGGACAGCAATTGAGCATATAGATCACTCATGGTGATGGGGTCAGTGCGGCCAAGAATGGAAGATACGACAGGATTATAATCGAAATCTAAACCATTCAAGATGTAACCGACCATCTCATCTTCATCAACAACTTTACCAGTCGCGGCGATCTCATCTCCGATGGTCTTCATCTTGTCGAGGTAGTTGGCCATCGAGGTGGATCCCTTCTTGAGGTTGGCGAGTTGAAGTCGTAGGTTCGTGACCCGCGACCGTGAGCGTGCCGAGAACATTGTCTCGAGCGCCGTCCAAGCCTGCGCCGCGGTGGTGAGGGTGGCGACCTACCCCAGCACTTCTTTGGTGAGGGAATTCAGTAGATGGCCAAGGAGTTGCTGGTCCTTTGCCAGCCAGACATCGTGTGCCGGATTGGCCACGATCTGCTTCTTGCCGTCCTTCTCAATCTCGATGATCTTCGGAGGAGCCGCCATCGTGCTGTCCAGGATACCCATGAGTTGAGCACCACGGATGGCAGGAAGGAACTGCGCTTTCCAAAGCACAAAGTTGTCACGAGTAAGTTTCTCGGTGACAGGAGGACCGAGGGGAAGGAGCGCCGCCGATGATGTCGACGCCATGGTCAAGGGAAGGTGATAGCAGATGTATTTTGGGAAGAGGTGGCTCTAATTACCATGTAAAGAATATGGGAACGTGGTTACCTATCTTGGCTCACCACGGCTTCATGTTATATAGGGGTAAACCCGCAACAAGATTACATCATGAGATTACAAGTTTGTTGTGCACCGGTTGAGATATTCTCGAGTTAACTCTAACAAGCCTGGTCGGTTACTCAAGATATCACCGTGTACAACAACAACCATATCCATACGGTCACAGCCGTGATATACAAGGAAAGGATAACAAGATCATATCTCTAATACTCCTCTCGGTGGGAGGGCGGCGCAGGATCTCTGCTCGTGCAGCCTCATGACCGGGGACCGCAAGTTCCTCCCCGCCGGCGCGTTCAAAGCGTGCACGTACATCTTGCTCACCGGATACGATGACCTAAGCTCGCAATGTCCTTGTCCGTCGCAGTGCTTTCGCTCGTCAACGCCTAGGGCCCCAGGCCTTCGCCCGGTTGTAGGCGCGTCCGGTGGTCGTTGAGGAACTTGGCATGGAGGACGGAGGAGGCGCCCGGATGTTGACGCCAGGCGCCAACCACGGAAAGAGGGAGGGGAGCGCCGGCGCCGTACGCGGACGGTGACGTAGCGACGCCGCGCTCGTCGAGCCTGTACGAAGCCAGTGCTCTTGCCTGCGGGACATAGAGGCGTGAATCCTGGGTCGTGGGGATGGCATGACCACGGAGCCGGGGGATGGCATGGCCATGGTGAAAGACCTCCTTCAACTAGTCCGGTCAATTCCTCAATCTAACACTGTAGAATGTCCATCCAACGGCGGCAGGTGCCGGCATGCAGATTGACTCTGCCACTCTGGTCAATAGATTTAACATTGTTTGCAGAAACCCCCCGAATTTGTTCACTTAACCCCCTGAAATGTATTCAAAGTTTTGCAGAAGCCCCCAACTCTGTTCGTCTTCCTCGCATCATGCCATCATGAGTTCAAGACGGACCTCAACGGGGGATGGAGGCAACCGGCGGCGACTCTTTCGCCCACGACGGTGCCCGCGTTCGGCACCCTGATTCGTGGGTTCCCCATCCACAGTTTCACATGTTGGTGATATGCCTAAGAGCCCATCATCACAATACGGTTTAAAGGCCCAAGAGGATATTGATCCAAGAGGGATTAGGGTTACTAATGGGCCTATGAGATAGAAGCTCATTAGTATGCCCTATATATACGAGGGAGGGGCTAGGGGGGCGAGACAACCGGTGAGCCCCGCCACCTCCCTAGCCGCCGCCCCCCCTCTCTCGGCCGCCGCCTTTGCCGTGCGTGTGGTGCTAGCACACCGACGCCCGGCGTTTCATCCCCGTACGTGTGGACTCCGTGGAGGCGCTGCTGCGACTGCTGCGCTGATCGGCTGCTGGGATCAAGGACGAGGAGCTCGATTCGTGGGACGTGATCGACTACTTCCTCTACATCGACGCGCGACTTCTTCCGCTGCGCTGCGCGTCTAGTGGTAATGATCTAAGATCTTCTACTCGCAAGTATCTTGGGTATATGCGGTAGTGATGCTAGCGTAGCCTACCCGTTTCCCTACAGTGGTACCAGAGCCAGGTTGCGTAGTTTTTGGTCTGGATCATTAGCATATAGGTGATATGTTGTTGTAGTAGATTGGATCTATTACTTTTGCACGATTTGATTAGATCAATTGGTCATAAGGAGTTAAAAACTGGAGTGAGTTGATTGCGCGGCATGTGACAAAAAGATTAGTTCGTGTTCTTTCTCTGTTATGCATATGACATGTCCCTACCGGCTGGAATCACCATCAGGGACTAACTGTGTGCATAGTTAGCAGATTGAACCAACAGATCGAGGTCATGTGTAGATGCAGTCTTCTCAAGTGCAAAGTTTGCACGGTCAATATGATTGAACTAGTGAAAATTGAGGCATTATGAATGGCTCGGATTTGAGGTGATGCGATCACTCTGATGAGATTTCATAGGGACCGCCGTTGCTTTCTCGCTATAGCGGCTTCCTAAGCGCTACTTTGGTAGAACACGTCGTACGCCTAACTTGTTTTTGCAGGGTGTGATGTAAATGGTATGGCCTCAATGTCATGTGATGATGTATGTGATGATTTGTGCGGCCTGTGTGTCGCATGTTAACACAACCGGGTTGAGGTTGCACCATTATTGTATAATGACCTGCGTGTCAACTTGTGATGTTTGAATCCTCATGTAATTATTTCACTAGCTATTAGATGTAGTAGCTTAGTATCTTTTCATGGAGGCTTCAATCATGATGGCGATGATGATCACCACAAGACAGGACGGATGGCAATGGAGGTCACCTTGGAGCCATGGCGATGGAGCCCATTGTGATGCAAGAGGCCATACTATTCACAATATAATATGATTATATGCCTGTGATGTTTATTTTCCCGTCATACTATTCTCTCATGCTTTTACATATGGTGGATGTTTTAATCATGATAGAATAGCTTCCCTCAGGAAAGGTTGAGTTTTTTATGCCTTTTACCAATAGCTGCACCTATAAATTTTGATCGTTGTGTGGTAGGTTTACTAAAGTACCCTCAGCTATCACTTTTGTATATGGTGGATGTCGGACATTCACAAGCATAGTATTGGTTTACTCAACAAAGCTATCAAAATAGTTTTGGGCTTTAAAGCATAGGGTTGGGGCCGGGGCATTGGATGCCACCCAACAAACAAGAGTCGCATAGAGATGTGATTAGTAATTTGTTGCTTACCTGTATCACTACTTTTCTAGCCGTGATACTAAAGCTCACTAGGATTTTAGTGATTATGGATCTTGAACCACTATATGTCATTAGAGGGAAGATGACTTTGATATAGTAGGTTGTCTTTTGTTAAATCAGTTAATGAAAATCTTTACATAAACTTAGTGCTGAAATCTTGCTTTACTTTAATGTTGTAGATCATGTTTGCCAGTAACAATTCCGCTTTCAATTTGTGTTCTATTCTTGAGAAAGAAAAGTTGAATGGAACAAACTTTATTGATTGGTACCGCAACCTGAGAATTGTCCTCAGGCAAGAGAAAAGGGAGTATGTTCTTGAGCAGCCATATCCTGATGATCTCCCTGACAATGCAATTGCTGCTGATCGTAGAGCTTATGAGAAGCACTGCAATGACTCACTTGATGTCAGCTGTCTGATGCTCGCCACAATGTCCCCTGATCTGCAGAAGCAGTATGAGCATACGGATGCTCATACCATGATCGAGGGGCTGCGTGGGATGTTTCAGAACCGAGCCAGGACTGAGAGGTTCAATATCTCAAAGTCTTTGTTTGCGTGCAAGCTGCCAGAAGGTAGCCCGATCAGTCCTCATGTGATCAAAATGATTGGTTATATTGAGACTTTGGACAGACTTGGTTCTGAACTTCACCAAGACTTGGCTACTGATGTTATTCTCCAGTCGCTCCCGGCGAGCTATGAGCCTTTTATCATGAACTTTCAGATGAATGGCTTGGATAAAACATTGAGTGAGTTGCATGGGATGCTAAAGACAGCAGAGGAGAGCATTAAGAAGAATCCCAATCATGTGATGATGATTCAGAAGGAGAAAAAAGGAAGCATTGGACGCCTCCTAATCCCAAATGTAAAGGCAAGGAAAAGAGTTCCAGTGGTGAGTCCTCGGGCTCTAAGCTAAAGCCAGCACCTAAGGCCAAATCTGGCCCTACTTCTAAGGATGAATGCTTCCATTGTCATGAAAAGGGACATTGGTCTAGGAACTGCAAGAAGTACTTGGAAGAAAAGAAGAAGAAGAAGGGAAGTGAGACTTCCACTTCAGGTATAAATGTTATAGAAATTAATATTGCATTATCTTCCAGTGAATCATGGGTATTTGATACTGGATCGATGATTCACACTTGCAAATCGTTGCAGGGTCTAAGTGAGACTAGAAGATTTGCAAGATGCGAGTTGGACGTTCGTGTCGACAATGGCGCAAAGGTTGCGGTGTTGGCGGTCGGCACCTACCACTTGTCTCTACCCTCCGAATTAGTTTTGGAATTCAATAATTGTTATTGCATTCCTGCTTTGAGCAAGAACATTATTTCTTCTTCATGTTTGGAAGAAGTTGATGATTTTAAGATTGTAATAGAGAACAAACGTTGTTCTATTTTTTGCAATGATATTTTTTATGCTCATTGTCCATTGGTGAATGGATTATATGTTCTTGATCTTGAGGATAAATCTATCTGTAACATTAATACTAAGATGCTTAGACCAAATGATTTGAATCCCACTTTTATTTGGCATTGTCGCTTAGGTCATATAAATGAGAAGCGCATTGAACAACTCCATAAAGATGGATTGTTAAGCTCATTTGATTTGGAATCATTTGACACATGTAAGTCTTGTTTGCTTGGAAAGCTGACCAAAGCGCCTTTCACTGGTCATAGTGAGAGGGCGAGTGACTTGGTCATAGTGAGAGGGTGAGTGACTTGTTGGGACTTGTACATACCGATGTATGTGGACCAATGAGCTCAATAGCCAGAGGTGGTTTTCAGTACTTCATTACTTTCACTGATGACTTTAGTAGATATGGCTATATCTACTTAATGAGGCACAAGTCTGAATCATTTGAAAAGTTCAAAGAATTTCAGAATGAAGTACAAAATCAATTAGGCAAGACAATTAAATTTCTGCGATCTGATCGTGGAGGAGAATATTTGAGCCTTAAATTTGGTGATCATTTGAAGCAATGTGGAATTATTCCGCAGCTAACTCCGCCCGGAACGCCTCAATGGAATGGGGTATCCGAACAGAGGAACCGAACCTTGTTGGACATGGTTAGGTCCATGATGAGCCAAGCTGATCTTCCACTGTCATTTTGGGGTTATGCTCTTGAAACTGCTGCGTTCACACTGAACAGGGTTCCAAGTAAGTCTGTTGAGAAGACACCATATGAGATATGGACTGCGAAGCGTCCCGAATTATCTTTTCTCAAAGTTTGGGGATGTGAGGCTTATGTCAAATGTTTGATGTCAGATAAGCTCACTCCAAAGTCAGACAAATACTTCTTTGTGGGTTATCATATGGAAACCAAAGGATATTATTTTTACAATAAGGCGGAAGGCAAAGTGTTTGTCGCTCGCAATGGTGCTTTCTTAGAAAAGGAGTTTCTCTCAAAAGGATTTAGTGGGAGCAAGATGCAACTTGAAGAAATTCAGGAAACACCCGAAACTGTTTCAGCAACCACTGAAGATCCACGGAATGTGCAAGATGTTGTACAACCCGTAGTTGAGGCACCAGCCCCATGAAGGTCTATAAGGGCACGTCGCGCTACTGACAAGCTCAACCTCCTTATTACGGAGGAGCGCTATGTATTATTGATAGAAAATGATGATCCCTTGACCTACAAAGAAGCAATGATGGGACCCGACTCCGACAAATGGCTTGAAGCCATTGAATCCGAGTTAAAATCCATGCATGATAATCAAGTTTGGAACTTGGTCGATCAAATTGACAGTGTAAGACCTGTCGACTGTAAGTGGATTTTTAAGAAAAAATTAGACATTGATGGAAGGTGTTGACTATGAGGAAACCTTTTCACCCGTCGCAAGGCTAAAGTCTGTTCGGATTCTCCTAACAATTGCCGCATATTATGACTATGAGATATGGCAAATGGATGTCAAAACCGCTTTTCTTAATAGACATCTAAGTGAGGATGTGTATATGACACAGCCTGAAGGTTTTGTCAATCCTAAAAATGCTGGAAAAATATGTAAGCTTCAGAGGTCCATCTATGGATTGAAGCAAGCATGTCGGAGTTGGAATATTCGTTTTGATGAAGTAGTCAAAGGGTTTGGCTTCATCAAGAATGAAGATGAGCCTTGTGTTTACAAAAATGCTTGAAGTCGTTTAAACCTCATTGAAAAAGAGTTTTTCGATGAAGGATTTAGGAGAGGCGGCTTACATTCTGGGTATTAGGATCTATAGAGATAGATCAAAAAGGCTAATTGGATTAAGCCAAGACACGTACATTGACAAGATATTGAATCGGTTTAATATGCAAGATTCCAAGAAAGGTTTCTTGCCAATGTCACATGGCATTACTCTAATGCAAGAGTCAGTGTACTACGACACCTGATGAGCAAAAGAGGATGAGTACGATTCCTTATGCTTCAGCTATAGGGTCGATCATGTATGCTATGCTTTGCACGCGCCCAGATGTTTTATTTGCTCTAAGTGTTACGAGCAGGTATCAGTCAGATTTCGGTGAAACTCACTGGACAATTGTAAAGAGTATCCTTATGTACTTTAGAAGAACTAAGGATATGTTCCTAATATTTGGAGGCGAAGATGAGCTCTTTGTAAAGGGTTACACCGATGCTAGTTTTCAAACAGACAAAAATGACTCCAAATCGCAATCCGGTTTTGTTTTCTGCCTCAATGGTGGGGCAGTGAGCTGGAAGAGTTCCAAGCAAGATACAGTGGCTGATTCGACGACAGAGGCCGAGTATATTGCAACTTCCGAAGCTGCAAAAGAAGCTGTTTGGATCAGAAAGTTTATTTTTGACTTGGGTGTTGTTCCTAGTGTGTCCAGTCCAGTGGAGCTCTATTGTGATAATAGTGGTGCTGTTGGACTAGCAAAGGAGCCTAAAACAACTAAGAAGTCCAGACATATACTGCGGAAGTATCATCTCATCCGTAACTTTGTTGAGAGAGGTGATGTGAAGGTTTGCAAGGTGCACACGGATTCAAACGTTGCTGATCCATTGACGAAGCCTCTCCCACAACCAAAGCATGAGGCGCACATGAGATCTATGGGTATTAGATACTTACATCAGTAATTCTAGTGTGCGTGGGAGATTTTTGTGTCATGAGTATATTTATGTAATGATGAATAATTGTTATTTGTTTCATGGATGATTATTTTTTACATTGATTATCAAGTATGTGACTTGTTCGTGAAACTCTTTGTTGATAATGATATGATTCTAAATTATCCCTCATTTATGTCGTTATGTGGGACAACAACGATGTTGAGACTAGCACATACATTAATTGATGATCATGTTTCACGGATCATGGATATGGAGATATCGGATTAATGATGTGGACACATGTTGGTGAACATGGTGTTAGATTGACCCACTCCAAGACAATGTTGGGATTGTTATTTTGTATGTGCCATCAGTTGTTCTTGAGTGTTATACCTACTGGATTCTTAGACCTGAGATCGACATTGTTTCTCACTATGTGTAGTGGTGCATCTTGGGGCTGCTAAACGCTACTCCGTGACTGGGTAGTTACAAAAGTAGCTTACATATGTGTCATGAAACATGGAATGGGATGTGAGCGGATCAAGATGGAATTTGCCCCTCCTAGATAACGGGAGAGATATCTCTGGGCCCCTCGAAATAGTTGGATTTGAAAGTGCATGACCATGCCAAAGTGATTAAAGAGTTAATCATGATGACTAAAGGTTAGTTATGAATAGAATCCACTATTAGATCGAGAGAATGGTCGAGCTATCACAAAGGTGGCACGCATCTCGCCTTGAGCTTGACTGGTATCGTGTGGCAAAGGGATCGGTGTATGATTATATCTAAGGTTCGGCCGATATGATCTTTATGTGTATTTGTGAGTCACTATGCCCTGCTAGGTGCCGCTATTGACTTGTGATTCGGAAATGACTTCCAATCACGACCACCTACACATGAATCTAACGGGTCACACACTTAAAGGGTTTGGAATGTTGGAAAGCTTGCATGTATGATTGTCTCTAGTGCAAGTGGAAGATTGTTGGTGATATGCCCAAGAGCCCATCATCACAATACGGTTTAAAGGCCCAAGAGGATATTGATCCAAGAGGGATTATGGTTACTAATAGGTCTATGAGATAGAAGCCCATTAGTACGCCCTATATATACGAGGGAGGGGCTAGGGGGGCGAGACAACCGGTGAGCCCCGCCACCTCCCTAGCCGTCGCCCCCTCTTTCTCGGCCGCCGCCCTTGCCGTGCGTGTGGTGCTAGCACACCGACGCCCAGCGTTTCATCCCCGTACGTGTGGACTACATGGAGGCGCTGCTGCGACTGCTGCGCTGATCGGCTGCTGGGATCAAGGACGAGGAGCTCGGTTCGTGGGACGTGATCGACTACTTCCTCTACATCGACGCACGACTTATTCCGCTGCGTTGCGCGTCTAGTGATAACGATCTATGATCTTCTATTCGTAAATATTTTGGGTATATACAATAGTGATGCTAGCATAGCCTACCCGTTTCCCTACACGACACCCCACCACACCCCCTCCTGGTGGTCTCCGCCTCCCCGTACTTCCGCACTGGCACCGCGCCTCGCGCGCACGCCACAAACCGAACCTGGCGAATGCGCCGCCGCCTTCCGCTCCGCCGGTGACGATGTGGACGTCCTGGACAGAGTGCAACTGGCGCGTGTGCGGGGACCAACAGAAGCGAATAGATTCTGATGAAGGCACAGCCCAGCCACCACGACTCCGTAGTAATGTACAGCCGAGCCGAAAAAGGTTAGCATTGTCTTGGCTGTCTACCGTCCCTGAAGAACAGTCATGGTGATGGAGTTCCTGGAGCTCTGAACATCATCTCCTTTCACCTTACTGTTCCTCTCTGCGAAATACGCCGGTCGGTCCGGCGCCGGAAGAGACACGCTCCCGTTCTCCAGGATGGACACGACAGAGGACATGAGCGGCCGGCCGTTCGGGTCGTCCTGAACGCACAGGAGCCCGACGTGGACGCTGAGAAAGGCTTCATCCAGCGCCCAGCCCTCCGCGATGGATGAGTCTACCAGGTCACTTGCACTCCCTTCCTTCCACAGCTTCCATGCCTGAAACAATCAAACCAAATCATATTTTCTCCAAGGCTGACAAACCATTGCACGCACGCGCTGCAATCCAAGTGCCTGCATACTACCCAAACAAATTCAGAGATGTTTATAATGTGTACTTACATAAGCTACAAGGCCCGGGGACCCCATTATGTCATCGGTAGAGCTTATCCTGACGCCACTCACAATCTCCAGGACCAATATGCCAAAGCTGTAGACGTCAGACTTGACAGAGAAGACGCCCTCAATTTGATATTCAGGAGCTATGTAGCCACTAGTGACACCATCAGAAATTCAGACTTCAGAGTCTCGTCAGGCACAAACCATGTCTAATCATATGCAAAATTCAGTGTTGAAAGGCAAAATCGAAGTACTACTCACTATGTTCCGACAACTCTCTTAGTGTTTGCCTTTTGCTGGTTTTCGCCAAATATCTTGGCCATACCGAAATCGGCTATTTTGGGTCTCATCTCTGCATCCAACAAGACGTTACTCGCTTTGAGGTCTCTGTGTATCACCGTCAGTCTTGAATCCTGATGGAGATACAGAAGTCCCCTAGCCACGCCCTTGATGATCCCAAATCTTGTCGGCCAATCCAGCAGAGATTTCCTTTCGTTGTCTGCATTGAATAACCATACCATACGGGGATGATGTTTACTTCTTTTATAGTCAGGATCATGATAATTCAATGTGACATTTTAGCAGCTTCAGTTATGATGAACGGAACATACCGAAAAGGATAGCATCTAGGCCTTTATTGGCCAAGTACTCATATATCAGCAACCTCTCAGCTCCCTCTGTGCAGCAACCGAGAAGCCGAACCAAGTTCCGGTGCTGCAGTTTGGAGATCAAAATAGCTTCATTCTTGAATTCCTCTATTCCTTGCTCAGAATCCTTGCTGAGCCTCTTGACAGCAACTTCGCGACCACCTAATAATGTTCCCTTCAGAATTATAGAACAATAACTGAGGTGTTTACTCTTTAGTTCAGATGGAAAAGGATGTGCATGGGTTCAGATGGAAAAGGATGCTGCAGAATATAATAGAAGTATAGAACCTTGTAAACTTTGCCAAAACCTCCGCGCCCGATCATACATGCTTTCGAGAAGTTATTAGTTGCCACAGCAATATCACTGAACTGTATGGAAGGGAATTCAAGATCTTCAGTAGGGTTTCCTTCTCCAAGTTCACTTGAAGTGCGCACACTGCCAGGCACCAGCTTCTTCTCACTTTCACTGCTTCTTCTCTTACCTGCAAAATTTGATGTTAAACAGCATTTATTTTGTGATAACATGTACTACTTTCTCTGTTTCACAATTGTTAATGTTTTAACTTCTACTATTCTCAAAATACTTGCTGTTCTACAACTCCATTGTCAACATGTTTTCCAATCCTACCCGTACTTAATAAATGCGCACTTCAGAGTTTGTACTTTTCAAAACATAAATGCGCAATTTTTTTTAGAAAGACAACATAAATGCACAATTGAGAGGATTAACCAAGGATAGGATGGTCCTTTGATTACTGTGTCTAAGGCTCAAACAACAGTGTTGTGAAACAGAGAAAGTATGCAGATATAAAATACAAAAGGAATATTATCGTACCTTTGGCTCTGCTCTTGCAAAACCAAAAAAGGACAATGCATGTGACTATCAAAACACTCGCCAACACTGGAAGTAAAATTTTCACAGTTTTTGTCCCTGTCTTTTTGCCTGCACAAATACAGGCCAATGCCATGAGCGATTGCAAGTAGATGCTTTTGCTGCCGGTTTAAAATTGAGACAGTGATACGAGCGAACCGTACATGTTTGTGAGTACAGTGTGCCCATGTCAATTTCATCCTATCCTTGTATAATCGGAAAAAGAAACAAAACAAAAAAAAAAGAAAATCAAATCAAACCTGCGAATCCGGCAGGAACCCGGAGGTTAAGCGTCTCGGCGGCCACGCCCCAGATCGCTCCGATCATCTGCGCGTCGACCAGCTCCCCTGTCCACACCAGGCACAGCGCCATGTCACCGTTGGCGCGGCTGCTCCGCAGGCTCTTGTACGCGTAGGCCACGCAGGAGCAGTTCCGGCGGCACGCCGCGGCGCATTCGTCGTCGGAGACCATGTTCCCGAGGAGCACGAACTTGTCCGGCACCTTCATATTGGCCATCGCCAAGAACGCATCCCCCTCACCGCCGCCGCCGCACGGCGCCAGCGCCTGACTTCGGCGGCAGCCCCGCGAGAACACGCCGCGGCTCCACTCCCCTTGGCTCGCCGGCTCGAAGCCATCGAGGCACTTGCACGCCCCCGCGGCCTGCGAGTGGTCGCAGTAGCCGTAGGCACCGCAGCTGCCGTAGGGGCTGCACGCGCGGGACGGCCAGGACTCGAGCGTGGCCCACGCCGACGCGTTGCGGTCCCAGCTCAGAAGCTGGTACTTGCCGGCGTCGGTCACCACGTACCTCGTCGGCGGGGCGCCGTCGGCGACGGAGAAGCTCGCGTAGATCTCCTCGTCGCTGTCGACGACCGTCTGGTAGATGACCGTGCCGGTGGCGCCGTGGTACTTGCCGGCGGTCATGTACCCCGTCCAGGCCGAGGTGCGCCAGTGGATACGCGTCCCGTTCCACAGCAGCAGCTGGAGGGACGTGTTCGGGTCCATGCCGTAGGAAAAGCTCCCCGGCGAAGGGTCGCCGGGGACCTTCCACGAGACGATGCGCCAGCCATCGACCCCGTCGCGCGGGCGGTAGCGCCGCCCTACCTTCATGCCAGGGATGAACGTGTCCGTCGGGTGGTCGAAGCTCCGCCACAGCGTCGCACCGTCCGGCGATAGGACGACGAGGTCACCGTCGTTCCGAAGCACTGCCGCCGTTGAACCAGCGGCCCCTGAGCTGGTGGCGCCAGTGATGTTCGTCGTCCATGCGACGCGGCCGCTGGCGTCGGACAAGACGAGGTTGGAGGCGTCGCTGGCCAGCGCAAGCGACGGCGCGGAGGGGGAGTTGCCGGAACGCCCGTCGACGGTGACCGGCGCGTCCCGGTTGGCGACCCACACCACGGTTTGCACGGTCACGGTGGTGTTGCTGTACCATATGCCGAGGTACTGCCTGGCCGGCGTGGCGTCGGAGGGGGCGAAGAAGCCCAGCACGAAGGCGCCGCCGTCGGACACGATGGTGTCACCGGGCCGCAGCAACTCCCCGTGGGTCAGCTTGTCCCCGGCCGGCGAGCACAGGCGCGGCAGGAGGAGGAGGAGGACGGCGGCCGTGATGCAGGTGCAGCGCGACCACTCCATGGTTCACACGTCATTCAGTATGGCACCAAAGAAACAGGTCGGTATAGTTGTTGATGCTGCAGACATCCTCCTCCTCGCCTCTCCAGGACGGTAGCACAACACAGTTGGTATACTACTACCGTGCCAAGACTTGACCTGGAAGTTGATGGTGATAGAAAATTTTGGGTTCTCACTTGATTAGTTTCAGCGCTCGGAGTTTCAGAGAAGCTCGGAGCTTGACGCTTGGGCAGTTGGCGAGGAGGACGCTTGGCATTGGTGCGCCTACATGGACATGGTCGCCTAGTGGCAGGTGATGAGGTGATGAACCAAGAAACGAGTGGCACACGAACCGGTCATCTCTGTATGTGTCACAACGAAACCGACACCACCAACTGCGTTGATTTCTGGAGTTGGAGCAGAGGAGGGTGTGGAACAACGGTTTCTAGTGCACGCTGCTTATTCAAACAGCGCGTGGAGTTCTGCTCTTCTTCGAAGCAAGATCTTAAGTTCTTAACTGAAGATCACGACGAAGCATGGCCACGAAAGAAAATAAACAGGTTGCGTTCTGCTAGAAACAAAATCTCAAAAAAAAAAAACTTGCTAGAAACAAGGACAGGTCGTCTCTGCACGTGTCACGCACGATGAAATCTTAACCAACAACCACACTTATTCAGAATTCTGTTTAGAACGAAGCTGGCATGACGCTGGAACGGGATACGAAGTCAGTGTGGAAGCACGGTTCCTCGCGTAACCAAAAATGAAATTGAAAATTGGGAAATAAACCCCAGAAGGTGAGGGAGCTTTCGTTCAGAAATACTTGTGTTTTGATTAGTCCTGCAAATGGGTTGAACCAAACTATATCCATACCAATTCATTCTCATGAGTAAAATTAATATTACCCACTTCACTCCAAACTACCACTACCACATATCGATCCAACCCAAACATTTCAGCTCATAATGTAATAAACTATTAGCTAAACTATGGTTACAATCCAATAAGAACTTGTTTTCCAAAAAAATTATAGTATAGATCTTGTCACACTGTTTTGCACAGAGTAGCTTCTAATCGCACTGAGTCATCCAAAAAATTTCAGTCAATTTCGATAAAATTTTATATTGTGAACGCGAGGTTTTATTTTCAGGGACCAGCTCTTGACGTGGGGTCTATCTGTAATTCTAGCCACACTGTTTTGCACAGAGTAGCTGCTAGACATACTGAGTCATCTCCAACAAATTTTAGTCGAATTTAATGAAATTTTATAGTGTGAACGCAAGATTTTATTTTCAGGGTCCCGCTCTTAACGTGAGGCTCACTGTAATTCTAGCCACACTGCTTTGTACAGAGTAGCTACTAGTCATATTGAGTCATCTCCAATAAATTTCAATGTAAAACTTTATAGTGTGAACGCGAGATTTTATTTTTAGGGTTTGGCTCTTGACGTGGGACTCACGTGTAATTCTAATTACACTGTTTTGCATAGAGTAGCTACTAGTCATAATAAGTCATCTTTAATAAATTTCAGTCAATTTTCGGTAAAATTTATAGAGTGAATGCGAGATTTTATTTCCAGAATTCAACTCTTAATACTAGACCAATATTTATATATAGTCATATTATTTTGCATAAAGTATCCATTTCAGCTCATCCTAATCCACCCCAACCCATATTTACATAGAACTCACTTCGTCCCACCCCATTAACTAATACAACTCATTTTAATCCATCCAAACACACCATATCAAAACCCAACCCATTGAACCAATTTTAACCCAACTCATTGGCATGGCTAGTTTTGGTACATGAAAGCAGATTATCGCCCCTCTATATTTGTGAGAGTAAGGGAATTCATGGAATTCTCAGTTCCGTCCCTTATTTGCTCTACATCACTACTTGTCTGGACAAAGTGCCCAGGATTGTTGGGTGCTGGCAGTCTGGTGCTTCCATTCTCTAGAGTGAGCACAACACAAGACATAAGTGGCCTATCATCTGGGTTTTCCTGAACGCACAAGAGGGCCAAATGACTGCAAAGCATAACTTCATCTAGCGTGCAAGTGTCCACAATATATGGGTCTGCCAAATCTCTTGCCTTCCCCTCCTTCCTCATGTTCCAGGCCTGAAACAACCAAAACAATTATTCGGAATTGCTGTATGTTAGCGCCTCTGCCCTCTGGACTCTGAATTTAGTTTTTTTTTTTGAACGAACGAGCACGAGACTGTGCCTATTTCATTGATAGAGAAGGAAAGACTCTGAATTTAGTTTATGACTTCAGGAAATGCATATACTCACATAGACTATTAGGTTAGGAAAACCCATGATGCCACAACTGGAGCTTCTCCTTATACCAGTAACAACCTCCAAGAGAAGAACACCAAAGCTATAGACATCGGACTTGATGGAAAAGACGCCTTCCATTGCATATTCAGGAGCCATATAACCACTGTTTAGTCAATTCACGTGCACACATTATTGCATGAAAATTGAATGCAGTTACATAGTTCCTTGCGACGAGGCCGGCGACGACCCTTCCGACGAGGGCGGCGGTGCTGGTGGCCGCTCCACGGAAGGCGGCAGCAGTGGTCGAGCTGGAGGGCGGCGGCGATTCGAAAGATGACGGCGGCAGTGCTGGTGGAGGCAGTTGAGGGCGGCGGCACTGGACGAGCTGGAGGTCGGCGGCGCTGTGGGATGGCGCGGCGGCGCTGTGGGGCGGAGGAAACCCTAGGCGGCGGCGGGGGGGAGGGGACGAAGCGCGATGCGCTCGTAGTGCGCGCTCGTGACGGAGGTGATGGAGGGAGACGGAACGGAGTGGACGGTGCATGGGGGAACGGATGCAGGGGGATGTGCAAAAATCGCTGGTCAGTTTGGGGGACGTGCGGGCGTCAAATTGTAAAATCTCCCTAGATGTGTTCGGTGCCCTCGGATGGGGATTCTGTAGCCTCTGTTGGAGTTTCTAAAGTTTGCACAAGACCTTTGGTTTCCATAGGATATGGTGCCTTGTTGGTCATGGAGGTTTTACTTAAGAAGAGAAGGTGTTGCTGCCTTGAGCCTCGGTCTACTGGCAAACCACGTCAACGCGACTGTCTTGTGTTTTCTTGTAGAAACTAACAAAAAATAATCATGGCTGCGTCATCTGTTACGGAGGAGATGAACGAGGCAGACAAATGATCATGATAGCATTTTATTAGATTTAGATGGTTGAAATGAAGGTACACAGAACGTACACAAGGTACAATAGTGCGAGAGCTTGGAAGTCCGATGGACTTTTTCAAGGATTCAGACACGTATTTATGGTTGACATTTCAGTTGTCCACGTCAGCTGCTGCAAAAGTTAGGACAACATTGCCTTTGCTGCTAGACATTCTGGCGACATCTCGGTCTGTTCGGCCGGGCTGTGGCTGGTAGCTGGTGCTTATTTGTTGTAAGTAGACCTGGGCATGGGCCGCCCGACCCGAAGAACCCGGACCGACCCGTCCGAAAAAAACCCGACCCGACCCGGCCCGAGGAACACGGCGGGCGGGTCCGGGCCATGATTTCAACCCGGTGAAAAATTCGGGTCGGGTGGGGGTTGAAAATTAAACCCGCGGGCCGGTCCGACGGCCCGGTCAAAAAGACACCCCGCAGTTCGCTTGGTTTCAAAACTGTTGAAGCTTTGATGTGTCTACAAGATTGGTTCCGTGAGAAGATGGATGAAGGTAAATTCACTTACAATAAATTTATTGGCTTTTGTTGTTTCCATTATTTGCTACTAAGTACTAACCACCCTTGTTTTCTTTGTGCAGAATCTGGGATCATGTGGGTGACCGTCGGGTCAGCGGGTCGGCCCGCGGGCCGTCGGGTCGGGCTGCGGGCGGGCTCGGGCCAACATTTTAGAATTTTCGCCGGGCCACGGGCGGGCTCGGGCCATGAGTTTTTCTACCGGGTTTTTTTCGGCCCGACCCGAACCCGACCCGACCCGAGAAATGCCCAGGTATAGTTGTAAGAGAAATTACTGCTGGCTGGTTGCTGGCTGGTGGCTGATGCTGATTTGGTGTGAAAAAAAACACTGCTGACTTCCTTGCTGACAAGCCAACTAAACAGATTGTAGAAATGTATTGTGTCAGTTTGATGCTGTCCTTTTCTGAAGGAGTATATGTTGTTGTACTCAATACAAGAGTTCCAGTTTCCGTATGGTTTCATCTCATCATTGGTTAGTTTTAGGCTGACGTGAGATTAAGTACGCACCATCATAGTGAAATCCAAGAGTTGCTGCTGCTCATCAATTATTTCTTTTCTTCCATGAATCATCTGTAAACTAAGATTTTTAGAATCTTGGATTCTGAATCGAAAGTCTCTAGAGGTCAAAATGATATGATTATAACCATCATGATAGTAAAAAAACATAAATTCTGTTGACTACAATTGTAAAATCTAGTCTGACAATCCAAATGGTAGGGTAATAAAAAATTTAGAGAAAATTTTCAATTTACACCCTAGAGATATCACAAAAGTCTGATTTTCAACTTTTAACTACAAAACCGAATAACGGAGACCATCCAACTGTCGAAACCGGACAAATTTGACCCTTTGAATGGTTTTGAAGGATTTTCATTTTATGAAAATAAAAATATTCAAGTTTAAACTAAACAATCATAAGTAATTTATTTTAAATAAAAATCCGAAATAGGTGCCAACATTTTTCTAAAAATATAATCTATCTATTGGCATTCTACTCGTTAGTTATTAAGATCCAACTTTTTCATGTTCCTATTATTTTTTAGTTTTGAATAAATAAGATTCATAGAGCCTCAATAGATAGTTTACATTTTTGAAAAAAATGGGTATTGATTCATATTTTTCTTATGTAAAACGAATTAATTTTGATTTTTTATATATAACCAGAATTTTTATTTTATTATAAAATGCAAAACCACCTTTGAAACCAACCAAAGGGCCAAACTTATCCAGTTTTGCAGTTGAAGGTTGAAAATCAGACTTTTGTGATAGTTTGAGAGTGTAAAATGGATTTTTCCTAAAATGTTGAAATGGAATTGAATTCTGCTAACCACGACACCAATTGCAAGGTTGAGAATGAGGAGCTGTTAACTAATTTATTTTATTTATTAGTTGATGCATGACAAGGCAAACAAATCATCTTTTATTTGAAAGTTTGTGGGATCAAATGTTTCTTCCTTTTTAAGAAAGTTGATCTCCTTTTAGTACTAAACTAGACGTAAAGACCGCATATTTGTGTGGCTAATATTGAAAATTCAAAAATTTGCATGTCGTTGTATCCTTACTTAAAGATTATACTATTTTTTTTACCATACATCACCCTTTTCATTATCGTAAATTATGTCTTAATGTTGGTTAAAACAATTCAAATATGATCTACCTATAATAACAATTTGATTTGTTGAGCTTTAATAATATTATGCATATAATTATTTTTATTTCTATTTTATTTTGATTGATTGTTGTTAGCTTTAGTTTTTATTAATAATATATGTTTGTAACTGATACATAGCTAAATGGTATTTTATATTTATTTTTTCATAATGGCATTGGTGGGTGATTTTTAATTAGGCGCAGGGGTATTTTAGGCTAATTTTTATCATAATGGCAATGGTGGGTAATTTTATTTTTCTATTTTTCTCTGATTAACATGGAAATTTCTAGACTTTGAGAGTGAACGTGGAGGTTCCGTTTGTTGGCCAAATAATAAGATAATAGATGGCGACCCATCTCCTTTTAATCAAAGTTCACTTACTTGAGTAAAAAGACTTTAACACAAGTGACAAAAGCAGCCTAGTGAGATTCTCAATTCTGGTCGGGGTCAATGGATGTCAAGGACCTTTTCTTAGTAAAAGGAAAATTTCAGATTCAGGCTGGGGATCAAACTAGGTTTTGGGAGGATTGGTGGATTGGGCACGCACTTTTGATGCAGCAGTACCCTTCCCTATATAGCATTGCTAGAAGAAAGAACCAAAGAGCGGCTGATGTTCTTGGAACAAGACCACTGAACATTTCCTTTAGAAGAGCTCTAGTAGGTGACAAGCTAAGGCAGTGGCTTGAGCTAGTGTCTAAAGTAGCGAATGTGACTTTAACAAAGGACAAAGACTACTTTCAGTGGAGTTTAACTAAAACATACTTCACAGTAAAGTCGATGTATAGAGTTATAATGCAAGCTGAGCGATTGCGGGTTAATTGTGATATTTGGAAGTTAAAGATATCATTAAAAATAAAGATTTTCTTGTGGTATTTAAAGAAGGGAGTCGTCTTAACAAAAGACAATCTCTTAAAGAGGAAGTGGATAGGGATCAGTAGCTGTTGCTTTTGCAGCAAAGATGAATCTATTCAGCATCTCTTTTTTTGTGTGCCATGTGGCAAAAACTGTTTGGAATGCTGTTTTCTTTGCTTTCGGGATAAAGCAACCTACTAGTATTGCAAACATGTTGGGTTCTTGGCTGAGAGGTTTCTCACTGAACCTTAGGAAACATATTTTTGGTAGGAGCAACCTTAGAAAACATATTTTGGTAAAGGCAACGACAATGTGCTGGGCAATTTGGAAAACCCGAAATGATGCAGCTTTGAATCAATCCTTTCCTAACTCGTATTTGCAGGTTATCTTCAGAGAGACATACTAAACTAGATTTTGGTCGCAGCTGTCTAAAGAGGAAGAGAAGAATCTTATAAAGAAGCAGTGCCAACACTTGGAAGGTTTGGCGTTGGAGGTGTTTTCCAGAAGTGGGTGGAATTTCAGGAGCAGGATAGAGTGTTAGATGTTCAAATCAGATTTGCTGTAGCTTTCTGTTGGTTGTCGTTCTGATCGATGTTTTAGCTTCTTGTGTTCAGGTTCAAGCGTTTGCTTGGCAGTCTAAGCACTGCAGTTTTGTACTTGGCTGTGTACCTTTCCGGTAGAGGCCGGCTTTGCCTTAATCTAAAAAAAGTTTCTTTGATTTTTTTTCTATATTATTATGTTAGGAAACAAAGTATCTGGAAGTACCTAGACTAAAGTACCTAGTGGTACAAAAATATGGAATAAAGTACCAAAAAGTGGGACCGAATACTAATTTAATTTAATTTTTGTGAATACCTTCTATTGATCAACGACCAGAAAAAATTTCAAGGCAAAAGTACCTAAAAGTACCCATTGGTACTTTACAATCATTATTAAAAAGCTCAACAAACAGAAAGAAAATTAGAACACAATTAGTAAGGAAATGAGCAGGCAATGATTTACACATGGGCGGCGCTAGGGGGTATGCCCCTGTATGCCAATGCATACCCAAGATATGGGATGGAATACCAATACATATACTGATATACAAAAAATTATACAATAGCTCATAACCTTGTAAGCCTAATTCAACAAAGAAAGCCCACGAAGGAAGAAGCCCAGAACCAGTAAAACTTCCGTCCATTCATCCCGTCGCCAGCCACAGGGCCAAGCCATGCGCCCCGTCGCCCTGTCCCTTGGTCCTCCCCTGCCGGCTCCCCGCCTGGCGCCTGGCTCCGCCACCACCTATCCCCCACTTTGTCGTACGGCGAGTGGTGAGGCGGCGTCCGCGCCCTGATGCCCTGTGCCGCCGACCGCCGTGGGCTGTGCCCGGTCCTCTCGACCTCCCTAGCACAACAGCACTCCACTGGCGAGGAGTAGAGGCAGCCACCGGTGGCCAGGCAGCGGGCCAGCAGCACGCGTCGCCCCAGTGGTCGGCAGAGGTAGGCAGGCAGCACCGCGACACCATCCGCCCTCCGCCACCACCAGCCCCTCAGTAGCTTCAACTTTTAAGCAAGGTAAGGTTACACCCTAGACAGTATGACCTTAGATCCACATTCACTCCTCATTAAACTACTGAAGATATTCTTTTCTAATTCTTTCAAATGTGTTGAAAGAGTATTTTTTTACTATGAATTTTGTGAAGAACAAGCAGAGGAATAAAATGGGTGATGAATATTTGAACAATTGCTTGGTTACTTTTATTGGGAGAGAATTCTTCGGTCAAGTGAACGGTGGGGATATCATCAATCTTTTCTAACAAGAGGATCGTAGGGTTATATTGTAGTAGCCTTTAATGTTTTGTAATATTTTTTAATTATTCATGTTTAGAATTTGTACTTTCGTTATTACTATGTATTTGTTATGACCATTATAACTTATCATCCATCATATTGAGTATTTGTTTTAAAAAAATATATATAATTTATACTTGGCATACCCAGCCAGAAATTTCTGGCTCCGCCACTGGATTTACATATAAGAAGATGATGATGAAATAGAAATATATTAGCAAGGAAATTAAACGAGAACACAATGATTCTTATTCCAGAAGTCATCTTCCCTCTATGTTTCTGAGAATAAGAGAATTCATCGAATTGAAAATTTTTATCTCTTATTTTGCTCCGCATCACTAGTCCTCTGTCCATACTTCAAAGTGCCCAAGGTTATTCAGTATTGGCAGTGTAGTGCTTCCAGTCTCCAGGGTAAGAGCAATTTTGCACAAATCTTGACAAAACTATAGGATTTTTTTTTACCGTGCTTCTATGTTGGTAAGAGTAAGAGTGTTCACAGAATTTTTATTATATATTATTTGCTCCATCTCAGTGCTCCTTTGCGTAAAGTATGCAGGCTGATTTGGCTTCGGAAGTGTGGTGCTTCTATTCTCCAGCGAGAGCACAACATATGACATATGTGGCCTATCATCTGGGTTTTCTTGAAGACAAAGCAGTGCTACTTGAATACAAAGCAAAATTTCATCTGGCAAACAAGTATCCATAATAGATGAATCTGCCAGATGTCCTGTCTTTCCTTCCTTCCACATATTCCATGCCTGAAAAATAAAAACAGAACCAACATTTTGATTGTGGTATCTCCAAAAGTTTCAAATCCTCTAACTTTGATCTTGAGTTAGAACTTCACAAAAGGTACTCACATAGATTATAAGATTTGGAAAACCCATTATGTCATCAATTGAGCTTCTTCTTACACCAGTTACAATCTCCACGAGAAGCACACCAAAGCTGTATACATCAGACTTAATAGAGAAGATGCCTTCCATTGCATACTCTGGAGCCATATAGCCACTGTTCACCATTCACTTGCACAAATTATCACAGGGAAGTCAAATGTAGTCAGACGCCAATTAAGCATTTATGAAATAAGCACTCACTATGTTCCAGCAACACGACGTGTATTTGCCTTTGTTTGGTTGTCACTGAAGATCCTTGCCATGCCAAAATCTGCTATCTTGGGTCTCATCTCTCCATCTAGTAAAACATTAGCGGCTTTGAGATCTCTGTGAATTATTGTCAGTCTCGAATCTTGGTGGAGATAAAGAAGTCCTCTTGCGACTCCTTTGACTATATTGAATCGTATCGGCCAATCTAACAACATTTTCCTTGAATTATCTGCATGATGGTTCGAAAGAAAGCAATATGTTTGTGAGATGTCATTTTGAGATATTTTTAAGAGCTTATAAAGGTGTAACTTGAAAGTACCAAAAAGGGTGGCGTCTAAGCTTTTATTAGGCAAATACTCATAAATCAACGTCTTTTCATCACCCTGAACACTGCAACCAAGAAGTCGAACCAAATTTCTATGTTGCAATCTGGCAATTAGAACAACTTCATTCCTGAATTCATTGGTTCCTTGCTCAGAATCCTTACTCAGCCTTTTGATAGCAACTTCCTTACCACTCAACATGGCCTTCAGAAATATACAAAAAGGAATTGGCATACATGCAACTCATAAAAATTATTACTGGATTGAATCAAGCAGAAGCCTGTGCTGAGTGAAGAAATAACCTTATAAACTTTGCCAAAACCTCCCTGCCCAATCTTACATGCTTCTGAGAAATTGTCTGTTGCAACCACAATATCCTCAAATCTGACAAAAGGGAATTCAAAATCTTGGGCCGTGTTTCCTTCCCCAAGCCCATCAGATGTACCAGTACCACCCAGAATTAACTCAAGCTTCCTGTGATCTTCCCTATTTCTTTTCCTAGCTGCTCCCAAAAAATTACCACCCATTATGTTCCAGAGTACCTCATAGACGCATACAAAGGAAGAAGAAGCAGAGTTTGTACCTTGTAACTTGAAGCATGCAAGGATAGTGCCCGCAAGTATCACAGTGCTACTTACTAACACAGTAGGCAGCACAATCTTCATTGCATGGGTATTTGCCCTGCTTCTGCTACCTGTTCAAGGTCAGTGCAACGACTTATGCATACAATGATACAAGCCTGAAAATTTTAGCGAACAATTCAAAGTTTACTGATAGAAAGGCAGAGGAGATAAAATCGTTAGCACACCAGTATCATCCAAGCCTGCAGACCGGAGGTACAGCGTCTCACCGCCAGCCATATCACCCATCTTCTCCGTGTCAATCAGCTCGCCGGCCCAAACCAAGCACCTCGTCACGTCCCCCTTGGATGATCCGCTGCTGCTCAGGTTGGCGTAAGCGTACGCGACACACGAACAGTTCTTGGCGCACTCCGCCGCGCACTCCCCGGCGGTTCGGTTCGGGACGAGCACGAACTTGTCCGGCGACTTCATCCCCGGCAAGGCCAAGAAGCCGTCGCCGTCGCCGTCGCCGCACCGCAACGCCTCCTTCTGCCGGCACCCTCGCGAGAACCTGCCGCTGCTCCACTCGTCGGAGTTGGCAGGCTCGAAGCCGTCGAGGCACCTGCACGTCGGAGCAGCCATGGTGCTGTCGCAGTAGCCGTACGGCCCGCAGTGGGCGTAGCGGTTGCACTCCCAGGTCGGCCATTTGCCGAGAACCGCCCACGCCGACGAGCTGCCGTTCCAGCTCTGGAGCTGGTACTCGCCGGAGTAGGTCAGCACGTACCTGGTGTGGGCGGCGCCGTCGGAGAGGCTGTAGGATATGTAGGTGTCCTCCTCGGTGTTGACGATGGCCACGTAGATGTAGGCGCTGGAGTTCGCCGGGTACTGGCCGTCCACCATGAAGCCCGTCCAGGGGGCGCTGCGCAGCGCCGGGCGCGTCCCGTTCCAGACGAACATCTGGAGGAACGTGACCGGGTCCGCGCCGTAGGCGAAGCTTCCCGGCGAGGGGTCGTCGGGGCCCTTCCACGACACGACGCGCTCGCCACGGCGCTCCCCGTTGTGCTTGTACTTCATCCGGATCTTCATCCCGGGGAGGAACGTGTCGCTCGGGTGCTCGAAGCTCTGCCACAAGGTAGTGCCGTTCGGAGACCGGACGGCGAGGTTGCCGGTGTCCAGAAGCACAGCGGCGAGGCCGATGGCCGCCGCCGTTGGCAATGGAGAGACGCCGCCGGTGACGTTCGTCGTCCAAAGAACCCGGCCGCTGGCATCGGACAAGACGAGGTCGGAGGTGTTGGTCAGGGACAGCGCTGGCGGAGGGGAGGTGCTGTTTGTGATGGGGGTCTCTCTGTTGGCGACCCACACGACGGTGAGCCTTGGGACGTTGTTGTACCATATGCCGAGGTACAGGTTGGCCGGCGTGGATTTGGTCAGGGAGAAGAAGCCCAACGCAAAGCTGCCGCTGCCGGACACGATGGTCGCACCAGGGAACAGCGGTTTGCCCGGGACGAGGCGGTCGTCGGATGCACACGGCTTCACCAACAGGAGGAGGAGGAGGAGGACCGTGCCATACCCATACCTGATCCCCGACCAAGCCATCAAGCACTTCTCCTTTCAAAACGGCTGAAAGGATGTGAATAACTCGCAAGACTGAAGATTTTGCTCCAGTTTTTTTTTCTCTTTAGCCTGACAGCAATGATGACCAGAAGGTGGATGACATTCCTGCTTTCGGGGAGATTTGAACGGGCTCGATTACGAAAGCACTAGGTAAAATAATCCAAAAATTTGGAAGATTAGGCCACATTTGTTTACCAATTCAATCGCATCTTATGTTTGACATTTGAGGAGTCCACGCCGACAGCGGTGGTTGGTATGAGATTGGCATTGCTTGACAGACAAGCCAAGGAAAACATATAGTATTTCTTACATGCACCTCCAACACTTTTTAGTTCAAAATTTTGTATTCTTTCTTTAAAATGAGATGTGATATTTAAACTAAAGAAGATTGGAGGTGTACCTAAAAGTCATCAATTAATTATCCTTAATCATCTGAATGTTCCATGCAAAAAATGGTGTCATACTCATATATGGAGACACAAGAAAGTGACCTACCTGCCCTCTAGAGCTGAAATAGTTGCACTCCTCTTTGAGTTTTGAGTATCGCCTCTTCTTTGTACTTTAGGTGGCGTCAGTAACACTCAAGTCCTAGGACTCCCGGTAGAAGCGTATTTTAGGCTGAGATTAAAAAAATCTCCTAGCTTGGCTACACACCAAATTACATGTAAAGTGGTCCCGGTCCATCGGCCCGCTCTCACACGGATAACGGATAACGGTATGGGCGACATCCTTGTCTAAGGGTAGGGCAAATGTCTTCCTCTCCTTCTGCAGCTCTCTCAAAACATCCTCGCCAGGACATTGAACTCCTTGAGAGTTGAGACCTTGACTCTGAGGCTTTCTTTTCCTGCACGCAGCAGCCTGGGAGTTATCTACTGGACCGAGTATAGTTTATTGTAGTGCAGAGTTTGTTGTATTAGGTCCCTGTTTAGATCCCAAAATGCAAAATCCAAAACTTTTATAAATCGCTTGCATGATGTACTAAATATAGTCGAAAAATAAATCACATTACACAAATGGACTGTAAACTACGAGACGAATCTATGAGCCTAATTAGGACGTGATTAGACACTAAATTGCTACAACAATGCTATAGTAAATATGCTCTAATGATGAATTAATTAGGCTCATTAGATTCGTCTCGTAGTTTATAGACGAGATCTGTATTAGTTTTATGATTATTCTACATTTAATACTTCAAATATTGGAGATTCCTTTCCAAAAATCAAAAAATTCAAAATGCAAAGTGATCTAAACAAAGCCTAGACATTTTGAGGCTCCATGTCGACGTGTCGTAACCGTGTACTAGGAAAACATTGCTATAGCTATGCCATGCGAGAAACCTCTTTTCTAAAAAATAACTATGCCATGCGAAAATAATTTTTGCTATTGTTTCACGGTTGGAATGAATACTTTTGCGCACATGCCTTAAAAAACATATTCCTTCCGTCCCAAAATAAATGCAATTTTATAATTCAAAATTTATCCCACAAAAATGCAACTTTGACCTATCAACCACAAAAGACAAGAGTCTCCACAAACTTTTCATACAAAAAACAAGTCAATTTCTAGATTTTTTCTACAAAAGACAAGAAGCAATTTGGTAATTTGCACTTAGCATTGGTTTACGTGGCTATATTTCTGTAAATTTCGAAAACGAAAAAATATTTTTGTAAAAAACCAAAATAAAAAATAAAAAAATAAAAAAATCGCCACGTTTAGGCACCGTGGAAAAGCAGGTACGTTCACGCGTAATACACACAGACATGTGGGCCACGCGTGAGTACAACGGTCCACGTTTAGGCACAGTGGAGAAGCAGGTACGTTCACGCGTAATATACACAGACATGTGGGCCACGCGTGAGTACATAAGGATAACCACAAAGCTTTAAATGCATCTTCCCCACCACATATGACACGTGGGCCCGGATCCTTCGACCACTTTCACGAGATTGCGGAATGCCCGAACTGACCCTCCAAGAAGCACAGGGCGCGGGCGGAAGAAGCACACCGTGAAAACTCCCGCCTTCAGCGGAAAATAACCCGAACTACACCCACATAGTCACTGACGGGCGGGCCCGAGGACCCCCAACTATCCAGAATCCCATCGAAGCAGCACCCGCAGGCTAGCCAGAGATCACGTACTTGTAGCGGGGAGGCAGTAGCCAGCGGCGCGCCGCGCGGCCAATAGGAGGCGAGCCCCCGGATCCGTGACGTGGCGAAAAATTTTCAGGTCCCGCGCAAACGCTCACCTTCCCGCTTCTTTAAAGGCCGCCCCCTTCTGGCCCCCTTTCCGCCTCCACTTCGCATCACGCAACGCCCACAGGCACTCGTCACGCACACATCCAAACCCACTTCCCGATCCGACCCGGAGGTACTGCGAGTTCGAAATCTAGATCAAATCGTTGCGAATTCGAGGCTGTTGATGTGGGTTGTTGCTGAGTTTCGTTTTGGTTTTGTTGGATTTGGTGTGGCAGGTTCGGAGCGGAGATGAAGTCGAGGGCGAGGTCCAGCGGAGCCGACTCCAGGTACGATTCGATCCGGCCGCCTCCTTTCCCCCATTTCCGGGATGTTTATCTGGTGGTTTCGATTCGTTTTGCTTGGGGTTCTGACTGGGTTTCGTTTGCTGTTGTTGGTTGGTCGTGGTGCAGGCTCTCCGTGAGGAAGTCCAAGGCCGAGAAGGACCCGAACAAGCCCAAAAGGCCTCCGAGCGCCTTCTTCGTCTTCATGTGAGTGCTAGATTCATGGGGTTTTTGTGGGTTTTTTTTTCTCGTTTTGATTTCGTTCTGATCGATTGGTGTGATGGTTTCTGCAGGGAGGAGTTCAGGAAGGACTACAAGGAGAAGCACCCCAATGTCAAGCAAGTCTCCGTGGTAAGTGTTGTTTCCTCCGCGGATTCGTCATTCGATTCGAAAGTTTGCCTGGCTTGGTTGTGAATTTATCGCTTCTGATGCTTCTGGCTTTTTGAATCGCAGATTGGCAAGGCTGGTGGTGACAAGTGGAAGTCCCTGTCCGATGCTGTGAGTTTGCATTCTCCCCTCTCAGAAGTACCCGCCTTGGACAAGTGGCTTTGTTTCGTTGTGCTTTTTTTGGTCGTTTGAATGCCTGTTCAATTTCGTCCGGGTTTAGGGCCCTTGCGTTGCGCGTATATCTGTGGTTATCTGCTGCAACGTTAGATCTGCGAAATTTATGTGTTCGTCGAGTTCATGTTTTGTGGATTATGCTCCCATAGGTGGTTACCAGTTCAAATTTCATTCATGACTTATTATTAGTAGTTAACTGGTGGTTAAGTTGTTCCAGCCTTAAAATCTTAGATATATTGAGCGGCTGATGTCTGGTTAAATTCTGCTTTGATGGTTTACTGTTTGGTTTAAAAGAGATTGAATTAGACACTGCCCATGTTCAATTCTGTGTTGAAATCTGTTCGTTCATAAGATTGTTTTATTGACGAACTTGTACATTCCGCACTGCGATGCCCTGCTGCAGTATATATTGGCTATGGCTATTTATTTTTGAAATGAGAACTTAAGATGGAACATTTTCTGTTCTCTGACGTTGCTATGTGACTGCTGGACATGCAGGAGAAAGCTCCCTTCGTGTCCAAGGCCGAGAAGCTCAAAGCTGAGTACACCAAGAAGATGGACGCCTACAATAACAAGACGGTATACTCCGCTCTCCACTCACATGGCCTGACATTGCCTGCCCATTGGTCTGGATTGTGCATGGAAGTGATATGTGTCCATTGGCATCTGCTTTGCAGGCTGGAGGCCCTACAGCTTCTGGTGACTCTGACAAGTCCAAGTCCGAGGTGAACGACGAGGATGAGGAGGTGAGAGAGAAGAGCCGCCTTCTTGCTCTTCCTTGTGTACATTCCGCTGCCTGCTGTTTTCACTTTCTCTCAGGGTCACAACCTCACAGATCTGTCGTCTGAAACTTGTTTTGCAGGGTGACGAGTGATGCATCCATGTCTCTCCAGCCAAGTCGTCGCAGTCAGTAGTAGGGAAGTCTTCGTCGGCCTAACCGGGCATTGCTGCTCCTTATCCTCTGGATGCTGTCGGTCTCTCTAGATGTAGCAGTAGTAGCTGTCCACTCTCGAGTTGGTAGTTGCAAGTGTCGTCCCTGAAGTGAAGCAGTTTAGTGGTAGTGTGTTCGCTTCTTCGGCACTTAACCGTTGTTGGAATTTATGTCACCCTGCAGTCTGTACTTACCCCAAGCATCAGTTCCTGTTTAAATCTCAGATCTGAATAGATGAGTTATTTTGCTGAACTGAATTCTCTGTTTCTCTTGTTTGCATCTCTGCTTGATGTCTACTGTTCGATGACAGCGATTCTGGCCTCTGGGCTGTTCTTGGCCATGATGTGAGATCGTGAAGATTAGGTTGTCCATCTGAATATTCTGCAGTCATCAGTCTGATTGGCTGTTGTTATCTGGTCTCAATTGTTTCTTCCTGCAACTGGAAGTTGGAATGACCTGAGATGACCATGACACATTCTGATTTGTTCAAGTTGAAGTCCATCTGGAATTTGGAATGTTCTGCTAGTATCATGTTTTGTCTACACATTCTGTCCAGAAGGCCAGAACGGAAGAAAGTCTGCAGTTTTAGCCTTTGGGTGTGTTTAGATACCCCAAACTCTTCCTAATTTTTCATCACATCGAAACATTAAATATAACAAATGACCCATGCATGGAGTACTAAATGTAGGTAAATAAAAAAACTAATTGCATAGTTTTGATGTATGTTGTGAGACGATTTTTTTGAGCCTAGTTAGGTCATGGTAGGACAATATTTACCACAAACAAACGAAAAGTGCTACAGTATGCTACAATATTTTTCAGTGCTGCAGTATTTTCCCATGGGGACTAAACACAGCCTTTGCTTTCTGGGTCTCGTTTGGTTCGCACGCTAAAATTCTAGCGCGCCTCTTCTAGTCTTCGCATGAAAGACCAAATGAAGTCTATTTGCAAATTTTTTTTAGGAATAGGTGTAATTTTTCGCGACAAATCTAATTACGGTAATTAATCGATGATTTGATACAGTGATACTACAGTAAATCATTCTCTAATCGCGCGGTCAAAAGCCTCATTAGATTCTTTAGAGTCACTAGCGCGGGGGTTCTGAAGTTAGTTTTGTAAACTGGTTTTGTTTAACACCGTAATTAGCAGTCACTATTCACTAGCACGCTGCAAACCAAATGGGCCTGGTGCGATTCGACATTCAACTGGGATTGTGATCCGGTCAGAACATCTGCCGGCGGCGATGCATGATTCCTTGGGCTGTGTTTAGTTCCCATGGAAAAAATACTGTAGTGATGAAAAAACACTGTAGCACACTGTATCACTTTTCGTTTGTTTGTGGTAAATATTGTCCTAACATGATCTAACTAGACTCAAAAGATTCGTCTCGCAACATACATCAAAACTATACAATTAGTTTTTTTATTTACCTACATTTAGTACTCCATGCATGGGTCATTTGCTATATTTAATATTTCGATGTGATGGAGATGTGATGGAAAGTTTGAAAAGTTGGGAGGAGTTTGGGTATCTAAGAGCAGGTACAATAAAGCCACGTCAATGGTCGTAACGCCAAGACAGCTCAGCATATTGCGACGTGGGAGAGAGAGGAGTGAGGAAAGAGAATAAGCTTGTCGCTGCAGGCCGCGCCGGTTGCTTGCACTGCTGTGCAGTTGTGGGTCCCGCCACCACTACAAGGCTGTGAGAGAAGATGAGGACAGTAAAAAATAGCCAGTGGATCCTGCATAAATTTAAAATTATATTTGGAATAGGAGGAGAGACAAGATTGTTGTATGACTTGTCTCGTGTGTTGAGCTCTTGATAACTTATAGCCAAGTTTATTGGCCCTGCTCTAAACACACCCTTGGTGCTGATTGCTGAACAGTCTCGTCTGATTTGACGCAGCGTCAACGGCGCAACGCTATGTGCCTGTGGCTGTCGGGTGTGTTTAGTTGGTGAAATGAAAATTTTTGGATATCACATCGAATGTTTGACCAGATGTCGAAAGGAATTTTCGGACACTAATTAAAAAATTAATTTCAGAATTTACTTGGAAACCGCGAGACGAATCTTTTGAGGCCTTTAACGCATCATTATCACATGTGTGTTACTGTAGCACTTATAACTAATCATACACTAATTATGCTCAAAAGATTTGTCTCGTCATGTACATCCAAACTGTACAATTAATTTTATTTTTTAACTATATTTAATGCTTCATGCGTGTGTTCAAAAGAGTAAGCAAAAAATTTTTGGTGAAATTTTTTGGTAACTAAACGGGCTCGTACTTGGCACGCCGCACGTGCAGCAGCGTTCGCGAATGGCAAACCGCAATTCATTGGAATCTTTGGCGGCGACGAATCGCATGCTCAACGGGCTCAAGGCAAGACGTCACAACTGGGGAAAAGGCAGGCGGCAGGCCATCGCTGAGAGGCGTGACGGGCTGACGGCATGTGTGCCTTTCTGCAGCTGCGCATGCTAGATACGTTGCTCGGAGCACGAGTGCACGACCGTTGGGATGTCAATCTTACACGAATAGTAGTACGTACTAGCAACGGATCTCAGCCTCAGGTCGGAGCAGATGGCGTCAACTGCTAATCGCTGGACAGAGTCTTGAGGCATCGAGTCAGGATGTTTCACGGGCGACGCTGATATCTGATTAACCGTTTCCATCATCCGGCCTGACTAACCATCGTGCGCCAGTAACTGCTGGATCACAAGTTCTCGCCGTGAATGCCTTGTGATCTGCGCCGATTCATCTTCATGTGAACAGAATGACTAAATGCCACAACATTGTGTAATTAGTTATTTGACAATTAATATCTGAATATGGACTAATTAGACTTAAAAGATTTGTCTCATCGTTTACAGTTAAACTGTGTAATTAGTTATTTTTTCAACTGCATTTAATGCTTCATGCATGTGTTCGAAGATTTGATGTGATGGGTATTGTAGGAAATTTTTTGACAACTAAACATGCCCTAAAGAGAATTGGAGGGACAGCTAAGGATCTAATTGGTTGGCTACCAAAATTGTGGCATGCCAAAATTTGGGCATTACCAATTCTTAAGCCATCACTTGGTTTAGTGCCAAAAGATGCCCACATCTCACATTTATTCTACCAAAATGGTGGCAAAGTTTTTTGCTTTGATTTTGGCTTGCCAAAAATGTGGCATGCCAATTTTTTTTGGCAACAAATCAATCAGGCCCTAAATGTCACCGATTTGCACTCCTATATTTTGCTGTCTGCGTGCTCTTCTTCCAGCCATCCTAACATCTTTTACACTCCACGGCCTTATGCAACATGGCGAGGGGGCAAATTGATTTGTCGAATTAAGCATTTAAGCCAGCTAACCTTGATGCCCATCCATTCTATAATAACTATAGTAAAATCTTAATCGGTAATATGTGATGCTAGGGCGTCCGGACGCCGCAATTAGTTCGGGAGGAGAAGAAACAAGTTTCAGTGATCAAACGTTACTTGAAATTTGGGAGGCAAATGTATTATTTGGAGTCTCAAGGCCTGATGTTTTGGAAAAAATATCTATGATTAATTGAAGGTTTTGAAGACCTATTTAGGATCTGTTTGGTTCCGCTTATAATCCAATTCTAGTTGGAATATAAGCTAGAACCCCGTCCAAACGACATTATTTTCGAGATTATCTAGGCCGCCGCTTACCAGTAAATTCCGGAAACAACTGAGCGCCCGATTGCCCCCAACGCTGCGCCCAGAAATCGCGTACCTGCTGTTCTAAGCTAGCGGATTTTTCCTCGCCGGCCCTCTCTCCCCGACTGCCCTATGCCCCTATCTACCCGACGCCCCTCCCCCGCCGCCCCACTCCGCCGAGCAGAGCTGCGCCGCCGCCCCTTTTTTCCCCCGACTGGGCAGCTCCGCCGGCCCCTGCCCTCCCCGAGCTGGAGCAGCTCCGCCGCCGGCCCTGATTCGCGTTGCTTTTCTCTTGTTAGTTTTGCAGATTGATCTGTTGCCTCACCTTGCCCATAAGGTGGTAATTCTCAAGTTGACAAAATGAGTCGTCTGGAGTAATATTAATGGATGAGATATGATCATATTGCAACATAGATATACAAATAACCATGACTGCTTTGCTGAAGGATCTTACGTATATCTTATGTTGACTAAATAAATCATGTAACGTTTTTTTCCCAAATAGAAAAAAAGATTGTAACTAAAACAGATCCTTTCATGCTGTAATCCCCTATACATTCCTAGTGCATCAATATTGTTTTTCTTTGCTCCAACTGCTGTATATTTCTATGCAACATATTAGTAGAGTTGTTAGCTGCATTTTATATTTCTCTTATGGGTGGATGCAGGACATTTGGAAGCATATACATTCCCTAATGCTACTGTGAGATGCTGCCCGTGCTGCCTGTGTTTCTCGTGCCTTTCTAAGTTCTTGGAGACAATATCCCAACCTCACCTTAACACTGCTATCATTGGGATTTCACCAAGAAAGTTAACAACATTCTGAAAAATCACTCTGGCGTTGGCATGAAGAAACTCATTCTTGAATTTGTTAACAACATTCTGAAAAATCACTCTGGCGTTGGCATGAAGAAACTCATTCTTGAATTTGTTGAGTGTTATGATTGCAACGACATTATTAATCATCTAGATAGTTGGCTTCAAATTGCTGTTACACCACAGATTGAAGAACTTACACTTATAAGCCCAGAGTGGTTTCCAGACGACCCAGAGTGACAATCCAGGGTGGTTTCCAGACGACGAGTATTCATCCATACTGAGATACAAGTTCCCATGTTCACTTTTATCAAATGGAAGAGGAAACTCAATTCAGTATCTTAATCTTGAACGTTGTGCCTTCCAATCCACAGTACATCTTGGTCCCCTGGGAAGCCTAACGAGGCTGCACCTGCGCCATGTTTGTATGACGGAGGACGAACTAGGGTGCTTTCTTTCCAGTTCTCTAGTGTTGGAGAGGTTGGAACTTATTGATTGCTATTAGATAATTTGCTTGAAGATACCTGGCTTCCTGTACCGCCTCAGCTATCTGCATGTGTATGGATGCAGCATGCTGCAAGACATAGAGAACAAGGCTCAAAATCTTCGCACCATTTACTTTGAAGAGTTCCCGGCACTATATTCTCCAGGAGTGTCGCTGCGCCTTGGAGAGTTGTTGCATCTGAACAACATAGAAATGCGATGCAACGATGCTACCTGTTATGCTCGTTCAGAGCTTCCATCAATCGCCCCGAGTCTTGAGACTCTTACCATGAGCTCTCTTTGTGAGGTATAATCTAAAACTAATGATATGCATATACCATATGCCATGCCAGCTTGCACTTTAATAAAAGACCCTTTTACCTATGTACCATTGTAAAAGTTTCGTGTTACTTCTGTACCATCGAAAATTATAAAAGTTCTTCAGCACCATCCAAATTTTTTTTCTTTCTCTCCATACCATTCCGTCCACTTTCATCTCTAACGGTGTCAACTATTCAGTGGGACCATGTTGTAAGTGGCCAAGACTCATATCTTCCACCTCTTGCTCCTCCCATGGCACCTCCTACCCCTCTCTCTGTTCCCGGCGCACACACCAGCAACAGCCTCGGTGTCACATCTTCCTGCCTCCACCTTCCTCGGTTGCCTACCCATCAGCCCTTTCCTGCAATCCTGCGCGTGGCTGGCCCAAGGGGTGGATTCGGCCGGCTGCGGGGCTAGCTCGCGGGTGGGGGATGTTCACCGGCGGTGGGGCCTAGCGGGTCTAGCTCGCGGGCGCCTAGATTCGCAGCTCCGCGCCGGAACTGAGGCCGCGCCCCTAGGCTGACTGCCGCCGGCACGGAGGATCCATCGGGAGGAGGAGGTGGCCGGAGCTCCGACGCCCCAGCCTCGTGCAGCCATCCCTCCGGCCGCCGCGGGCGTGCGTGGGGTCGAGGTTTTCCCTGGCGCGCGCTGGCGCGCTCGAGGGCGAGCTCCGCCCCGGCTAGCGTGAACGCGGACGCGGGCAGCAAGCCGACGCGGCTGCGGCGGACGCGCGCAGGCGTGCGCGTGTGGGCCGACGCGTTAGCGGCGCGGGCTCGTGGACCAGCGGTTGCGGCGGCTCGCACGCCAGAGGAGGACGGCGTGCAGGACGCGAGCAGGAGTAGAGCACCTGCCGGCGGCTTGGGGACTCAGGGCACGACGGCCGGGGCACTGCCGGCAGGAGCTGCAAATCAAGGTGCGAAGGAGGGGGGTGGCACTGTGAATCTGGCCCGCACGTTAGGATGTGTAAACGGCAAGAATGAGACGGAAGGAGGACGGAATGGTAGGTAGGGAAAGAAAATTTTACTTGATGGTACAGAAGAATTTTTGAAATTTTTGATGGTACATAGGTAATTTGTAACTTTAACAATGGTACACTGGTAAAAACTTCTTAATAAAATTGTGGCATATATATGCAGGTGACCAATGCACCAACAGCACCTAGCAAGTTCCTCCACCTCAAATACTTGTGTATTCATCTTTATAGAGTGTCTCCAGCATATGATTATTTTTCGCTGGCTTCTTTCTTTGATGCTTCTCCTTCCTTGGAGATTTTCAGCCTCAATGTAAGTCATTATTCAATTTGACAACATACCGGTCGCTAGTGTGAACCATTAAATTTGATCTGCTTTACACTTTCAGCTACTGCAGGAACTCATGGAGCATGATTGGATTTCTGGAGGTTCCTCAGATCTGAGGCAGATGCAACGACACTGTCATCACAACCTCCAGAGATTCAAGATCACAGGTTTTGGCTCTGCAAAGAGCTTGGTTGAGCTAACATGCTATATTCTTGAGAGCACGCTGTCACTCAAATGCATCATGCTAGACACCACTTTGCAGGGAGCTTTCAGGTGTTCTGACAGCAAGTCTAAGAAATGTTTTTCGATGCCCAAGGGTAATATCATGGAAGCACAGAAGGCGCTCCTGGCTATCAAAAAATACATTGAAACGAAAGTTCCTGCTACAGTTAAGTTAAATGTTGTTGAGCCTTGTAGACGGTGCCACACCATTGGAGTGTAGTTTTGTGTCGTCTCCAGAGTTAGCATGTTTATTCTTTAAATAACCAGGATTTTCAATGTTTACCTCTGTAATATATGGGATGAGCTAAAGTTTACTGATCCATACAACATGCCTTTTTATCATATATAGTTTCTTTGGCATGTCTCTTTAACCTTTGCCTGGAGGGGGTATGAATTGTTGGTATGAAACCTGAAACAACCTCGACAATTTCTGGTCAGCTGAGGACTTCCGATCTGTTGATGATTCTGGGAGTTTGCTGGATGTGTAACTTGGCCTGTCCCATCGTTATTTGTATATGCATTCTACCCAGAACTGAACAACTCCGCCTCTTTCGTAGTCTTTGGGTAAAGCTGGCTGCTGTCTGCTATTAGACTGCTACTTGACTGGTGAATGGCAATCTTGGTCAATCCCCCGAACTATTGCAGTGCCGGCGCACGCGTGAATGAGATGCATGGTGGTGCTACCACTACTGCAAATGGTCGATGAAAGGCGTGGCATCATAATTCATATGCCTTTTCTGCTTTTGCTGACCTACATGTTCGAGCTGTCGCCATGGTATTGGCAGTATTTAAGATATATATTTAATATATCTTTTATCATTAAAACCTGCTTCCGTAGCATAGTGGTAGTGCGTTCGCTTCGTAAGCGAAAGGTCGCGAGTTCGATCCTCGCCGGGAGCTGTAATTTTCTCTTTTAGATTCGCTTTTTTCATTTTTTTTTCTTTTGGCCACCAACGACCAAGGCAACTCGTCAAATATTTGGCGAGTCCTTTTGCCTCCAAGGCAAACCTGAGCAATGTCCTGATTTATCCTTGAACGTTGGGTGCTAAGTTTATTTAGGATTAGTCAATGTTGACAAATTCAATCTAGCCTTGATTTGAAATTTCTGTGGGCACGAAGTTCTTGAAATGAAAAACTGTTAATAAATGTACACTCGGAGGCATCGTCAATTATGTATGTACATTTTCTAAAAAAAAAGATGTATGTACATATCAGCATCCTATCCTACTGCCAGGCCATGCACTTTACGTCCTGATTCAGCTCAGGGAACGACTGCTCTAATCCATGTAGATGTTTGCATGGCAAGTTGACATCTGCATCTTTTCCCTGCACGCCGCGTTTCACAGAACAAAGTTCTTCTCAATGCTTTGTAGCAAAGGTCATAGCTGCCTGATCTTATGGACCTTCCATATCATGTACCAGTTGTGGGTTTGTTCGTGGAAGGTAACCTTAGCTGCACCTCAGAAAATTGAAAGGGGAAAAATTGGAGTGTTATATCAGTTATAGTCTGAGAAATGTTACTATATAGTCTGAGAAGTTTTACTATGTTGATGCAAGATGAGGACCATGCGAACCTGATTACACTTCAAATTCTGGGAAAGTGATCACGAGCAGAACGGCAAAAGATAACAGCAATGGCAGTAAGTAACTGACCTTGGACCTTCTTGAGTTCAGCGGCACTGGATCCTTCTTCAATGGCTTATATGCAAAAGATTCAAGGTCCATTACTGGTGGCGGTGAGATGGAGTTACTAAAATCTCTCCGGATCCTTGAAGCCTTCAGATGCAAGCAGATAGCCCCAATTAGATCCATTAGTTTTTGCAATGTACACTAACAGCTTAGTCAGGTAAAAGAGACACCATACCTGTCCCTTAGATGGCTCAGGCTTGACATCCAAACGCTCACTGAACAAGAGCACCTTCATTTGAAGAGACAGCCATCAAATTAATGCGGCAACAATACCAGTAAATTACTATATGCATCCAGATAAGCAAACTACCTTTTGCACCAATTGTTGATTTGGTTTATCAGTTGCAAGAACTTGTACACCGAGGATCATCGTGGCGCATGCATTTTCAGAAAAGCAGAAAGGACAGGCTACTGCCTTGTACACGCATCCATCCTTGGCAGACCATACACCAGAATGATGACATGAACCCTGGCTGCTAAATTTGCCAAAGATATTCTGGTTGAGTGAAGAAGCATCACACTCTAATAGTTCTATCTCTGCTGGAGTTGATTCTGGTAAACCATCCTCTGGGAAACCAATAGTTGATAGTCCATGTCTCAAAAGAAATGCCAAGTAAAATTTTGATGATGAAGACTGTGAACAAGTAACAAGAAACCCATCTTGTTCTAAACCAAGAGCTCTTTTGCATCTGATGCAACTAATGAGAAGCTTTTTTTGCTTAGGCGTCTTTTCTGAGACCTCTTCTGCCGTGACTTTTCTTTCAAGCTCAACATTTTCACATCTTGACATGCTCATATTCTTACAATACAGTTCAGCATTTCTATTAAGCTCCCCATGGAGTATGTTAACAGCATAATCAGTATGGCAGTGTGATTTGCTTGCAGAATTAGAATGATCTGAGTAAGTGCAACAGCTCATTGGGGATCTCAACCTTCTCTTTTTCTCGCAGTGAGAATTTACACTTCTGTTGATCAAAGTATCATGACAGTCTCTGTAGGTGGTTCTTTCAGGAGTAGATGCTGATGTGGATAGACAAGAAAGATTTTGATTGTTGATCCCCACTGAGATGTTTACTGCAGAATAGTTGCTGGGGCTAGCCACTGGAGAAGTTTCCTCAACTGGAGTAGACTGCGGCAATCTGCCTTCTAATGGATTTAAGATTGTCATCTTATACCTGTACATGTTAGGATATAGCAATTTAAAGAAAAAAAATGATTGTACAATACTAGGAAAAAGAAGCCTGAAAGATGATAGATTACCGAGATTTAAAATCATCCTCTTCAATATTGATAACTTCTGTTTTGACTTCATATTTAAAATCATCCTCTTCAATATTGATAACTTCTGTTTTGACTTCATAGTTTGCCTCAGTATCAGTTACACCTTCGGAATGAGATTGAACTTTGCAGGCAGGCAGTTGGTATGCTATTTGAGGACTGTTGGGAGTCAGAGAGATCTCTTTCTTTACTAAAAGAGAAGATCTCGACAAGATTTTTGATACTTCTGGCGACGTATAACACGTACCCACCTTTTTTTGGTCTGCTGCCACTTCATCAATGTATGGAACTTTCTGACTAAGACATTCAGTCTTTACCTTCTGATTCTTTTCCGGTGCTGAGTGGTATGACAAACTTAATTCTGGCCATGGCAGCTTTCTTTTATCACTGAGAGATGAAAGTGCTTCGGATTCCAACTTTATCTTGGGGAACATGTTATGATCTTTGATTTTTATTTTTTCCTGAAGTGATGGTCATATATTTCAGACAGGCCCATCCCCACATTAGAAAAATTACATGTGTAACAATAGCAATACCTCAGCATTTTGAAAGAACCTTTGCAACCCATCTATTGTATCCTGAAAACTATCATACTTCTTGATTGCATTCTTAAGCCATTTGGAAATGTAAACAAGATTTCTGTCCTCCTGATATCGTTCATCTGTACACATAACATGGAAATTTAGATTCAAAAGGCACACTCCATTTACTAAATAGTCAAATCAGTTAAATACCAAAACTTCACGAATAAACTTTTCTGTCTGTTAGAGTATATTAGGCAACTCCGGATATGGTTAGTTTAGGATTGATTGTAATCCCAAGATAACCTTCCTTATCTCTAGGAGAGGCTACTTGCCCTCCAAGCCATGTACTCCTATATATACCGCCCAAGGGGCTCAAGCAATATATCGACCACATTATACACCAATCCTACTTTCCCACATGGCATCAGACGCCTAGGTTTTAGATCCTGACCTAGCCGCCGCCGCTTCCGCTGCAACCCGCGCCGCCCCCGGGGAGATCAATCTCCGCCGGGGGCAGCGCCCTCGTAGGATGCGCCGCGGATCCCTCTAATCCGCGCCGCCGTCGTCGTCAACCAGCAGTAGAAGGACCTACCTCTTCCCTGGTCGCCCCATGGCAGCGCCGCTCGACGTCCCCGTCGGGTACCACATCGCCATGGGGGCGCCACTGGGCCTGCACGCCTCCGCGTCGTCGTCCCCCTCGGCTCCGCATCCAGATCCGCCCGCCCCTCCCGCGCATCAGGCCAGGCGCCCCGACTCCTACCAGCGCCGCCGCACCGCTGCCATGAGCGCGAGTGCGTGGCTGCGGAGGACCACCGCGGGGACGCCAGGCCACTGCACCATCGGGGCCGGCGGGCCGCCGCACCGCCAATCGACGTCCACGCCGGGCCGCAGCGCTGCCACCGCCCTCCACCACCGGTCCTCTCCAACACGCCGCCGCGAGCCTGCTTCCCCTCCTCCCTCAACGCCACGCCGCCGTCCGCAAGGTCGCGGCTGCGGGGGCGGCTTCTGGGGGTCGTCGGGCTGCTGCGCGGCCGGAGCAGAGGAGCCGCTCAGGCTGCTCCTGCCCCTTCCTTCCTTTGCCCTCTGGCCAACAGGCGGATGAGGATAAGGTTTGGGAGGGCATCACTTGGTGCACCCGAGATTGTACCCGTAGGTTCGTCTTGATGCTGCTGCTATTTTTTTCGATCTAAGATCGGTTTGTGTCGCCCTGCCGTTCGTCTCCGTTCATCGTCGACACTCCCGAAGGACGAGGTTGTCACTAAGCCCTTCCAGGCTGCAGCGACATCGTTCGTGATCAAGCCACCCTACCGGTGCCGTCGCCTTTTCAGGCGGTGGCGCCACTCGCCGCCAGTCTTCGTCAAGCAGGCACTCGATCCGCCTCCGCGCCTCCAGCCGTTCTCGCGCGGACATCGCCGCCGATGTTCCTGAAGGAAGACGTCGTCGCCACCCCTGATCTGAGCGCGACACTTGCTGCAACCTGCGCCGTCACCACCCCTGTCCTGAGCGTGACCTAAGTCGCAAACTGCGCCGTCTACCATCATCATCCGCCGCACCGTCCTGCTGCTGTCTTCGGCAAGAAGCTGCTGAGTTTGTGGACTCGAGCACCTCGACGACGCTTCGACCCGCGCCCCCTCCACGGCTTCGACCACGTCCACCTCGACTTCGGCTACTACGTCACTAAAGGGCTATCATCTGCATGAGTCGCCAGTCAAAGCTTTCGCACCGGCGTTCCGACTGCAGGGGGGATACGTCTCCATTGTTCTCCAGTCTGACCGTTCGTGTTACTACCGCTACGACTGCGGGGGGATGTTAGAGTATATTAGGCAACTCCGGATATGGTTAGTTTAGGATTGATTGTAATCCCGGGATAACCTTCCTTATCTCTAGGAGAGGCTACTTACCCTCCAAGCCATGTACTCCTATATATACCGCCCAAGGGGCTCAAGCAATATATCGACCACATTATACACCAATCCTACTTTCCTACACTGTCCAGCCATGCAAATCTTAGATACAGATAACTTACCAATCAAAATTATGCCTCCATAGTCAGATTTATGACGAATGCAACGGCCTAAAAAAGACAAGGACAATAATTAGCAATTTCAACATCTTAGCCAGAGGAGATGCTTAACAGGTAAGTCAACAGTCAAATACCTGCAGCTTGATTCAAAGCACGAAATGCCTGATGGCAATACCATTCGCTCCCACTCAACAAACATTTTGATGACTTGAATGAATCATTATATCTCTTTTTCAGCTTTACTTGAACATCATTTCTGATCCATGTTGAATCAATGTTAGTGTCGAACATTAGGTAAACACATTGCATCTCTAGAAAGAAAAAGAAGGAAAGAAACATACATATTTGGAAATGGGATGCCAACAATAACCTTATGTCTGGTCAAGGAAGCAACTGGATATAGAAATCATTTACAATATTTACTAATCATGCTACATGATAGTAGGGGCAAATGGTTTGATACTAACACTTCAGGGCATATCAGTTTTAGTTGTAAAAAGACAAAAGGATACCACAACTCTAGCATTGTCATCAGAGAAGTCAATCCCTTCAGATACCTGGAAATAAAATCAACAGCCAGCATAATTATAGCTGATATAACCATATAAGCACATAACAGATTGAGACAATTAAAGGAGGGTTTAAGAATGTAATGAATTCATATAAGCATTTGATGTAAGAAAGTAGCACCTTCCCGCGACAAACTGCAAGAAGAGCGGCTCCTGCTTTTGCAGATTCCTGTGATGAATTCTTTGTCAATCGATTCTTCACTATCTGTTTTGCACCACCTCTGCCTTTCTTGACAGGAGCTTTACCAAGAATAGCATCATAGTATCCTTTTAAAACAGGCTCGAGTTCCTCAGTACTTCCCTTGGGCTCTGAAACAACCAAGTCATAAATAAAGAACATAGAAAACTTAACATGGCATAGTACTGTCTTCTATAGTTAACGAAATGATGTTTCAGAATACTTCACGAAATCTTACCAACGAACACATGTTTTTGAGCATTAAGCCGTGCCCATTGACCTGTTTGAGACCAGCGCACTTGTAATTTGTCCAACAACTTATAGCTAGGAAAAAACACTAGAGCACCACCAGGCACAATTCTGCATATTTCCTCTAGTGAAGTTCCAAGTTCATCCTATGTAAAAACAAAATAATATTTTCAAAATAAGTTAATAACATATAACCAGATTTAATGAAGAGTTACCTGGAAAGAACAATTGTCCGCAGTTTTATAGCTAGCATTCAATTTACGTCTTGTTGGACCAGATGATAGAACAGCTGCAAAAACCTGCAAACCAAGATTGAAAAACTGCAAATAACAACTACTGTTTGACGTAAACTATATTTGCTAGTCTTTCCAAGTACAAAAGGTCCACATCTAGATCTCCAACAAACTAAGGGAGAGAACTCATCAGGCAAAAGTTTCTTAACGCTGAAAGTATGAGGCATAATTAACCACTATTTACATCGATGAACCAAGAACCAATTTATAAAATCCTTTAAAGAGGCTACAGGAGAACATGTCTGTAGCGTAGCATGATGGTAAGTTCTCCAGCTGTGAGGTTAGCAACCAGGGCTCGACCCTGGATCTCATGAAAAAACGCCCCTCCCTGTTTGTTCCCCAAAAGTACAGGTTAAGGCCCAGCTTGTGGCAACGGTGTCCCCATAAGGATAAGAGCAGCTTTCAGGTGTCTTTTCTCAACCTTTCAAGCAATGCCTTGGGGTGTCTCTCTCTTGGGTCAAGTTCTTTTTAATTTAAAGAGGCTATGGACTCACATAAGAAAGCAGGGCTAATAAACCTTAAACCAGATCCAAATAGAAGTCAAGAATTAAAACAGTGAGATACGAATAATGCTGTTGTGGATGCATTTGTATTTTGTGGGCCGGACATATCAGTGAAGGAGGCGCCCTCAGCATCAGGCACCAGCTCCTGATCAGTTCAGCACGGTTGGAGGATTATCAGGAGAGGATCAACATTAGTTAGGTTTGGTAGTTTTGGTTGTTAGGTCCCAGCAGAATATAAGCTGGGTAGTTCTTTGTGTTTGTTAGCCAGAGATTGAGTCATCATGGTTCAGAGCCTCTTCCGAGGGTGAACAAGACCCGATCTAGGCCATTGTTATCTCTAAGCTCGGATTAATAAAGCTGATCTCCCTAGTCCATATCAAATGCACATCAAGTTCAGGCCAAGTATGCTATCTCAATATGTTTAGCTTTCACGTAAATTTAACCAAGCGCTCATTTCAAATACATGTTGGCACATCGGCATCCCAATTAGCAATATGCATCCTAACCAAACTAGGACTGTTCATTGCTAATTTGCCATCAGATAAAGCTTGCAAATACAGATTGCAATTCTCTTCTTTACTGTAACAACCACCACGCGGACAGTCCGCGAGGTGACGGCGGACAGTCCGCGAGGCATCGCCAGATATTTATCTGGACGGATGTGGGACCCGCTGGTCAGATCTCTCTTCCTCCTCATTTCGTCCAGAACCGAGCGACTCTAGACCGCTCGCCTCGACGTCGCCCTCTCCCCTCGATCTCCCTTCTCCGGCCATCCTAACTCGATTCCTTGCGCGAGTACCTTCCCTAGCCCCTCCTCCACTTTCCCAAACCTCCAGACCGGCTCCTCACGGCCGGAATCCTTCCCACCACCGCCGGACGCCATTGGAGGCGTTGAAGCTCAGTTCCACCGCCGATCCGCCTCTCCGGTCGCCCTCCACTCGAACCGACCGCGGGAATGGATTCGTGGTGAGTTTCTTATGCTTCCCAGCCTTTTTCCCCTTCCATGGCGTGTCGGCGGCGCCGGAGCACGGCCTCCGCCGTCGCCGCCACCCTTGCTGCCGCCTAGGGCGAAGGTCAGAAATTAGTTATCGCGGACGGTCCGCCTGGGAGGCGCGGACGGTCCGCCGGTCAGGTTAGTTTTGTCCAGAGACGATGTTGCCTCTGGTTGTTTTTGCAAGATTGACTGCGGACAGTCCGCTATCGGGGAGCGGACGGTCCGCCATTGAGGCTCAAATTTGTTCCAGAGACGATGTCGTCTCTGGAGGTTCGCAGGGGTGAACTGCGGACGGTCCGCTACTAGGGCGCGGACAGTCCGCAGTAGAGTCTAGGAAATTGTCCAGAGACGTTTTCGTCTCTGGTGGGTTGAGTAATTGAACTGCGGACGGTCCGCCAGGGGTGGCCGGACAGTCCGCAGGTAAAATGGGAAAAAGTTCCAGAGACGTTGTTGCCTCTGCTGGGTTGGTAGGATAGTGCGGCGGACAGTCCGCCACTCGGGCGCGGACAGTCCGCAGGGTGTTTCAGTTAAAGTAAACTAGTTACATTCTTGGGCTGCACTCATTTAATTCATATGCATACGTGTAGCATCCGCATCTGAGGGAGCCGTCTTTGAGGTGATCGCGGCACCACAAGAGCAAACGACGCAAGCCCAAGAGGAGGGGTGTGAGCACCCGGCCCAAGGCCCGTCTGGCCCCAGTGTTGAGCAGCAGGCGCAAGGCAAGCCCCAGTGCACATCCTAGTATTTTAAATTAAGACACCTATGTATGTTTCTATTACTTGTGCATTAAGTTCAGGAATTGTTTGGAACCCTAGTTGCATGATTCCTAGGATTCCCCGAGTTATACTAGCATGTATAGGACGATAGTTGTGCTAAGCTTAATGTTACCGGTAGAAGACGAGTGGTCTCCTGCACTCGCGAGATGTAGGATGTTAGGAGTCGAGTAATTTCCGGTTACTCGCGAGATACGTTATTATCTTTATATAATTCAGTATATGAGCTTGGTTTCGAAATGAACATGGAAATGTGAGACCGGGCGGGGATGATGGATAGGTATGGCAGCAGGACAGGGTTCCTGGGTGTCTTAGCCCCGTCTGTGTCGATTAAGGACCGGTGGATGTGGCAGTGCTGATCGGGGATTGAACTGTACTAACCGCATGCCGGGAGTAGGAGGTAGTCGAAACCGGTAAGCCGAGTACTGCCTTGCTTCGAAAGTACAGGAACCCGCACCCAACTCCTGGGGCGAGTCGAGTAGTCGCGGAGAATTGGGATGCATGTGTTTACTTTTGGTGGTCTCACGTTGAGCTCGGCTGACCATATGTCGTTGGACTGGTTCCTTTAGTTCGAGGCGGGGAGGGGAATGGTTGGTATGTATAGTCCGACGGGGCAAATACGTGCCGTGTTGGTTAGGTCCACCTTGCAAGGTTAAATCGGATCGATTCGCCGTGTCTCGCGGTTATGAGGGCCTTGGTCTCTTTGTCACACCGTAGCAAAAATGTAGAACATGAGTTAGGTATGTTTATATAAAATATTGAGCTCATCGAATTATTTTGCTTGCATCACCATGTTTGCTATAGTAGGTCTTTGCGAATATGAGATGAGAGTTAATTTATTTAGAATCTGAAGCTAAAATAATGAAAGTAAGGAATTACTTTAGTTGCTTTTTCTGCAAAATAACCACCAGCCAAAAGCCTTGCATGTCTAGCTATGTGGGCTAAGTTATACCCACTGGTCGGGTAAGCCTTGCTGAGTATTAGAATACTCAGGGTTTGTTGCCAACATTATTTCAGGGCACGCAGACGTAGACTTCTGTCCCTGCTGCGCCAAGTTCATCCGCCGGGATGCAGAGGGATGGGTGGTCGTGGAGCCGGACGTTTAGTTAGGGATCTCTCTAGGGCTCACTTTTGGTAGCTGTAGGCCCGTTCCTCTAGACGAGCCAGGATTTCAGTATTGTAGAGTTTGTGAAGTATGTATTTATTCAAACTCGGTTTGTAAAACTTAAGGTCAAGTTCTATGTATATTTGTTGTATATTCAAATATGTGTCGTGCTTGTACCATCTGCGCCCACCTTCGCGTGGGACTATCGGTGATGTTTCGATCGGGGCGTGGGTTGAGAAAGGATCGCCAAATTAAGCCATTAAGCTAATGAGCCCGATGTGTTCAAATGACGACCATTACGCTTAATTAGAGTTTTAATTTGGCGGTTCCGTCACAGCTGGTATCAGAGCCGAAACTCACCGAGGGTGGTACAGGCGTGACTAAATTTCGAGTTTTTCTAAAAATATAAAAATGGGTTTTGTGCGTAGGGCGAGCATGCATCTCGTTTTTGTAAGGTTTTTGGGGTTTTTCCGTGGGAATTGGTGGGGGTGTGAGTCTACGATCCTAAGGACCTTTGTAGATGACGTGCGGATCGAGAGGGTTGGTAGGGGGGCGTGAAAGGTTGCGAGAGTATCGTCGGCCGGACCGGAGGCACTGTCGCGAGGCATGTTCAGCGGACAGTCCGGTTAGGACCCGCGGACGGTCCGCCGGACCTTGAGAAAAATTTACCAGAGCCGGGTGGAACTGAATCTGGTTGACAGTGCGCACGGCGGACGGTCCGTAGACTCTCCGCGGACAGTCCGGTCAACTAGGATTTTGGGAAGCGGACGGTCCGCTTATGTACTGCGGACGGTCCGCCGTACTAATTTCGGCTGGACCAGGGCAGCTCGGTCAGACCAATTGGTGGCGCCGATCAATCGCCTGGCCCCGCCTGCTAGTATCCTTCAGAATTGTTTTGAAGCCCTACATTCTGCATTGTGCCATGACTTGCAAGGATTAGTTGCTATCGGTTTTGTCTTGATTTACCATGGATGATGGAACTAACCTCGTCATGGTTGAATGCAGAATGGGAGAACCACCGAACCCTCCTGAGTTGGCCCAGGCCATTGCGGCCATGCTCACTGGGCGCGATGAGCAGACGGCACTCCTCCGTGAGCTCGTGGCGCAGGGCAGAGCGCCGCAGCCTGGACATCACCACCAGCCGCCTGCTCCTGGATATCCAGAGTTTCTGGCTACTCAACCACCGCTCTTCCATAAAGCGGATGAACCGCTGGAGGCAGACAGCTGGCTTCGGACTATCGAGTCCAAATTCACCCTGCACCAGTACAATGATGGGGACAAGGCAGGATTTGCCGCTCAGCAGCTTAGGGGCCCAGCACGCACATGGTGGGATAATCATGTGACAATGTTCCCCGCGGACACTCGTTTCACTTGGGAACAGTTCAAGGAAGCCTTCAGAGCGCATCATATTCCTGCAGGGGTTATTCGCAGGAAGCTCACCGAGTTCTTGGCCCTGAAGCAGGGCAATAACAGTGTACTACAGTACTCCCAAGCATTCAACACTCTCTCACAGTATGCTGGGTACCATGTGGACACTGACGAGAAGAAGCAGGCGTGTTTCAGGCAGGGGCTCAGTACCAAGCTCCAGGATCGTTTGGCGATGGTCAGGTTCGACAGTTTCAGTGAGCTAGTCAACGGGGCTATCATACAGGAGGACGCCCACCTAGCTCACAAGGCAGAAAAGAAGAGAAAGGCGCCGGCAGCGGGATCCTCAAGCAGTGCCCCTCAGAGGTTTCGCTTGGTGCAGTCGGGCCCACAGCGAGCCCCCTTTCTGCACCAGCCACAGCAACAGTGGGGATACAGGCCCCCTCAGTACACTCAGCCACAGGGGACGGTCAGGCCTCCTGCTCCTCAGCTGAATGAGCAGAAGGTCTGGGTGCAGCAGCCGGGGGTGCGCCCCAATCTGTTTCCGTGCTACAACTGCGGGCAGCCGGGTCACTTTGCACGGAATTGCCCAATGCCACCCAAGCAAGGCCAGCAGTCGAGCCAGCAGGGTCAGAAGCAGCAAGTGGCCCCCTTCAAGTCGGGGCAAGTGCACTACACCACCCTCGAGGGTATTCCTGAGGGAGCTCCAGTGATGGCGGGTACGTTCTCAGTAAATGAACAACCCGTTACAATATTATTTGATTCAGGGGCGTCTCATACCTTTATTAGCAAGGGGTGTATTGTTAGACTGGGATTAAAAATTGAAAGCATGCCCAAGCCATACCACATTCATTCGCCTGGGGGAAAGTTAATCACCAATCAGTTTGTTAAGCAAGTACCCCTACAGTTGCAAGGAAAAATTTTCCCTATGGCCCTGATAATGTTACCAACCCAAAGGATAGATATTATATTGGGTATGAACTGGATGGCGGGTCAGGGAGTTACTCTGGACACGACCTCACAATCCGGGCACATCAACTCCTCTATTCATGGTAGTATGACTTTGAATTTGAGGGACCCAGCGTCTTTGACTCATGCGGTGCACCACGCTGAGGGCAAGAAGCTAGAGGACATACCAGTGGTGTGTGAATATCCGGACGTCTTTCCGGATGATTTGCCTGGAATGCCACCGGACCGTGATGTGGAATTTGCCATTGAATTGCAACCGGGTACGGCACCGATATCTAGGAGACCTTACCGGATGCCACCCAATGAGCTAGCTGAGCTAAAGAAGCAATTGCAGGAATTGCTTGATAAGGGCTACATCCGTCCTAGCAAGTCATCCTGGGGCTGTCCTGCACTTTTTGTGAAAAAGAAGGATGAAAGCCTCAGGTTGTGTGTGGACTACAGACTTCTAAATGCTGTCACAATCAAGAATAAATATCCCCTTCCCCGGATTGATATTCTGTTTGATCAGTTATTCGGGGCCAAAGTATTTTCCAAGATTGATCTCCGCTCTGGCTATTATCAGATAAAGATTAGAGCTGAGGATATTCCCAAGACAGCTTTTTCCACCAGATACGGACTTTTTGAATATCTGGTCATGTCTTTCGGGCTAACCAATGCCCCTGCTCATTTCATGTACCTCATGAACTCGGTATTCATGCCCGAGCTAGATAAGTTTGTCATTGTTTTCATCGACGACATTCTTATATTTTCCAAGAATGAAGAAGAGCATGCAGAGCATCTCCGCATTGTGCTTCAGCGCCTGCGGGAGCACAAGCTGTATGCCAAATTTAGCAAATGCGATTTTTGGCTCAAGGAAGTCCAGTTCTTGGGCCACATCATCTCGGACAAAGGGATTTCTGTTGATCCTAGCAAGATTCAGGATGTCCTGGATTGGCAGACTCCTACCTCTGTTCCTGAGATTCGAAGTTTTCTTGGGCTAGCAGGATATTATCGCCGGTTTGTACCGGAGTTCTCAAAAATTGCTAGGCCCATGACCGAATTACTCAAGAAAGGAGTGAGATTTAGTTGGGGCAACAATTGTGAGCAGGCTTTCCAGACCTTGAGAAGACTTCTGACGTCTGCTCCTGTCCTGGCTCAGCCAGATATCACTCGACCATTTGATGTTTATTGTGATGCATCAGGTATGAGTTTTGGCTGCATTCTCATTTCCGCCTTTGACTTAGCCAGGTATGATTCTGGCCTTGATGTTTGTATGTGATGCATTAGGTACGGGCCTTGGCTGCGTCCTTATGCAAGATCAGCGGGTGATAGCTTATGCTTCCAGAGCACTTAGGCGACACGAAGAGAATTATGCCACTCATGATTTGGAATTGGCAGCAGTGGTGCATGCGCTGAAGTTTTGGCGTCATTATCTTCTGGGTAATCCTGTGCATATATACTCCGACCACAAGAGTCTAAAGTATATTTTTACTCAGAATGAGCTAAACTTGCGCCAGAGACGGTGGTTGGAATTGATTAAGGATTATGATCTGGAAATCCACTATCACCCGGGCAAAGCTAATGTGGTAGCAGATGCATTGAGCAGAAAGGCAAGTTGCAACTGTATCTCAGTAACCCCTATGCATGCAACTCTATGCCAAGAGATGGAGAAGCTGAATTTGGCTATAGTAGCGGAGGGTACACTTACTCATATTACCCTCACTCCAACACTGCGGGATCAAATTATTGCCGCTCAAAGAGATAATATTGGCATGGAAAGGATTAGGCAGAGGCTCATGGAAAGGGACCCTCGTGTGGCATGTTTTCAGCTAGATGGCGAGGGTGTGCTATGGTTTAAGAACCGGCTGGTGGTACCTAAGGATTTAGAACTCCGGAAACAAATTCTTGATGAGGCTCACCTCTCTAGGTATTCTATCCATCCTGGCAGCAACAAGATGTATCAGGATCTGAAACAGCGGTTTTGGTGGACAAGGATGAAGCGGGAAATCGCAAGTTATGTGTCAGAATGTGACACCTGTCGGAGGGTTAAGGATAGCCACTTGAGATCAGCCGGCCCCTTGCAGCCATTGAGTATTCCATCCTGGAAGTGGGAAGACATTAGTATGGATTTCATCGTCGGTCTACCCAAAACTACCAAGGGGTATGACTCGATATGGGTTATTGTAGATCGTCTCACCAAGTCGGCCCATTTTCTACCGGTAAAGACCACACATGCGGCGAAGCAATACGCTCAGCTATATATAGATCGCATTGTGAGTCTTCATGGAATTCCAAAAACAATCATTTCAGACCGGGGTGCTCAGTTCATTGCCCGGTTTTGGGAGCACTTTCATGCCGCCCTCGGCACTCGGCTCCTCCGCAGCTCGGCTTATCATCCCCAGACTGACGGTCAGACAGAGAGAATAAACCAAATATTAGAGGACATGCTTAGGGCTTGCGTGCTCACCTACAGTCAGAAATGGGATGAGTGCTTGCCATTGGCCGAGTTTGCTTATAACAACAGTTATCAAGAAAGCATCAAGATGGCTCCATTTACGGCCTTATATGGACGGAAATGCAGAACGCCTTTGAATTGGTCAGAAGCGGGGGAGAGAACTTTCTTTGGGCCCGATATGGTGAATGAAGCAGAAGAGCAGGTTCGGGTCATTCAGGAAAATTTGAAGATTGCCCAATCCCGACAAAAGAGTTATGCGGACAAAAAGCAGTCAATCCACCCTGTTTCTAGTGGGGGATCATGTCTATCTGCGGGTATCTCCAATGAAGGGGGTTCAACGGTTCGGGGTGAAAGGAAAGCTCGCACCTCGTTATGTTGGGCCTTTTCTTATTGTTGAGCAATGTGGGCCAGTGGCATACCGTTTGGAGCTTCCTGCCCACTTATCCGCGGTTCATAATATATTCCACGTATCTCAGCTCAGGAAATGCCTCCGTGTTCCAGAGAAGGTGTTTGACATTGAGAAACTACAAGTGGAACCCGATCTTGTCTATCCCGAATACCCAATCAAAATCGTTGATCACAAAACCAGGGTCACTCGGAATCAAACCAGTGTTTTCTATAAAGTGCAATGGAGCAACCACTCCGAGCGGGAAGCTACTTGGGAGACGGAGGAATTTGTTCAGGCTAAATGTCCGGAATTGCTACAAGTCTATCGAGGTACACACCAATTTATAACTCTCACTTTAGCTATTCCTTAAATCTCGGGGCGAGATTTCTTTTAGGGGGTAGGATTGTAACAACCACCACGCGGACAGTCCGCGAGGCATCGCCAGATATTTATCTGGACGGATGTGGGACCCGCTGGTCAGATCTCTCTTCCTCCTCATTTCGTCCAGAACCGAGCGACTCTAGACCGCTCGCCTCGACGTCGCCCTCTCCCCTCGATCTCCCTTCTCCGGCCATCCTAACTCGATTCCTTGCGCGAGTACCTTCCCTAGCCCCTCCTCCACTTTCCCAAACCTCCAGACCGGCTCCTCACGGCCGGAATCCTTCCCACCACCGCCGGACGCCATTGGAGGCGTTGAAGCTCAGTTCCACCGCTGATCCGCCTCTCCGGTCGCCCTCCACTCGAACCGACCGCGGGAATGGATTCGTGGTGAGTTTCTTATGCTTCCCAGCCTTTTTCCCCTTCCATGGCGTGTCGGCGGCGCCGGAGCACGGCCTCCGCCGTCGCCGCCACCCTTGCTGCCGCCTAGGGCGAAGGTCAGAAATTAGTTATCGCAGGACGGTCCGCCTGGGAGGCGCGGACGGTCCGCCGGTCAGGTTAGTTTTGTCAAGAGACGATGTTGCCTCTGGTTGTTTTTGCAAGATTGACTGCGGACAGTCCGCTATCGGGGAGCGGACGGTCCGCCATTGAGGCTCAAATTTGTTCCAGAGACGATGTCGTCTCTGGAGGTTCGCAGGGGTGAACTGCGGACGGTCCGCTACTAGGGCGCGGACAGTCCGCAGTAGAGTCTAGGAAATTGTCCAGAGACGTTTTCGTCTCTGGTGGGTTGAGTACTTGAACTGCGGACGGTCCGCCAGGGGTGGCCGGACAGTCCGCAGGTAAAATGGGAAAAAGTTCCAGAGACGTTGTTGCCTCTGCTGGGTTGGTAGGATAGTGCGGCGGACAGTCCGCCACTCGGGCGCGGACAGTCCGCAGGGTGTTTCAGTTAAAGTAAACTAGTTACATTCTTGGGCTGCACTCATTTAATTCATATGCATACGTGTAGCATCCGCATCTGAGGGAGCCGTCTTTGAGGTGATCGCGGCACCACAAGAGCAAACGACGCAAGCTCAAGAGGAGGGGTGTGAGCACCCGGCCCAAGGCCCGTCTGGCCCCAGTGTTGAGCAGCAGGCGCAAGGCAAGCCCCGGTGCACATCCTAGTATTTTAAATTAAGACACCTATGTATGTTTCTATTACTTGTGCATTAAGTTCAGGAATTGTTTGGAACCCTAGTTGCATGATTCCTAGGATTCCCCGAGTTATACTAGCATGTATAGGACGATAGTTGTGCTAAGCTTAATGTTACCGGTAGAAGACGAGTGGTCTCCTGCACTCGCGAGATGTAGGATGTTAGGAGTCGAGTAATTTCCGGTTACTCGCGAGATACGTTATTATCTTTATATAATTCAGTATATGAGCTTGGTTTCGAAATGAACATGGAAATGTGAGACCGGGCGGGGATGATGGATAGGTATGGCAGCAGGACAGGGTTCCTGGGTGTCTTAGCCCCGTCTGTGTCGATTAAGGACCGGTGGATGTGGCAGTGCTGATCGGGGATTGAACTGTACTAACCGCATGCCGGGAGTAGGAGGTAGTCGAAACCGGTAAGCCGAGTACTGCCTTGCTTCGAAAGTACAGGAACCCGCACCCAACTCCTGGGGCGAGTCGAGTAGTCGCGGAGAATTGGGATGCATGTGTTTACTTTTGGTGGTCTCACGTTGAGCTCGGCTGACCATATGTCGTTGGGCTGGTTCCTGTAGTTCGAGGCGGGGAGGGGAATGGTTGGTATGTATAGTCCAACGGGGCAAATACGTGCCGTGTTGGTTAGGTCCACCTTGCAAGGTTAAATCGGATCGATTCGCCGTGTCTCGCGGTTATGAGGGCCTTGGTCTCTTTGTCACACCGTAGCAAAAATGTAGAACATGAGTTAGGTATGTTTATATAAAATATTGAGCTCATCGAATTATTTTGCTTGCATCACCATGTTTGCTATAGTAGGTCTTTGCGAATATGAGATGAGAGTTAATTTATTTAGAATCTGAAGCTAAAATAATGAAAGTAAGGAATTACTTTAGTTGCTTTTTCTGCAAAATAACCACCAGCCAAAAGCCTTGCATGTCTAGCTATGTGGGCTAAGTTATACCCACTGGTCGGGTAAGCCTTGCTGAGTATTAGAATACTCAGGGTTTGTTGCCAACATTATTTCAGGGCACGCAGACGTAGACTTCTGTCCCTGCTGCGCCAAGTTCATCCGCCGGGATGCAGAGGGATGGGTGGTCGTGGAGCCGGACGTTTAGTTAGGGATCTCTCTAGGGCTCACTTTTGGTAGCTGTAGGCCCGTTCCTCTAGACGAGCCAGGATTTCAGTATTGTAGAGTTTGTGAAGTATGTATTTATTCAAACTCGGTTTGTAAAACTTAAGGTCAAGTTCTATGTATATTTGTTGTATATTCAAATATGTGTCGTGCTTGTACCATCTGCGCCCACCTTCGCGTGGGACTATCGGTGATGTTTCGATCGGGGCGTGGGTTGAGAAAGGATCGCCAAATTAAACCATTAAGCTAATGAGCCCGATGTGTTCAAATGACGGCCATTACGCTTAATTAGAGTTTTAATTTGGCGGTTCCGTCACATTTACCTTGGGTCAGAAGAAGAGAAGCAAGCAACAGTGACATAGTGTATTTTATGCCCAGACATTGCATTGGAGAAAAATGAACTAATGTCAATTTGCAGAATAAAAAACATTGATTAGATGTACCTGAGAATCGACATTAATTACATGAGGAGCTTCCAGGCAAGCCTCAAACTGGACACCAAGTTCAGATGCAAATGAACCCATTGGTGAAAGTGTGCTGCAGATACATGTAGTTTAAGAGCTGTAAATTATCTGACACTGGAGAGAACTATCATAGGAAATTTCAGAGAACCTCAATTGTGGCATAATATGATAATAAATGAATTTTTGGTTTGTGAGATGTCTATCTTGATGGGCCATGTGTCTAAAAGGTACTGAAAAGCCTTTACACTAGTCCACATAATACTGAAAACCCTGTCTTCAGACAAGTTCCAGTTGGCAGAAATCTGCATGATGTTAATGCTTTAATGTTGGGACTTACTCATAGGAGTTATACGTGTTCCAGAAAGAAAAAAAAACTACTCAAGCAAGTTACTGGCAGTCACTGACTAATTCGTCCCCTTTCCCATGAACAATGCAAAAGAAATGTTCAGTTATACTGTCAAAACCATGAACGATGCAGGATTGATGTATTTGGAGTAGCTACCATCAGCATGTCTAGTTCATCTTCTATGTTTTTTTTCTTTTCCTAGTTTCATTCACCATCTGATCGGATATCTGCTTCTTAACAGGGCCGTATTACTAAAGTCAAATTAAAGCATTTTAACATCCGAAGTGGGAAAAGGACTGAGCAGACTTACCCAGATGTCAGAATTACTGAAAGTGTTAAATCCGCAATTTCTCGAAAGACAACAGCAGGATTGAGACACCATAAACTCATTGTGCATTTTGAAGAAATTTCATCCTTGCCTGCGAATGGTTCAAAAGTCATGTGATGAAATTAGAAATATTGCTCTTGAATTAATGGAATAGAACTGACAGCATACAAAGAATTAATGGATTATATTAAAGTAAGCAACCAGGTTTGTGATTTGAATAACAATGCCACTAATGGCTCTTTTACAACACCTAAAGTGCACAACCTGGAGGATTAAATATTTTACTCAATGTCTTATCAGTTATCACTGTACTCATGTTATCATGAAAGATTTACCTGGGTTCTAAGATTGTTTCTTGATTTAGATTAAGGATATAAATGACTTATTACCTTCCTTTTTAACAAAACGCTGCAAAGCAAGTTGATAATCACATGAATTACGCCCATTATTAGCAAAAAAATAGCTCAATGAAGAGAATAGACCTGCAAAAGATTGAATAACATCATTGGGTTACTAAGTGTGTACTCAAGATGAATGAAATAAAGTAGTTGCCAGTCTACTACTTACTCTCTAGTTTCATAGCACGACCACCACTTAAGTGTGATCCATCTGATTCGGTATCAGAAGCAGCTTTAACTGCCTAAAGAAAGAATATGAATATCAGTATATAAGTTGAGAGTCTGAACGTTTCACATCCGCACCAATATAGATTAATATATGCAAGAGCAACTGCACTGCGATATTTGAAATAAAAGCACCTTTGTTGCACATTCTTGCAATACCGAGAAGTGTGTTGAAGTAATACCAGCCCACTCGAGTTCTTTCATAGCCTTTTCACCAGTCCAACTGAAGATTACAGAAGGTTAAGTGCACTGTAGGTAGGAAAAACATACAGTGCTGCACTATATGTGAATGTCACACCAACACTCCTGTAATGTAGTGGTAAGCTTCCCAGTTGAGGAAGACACCAACTAGGGTTCAAACTTCAAATCCTGGTGGTAGCAAAAAAAGAATAATAATGAAAACGCTGGCAACCCAAAATATAGTGGTAGGGCGCCGGCCTGTGGCACCTGTGGTTGGTTTGGACCCTCCTACCAGGGGTAGTTGCAATGGTCGCTAACACAGTGGGTTGTGGTCGGCCCAGGTTACCATGCAGCCCTATAGGGTGAAGCCAGGGTTTCGGAGGTTTTCTCAGCCGGCTTGGCTGAGGTTTCTTAATGCAATGCCGTGGGGGCGGTCTTTCCCCTGCCGGTCGAGTTTTTTTTAATATATATGTGAATGCCACTTCATACATGGCTCAATAAATAGTAAACAATAAATCATATAAGAACCAGGAAATGAGTCACATGCTACGTACTATAAAGCTGGATGTCCAAACTCGTGATTCTGCAGATTATCCTCCCGCTCAGAAATCCAACCAATAAGACCCTGCAATAGTACTAAAAGCTTAGGTCTAGGAATAATGTTAGTACTAACTAATAAAATTATCCTTACTTTTACTGGAAAAGAAAAAACAGTAGGGCTTCTCTTCTCTTCTGAGAGGTACCTGAATAACATCATGTAGGGGTTGGTATATCATTGCAACAGCCTCATCAGTGGCCAAGTTTTGTAGTTCTGCCTGCAACACTTTGCCAGAGTCAATTTTAGCATGCTTTTAAACTTTAACGGAAAATGAATTTCGACTGAGATTTTTGCGGTTGATTTACAGTAAAGTGATTCTTCATCGACATCAACACTTCCAGCATCACGTGCTGTATCTTCTATGTTGCTGCAAAATGAGGATGCAAGATGAAGACAAATAAGCAGGGTCGCCATTTTGTCACTACATGCCTAAAACCACTCTGAAGGGAAATATTGAGAGCCAATCACATAAAAAGGCGCGCACAAGAAGTCAAGAACCATTCCAATTTAATTGAGGAAACGAAATCAACAAGTAATTGATTATCCAAAAGAGTCATAGAAGTGAAATCTTACTGTGCCTCATCAAGAATAATGACTGAGCCACTGATATCAATGTCCATTGCCCTCCTGACAACCGGACTAATCAGGTAGTTATATGGGCAGAAAACCAGCTGTGCTGCTTCTGCCATGTGTTGTGCAGCAAAGTATGGGCATCCTGCCAATAATGGAATTGTAGATAATTGAAGGGGAATCAGCAAGGACCATATAAAACTATCAGGTGGAAACTAAAGAGACATGTACCCTTCACTTTCCGTCCAACCCTGACAAGGTCCTCAATATCATGAACTTCATAGCAGCCACCAATCTGAAGGGATGGATGTCGACTTAGTTTTTGAGCATTCCTGCACGTTTAACTCATAGCATTAGCATTTAAAGAGGAAAAGATGCTCTCCCGGCAAACTATATGTTCTGACATTTAGAAGATAGGAAAGCTCACTTGAATTCTGAGCATGAGGAACCTTGAACATTGTCGTCTAGCAGCAACTTGCTGATGAGAGAAAAACTCAATTAGAAGTTAGGTTCCTAATGTGAATGCAAAAGGTTTGAAAGAGATGCTGTTTTATGTTAATTACCATTGCTCATCAATGTTGTCACTCATGCAAGCAAGCTTATTTACGCAGTAATGCTTCCTTGAGGCCTGCTTTGACAGAGTACAGACTCATCATTATGAACCACAAATGGAAACAGACAATGTTGTTGTCGCCCCAGAACAACTATCAGTTACCATTAGAAATCTAGTTCAAACAACATGCGTTTGAACTACACGTTCTCTATCTTAACAGAGAAAAAGGCAAGAAACAAATTCAGATGGAACAAGGATTACCAAGATGGCCATGCGCACTCGGTACGACGTCTTGCGGTACTCCCGGACAACCTGGGTTATCTGCGCGTGCGTCCGCCTTCAGAAATACAACCAACAAAGAAATCAGAGTCGAAATCGTCCACGGCCCTCATCAATCGAAGTCACAAAGCAGAAATCCTACGTCGCGTAATAGATGGTCGGAGCGTTCTTTTTCTTGGCCGCCTTCACCGGGACGACTGAACAATCAAGAACCCCCAAAAGGGAAAATGAGCAAACGACAAGCCACGGATTACCAAGAAAGATTGGTCCAAGAACCGCCAAAGGAATTGAAGAGAGAGGAAATGGGGAGCGAGGCGCACCCGGCGTCGCCTGCGGCTGGGTATCGTCGGCGACAAATCCTCCGCCGTGGAGGAACGGGTCGGGGGGAGTGGCGGGCGCGGTGGGTGGGGAGCGGAGCGGGTAGTGCCGCTGCCAGGCGAGCGCGGAGCAGAGGAGGGAGAGCGACTTGCCGGTGCCGGTTGGAGACTCTAGGAGCGCGTGCGACTGCCCCTGCCGCCGCGCGCGGTCGAGCGTGGCGATGACCCGCCCCATGAACGCCAGCTGTGTCCCGTAGGGCTTGTAGGGGAACTCCACCGGCACGCCGGCCACATGGTACACGCCTCCGTCGGCCCGCGCTCGCGGGGCGGGAGGCGCCGATGCCGACGGCGAGACGAAGTCGTCGGCGTCGGGGCTGGCCATGGCGGCGGCGCCCATCGGAGGGTGGCTGAGAGGATTTGGGCGGTGGGTTGGGCGGGAGGAATTGGGGGGAAATGCGAAGCTAAATGCTGCTCGAAAAGTCGCCCCGCGCCACCCTGGTGTATATGATACGTTTCGCGAGATGATGAGCTTGTGCTCGTGGGCTAATATTCGTTAGGCCCAACAGTATCTTCTGAAGGGATTTGGCCCATGGCTCAGGCGAGACAACGGTTCGGTCAGATTCAGATGGCCCAAGTGCGCTGAGCTTCTGCTGCATACTGCATTTACCATGGTCGCTTCGCATGATTGGTAACGCTCAGCGTGGCAGCGTCCTGCCAGTGTCAACACACCCTGCAGTACATGCATTATGTTTGGGCAAAATACTCGAAACCTAAATCCCAAACACGAAAAACCGGAGCCTGAAAAACCCGAACACTAATTCGGGTTTCAACCCACAGTACCCGAAATTATTATGGATAATTCGAATTTCAAATCACGGTACCCGAAAAACCCGAATAGCAGCCCAACTCAAACATTTTCACTCAGCACATTCCATGCATGTTGCTAAGCTTGAAGAAGTCACTTCTGGAGAGTGAATTCACAGTGCAATTCGTTACTGTTTGCAAAAATGCAGAAAAGGCTGTGCACTTTGGCAGTGCTCGTTGGATTGAAGGGCGACAGTAAAGTTTCAGCGGAAAACATCTATTTGTAGTATCAACATATTTTAGTGATTCCACAATTTGTTTTTTCAGCAATTTGCAAAAGCAATTTAATCGCGATGCTAAAACCATTGGTACATTTGCGCCCTGCTTGCTCGCCATATGCGCACAGAAGTCAAAAGATCACAGCACAGTGACTATCTCGGACAGAGGAGGACAAACAACGCAGGTCAACAAAGATATCGCACCCAACTCAACTCTTAACCGTCATGAATGGTATGCATTGATATAACAAACCAGAATGTACACAGTTTACAACAACGCCAAGGCAAATCCCAGTCGCCTCTCAGGTGATGATGGGCGCCGTTTTATCTCCTCATCAGGAAGGAATGTCTATCATATGTACAATGGTACTACAGCACAGTGGAATTCCACTCCCTTCTCTACAAACTGTACAAATCACGCTCCCGTTTATCTGACTTCAACCATTCGATATGTTCCTACAGCTACAGGCCACGGTGCAGCTTTCTCAGTTGTTTGAGGCGCATCTGAGCACGCTCAAGGCTGGGCCCTTGGTGCGCCAAGCCGTGCCATGTCTCCGCCTGCCTTCCGCTCAGCATTTGGTGCCTCACCAGCTCGCCGTGGAGGGATGCGACGTTCACTATAGGCACTGTGGTCGGGCGCCCATGAGCACACTGCAAGAGAGGGTTTTATTCAGCGGAGGAAAGGTTCTTTCCATAACAGGAACACAGAGTAACAGCGGAAATAAGAAACCGAGCAGCCAACCGTCCTTACCTGGAAGCATAGGGATGTTGCTTTCAGCTCTTCAATAATCAGACAGCATTCGGATGGTAGCAAGGGGTCACCAAACATGATCGCCCCTACAGTAAGCCAAGAAGAAACATCAACAAGCCATGTTTTATCGAAGTGTGATACACAGAAATGCTTGCACTATGGACAACTATATCTATATGGGGCAAATAAGTAGTAACCTCTGCAAGCTTTGAAGTTAAGAATACGGAGAACTGCTGGGGGCATTGCTGATGACCCATCAGTCTCATCAAGCTGGAAAAGACAGTAATAGGTAACATGACTAAAGGTTAATCAACTAAATGTAATAAAATATCCACATACATTTTTTTTATTACAGATAGAATAAGATGAAAAATCTGAGGCTCATTCACTTGCAGAGGTATTTTTTGCAAGTGAGGAATTTAAGTTGCACATGATAACATAGTGGTTACCTGCTGGATAAACTCCATGAGATCTTTCCCTGTCAAATTGACACCCAAAATACATGGAACCTGTGTAGCACAGATTATGTTTAGCATACATGAACTATTGAACGCGGCATATGATTTACCTAACAAGGCTCAATCAGATACTTGGTTGTAACACCATTTTCGTATATAACTCCACAGAAATGAGAAGATCTGGGTTTGAAATTCATATATTTCTTGTAAATATTTGACATGAACCTTTGAAGATCTCGGTTCACCATTCCGTCTCATTCTTGTCATTACTATGTGTACAATTACAGATATCAAACAACTTATATAATGTTCGATGACCTACATGTTTAAAAAAACAAATAATAAAAAAGAATACAAATCTATAAACCATGTTCAGCATATTAAAGGAAAACATGTACATAGCAGCATTGATTCCAAACAAGTTAAATGGTACGGCAGAAGCAAGGGTGTTCCTTACAGCAACAAGAGTAACAAGACGGGTTTGTCTCCTCAGAATATTCATGTTCCTGAAATATACAAAGCAAATGATCAAATGACAGACATACATTTGATTCCATATATATGAGGTGAATGGCTTTTCGACTTCATGGAAAAAAAAACTCCCCCAAAACCAAATGCTAGTCAAGCACCTACTTTTTGAATGATTCAGAGGAATTGCTACCACTGCTGATGATCCAGCCCCATTTCCGAATCTGCTCAGCATACTTCTGGAATAATTGAAACCCAGTCTCAGGGAGAGACTGAATTTTTTTTTGGCGAGTGCAGTATTGAACGCAGCATATTAGCATTGAAACAAGTTCACAAATGCAATATTAACATAATGCATCGGATGCTGACTAACAAACATGACGTACTAATTCCTCCTCAGAGTCCAAGTAAGTGACAACATGGCCTTCTTCTGATAAAACCTGCACGATCACTATATGAGTATGAAAGAGTAAAATATTTTTGTTCTTGGCCACTGTAATATTAACAACCTTTCTACGAAGCTCCTCTAAACGTATCCTTTCATCAGCTGCATGCTGTATAATAGTAAAACAAGAGGACGTAAGTACATGGCTTGCTATGTATTTTGAAAAATAAAAGCATTTCATCAGCAGCTCAGCACATGTATTACCTACTTCTGAATGAACATGAACATAAGAAATGCATGTTCCACATTTTGGCATAGATATATAATCGAAATGCTTTAGGGCATATTTTAGATACTGTTTTAAAAGGTTTAAGTATTTCCTTTTAAGAAGTTGAATTTACATCAGTACTAGTAAACTGACTAAAAGGTTTACTAAATAAAAAGAAATAAGCAACTGGTAGAGAGCATGAGCATTGGCGCATGATTTGACTGCTCCAAATGCAGCAACAAGAAAAATATTTTGTATTGCCATAACATGATTGTTCCAGCCAAAACAACAAGAATAAATAGTGTGCTAGTATCTATTACCATGGTACCAGGCCCCTTAAAAATGAAGGTACAAACGGGGAACCTAATCCCCTTGCAAAAATGAGAAAAAGTGAACCTGATCAACAAGGAGGATAGTTTCCCCAGATATCACAGGAATAAATTTCTTGTCCAGCTGCAATAAGACCCTTGCCTCCTCAAAGCAGTTCTTGTCAACACATTCAGGAACTAGCGAGTTACAAGAGAGATGCAAGGTCCCAGAAGAAATGCTAAGTACATCATCATAGCATTCAAAAGGACCATGCGGCATGTTTGAAGCCTGCATAGGGAGGTAAAGCAGTAAGAACATAACAAGATGCACAATAGCAAGGACATATACAACCTCTATGTGAGTATCCCAATTTCAATGCATGCTTAACTGTATGCTGGCCAGAGTCATCTCGCCATTTAGTTATCTGAGCAGGTGAATCCTCAAGCCCATCAGAACATGCATCTCCAAATTTCACAAATCCATTCGAGCTGACCCAAACAAGATAAGTGTATAATAACAGGCTTAGAGAGATATGTTCAAGTACTAAAGGTATATCAAGGAAAATAGGCCAGATGAGCTTACCTGAAACTTAAGTCTGGAAATTCACCGCTATCAGTCTCAGGAACAGGCTGGGTTGAACTCATACGTGAGATATCCACAGGTGTAGTAGATGCATTGCCTACATTTGATTAGAAGATGTAAAGTTAACCCTCATATAAATGCAATTCAAAAGGGGCAATGGTTGTAGGATGTACCTTCAGGGCTGTTAGTGCAGATACCTTTATCGCCATCTATGGCCAATTTGCTCAGTAGCTCATTTAATCGAGAGAATTTCTGTTTCACTCTATAAAATGGTGGAGCAGAATGACACCTAGATCTACTGCCCTTGGAAGGCCTGGATCTCTGGTCCAGTCCAAGGTTGCGTTGATTCAGCAGATCTTTAGCAAGTGAGTTGGCATTTGCCATATTAAAAGAAGGGACGTTCAAATGGCAACCATTATCATTTCTCTCGGGAGAAATATCAACTGAAAATCTTGTGTCAAATTTTGATTTCCACATTATCAGGTCATCTTCAGAACCAAACTGGTCAGTTGAACCACAATCCTTATTGAAGTAATTAAGCGGCTGTATTGCCCTGTCAAAGTTATCCAAATTTTTAGTTCCTTCACATATCATTGATGAAACATTGCTAAATCTGTCCAAGGCAAATCTAACATCGCTGTCAATATTTTCACAGTTCCAAGAACCAAAGCTTTTATCTGATTTCTTGTGAAGTATCCAGCCAGTCCTTGCACGACTGCAAGGTGTATCATCCAATGAGGATAGATGTGAAAAATGATGGGAAGTATCCCCAATGCAGGACCTATCCATCAAGTCACTGTTCCACACAGCATGAATATCAGGGAAGTTCATCTGGCTTACAGTATCAGCTTCAAGGCCTTCAACACATCCAGTTGCAGTCCCTAACTTCTTATTGATGCTGCACTTTCTCAAAACTCTACAGAAGCTCCTGGAGGTGTTAACATCATTATGATAAAATCCATCACTGAACTGTAACATATCGGGGAAAGAAATATTAGTAATTGTATCTGTAGCTTCATTGAGTAGGCAATCCCCATTTGTTTTATCAAACTCAACACAGGATCCATCCCAGCCAGATGTGAATGCCTTTACGTTTGTTTGATTTTGCACCAAATCAGACCTCAATTTGTCTGACCTATTGAAAGACCCAAAGCAAGGTTCTCGTATTTCAACTTCTGAACCAATCAACTCAGATTCTTGTTTGTGAGCTAAAAAACCTTCAGTTGGTATGTCCTCCAACATCCCAAAATTACCAGAATATGCACACTCATGGAATATACCTTCTGTCCTTTGCCTTTTCCGACCAGTTGGGTTAACACTTGAAAGATCAGCATCTAACTGGGAAGGACCATCCTCTAACCAGCGATAATTGATTCTTTCAGGAGATTGCATTACCTTATACCCTAACTTGTAATCAATACTGGCAACATTGTCAGTGAGCCAGGGTGAATTAGTGACCTGTCCAGAAAAAGAGACATGCTGTATGGATGGCTCCATATCAAAAGAAAAGCAGCGTGAGTCTTTCTGTAATCCTGTGGCACTCATATCACTGTTGATATCTCTGACTGCATTCTTCTGCTGAGTGTTTTGGAAGTTAGCGTACTCTTCATTGTTCTGCACATTATGATGCCTTAGGAGTCCCTTATTCAATTTCACTGCAACAGCACCATATGAAAAAAGCTCAGAAGCTTAACAGATCAAAGAGACAAAAAAAAATGTGAAGTATGTTCACCAAGTCACCAACCATCATTTTTTAGAGGCACACTGGTACCGCCAGCGCAAACTCCATCAGCTAATGGAAAAGGGTACAATGATAACGCCTTCAGACCAATAATTATTTATTCACAAAGCCATAAGCAAGGGACACTGAGGTCTCATTGTCTCACCTTTTGGTGATTGCAGTGCATTCTTCTTCCAGTAGTTTGTGATAGTTTGTTCAAAGAAAAGCAAGACGGTTTGCCAATCCTAGAGGTGGGAAGAAGGGGGAGATTAAATAGCCAAATATAACACTGTAAATAATTTAGAGATGAAACAAGTAACATCATGTTTCTGAATTACTACAAACAAGGAAGATCAAAACCATAGTCATAGTGAGTCACCTTGAATTCCACGATGGTTTTTGTAGGCTCAAAATGTAGATCGTAGCTAGATCTAGGACAGCAAATGTTCAGTAGAAAAGCAGGGTATATATCAGTCTTCTGCCTCTTCCTGCTCTGAACATCAATTTCTTCATTTGTCCTCATAATGGAAGATTGAAAACTAGACGCCAGATTATTGAGCATATTATGAATCGGGTTTCTATTCACGAATCTTGAGTTGATGTCTTTCGAAAGTCAAGGATGTTTCCAAGAATTTGGAAGATAGTAAATAAAAGTAGATAACGGCAAATTGACGAGGATACACAAGTATTGAAAATCCTGAAAATGAGAATTGAACTTTGCTGAAAATACTTTATCAAAATAGTACTTCATAGCTTAAATAATGGACCTTACCTTCGTACGAAACACATCTGCAGGTCCAGATATATGCCCTGAAAGAACCCAGCTCTGGTCAGAGGCAGATATCTCATGGAGACATCTGGAGACATCATCCCCAAAACTTTTTGATATAAGGGGCAAAGGGGATGATGAAAAAGCTGTGTTTAGCAATTCATCTTCGCTGCATTAATGAAACAGGCATGTCAATATGTTTAGTACAAGAAAAATCATAACCAACCTTAGCACAACACACAACCTGTCAATGTCAAGGAGTCTGATTGAAATCTGTGGATGAATAAGCGCAATTTGCAGGACACACTTCTTCACATGATGTAATTCTCTTTTCTCACTACAAAATATGATATGGGGAAATATTAATCAAATGATCTATTGAACAGAGCTGTGAATAAGAAGAGACATATGCGTATGAATAGTAGTAATAATTATCACATGCCTAGATTGCATTTGTTTCCTCCGTACTGGTTGATTGTAAAAAAGCTCCTGAACAACAACTGCGAAGAAGAAAGGCCTGATAATAGCTCAAATAACACAGGAGAAATATAACACACATGACTGGGGTCTTGGATAGACCGTTAAATCTCACTCTTCACATGTATTATGTATATATAGACACTGCATTGTTTCCAGAAGATAAGTAGAACAAATACCTGTGGTGCCAACCATTTCCCTCTTGTCATCTATTCCCAGATGTAAGCATTTAGATCCCTGTGCGATTGTCAGAAGAATTCAGATGGACTAACCATGGATAATCAAGATAGTGTACATCATTAAAGAAGCTCAGTGGTGGTGCCTTTATTATCTTGCAATATGAATTTGGTCTCCCACGAGCTTTCGTCCTGACTTCAACCACAGAGATATCAGAAAGTGATGCGAGTGCTTCTCCATTTAGTCCAAAACTTCTAGGACTAAGTTCCTTGTCCTCCATCACATTATGAAATTTGGATGTTGCTGTTATGGCAGAAGCGAATTATTAATCATTAGCACAGTTAGAACCACAATTGAGTATATTTATTCTTTCAAAACCTACACATGTTTCAGGTAAGTAAAATGGACCTATACTTAATTAAAATGAATAGCATAATCAATTTTAACAATGATGGCAGGGGTCCCTGATTGTTAAATAAATAGGTACAGTACTTCTTAAATAAACAACAACATGAATGTCATTTTCATTATTATGTCCTAAGCAAATCAATAACTCCATATTCTACATCTGGCATAAGTGAATAAGATGAACATCCAGAAAACCATTTCTTTATGTTGCATCGCTTGCAACAATGCAAAGTAAAATGACAAAAACAGTACCATCAACAGGAAAACTGGAAAAGACATGCAAATAAATAACAATAATTCTGGCTTACTATATTTTTCTCCCAAGAGAACCAATTCATCTCGTGTAATACCACAACCTGCGATTTGTACAATATTGCAATAATTTTTTTAAAATGATAACCTCTTCAAGATTTTTTCGCCAAAAAGAAACAGAGAGAGAGATATAGCATAAGTGCATACCATCATCTTCCACTTTTACATAACATGCTCTGATGTTTATTGCAATGTCAATCTGAAATTGGTACAAAGTATATTAATGATAACACACAACACAGAAGATATCACCATATATTATATGTTACTTATTATTCCTTTTCCATATTGGAAAGCAATACCTTGCTCGCATTGGCATCAATGCTATTATATATCAACTCCTCAACAACCCTTGGCAGGTCAGACAGAACAACGCTTGAACGCAACGAGCTATGAACGCTCTCCGGCAAGCGCTTTATGGTCTGCATTTACTCATACTGGGAAAAGAATATGCTGAAACAGGAAAATGCCCAATGATCAAACATATGCAAGGAGAATAAACAGGACAGGTAATTTCAAAATTGCAGTGCTATAAGTAGGTTTCTTCAGGAAGGGGGGGGGGCAGCATGGGAAATGGGTGTACACATGTGCACCCGATAGTTTTTTGAAAAGTTTAACATGTGCGGCCCCAGCATAGATTAGGGTTTGGGGTTTTCGATATTGCACAGCAGGAAGGAATGGAATGGACGAACAAGGGTTTTGGGGGCGGATCCAGCATAGGACATGGGTGCACACATATACATTCAATAATTTTTGCAAAAAAAACGAAAATCCATGGTCAGAACCGAATACAAATCGCACACCGTGAGGGGGTTTGGGTGTTCCATTTCGCACAGCAGGGAGGGAAGGGAAGGGAAAGGGCGGACATACCTTGTCGGCCGGCGGAGCGCCGCCCGTCGAAGAGCTGGCAAGGCGGCGCCACTCCCCTGTCGTCGCTCTCGCGCGCTTGGAAAGTGGGAGAGGCCGAGAGAGAGAGGAGCGCCGCACGTCCCGGAGGCCACGAGAAGCCCACAAACGCAGCGGGAGGCAGGTGGCTCGGCTCCCAGGCCGGCGAGGATGACTCGGCCACCAGCCAGACGGGCTCACTTTTTTTTTCCCGAGAGCGGGCGAGGCAATCAGGATGGTGGCGGCGGAGGGGAAGGGGAGGAGGCGAGTCGGTGAGGGGAAGGGGAGGAGGTGGGTCGGCGGTGGGTCGGTAGATGCGGGGAGGCAGCCGCAGGAGTACCAGCCGTCGTCCTACGGCGACCGGATTTGCACCGCCAGGTCGCAGGCTGCCTGACGAACAGGAAGTCGGAACGATCGATCCCAAGAGATTCAGGCGTGCGTGGCTCTTTTCCACACGAGGCGTCGGATCTGCCGAACGCCCACCTGACGCACATTCAGGCCGGGGGCTGCACGGACGGCGTTTTGCAGCCCTCCAGCACCAGATTTTTGGGCTACAACGAAGTTCAGCAAAATAATGACAAACACAATATTTTTTTTGGCTGTATACAAACCACCTGGACTGCTAGTTCTATCATATTCGACCTTTGAAAGCCTTCCCTAAGATCTCATACAGCAAAATCAGACATACACTGACACTGTTAGGCTGGCACACTGTTAAACTGATACAGTGTCAAGCTGGCACAGATGGCATCAGATAGATAGAGGCCGTGTTTAGTTCTTTACGTGTAAAAATTTTGTGTTGGAATTTTATTAATTTAAAGTACTAAATGAAGTCTATTTACAAAACTTTTTGCATAGATGGGTTGTAAATCGCGAGACGAATCTAATGATGCTAATTAATCTATAATTAGCAGTTGGTTACTGTAGCATCACTGTTGTAAATTATAGATTAAATAGGCTCATTAGATTCGTCTCGCGACTTACAGCCCATCCATGCAAAAAAATTTTGTAAATAGACTTCATTTAGTACTCCATACATGTGTCCCAACATTCGATGTGATGTTTTTTTCGCGTTGACGGGTAAAGAGGGCCAGAGCTTTTTCACGAGCAGAGTGGCAGCACGGATGGGCTTGAACCTCACCTCACGTTGTCAGAAAAGGCATATTAGTTCTGAAGATAAAACACCACCAGCAAGCAAGCTCCAATGCGGTGTAGCACGCTGGTTCCGAGCCGACAGGCAGCTTTACAGCGCACAATTGCACGATCCATTCAGTAACTAGTTGAAGAAGCACTACACTACACTTCACTGCATCTTCTCTGCTAAAGGAGAAAGGTTGTTGGCCCTACTAACACACGCAGGTTGACATCGCATTAGCTCTGCACCTCAAACACACCAGTGGAACAGCTGATACATCAGAACACCTGATACCACGAAGAAAGAAGCTGAAGCATCATGCCTCATCAAGCTGCACCAAAAAAAACATAGTTCCTGACTATGTTACATTAAAGTCTGTGGATATCTGCAGTCCCGGTCACAAAGAGTCCTCGATCGTGAGCGTACTTGGTATGTATAAACTTCTGTTGGTTAGACTTCCTCATCTCATCAGATCAATTAAGCCATGGGTGTTTCAAGCACTGCGCAGCAGAAGGCCTGTTCTCCGGTGTAAAATCTAGGATTGGCCGAAGAAAATCAGCAAACCCTCGGGCGTCAGTTTCAGTGAAATTGTACCTTTCAACAAGTAAACAATCCAGGGGCCAGAACTTCAGTCTCCGGATCCTCTTTAAATCACCGTGCCGATCAAAGTAATCCTTGGAACGAGTTCCCGAGGTAGCAATCTGAAAGACAACAAAAATAAAATAAGAGGGAAATTCAGATAGCTCACTAAAGAGGGAATGAGGGAGACTGCTGTGACCTTCCGAGGCATCTTTCCAAGAGTTTCCATCATTAGAGCCAAGTGGTCCTATAGATAGATTACAAAAAAGGCTGATGAATTGTTTGATTGATGATAACAAACATATACAGAAAACTTGATAAACATGACTCAGCATCCGGAGTGGATTGAGCTAGGAGCACAATTGACATAGAATCTTACACATAGAAACTTACATAGGAAAGATGTCAAGTTCACATTAATAGAGCAATTGAGCAGGTATCAGAATAAAGAAGTTTGTACATACAACTAATTATTTTTCAGTTCATTAAACTTAACTTGTCCTAGGCATTACATCCGGCAACTAGAATCGTATCTTTTATCAAAAAAGAAAAGGTCAGTACAGAAAGAACAGCTCATAAGGCCCGTATTTGTGTAACCTTCAATACAATTGCACAAAAATCTAGTTCCTGCTTACAGTCATTATACAAAAGGATTCCAAAAGGTCAGTTCTTTGAATGAAACTGCATACTGTAATGGAGGTTGCTTTTCAAGATCACAATAGAAAGGAAGCCAGAAGTATACTATCACAAGAAAAAATTGTTCAAATAGCAGCATCTCATGGGGCACCTCAAATGTTGCACATCAAAGTTGGTATGTTCATTTAAATACTGCCAGTGTGGACCCTGTAATCTTGTTTCATTTCTACAAAGATTTCAGTAGCTAGGTTGGCAATTATCAGGTTGGGTACATCTTTACACAATTGCAAAGTTGTTGAATTCTGAAGTGGCCCACAATCTGAAGAGTATATTAATGTCAGTGTTATTGTTTAAATGCCCCAAAAGTTGCAAGTGAGTATTTGAAAGTTTGGTGGATGAACACAACAAAAGCTGTAACAGACCATATATGGTGCTGTCTGCAATATAAGCATGAAGAAAAGTTTGTTCCCATGAAACTTGGCAACAAAGAGAATACCACAAGCCCACAATGGTAGTTTAAATATGTGTGGAAACTGTTGATCCTAAGAAACTGGTAAGCACATGCAAACAAACAAAATGTGTTTTTTTTTCTTTTTACCTCATCTTCGCTGCATCCTTCGCAATTCTTGGGAGCAAACAACAAGTCACCAGTGGCAAGCTCAAAGGCTATGCAAGTAAACGACCACATGTCAGCAGAATACGAGTACCCTGAACCGATGATAACCTCCGGAGCTCTGTACTGCCTTGTCTGTATTTCACCAGCAAGCTGCTGATCGCCCCAGCAGGCATTCCCAAAATCGACGATCTTGCACTTCAAGCTAATCCCATCAAGGTTCCTCTCCTTCTCCACTTCAGCTGCAAACCCGCCAAGCGAAACTCGCCTCCGTGAAATCTTTGCCACGGCACGTCTTGCTCTCATTTTTAGCATCTTCTCACTGAAACTGATCACTGTCCTACCATATTGGCTTCCCACAGGCCTATCAAGAATTGGGGTGAACCCCGAGCGCACAGGATCCTTGGCCGGATTAATTGTCGAAACCAGAAGAACATTCTCCGGTTTTAAATCCGTGTGAATGATGCCAAGCTCACTATGCAGGTAGTCAAGGCCGACCAGCAAAGATCGGCAGATTTCCTTCACTCTGCTCAGCCCAACGCCCTTGTTCCGGTTGTACCGTATCAGCCGGAGCAGGCTGTCGCCGAGAAACTCCGTGACCAGGCAGACGTGGTGCCCGTTGGGGCCAACGTGCTTGAAATGGTCTAACAACCGCACGACGCACTTGGAATTCGTCGGGTCTCCTTTCGCTACCGCTGACAGTAGCTCGATTTCGTGGAGAGCTGCGTGTGCGTAATCCCTCGCGCTCTTCTGGATCTTGAGGGCCACAAATCTCTGCCAAATTTGCATTTACAACATCCCAATTAGTAAATTCATTATACATAGACGAGATAAAGGAGGCCGTTGGTCACAAATTGGAAATGAAAATGGGCAGCAGTAGTTGCTGTGAAGGCAAGATACAATCTAAGGGATCAAAAGCACAATTTCGGCCTTAATACGTACTCAAATGCCCGCCAAGTTCTTCTGGAGACGATAAATTAAGCGCAAAAGACAAGGAACGGAACAGGGTTCAAAGGGCAAAGCTGCACTATTTTGGATTCGCGTGACGGCAAGCTTCCAAACAACCTCTACCGAACTCTCCAAAAGCCAAAAGCCACCGGAAACACCGAGCAAGTGCACAAGGTTGCACAAAGAACACGCAAATGGGAAAAAGAAACTATTATCTATCAAGCGAAATAACAAGAAACAAACAGAAAAGGAAAATGAATTAGGGGCAAGCGCCGGCGTGCGTGCGTACGCTGTGGAGGGTGTCGTAGGCGAGCCAGACGGTGGAGAAGTTGCCCCAGCCTAGCTTCCGCTGCGCGACGAACCTCCCGCCGGCGAAGCGGTCCCCGGGCCGGGCCGCGTGGTACCCGCCCTTCCGGTACCCCTCCGTCCCTTCGTCCTCGTCCTCCCCATCCGACGACCCCGAGGAGTAGCTGTAGCCGCCGTTGCCGAACAGCGACGCCATCGGCCGAGACGGGAGCCGGATCACCCCCCGGTCTCCTCCACCACCACCACCTCCCGCGGATTCGAATTCGTGCGGGGAGGAAGGAAGACAGGTTGTGGTCTGTGGGGCTCCGATTTATAAACGCGGGGGGCCTTTTTGCAAATTTCACGCGCTCGTTCCGGTCGGGGAGAGCCGGAGAGGGACAAGTGACCGTTCCGCCACCACCGGGAAAGGAAGGGAAAGGAAAGGCCCCAGATTAATTGTGTGATTAGGGCGCTTTAATCCCCGTGCTAATTGCGTCTCGCGTGTGCGTGTGGCCGTGCCGCGGGTTTGAACCGTGCTGCTTGGCTGACGGCTGGGTCCAGAAACTGGGGGACAACTGGTCAGTGGGCAGCGGGTCGTCTGATCGTCTCGGTCTGGTATCTGTACGAGCCGATGGGCTGTGGTTTTGGGCTGGCTGGCTGGTGATGATGGGCCGGCGCCCGACGGCGCTGGGAGCAGTTGACGACACGGCATCGGCGCCGGTCAATGACGCGAGGCCGGGCAGGTGTGTGCGTGACGTGCGTGACAGTGCACGCCTCCGTGGTAGACATTGTTGGTGGTCGCTTTTAAAACCTGTCCATGGAACAGGCAGACGGCACTGGTAGGTAATTCCGGAGAGAAATTTGCAGCTATCGTTTGTAAGGCCGTGTTTAGATAATGTAAACGCAAAACGTAAAATTTTTGTAAATTGTTTGCATGGTATATTAAATGTAGTTAAAAAATAAATCGCATTACACAAATGGATTGTAAATCGCGAGACGAATCTAATGAGCCTAATTAGGGCGTGAGTAGACACTAAATTGCTACAGTAATGCTACAGTAATGCCTGGAGCAGTCACGTGCCGTGGAGAGGAGAAACGGAGCCGGGGAGGACGGCCGTGGACCCGTGGTGGCGTGCGCGCCTGCGCGTGGCGCCGGAGAGCGATGGACCTTGGCCCGTGGCCGTCCGCGCGGGCTGGATCGTGCCTGGCCCGACGGCGCCTTTTTCTTTTTTTATATTTAAAAAAAATTCAAAAATATATTTTTGTTTCGAAAAATTTCAAAAATATAACCCGATCGTCCGGCCCAAGGGCGACAGGGGTCCTGTCGCCCAAGCAACGGGAGACAGGACCTCAATGTAAATTTTTTTTTGAATTTACAAAGAGGTCCCTGGCTGCCCCCCGGCGACAGACCCCCCCACAGAGCGACAGGGGGTCTCCCACCCTATATAAGCACTGGCCTTCATTCCCTTCTCATTTGAACCAAAAAAATTGCACCAAAAATTCAGAAAAAAAGAGAGGGGTGAGGAGAAAAAAATCGGCGAAGCTCTGCCGAATTGCGCACTTGTGATCTACCGGTAACTTACGTATGAATCCGTTGATATTGTATAACAATTTAATTTAATTAGCGGATTAGCTGAATTAGATTTGGTGATTTAGAACACTCGTTTAGTATTACAAATTCAGTACTATTATAGACTTGTTTTTAAATTAATTATGAATTAGAATAGAATTATGACAGTACCTTATTGATATTGCAGCATAAGGCAATGGCTGCCTCTAATTGTGGAGGATTTTCATGGACCGAAGAAAAATCTAGTATAATACTTGATATCATGACCCATCTTGTTATCAGTAAGAAGTAGGATCCGTTAGCGGATGGTACGATAGAGATGGTGTTGTCCAAAGTAGTAGAGTTTAAATATTTCACATTATTTTGAGGTATTACAACGCAAGATGTAAAGGGACACCTGCTAGAACGTCGAAAGATATACATAAGAGTATGTGAACTAGCGAATCACCCTAATATCATTGGATTCTTACAAAGTTCTTGTAAGATATGGATGCGGCCAGAGGTGTATGAGATGCACATTAAGGTAACTCTCATTCAGTTCTAATCCCGTCCGTCATTTGGAATCCATATGTTTGAAACAGTAATATTATTGTTTAATTATATGCTAGGATTACCCCGAGGACACGGAGTTGATTAACAAATCGATACCAAATTTCCGTAAATTGGTATGTATCTTCGGTGGACTTATGCCGCAAATTAGGCGAAGGAGGTGGAGAAGATCTTCGGGTGATAGTACTTGGCCTCCACAAGAACAGATGACCGGTGGTTCGTCAAGTCATGCTGCAACACTTCAAGCACCAAGTTGTGTTAACTTGGATGACGACATGGATTACTTCATGCCCCCCAAACCATGGCCTCCAACACATGATGTTCCTTCCCCTGTACATGAATCTAGATCCAGAAAAGAGAGAAAGGGAAAGGGAAGAGATTCGTCAAGTCATGCTGCAGCACCTCAAGCACCAACTTGTGTTAAATGGGATGACGACATGGATGACTTTATGCCCCCCAAACCATGGCCTCCAACACATGATGTTCCTCCCCCTGTACATGAACGTAGATCCAGAAAAGAGAGAAAGTGAAAGTCAAGAGGTTCGTCGAGCCATACTACACCACCTGCAGCACCATCATCTGTCAACTGGGATGACGACCTAGATGATTTCATGTCATGATCTATAACATATGATGTTCATCGGTTCAAGATGTATTCGCATTTAGTATTGTTAATGTTGTATTATGATTGTATGTATGTCTCGTACCTAACTTGCATTCACTGGACATGTACATAATGTCGAGTTTGAATCGTAGTTAGTTCTAATGGAGCAGCAGCGAAGCATAAACATACTATCTATCGTATGTAATGGAAAATACGAGAGTGATCAGAGGCTGCAGAGTCCACGGTAAGTGGCTGCAAGTACCGCCTCACCCCAGCTGTAGGGCGGTACGTCCTCGTCCCCATCCGCAATCTCCCATGCATACGGAAGGAGAATCCTATCGACCGAGTTGCCATGAGTGTTGTTGAACAAGATGTAACCAAACAACCAAAGTAGGTATGCCTCAAGCGATCTGGTCACACTGTACTCGTCGGCATCTGCAGCCAACAGGGTAGGCTACATAAACAATTAAGATTAATGGTTTCAACTGACAATGCAACATGTAAATTGTAACAATTAAACTTAAATATGCAATGAATACGTACTGTAAACTGTAGCAACCAGGTCTTCGAAGGACCTGCTGCTCGCGGGTGCGGGTTGATCGGACCTGCTTCTTCCACGCAGTCAACCAGAGCAAAACGGGCCTCCAGCTCATCCTTCCACGAGGCCGCCAGCATACGCGGACCTACAGCCTCCCCGACGATAGGGAGGCCGAGGAGGAAGGCCACGTCCTACAGCGTAGGAGTCATCTCCCCACACGGGAGGTGGAACGTGTGTGTCTCCGGCCTCCATCTGTCAACGAGCGCCGTCAGGAGGGATCGGTCGAGCTGAACAGGCCCACCCTCGACAAGACGGCCCAGAGTCAGTAGACTGGACTCACGTAACCTGCAATAAACAAAATTGTCGAAACAAAGGAATACCGATGAATACATAAGTGATATACAATAATATTTCATTACATACCTGTCAACTCAATCGTGGTGTATAGAGATCGCCTCCCTAGGTGGACGAGGACGTAGCACCTCTTGGGCTCGGTGCTCAACTGCTGCAAAGAAAGACCTGTGGCTCGAGTCGATAACTGGGTCTAGCAAGGAGTCCATCTCCATACCTGCATTCAAAAATATATAAGAACACATAGGTACATATATGTTCCATACAAACTGGACGCACGATTACTACATATTACAGATATGTTCGATACAAACTGGACGCACGATATTTATACATTACAGATATGTTTCATACAAACTGGACGCACGATTACTACATATTACAGATATGTTCGATACAAACTCCACGCACGATTAGTATATAGGTACAAACTGCACACTGATGGATCATGACACCGAGTGGCTTCAACGAGCAATTCTCGCTGATGGTCGTCTGAACGTAGGAGGTGCTCCATCTCTGGGATTTCTGGAAGGACCGACATCAGCAGCATCGTGAAGTGCATTCTGAGGACACTTCTTGTAGTTGTGACCCAATGCTCCACATTGGCTGCAATGCTTTTGTGCCTTACTTGCTTCGGACTCGTCCATACCATTCCGAATACGACGTGTCTGACGGTGACCTTTGCCTTTCTTAGTGACTGGATCAGTAATAAACATCTTATTCTCATTATCCTGAATGAAAGGTCCCCCTATTCCAATCCCGTATACCTCATGTCCCTAGGTGGATACAGCTGCTTCCTTGCTGAAATAAGGTGAAACAAATACTTCTGGCTGCAACACAGACTCTGCACATGCCGCAATGAGATGCGAGCATGGCAAATGCAATAACTTAGGCTTCATGCAGGAGCGGAAAGCTTTGCCATCTGCTGTAATCAAACTCTTCTGTACCACCCTATCTCTACAGATACCACGACCAGCTCTATCCTTGCATAGAACCTCAAATCTATGCTCCATTATACCTGTCGATATGATGCGGTGTAGTTTGACCTTTTTAATCTTCTATTGCATATATTGTGTCACTCTTGTGCAAAACTGAATTTGGGGGTTGCTGATGTTTATGCTTGCAGCCATGTAACGCTCTCTGAAATACTTCATGCAAACATACACGATGAACTCAATAATTCCCACAAGAGGAAAGGCACGACAAGAACGCATAACCATATTGAAACACTCTGCATGGTTCATTGTCTGAATACCATACCGTATTCCGTTGGTATCATAAAGGAATGACCATTTCTCCTTAGGTGCACCTCGAATCCAGTGTGAAAATAGCATCTCAATTGAATCCCTAGCCTTTGCAGCCTGACTCGTGCTTGTTCCTGATGCCATTACCTTCACTAGCTCTGCAGTCAACTGATCAAGCATCTGTCATAATGCATTGAATTTTCTCTGTTAATTTTGGGTGCACAACCTCTTAAACATGCTCTTAAGATCCTTATTCTTAAAGTGGTCATAGAAGTTTGCACCCATATGTCTAATGCACCACTTGTTTTGGACATCGGGCCACAATGGAGGCGTTGTCGCAGTTCCACGTTGCAATTTCAGTATTGATTGTAGCAGACCTGCATGCCTATCACTAATAAGTTACACATCTGGACGTGCAGCAACAACATGAACCTTCACTCGTTCAAGGAACCAATACCAACTGTCTAAGTTCTCATTCTCAACAAATGCAAATGCGAACGGAACTATTTGGTTGTTGCAATCTACCCCGATTGCGGTGAGTATCTGACCTTTATAACTTTCAATCAGAAATGTGCCATCAATGCAGATCACAGGAAAACAACTTTGAAATGCCCTAACACATGCACCTAGGCAAAAGAAGGCTCGTTGCAGAATGCTTTGCCCCATAGTCACGGTTGGTACGAGGTATGTGTCATAAAAGCTTCCAGGATTTCTAGCAGCAACCTGGGATAACATACGAGGTAGGTTATCATATGCTGCCTCATATGTGCCGAACCACATCTCGAACACCCTTTGTTTAGCCCGTCATGCCTTCAAATAACTAATGGTGTACTGGTAAGTCTGATCAATGTGTCGAACAATCAATTTTGGCTCATAATTTAGGTTGTCCATAATCAATCCATATATTTGCTTTGCAACAAAGTCGCATGATATATTGCGATGCGAGGGAAGAACTTCTGACAGCAAACAAGTGTGCCCTGTCACAATGGAACATTTCCAGTTCGACTTCCATTTTCCCTTGAATGCATGTACTCGCCATGGACATCCATCATTCACACACTTCACCTTATATTCTTTACTGCCAGACTTTATGACTCTAAATTCTCGTTTCAATGATATTGCCCATAGTCTCACAGCATCTTTTACGGCTTCAATGTTTGGATATGTTGCACCTTGCACTACCTCATTCCCTCTGTACTCCCAGTCCTGATTTCGTACGTCTTCTGTGACATGATTGCCAAAACCATGCTCCTTCCACTCTTTTGGCAATGAGTACTGCTCGTAATCAGATGAACCCTCATATTCTTCCATCTCCATTGTGGTTTGTTTTTCTGTCTCCATCTCGTCCACAATGCTATGTATCCTCTCTCCCTCATCAGCAAGGCCCTGTGGTCCGTTGTTTTGGTTCTCTATCTCTTCTGAGTCATCTTGCTCAACATAGTTGGTCTCTCTTCCAATACTCGGAGTTACTTGATCTGCACCATGTTGGATTTTATTTTGTGTCTTCTCCCGGATTTGAACAAGAATGGCCAGAGGCCACCCACGCTCTAGAGCTGCTTGCATGTACTTCTGCCAGTCATCAGTGTTGTGTATCATCATCCATTCTCATAAATCACTTTCTACCTCCCAATTAACAAGAGACTGGACGGTCATCACATGTGTCTCCTGATGAACACGGAACCCACGCTGCAGCCACTTACATATGGAACCAAAACTCCTCTACAGAGGTTTATCTATGGCGCTAGATGTGCACTTAAAGGCAGAAATGTCTACTCCATTTGACCCATACAAAACATTGTAGTCACCAAAAAATATTTGAAACTGCATCTTACTCGACATATCTGTATATTACAGAATACTTATCGAGTTATACTCTTTACTTCCCTACCTTATTCAATAATTCGTAAAAACTAAGTATGGATTTCAACTACAACATATAAGTATTCATAACTACGTGATGACACTCAATTTCTATAATGCATATGTGAAATTATATTCTAAATCGTAATTAATTTATAAACACGTCTCTAATAGTACTGCAATTGTAATAATAAATGCATAGTACTAATTTTCTAAACTAATTTACTACTACGTAACTAAAGTATCATTAAACTCGTACTTAAATGATTCTACAATAGCACTAATTAAATTAAATTACTCTACAATACCAATGGAAAAATACATAAGCTAAATATACTTACCTGCAAATCACAAGTGCGCAATCCGACAGGGCTTCGCCGATTCCTTTCTCCTCACCCCTCTCTTTTTTTCTTTATTTTTGGTGAAATTTTTGGTCTTAAATGAGAAGGGAATGAAGGGTCAAGGGCTTATATAGAGGGGCACACCCGATCGCCCAATGAGGGGGCGATAGGCCCCCCGTCGCCTGTGGGCGGGGCACCCCCAGTCTCCCGAGGGGGGCCTGTCGCCCGTGGGGGGGGGGGGGCGACAGGCCCCCCCTCACCAGCGCGCCCCCGGCCAGGAACCTATTTGCAAATTGGACGAAAAAAATTACAAATATGTCCCGTCGCCCCTTGGGTGGGCGACCGGGGTATATTTTTGAAATTTTTCGAAACGGACATATATTTTTGAAAATTTGAATTTTTTTAAATATAAAAAAGAAAAATCGCGGCCTGACGCACGCAGCTTGGCAGGGCCTGCGCGTTTGTCATGGCTCTTGGGGTTCAGCGACGCTTGGCAGGGCCCGTGATGCGGTGCGTGACGAAGGCCCCGCCCCATGTAAAGGAGGTCAACCGTTGACGTTGCCACTTTCCTGCTTACGTTCCCAATGGCGTTTGTAAAGCTTTATCTTTTTTTTAAAGAACAAAACTTTATCTATATGAAGATACTGTCCCACACTAGAAAAACTTATTATTTTTTAGGTAAGTCAAAGGTGATCACGAATACATATACAATTTAACTCTTACGCAGCACCATGCCACCACCGAGAAACTAAACCAGCAGATCCTAATTTAACTCTTACGAGCACCATGCCACCACCGAGAAACTAAACCAGCAGATCCTAATAAAGTCGTCACAACGACTCGCTGTCGATAGAAATATCACCTACTACCGAAAGAAATATAATCACCCATACCAAATCGGGGAGTTCGAATCCGGATAAATAAATAAATTTGTCGGTGTCCTGACCCGGCGGTCCGGATCCCAACTAGTAATGCTGCGTGTTTTCTCGTCCCAGATGTTGATGCAAGAGGCAACACAGTAACGCACGGGTTTATCCTGGTTCCGGCCGCGGGGCCGTACGTCCAGCAAAGGGGGTGTGCGAGGGCACTGTATTATCTTGCACCGGAGGTGCCTGTAGTAGGGGGTACAGGCGCGGCGAGAGAGGGAGGGAAGCTCCCAGGTCTCTGCTAGAGAAGGAGTTGATTGAGGCGAGTGCCAATATCGGGTGCTCAGTGGGGTTGAGCGTTGCGTTATGTCGAGTGGGTCTGATCGCGCGATGCTGCCGACGTCGTAGCCCCCCTTAAAGGGAGCCCACATCCTCCTTTTATAGACACAAGGAGGGACGGTGTACGTGTACAGGGGATCGTGGAAGTCGTCGTCCTTCCCCCGAGTCGCGGGGGTGCTGTGATCGAACACTGTAGGAAGTACACTGTGGGGCATGACGTCGGGCGTGGCAGTCGTCCTGGATGTCGTCCGTGGTCTTGCGGAGATCACGCCGGTGTCCTGCTAGCCCCACAGTGTACGGTCCTCCAGACGTGGCGTGATGGCGTTTCGTGGGCCCTGCAGGTCAGAGTCTTGCATGCGCCAGCGGTGGTGGGGAACGCGGCGGTCCCAGACCCCCCTGGACGGAGTGCTGGCGTGCACTCTAGGAGGTCCGGGAGACACATGGAGGTCCCGGACCCCTCGAGGGGGGAGGTCCGAGACTTCGGCTGCGTGTGCTGTGAGTCCCTCTTGGAGGGGCACGTGGCGTCGCCGGACCCCTTCCCAAGCAGGAGGTGGGTCCGGGGCCATACGTGTGATGAGGTGGAGTCCGGAAGGCCGGAGTTGGCAGAATGATACGGGAGCAGTGCCGAGCACGTTGCGTCCCGCGTCGTAGGTCCCACAGTGCTGCCACAGCGTCCGGGGTGGCGGATCAGTGACCGGAGTTGGCGGATGGGACTCCGGTCACAGCCACTATGGGGAATGGCGGCCTGACACCGTCTGTCCTGAGGACTGTGGAGGAGTGGTTGGCATTCAATGCCTTCGTACGACGTGCGGTTGAGCGGCAGGGCCGTTTGTCCCTTACGGCGAGGGGTGGCCTCGAGCGAGGCGGAGATGAGTTACCTGCTCGGGGGAGGTTCGCTGCCCTCGAGCGAGGCGGAGATGATTTGCGCGCTCGAGGGTAGATTCGCTACCCTCGAGCGAGGCGGAGATGCGGGGCGCAGTCGAGGGTCCCGATGGGAGCCCTCAAGCGAGGCGGAGATCGTCCCGCGAGCCTGAGAGGGGTGCGAATGGGCCGCATCCTGGGCTTCTTTGAGTCCTTTCCTTTCTTCCAGATTGGAAGGAGGCCGTAGGCCCTCGTGGGCCCAGTTGCCTTAACACGTGTTTGTGTTTTTTTAGAGTGATCTTAGTACCCCGATTATGGTGTCCCTAATCGTGGTACCCGACAACGTTGGCGATTTTTGGGGACGTTCGGGGGTTCCCCCCTAAGTAGCCCCCGAGGGAGGCTTGGCTTTGCCGAGGGTAAAGTCAGGCGTACCTCAGTGTTCGTGCGCATCCGAGCCCTCGAGGGTCCGGAAGGTTCCCAAAAAATAAACAAGTAAATCATACTTCTTCATTATTTTGGGAAATCGAAAATACGAGTACAAACGATGTACAAATAGCTCGGAACTCTAAAGATAGAAGCGACGTAGCTGCTGTATGTTCCAAGCGTTGGTGAAGACTTCGCCGTTTTCGTTCGCCAGCTTGTACGTGCCGGGCTTGAGCACCTCGGCGATGATGTATGGGCCTTCCCATGGTGGTGAGAGCTTATGGCAGCCCATGTTGTCTTGTCGAAGCCTCAGCACCAAGTCACCTTTGTTGAGGTCTCGGCGCCGGACTCTCTGCGCTTGATATCTTCGCAAAGACTGCTGGTAGCGTGCAGAGTGTAGGAGCGCCACGTCTCGAGCCTCGTCCACTTGATCCAGCGAGTCCTCGCGGGCTCGCTGGCTCTGCTGCTCTTGATAGGCCTTTAGCCTTGGTGACTTGTACTCCAGGTCCGTGGGGAGTATGTCCTCGGCGCCATAGACGAGGAAGAACAGGGTGAAGCCCGTGGCTCTGCTTGGGGTCGTCCTCAGGCTCCAAATAATCGAGGGTAGCTCTGTGAGCCACCTCCGGCCAAACTTGTTCAGTTTGTTGAAGATCCTTGGTTTCAGTCCCTGGAGGATCATGCCATTGGCACGCTCCACTTGCCCGTTCGTCTGTGGGTGTGCCACAGCCGACCAGTATGTGGAAGCTGTCACAGAACGCCAAGAACTTCTTGCCTGTGAACTGGGTGTCGTTGTCGGTGATGATCGAGTTCAGGACCCCAAAACTGAAGACGATGTCAGTAAAGAACAGAACGGCTTGCTCGAATTTAATCTTGTCGATGGGTCGAGCCTCGATCCACTTGGAGAATTTGTCGACTGCCACCAGCAAGTGGGTGAAGCCCCCGGGCGCCTTCTGCAGCGGGCCAACGAGGTCCAGTCCCCACACGGCAAACGGCCATGTGATGGGGATGGTCTGCAGAGCATGGGCCGGGAGATGTGTCTTTCGAGCGTAGAACTGGCAGCCCTCGCAGGTCCGCACGATGTCGGTGGCGTCGGCGACCGCGGTGGGCTAGTAAAAACCTTGTCGAAATGCGTTACCCACGAGGGTTCGTGGTGCGGTGTGATGACCGCAGGTGCCAGTGTGGATGTCACGGATTAGCTCCTTGCCCTCGGGGATGGGGATGCATCGCTGCAAGACGCCCGAGGGACTGCGCTTGTACAGCTCGTGGTCGATTAGGACGAAGGACTTGGCCCGCCTAGCGAGGCGCCGCGCCTGAGCGTGGTTCGAGGGTAGTGTGGCAGCCCCGCCTAAGTTAATCCGGCTTAAGTGCGCTAACCATCACCGAAATGGTAACTAGGGTTCATACGCACTTAAAACGGAGTAGTCCGGCAGTACTATCGGGTAAAATCCCGATTAAACCACTTGAAACAGGATCGACAAAGCAGTCCAGAGAATGCAACATTCCGCAAATTTTACTATACAGAGTATGAAACTGAATTATTATTACAAACCGAGTTTGAATTTATAAAAGTACAACAGAGTTCAAGTTTGACGAAAAATGAACGATAGTCTAGCGTCGAAACCAGATGTCATGATGAAGCCCGTACATGACGTCAACCGTAAACTCCGATGAACCACCTGAAAAACAAAGCCACAAGTAAGGCTGAGTATACTAATACTCAGCAAGGCTTACCCGACTAAGGGTATACTTAGCCCTTAATCTAGACATGAAAGGCTTTTGGCTTGAGGGGTTTGTTTTGCCGAAAAGCAGTAAAGAGTAGATCCTTAATTTCAGATTTTAGCTTCCAATTTCTAGTTCAATTAATCATTCTAGGTGAGCATCTATCCAATAGCATACATGGTGGGAAACAATTATCTTTCATCATCCAACCAACCATATTCATCATCATCATCATCATCTTTCACTTCTTACTCTATGTGGCAAAAGGGTTAAGCAGTCCCAAACCATGAGAAGCGGACGATTCGAATCGAATTTGTTAACCTGGCCAGGTAGACCTAACACACACACACACATGGGGATCGACGTCTCGTTTCGCCCACGCGACTTTTCCCTTCAATTCCCGCTGCGCGGAACAGGCCCACCGCCCTCTACTACAAGAATCCCCGCCACGGTACGATGCCGGGTCGTAAGCCTTCTTGCACCCGCTTGTGGCCGCATGAGAACAACGTTCAAAGACGGTGGGGAGTATGTTCCGGCCTCTGTGCAATCCAGTACTTAAGATTACCGATTATCATATTTCTCGGCATGTGGTTAGTACGTTCAAAAGCTTAACCACCACTACCACACACTGCGGCCTTATCCATTTTCACTAAACAGACGGGGTATCACAAGTACCACAACCCCGCCCGTGAGCCTTATAGTTGCAGTATGTAGTAAACATTCAACTCCTATAATTCTCGCGAGTGACAGGAAATTACTCGACTTCTACCGAACCATTAGCCTAGCCAACTAGCGACCTACACATACTAGTGTTCAAGCATAGGTACCTAGGATCATGCAGCTAAGGTTCCAAGCAACTCCTGTAAACTTAAATGCGCAAGTAGATAGAACAGTAATAAGTTGCATAAATTTAAAATAGATAGGACATGCTCCGGGGCTTGCCTGAGAATAACACTAGGTCAGTGTTAGTTAGAGGAGAATTGCTCAACGAGCAGCTTCCTTCGGTCTTGTACATCGGGATCCACCCGTCCATCTTCTAGACGTATCCACTATTCACCGTCTTCTGGCTCGGCTCCGATATCACGTCATTCACGCGGTTCTTCTATCGTACCTAAATGAAATGCAACAATGCATATGTATGAATGCAAAGTTTCGAGTTGTTCAGCGATTTAGGTGTTATTATTTTTCTTTTAAAGACAACCCACCGAACCTACTTAGCATGAATAGACCCGATTAAAGCACTACCTTACAAACCTTTGAGAAACAGCACGGGAAATATTTTACTGGGTACTACAGGTCATAACACGACTAAAACTACTGGTTTCATATTTTATTTTGCAAGTTACAGAGTATAGAAAATAAGTCAAGCTAGATCTATATTAATCAAGATTTATTTATACAGATAGTTAAACTCAGTTTATGGGTCTCAAGTTTTTCCAACATGATAATGTACTCAAAACTACTCACTGGTTAAAAATATAATAATTTTCTAAGAATAGAAACTATTTATGATGTTTTAGTGAATTTAAACCTAGATAAATTATTTGGGCATGTTAAATAGTAGAGTGCTTACAAATTTTACCACAGAATACATTCATTGGGTTGATCCTACTGTAGAAATTTCAAACTCAGAATAAAAGCATAACATGGTGAAAAATTAAAACTACCACACTCATTCATAAATCAAGATTTAATAGCATCTATATCTAGACATGAGAACTGACTATGAAAATTTTATAGTAACACTAGAATCACATGTATATTCTACCATAAAAATTTCATAACATGTCATGGCTCCCAACATCAGTTATTAAAAAGGTAAGATCAACTAGTCTTTGTGCACTATCAAACATAAATCTATTTTTGCAGCAAAACTTTCTAACTCAAACATGTCATATTATGGTTCCAGATTGTAGAGATTTCGATAAGGATTCCAAAAAGTATTTATTTGCTATTTTAGGACTTTTCTACGAATTTCTATTGATTTTACAAATTTACTGCAAAAATTTAAAAACAAATCTAATATTATGTTTAAGCCCCTGGATTTGCAGAAAACCCCCTGGAAAGATTTGGGGGCTTATGCTTTGGCCCTTGGCCGGAAAACAGAGGAGGGGCGCGGCTTGGCCGGCCGGCTCCGGCGGTTCCGGTCGCCGGCGGCGAGGGGCCCGGGGTGGAGGAGCTAGAGGAGGGCGGAAGCTACCTAGGGGTGTGCTCGGTTGAGCGCGGGACGGCCGGAGGCGGTGGGTCGGCAGCGCAGGGGTGGCGGCGGCGGCGATGAGCGGCAGAGGCGGCGCTCCGGTGTGAGGTGGAGAAGCTTGCTGCGCAGTTGATTTGGTTCGGGGTGGGGCGGAGGAGGGGGTTCCGCGGGAGCAGGGCGGCGGCGATGGTCCACAGCGGCGGCGGCAGCTCTGCTCCACGGTGGAGGCACACCGGCGGCGTTGGGGTGGGGCGGCCCGGTCTGGGAGCTTCGGGAGGAGGTAGGGAATGTTGCTGGGGTGCCAATTTGGGCCGATATAAGATGGAGGAGGGGCTCGACGGTGGCCTAGGGGGCGGCGGCGCCATGGCGGGCGGCGGTGCTCGCGCGAGAGGGAGAGGGAGAGGCGTGGGTGGCTCAGGCAGTATGGAGAGGCTTCGGGAGAGGAGCGAGCTGGCCTACGAGCGAGATAAGGACGGCATGGGCGGGGACAGCGGCGCGGCAACGCGTGGCTCGAACGTCGAGAGCGGCAACGGCGAGACGACGACGTTCGATGGCGTGTCGCGCGTGGGAGGTGACAGGGAGGGTGGTTTTGACGAAACCAGGGGCACCGAGGACGAGTTTGTCCGGGGGCACGGCGCATGGCCGACGGCACCGGCGTGCGGCGGCGAACGACGTGAGGGAGGGAGAAACAGAGGAAAGAGAGAGAGAGATGGAGTGAGGGCAATTCTGTAATTAACTCGAAGTTCAAAATTCCAGTTTGTAAACTTTTGAATACCAAACTTGCTTAAAATTTTGAGATCTACAACTTTTGTTTTAGGCACAAATTCATTTGAGGCTTCGTTTGAAAGATAAAATTTGAAACTTAAGTGCATTTGAAAATATCCTATATACTTTGAAATTCAATTTTTTTCTTCCATTTTTGTGTGGCAAATCGAAAAACTTTGAACATGAAAGTTGTTCGCCATTTGAAAACCTATAACATTGGTTTTGGGCAAAAGTTCATTTGAACAACTGTTTAAAATTTATTTTGAAATCCTGTTTGTTACCAATTGAAAGATAATTTAAACATTTCGAAACTGTAATATGAAGAACTCATCATTTCATGTACAAAAATTTACTTTCTCACTTAGACTTCAACTAGACTTTGGTTTAATTTTGTCTGCATAACATTTAAAAAAACCTGGGCCATCACAGGTAGGACCCCTTGAATCATCCAGTCAAGGTATTGGACGCGCCAATCTTGCGAAGTGGGGGGCCCGTCGATCTCCATTGCTTCGGCCTCGTCCGCGGAGGAGGTCCCGAAGCCAATGTCCATGGGCTCGGCCTCGTCCGCCGGGGGGTTCCCGCCGGAGGGCCCGGCGTTCGAGGGGCCTGGCTCCGCCGGATTCTTGAATTCGACGAAGGGCTTGGTGACGTCGCGAGCGAAGATGTTCGGGGGGACGGTGGTCCACCCCGACGCGATCTTGGCCAGTTCATCGGCATCCTCGTTGTACTTGCTTGGGACGTGATTGAGTTCTAGGCCGTCGAAATTGACCTCGAGGCGGCGTACTGCTTTGCAGTATGCCTCCATCACTTGGTCGATGACGAGTTGACAGTCACCGCGCACGTCGAGGCGTTTGACGCCGAGCTCAATGGCGATGCGGAGGCCACTAAGGAGGGCCTCGTACTCCGCCATATTGTTAGACGCAGGGAAGTGCAAGCGTATTACGTATCGCATGTGATCTCCGAGGGGGGAGATGAAGAGGAGACCGGCACCGGCGTCGGTTTTCATCACCGACCCGTTGAAGTACATGGTCCAGCATTCAGCCTGGATTTGTGGTGGGGGTAGCTGAGTGTCCGTCCACTCAGTCACGAAGTCTGCCAAGACTTGGGACTTGATCGCTTTGCGGGGAGCGTATGTGAGAGTTTCTCCCATCAGCTCCACAGACCATTTGGCAATTCTACCCTTGGCTTCCCTGTTGCGGACTATCTCTCCCAGAGGGAAAGACAAGACCACGGTGATGGGATGGGCCTCGAAGTAGTGGCGCAGCTTGCGCCATGCCAAAACTACTGCGTATAGCAGCTTCTGAATCTGCGGGTAGCGTGTCTTGGTTTTAGACAACACTTCGCTGATGTAGTACACCGGCCGTTGGATAGGCAGAGCATGGCCCTCCTCTTGTCTTTCGACAACGACCACCGCGCTGACCACTTGGGTCGTCGCGGCTATGTACAGATAGAGGGGCTCGCCATCCGCGGGTGGCGTGAGAATGGGGGTGTGAGTGAGCGATGCCTTCAGCCTATCGAGGGCTTCTTGAGCTTCGGGGGTCCACGTGAAGTGCTCGGTTTTCCTCAGGAGTTGATACAGGGGTAAGCCTTTCTCACCAAGACGCGAGACGAATTGGCTGAGGGACGCTAGGCATCCCATGACCCTCTGTACCCCCTTTAGGTCTCGGATCGGTCCCATTCGAGTGATGGCCGAGACTCTCTCAGGGTTGGGTTCGATGCCCCGCTGGGAGACAATGAAGCCCAAGAGCATGCCTCGAGGGACTCCGAACACGCACTTCTCGGGGTTAAGTTTTACCCCTTTAGCCCTTAGGCAATCGAATGCGATCCTGAGATCGGCAACCAGATTGTCTTTCTTCCTGGATTTTATAACGATGTCATCAACATATGCCTCTATGTTCCGCCCGAGATGGTCCCCGAAAACGTGGAGCATACACCGCTGATATGTAGCTCTGGCGTTTCTGAGGCCAAAGGGCATCGTGACGTAGCAGTACATGCCGAAAGGCGTGATAAAAGAAGTCGCGAGCTGGTCGGACTCTTTCATCTTAATTTGGTGGTAACCGGAGTAAGCATCAAGAAAGGATAAAAGTTCACATCCCACAGTTGAATCTACAATTTGATCAATGCGTGGCAAAGGAAAAGGAACCTTCAGACATACTTTATTTAAACTAGTGTAGTCTACGCACATCCGCCAACTCCCATTCATTTTCTTCACTAATACAGGATTAGCTAGCCACTCGGGATGGAATACTTCCTTGATGAATCCGTCCGCCAGAAATTTCTGCAGCTCCTCGCCGATCGCCCGGCGCTTGAGCTCGTCGAAGCGTCGCAGGCGCTGCTTTACCGGCTTGGAATTGGGTCGGATATCAAGGGAGTGCTCGGCGACCTCCCTCGGTATGCCAGGCATGTCCGAGGGGCTCCACGCAAAGATGTCTGCGTTGGCGCGGAGAAAGTCGACGAGCACCACTTCCTATTTGCTGTCGAGGGTGGCGCTGACCTGCAATGCCTTGTCGTCGGAGCGATTCGGGTCGAGGGGCACCTTCTTGATACCCTCAGCGGGTTTGAAGCTTCCCACGTGTCGGTGCGTGGAGTCCAAGGCCTCGCTTGCCATTTTGTCATGAGTGGCTGCGAGGGCCTCGTCCTCCGCTTGAGCCTCCGCGTGCTCAACGCACTCGACATCGCACTCGTAGGCATGCTCGAACGAAGTGCCGACGGTGATGACACCATTCGGACCCGGCATCTTCAGCTTGAGGTAGGTGTAATTGGGGATGGCCATGAACTTGGCGTAATAGGGACGACCAAGGATGGCATGATAGGATCCCGAAACCCCACCACCTCGAAGGTGAGCACTTCCTTGCGAAAGTTGGCTGCCGTGCCGAAGCAGACGGGTAGATCGATCTGGCCGAGGGGTTGGACTCGCCTCCCCGGTGCAACGCCATGAAATGGCGACTTGCTGGGGTGAAGCTTGTTCAATCCAATCCCCATGAGCTCCAGGGTGTGGGCGTACATGATGTTGAGGCTGCTGCCTCCGTCCATGAGCACCTTGGAGAAGCGGGTGTTACCGATGATGGGGTCGACAACAAGCGGGTACCGTCCCGGGTGCGGGACGTAGTCGGGGTGGTCCTTGTGGCCAAAGGAAATGGTGTCCTTCGACCAGTCGAGGTAGGATGGCGTGGCCTTGGTGACGGAGAAGACTTCCCGGCGCTCACGCTTGCGCTGCCTAGAGGTCATGTTCGTCGTTGGCCCTCCAAAGATGAAGAAGGCATTCTCCACCGGGGGGGAACTCGTCATCTCCACCTTTGTCGCCAGCATCCTTCTTCTTGTCCTTGTCGCGATGCGCGACGCAGTTGTAGTACTTCTTGAGCATTTCGCACTGCTCGAGGGTGTGGTTGACCAGGCCCTTGTGGTAAGGGCACGGCTTCTTGAGCATGTCATCGAATAGACCACCTCCACCTCGAGGGGGGCCTCGAGGTCCTTTGCGGTCCGGGGCGGCAACGAAGGCCTCGTCGGATTCTTCTGCCTGCCCCGGTCCACGCTGGACTGGTGGGGCCTGCTTCTTCCCTTTCCTCCCCCGTTTTTGTTTCTTGGCGGGGGAGTTGATCTTGGCATTACCGCTCTCTACGGGCACATCTTCCTTGCGCTTGTTTGGCTTGTCATCGAAAATGGCACCAACCGCCTCCTCGCCGGCGGTGTAGTTGGTGGCAGCGTCGAACAATTCATTGGTGTTGGCGGGATGGCTTCGCGCATGCTAGTGCACCAGGTTCCTGCACGTCGTGCCCTCGAGGAAGGTGTTGATGACCTCGACGTGGGTGACGCTGGGGATCTCGGTGCATTGCTTGGAAAAGCGCCGCACGTAGTTGCGCAGGGACTCATTGGGCTTCTGGCGACACCCTTGAGGTCCCAAGAGTTCCCAGGGCGCACGTACGTGCCCTGGATGTTGCCCACGAAGATCTGGACCAAGTCGGCCCAGTTGTGGATCTCGTCCGTGGGCAAGTGCTCGAGCCACGTTCGTGTAGCGTCAGCAAGGTGAAGGTAGTCATTGAGCCAGACTGCGGGATCGGTCTCGCCCGAGTACTTGACGAGGGTGGTGGGCTGTCGAAAGCGCGGGGGAAAAGGTGCGGTTCGAATCTCCCGGATGAACACCTGGGTGCCCGGAGGCTCTGGTGACTCACCCCTGTCGTTCTCGGGGTCGAAGCGTCCACCCCGTCGAGGGGTGTACTTCCTGCCATTGATGATGTAGCGGGCGTCGCCGTCGACGGCATGCCCACGCGTGTCATGGAGTCGCTCCCTTGCGGGAGCCTTCCCGATGCGGTCGTGCACCGAGGGTGCTTTCGCGTCATGCGCTACGGCTGCCTTTCCTTTCCCCCCTGGCGGAGTGTGCACCGAAGCCTCGTGGTCCTGACGTGCAGTCCCACCGGGCTGCTTCGGGGCTATCGAGCGCATGCGTGATGCAGAGCTCTCGGCCTGCTGCACAGCAGCTTGCTCGATGAGCGCCTGTGCCTCGCGGCGCAGGTTGCGACCCGAAGTAGTCGACGGCTCGGGCATCGCTTGGAGTAGGTAGGCCGCAGCGACAAGTTTTTCGCCGTCTGTTTTCAATTCTGGAGGTTTGTCGATGTTGTCGTCGGCTTGGATCCGCTCCCGAGCAACGCGTGCCGCCGCCTGGGCAAGTGCGCCACGCGTGGTGCGCTGTTGCTCGAGTGCGGTGCGTAACTCCTGAGTCTACCGACGCTGCTCGTCGAGCTTGGCTTGAAGCTCCTTGAGCTGCGCCAGCTGTGCCTTCTGCTCTGCCGAGCTTGACGAAGAAGAAGAGGCCACAGCCGGCGCCACCGGTTGGTTTGCCTGCGCGTCTGCCCCTCCGTTCCTGTCATCATCCGGAGCGTTGTCTTCTTGCCCGTCCGCGAGCTGGACCATGAAGCACTCCCGGGCGGGATCGTAATCCCCCTCGTTGGAGTCCTCGGAGCATGTGAGGCAGTAAGCCATCGCCAGCTGGAACGAGCGGAAAGCGCCGGGGTCGTGGACCCCGGAGTAGTCCTCGGCCTCCTCGGCTGTGAAGTTGTCCATGAAGAAGCTGATGTCGTCGGCGATCGAGCTCGCCGTCTCGGGGTAGGAGTCGTTAGGAGATAATGATGCGATGAGGCTGCAGATCGACAGGAGGTGATGACCCGGTAGATCCTCATACTCGGCGAAGTTGGTGCTGGACGAAGAAGCGTAGGAGGCAGCGTTGCGCATCCCGATGGGGGAAGGGCGACGGCGCAGTCGCGCCCCCCCCTTGGAGGCACTAGGGCTGCAGTCGATGATGGTGTCGGCGTAGCTGACGCCGAAGCACGTGATGACGAAGCGATGGCCCCGTCGGCCGCGACACTGAGCCGTAACATGGCTACCTCAACCCACGTGGGGGAGCTGAGGCGCGCCGCCCGGCGCCGCTCTACGCTCGCTTGTCGCGAATGCTGGCCCGGGCGCCTTTTGCGCCGGGCTGGTGAAGTCGGAGTGTCCGGGTTGCGTCTGGGCGAGAGGAGCTCCATGAGGTAAACGTTGCCGGTTGCTCTGAACTCAAGACTCCCGAACCAGATCACGTATCCTACTGGGAGCGGATCCGCGACGCCCATGGGGAATGGGTTGGATCTGCACGCCATCCCTGGAAATCAAATGGGAACAAAGGAGAAAATGTCACGCAGCGAGCCCCTACCTGGCGCGCCAACTGTCGGTGTCCTGACCCAGCGGTCCGGATCCCAACTAGTAATGCTGCGTGTTTTCTCGTCCCAGATGTTGATGCAAGAGGCAACACAGTAACGCACGGGTTTATCCTGGTTCCGGCCGCGGGGCCGTACGTCCAGCAAAGGGGTGTGCGAGGGCACTGTATTATCTTGCACCGGAGGTGCCTGTAGTAGGGGGTACAGGCGCGGCGAGAGAGGGAGGGAAGCTCCCAGGTCTCTGTTAGAGGAGGAGTTGATTGAGGCGAGTGCCAATATCGGGTGCTTAGTGGGGTTGAGCGTTGCGTTCTGTCGAGTGGGTCTGATCGCGCGATGCTGCCGACATCATAGCCCCCCTTAAAGGGAGCCCGCCTCCTCCTTTTATAGACACAAGGAGGGACGGTGTACGTGTACAGGGGATCGTGGAAGTCATCGTCCTTCCCCCAAGTCGCGGGGGTGCAGTGATCGAATACTATAGGAAGTACACTGTGGGGCATGGCGTCGGGCGTGGCAATCGTCCTTGATCTTGCGGAGATTGCGCCAGCGTCCTGCCAGCCCCAGCAGGCGGCGTGGTCGTCGCTGTAGGGTGTACAATCTTCCAAACGTGGCGTGGTGGCGTTCCGTGGGCCCTGCAGGCCAGGGTCTTCCATATATATGTGCACCAGTGGTAACGGAGCACGTGGCGATCCCGGACCCCCCCTTGGACGGAGTGCTAGCGTGTGCACTAAGGAGGTCCGGGAGTCACATGGAGATCCCGGACCCCTCGAGGGGGGACGTTCGGGCCTCCGGCTGCTAGTGCTGAGCGTCCCTCCTTGAGGGGCACGTGGTGACACCGGACCCCTAACCGAGCAGGAGGCAGGTCCGGGGCCATAGATGTGGTGAGGTGGAGTCCGGACAGCCGGAGTTGGCAGAATAGTAACGGGAGCTGTGCCGAGCACGTCTCGTCCCGTGTCGCAGGTTCCCACGGTGCTGCCACAGTGTCCGGGATGGCGGAGCAGTGACCGGAGTTGGCGGACGGGACTCCGGTCACAGCCACTGTGGGGAATGGCGGCCTGACGTCGTCTGTCCTGGGCGCTGTGGAGGAGTGGTTGGCGTTCAATGCCTCCATACGACGGGTGGGTGAGCGGAAGGGTTGTTTGTCCTTTACGTCGAAGGGTGGCCTCGAGCGAGGCGGAGATGATTCGCCCTACTCGAGGGTAGGTTCGCTACCCTCGAGCGAGGCGGAGATGGTTTGCCTGCTCGAAGGTAGGTTCGCTACCCTCGAGCGATGCGGAGACGCGGGGCGCGGTCGAGGGTCTCGATGGGAGCCCTCGAGCGAGATGGAGATCACCTCGCGAGTCCAAGGGGGTGTAGATGGGCCGCATGCTGGGCTTCTTTGTGTCCTTTCCTTTCTTCCAGATTGAAAGGAGGCCGTGAGCTTTCGTGGGCTCAGTCGCCTAACATTTGTTTTCGTTTTTAGGGTGAGTTTACTACCCCGATTAGGGTGCCCCTAATCGTGGTCACCGACAAAATTCAACCACAAAGAATACGCCACTTGCCACTTGGGCACTTGGCAATCGACGGTGACTCGGTAATTTCGTGAACGACCGGTCAATGCCGAGATGGACGAATGTTCTCCATGATCCACGTACGAAACCGGCATAAAAAAATTGTTAGAGCATCTCCAAGAGTTTGCCATATTTTACTTGGCATATCTTATGTTTTGTCAACTTCTAAAAAGATATGCCAAGTAAAAAAATAGGTTATCTCCAACAGTTTGGCATAATTCACTTGCCAAATCCAGATATAACTTACATCAGGAACCCTGAGAGAGAAACAAAATTATATTTATGCCCTTCCACCTCTTGAAAAATTAAATCAGGAACTCTTCTTTATTATTTATTTCTTTTTTCACCCTCCCACCTGACTAGAAACCACGATGCCAGCGCGCGTATATTTACGCGCTGGAGGCTGGTTTTTCCCAAATTGCCAAAAATTGCTAAGTCTTTTGTCAAACTATTGGAGAAGTATTTTTAATATTTTTACCAAAAATCAAAAATAGCAACTCGATTTGCCAAACTCTTGGAGATGCTCTTACAGCGGCCTTGGCAGCGGATCAGTTCACATCACCGAATGCCCCGCTCGCATGGGCTCGTTCTCGCCGTCCGCCTTCCCCACGGCCGCGGCCCACCACCGTCAACCGGCTCCCACGACTCCACTGGCTCCCACCCCGCGCGTCAGTGCGTCGTCACCGCCGCGACCCCGCCGGCCGGCGTCTCCGTCCGCGCTGGGGCACTGGCCAGCCAAGTAGCCAACCAACCCCACTCCCTTTCTTCAACTCTTCTTTAAACCACGCGAAATCCAACCCAATGCCGCCGAGTCAACCAGTCCAGCGCCCACCGCTCCTCCCTCCCGCTTCCCCAGCCCCGGCGCGGCGGCATCATCCGGCATCCTCCTCCTCCTCCCCGAGCCACGGCACATGGAACGGCACCGCCAAGGCTCGCAGCGCCAAGAAGAAGGTACACACTCGCACGCACGAGCCGTGATCCGTCGCTTCACGGATCGCAGACACACTTCGGCGCGCCTTCATGCTGCTCGACGGAGTGCTCACGTGGACCTCTGTTTCTTTGAACAATTGAACCCGACTTGCAGGCGGTTCCGACGGGCACGAGGACGACGGGGTGCTGTCGGCGTTCCTCTGCCCGATCACCATGCAGGTGATGCGGGACCCGGTGGTGATCGAGACCGGGCACGCCTACGAGCGGGAGGCCATCGCCCGGTGGTTCTCCGAGTGCCGCGAGCTCGGCAGGGGGCCGTGCTGCCCGATCGCGATGCAGGAGGTGCGCAGGGCGGACCTGAGGCCCGTCTTGGCTCTGCGGGCCGCCATCGGGGAGTGGACGGACAGGCGGCAGAGGGACGAGCTCCGCGGGGCCTGCCAGTGGCTCACCAAGGACGCCGCGGAGGAAGAGGCCGTGCAGGCGTTAGGCTGTGCCGTGCGAGGATGGAGCTGGGGGAGGGCGTGCAGGCGCGCTGTGCGCGGCGAGGGGATGATGCAGATGGTCGGTGGCATGCTGAGGAGTGGCAGCGCCGTGGTGCGTCTCAAAGCGCTGGAAGCTATTCAGGAGTTTGCCAAAGAAACTGATCAAGACAGGGTAGGTGGAAGGGGATGCAACAACACCGTGTATGATAACGTGATGTACGATACTAGTATTGACAACATGTCTTCATCCTTTGTAGGAAGCTGTTTCTGAAGGGGACACCATTCGAACAATCATCAAGTTCATCGATTGTGAAGATTGTCAGGAGAGGGAATTGGCCGTCTCTGCATTGTGCGACCTTTCAAAATCTGAAGTAGTGTGCGGAAAGATAAGCGAATTGAATGGAGCAGTGCTTATTTTGGGCAAGGTGGCTGGAAGCAAAGCTGAAAATCCAACAGTTGCTGAGAAGGCTGAAATGACACTCCAGAATCTGGACAGGTGTGAGAAAAATGCCGTGCAGATGGCCGAAAATGGCAGACTGGAACCTCTACTTAACCTGCTTATTGAAGGTTCATCTCCTTCCTTATTGCTTATATATGGTTCTCTACAGATATTTGGTTATCTGTTATTAATAACTTTCTTACACCATGATACTTATCCCCCCTTGAAATTGATCAGGTTCTCCAGAAAAGCAGCTGCTAATGGCATCATCTCTTGAAAAGATTGTTTTGTCTAATGACCTGAAGATCTTAGTGGCCCGAAGAGTGGGTTCCTTGTTTGCTGATATTGTTGAAAAGGGCAGCTTGGAAGCAAAAGAAGTTGTTTTCAAGGTGTTAGAGCATATATCCGCCAATGCTGAGAGCGCTAAGGTTCTTATAGAGGAAAATGTCCTTCTCCCTCTTTTCCGAGTTCTCTCCATCAATCGCACCAATCTCCTTCCGCCAAGGTTGCAAGAGGCTGCAGCCGCAGTTCTAGCTAATCTGGTTGCATCTGGTGTTGACTTTGGGACAGTACCACTTGACGGTGATCGTACTCTGGTGTCTGAAGACATTGTTCACAATCTACTTCATTTAATCAGTAACACCTCACCTCCAATACAGTGCAAGCTTCTTGAATTTTTTGATACACTGAGCAGCTCCACAGGAACAGTACTATCCATTGTCTCGGCTATAAAATCTTCTGGTGCTATCACCAACTTGGTGCAATTTGTTGAGAGTGATCATCAGGAAAGCCGTTTTGCATCTTTAAAGCTGATATACAAAATTTCATTCCACATGGATCATGAGATAGCGCAAGTCTTCCGGGCGAGCCCAACTCTGCTTGGTTGCTTAGTTGAAGTTGCATTCCTAAATGATGGAAACACAGATGAGCAACATGCTGCACTTCAGATTCTGGCAAACCTTCCTAAAAGGGACAGGCACCTCACCAGAGAGCTAATGGAGCAAGGTGCTTTCAAGATAGTTGCTCGTAAGGTGTTAAGCATTTGTCGCAGGGAGGCTGGAAGTGACATTTATGATAATACAGTGCTTGAGGGCCTAGCAAAAGTCCTTGCAAGGATAACATATGTTTTGCGAGATGAACCCCGATGCATATCCCTTGCTCGTGAGTACAACCTTGCTGCCTTGTTCACCAGCTTGCTTCGGTTAATTGGTCAGGACGAGGTACAATTGATCTCTGCAAGGGCATTAATGAATCTCTCGTTAGAATCCAAATATCTGACTAGCACACCGAAATTTGATGGACCTGAACAGAAATCTAAGCTTGCATTGTTTGGGAGGAAACAACCGAGCTTTCAGTTTTGTTGTGTTCATTCTGGAGTTTGTTCGATTAAGGACAGCTTCTGTATCCTAGAAGGGAAAGCTGTGGAGTGGCTGGCTCATTGTTTAAATCATGGTAACAAGAAGGTAGCTGAAGCTGCTTTGGCAGCTCTTTGCACCCTACTCGAGGATGAAGTGGAGATTGCAGAAGGAGTTTTGGTGCTCCATAGGGCTAGTGGAATTGCTCCAATACATCTGGAAGGAAAACCCAACAGGCAGTCTTCAGCACAGGGTGACGTGGGCTGTGGAGAGGATACTGTGTTCGGAGGAGATTTCTAAAGCCGCTTCAACTGATCGCGGTTTGGGATCGGCACTTGTTCATTCTTTTCAACATGGTGATTCCAGAACACGGCGTATTGCAGAGGCAGCATTGAAGCATGTCGAAAAGCTACCAATTTTTTCCCAAATAATTGATAGGCATCCATCGATACGAGGTTCATCCATGGGAAGCATGGAACGCTTTATCAAGTTTGATCGCTAGGCTAGTATGAAATGTGAAAAAATTGCATGGCCAGTTTGTGCCTTTGGACAAGATTTCTTTTATTATTTCTTAACAGTAGGAACCCCAATCTATTAAGGAAAAAAGTAGGAGTCATGACCTTATGGGTAGGAAGTTTTAAAAAACTAGTGATGATAACCTGTATACCTCTTTCTTTGTACATGTAATTTTGATAAGCAGTGTAACTAATGAAGGCTACTCATATGTTTAAGTTCTCGAAATTTTTTGGAGCTTCAGTTTCTGTAACTCCATTGATGTGCAAGCGCTTACAGTAACGCCAATGACACTTGGAAGAGGTAATAGATGAAGTGATCAAGTAAATATAAAAATTCAATTTTATGATAACTGTCTGGTCAATCTTTTACGTTCTACTATTGCTTTAGACACGGCAATCGTTGTCAAGAGCCTTCTGATTTCAGTATTTTGACTAAAATAGAAATGATCAATTCATGGGTATGAGATTAGGACCTGTACTTTTGTCAAAAATTATTGAACTTTTCAGTAACTCCATCGATGCATATGTATTCACAGTAATTCCATTAAAGCTTATGAAACCGTAATGGAATGAAGTAAAGATAATTTTCACTTGTATGATAGCTATTATATTGGTCATAGCAGATACGTCTCGTATTTTCATCTGGCTGGTACGGAATTTCTGTTTTTCTCTGCATCTAGAGAGGAGACATCCAGGCGCCAAGTTCTGATTTCTGAACATTCTCGTAGGTCTCACACTCTCACATTTAAAGCACCTAGTCCAGGTCTTACTTCACATATAAAAACCCAAATGGTGCATTTGCCTTGCCCAGGTTTCTGACCAACCATTCATATACAAACATGACTGTGTTTTTATTATTATTATTTTTTTGCACTCGCACGTCTACATTCCCAAAGGGTTCATCATGTAACCTCACATTATCAACGTTGTACAATGTACAGCTGCAGAAAGCAATTACATTTCTTTGTAATATGCTACCAAATTTCACCTATATACTTTTCACTGATAATCCGGCACGTAGACTGTAAGATGAATGCCTATAATTAAATTAATAGGAGTATATCATTTCCTAATAAAAAATTAGTAAAGGATTGAGAACCGAAACTCTTACTCGACTGGCATATATATGACAAATAAGAGAGAGGGTCTTTTAGGCATCACCACTCTGTCTACAGCAATAAAGGTTCTTTCGATGAAGATGAAAGGAGTATACTTCCACTGCAAAACGTGCCCAAACAACAGCTTCAGTGCTTTGCAACAAATACAGCCGCGCACGGCAACCCGGCACTGAAATGCCAAATTTTGGTCTACCGGAGCAGTTCACTCTTCCATTGTTCCACAGATCATTTACATCCTTCGTTATATTAAGTGTTGGCAAGTAAAATACACGGCCAGTTCTTAAACTTATTATGTCCTTCCGGTCCCTAAACTTATAAAATCGAAAATCTGGGTCCTTGAATTTGTCATGGTGTGTCGTCAAACCAGGAATCCGGATCCATGCAATGATTCAAAATAGTTTCAAACCATGTTTTTAGTTAAAAAACAAATCCAACAAATAATAGATATTGTTTTAAACCATATAAATATCTCTAACCCCCAAAATTCTCCAAAATCTAAAAAAATACTAGAGATACATCGGAGCCTAAATAAAATAATTGGAGCTCATGAAAATATATTTTCACATGTTCCTAAAGTTAAATCTAATTTCTAGAAGTTTCTAAAAATATTTTCATAAGCTCAAATTATTTTGTTTAGCTCCATCTGCTCCTATGTATCTCTACTTTTTTTTTGAAATATCTCTAAGCCCAAAGAAAATAATTTGAGCACGAGGAGCCTAAAAACTGATTAGAGCTCATGAAAATACTTTTAGAAACTTCCAAAAGTTAGATTTAACTTTAGGAGAATGTGAAAATATATTTTCATGAGCTTCAATTATTTTATTTAGGCTTCATGTATCTCTAGTATTTTGTTGGAACTTTGGAGAATTTTAGAGGCTTAGAGATATTTTTATGGTTTAAAAACTATATCTATTATTTGTTGGATTTGTTTTTTGAATTAGAAACATAGGTCGAAGCCACTTTTAATCACTGCATGTACCTGGATTCCTGGTTTCTAAGTTTAGAGATCGAGATGTTATACCCTGACAAGTTCAAGGATCCGGATTCCTGGTTTTATAAATTTAGAGACAGGATTATTCGAGCCATGTATATTACTCAGTGTTGGCTATCCTTTTAATTCTCTGCAAGACATAAGTATTTATAATTCAAAAAATAAAGAAAGATCATCTGCTCATTCAAAAAATTGATGAAAGGCCAGTACACCCGAAACTAAGTCGCTCTGTCTATCTATAGCAGGCTAGCAGCAATAAAGGCACTTTGGGTGGAGATGGAAGGTGCCTCTCTTCTTCGTTTCGGCGCTTCACTGCAAAACGTGTTCGAGCCAGCGCTTTTTTCAGCGCTAGCTGCAAGTAACGGAACACCGAAATGCCAAAATGCATGTCGTCTATAGGAGCCTTTCACCATCCAGAGTCACATGTTCCGGCAGCCGCCGATTCTTGAGCGACAGCCGTGTAGCGTGGTGTCCATGGCGGCTCAGGGGCCTCCGGCGGCGAGATCCATGCGGAACTGGAGCTCCGGCCTCCCCTCGGAGCTCCTCGAGGCCATCGGGAAGCGCCTCGCCTCCGGCACCGACGCGGCGTCGTTCCGGTCCGTCTGCTCGCCGTGGCGCGACGCCGTGCCGTTCGCGGCCTTGGCGCCCCTTCTGCTGCTCCCGTTCGGGCCCGACACGGAGCGCGTCATGCTCTACAGCGTCGACGAAGGGAAGACCTTCTCCCTGCCGCTCCCGCCGGACGCGCGCGGCAAGGTGCCGTGCGGCGCGTCGTGCGGGTGGCTGGCGCTCATGGACGGGTCCGCGGCCGTCACGCTGCTGAACCCCTTCACCGGGGCCCGCGTCGAGCTCCCGCCGGCCGACGACGACGTCGCCGCTGCCTCCTCGATGTTCGTGTCCAAGAAGGACGGCCGGTGGGTGCTCCACCCCGAGGACGGCTACGGGGACGCGGCTGCTGCCAGCGCCATCGAGCTAGACGAGATGAGACAAGTGTTCTTCTACGAGATCGTGCTCTCCGCGCCGCCTGACGCCGACGGCCGAGGCTGCGTGGCCATGGCAGTCCTCCCGAGCTCCACGGAGGTCGCGTTCTGCCGGGTCGGGGTCGACAGCGCCTGGACGCTGCTGGAGACCTACCTGGAATGCTCCGTGGACTTCGTCGTCCACTGCCAAGGGAGGTTCTTGGCAATCGACTGCACCGGAGAGATCTCCAGCTGCAGCAACATCGCTGCCCATGGAAGGCCGACCGCGACGCCGATGCCATCGCTGTCGCCACCTGAGGATCTCTGCCACCGCAGCTACCTGGAATCGAACGGTGAGCTGTACGTGGTCGGAGCCAAGGTGAACGTGTTCCGCTGGGCACAGAGGTTCAGCTACAGCAGCATAGTCTACAGGTGCAACCTCCTGGACCCAAGCCCGGCATGGTCCAGGGTGAAGGACGCCGGCGATCTGACGCTGTTCGTGTCGAACCATTTCCGTCACAGCTTCGCCGGAACAAGCGCCTCCGCGTTGAAGAGGAACAGCATCTACTTCTCCGAGCCTCTGTATGGTGATCAAAAACACTTTGCCCATTGTTTGGAGATCGCTGACATTGCCACCGGCACGTCGGAGGTGAAGCTTTTCCAAGAGAAGGTGCAAGCTTTCGAGGCTCTAGGTTGGATTCGGCCAAATTTCTGGAGGAGACGAGGTATGTGAACTTTTTGCGAAGTTTTATACTCCCTCCATCCCAATTATTATTCATTTTGCTTTTTTTTAGATACATCAATTTTACTATGCATCTAGATATGATATAATATTAGGACAAGAGGTGTGCATATGTTTGGTTTATTGCCATAAGCAAATGATAGTAATTCGGTTCGATGTGATTGCCCCGTTCTTGCAATTAGTTTAAATTTTGGCGCGCAATTCAATTCACCATTGTGTGGTGTAGTACGTTACGACTGGACGCACATGCGTGCCATAATAGATAATGCGTTATGACTAGGTGCATATAGCCACGTTTAAAACTGTGCAGGCCATGATCTAAAAAAAAGTAGATAGGATTACATTTTTGTTATTTAATTTGTTCATTAGCAGAAAAGTTATTATGCCCAAATAAGTTGCCTCTTATGATTATAGGAGAGAAGGGAGGTATCATTCGCAAAATGTCGCATTGTCATTTTTTCCCCTATTAGTGAATCAGCTCGGGTACATGTGTTTATTGAGCATGAAAGAGTAGTTGCCCATGGGAAAAAATTATCATGTTATTTTTCTTCTGATATTCAGTATTTATGCAAGAGCAAAGTTTAATATAACCAAACTTTTTTCAGAGGGGGACGCCGAACCGTAGCAGAGAAAATCCACAAGAAAGAGCTCCCCCAGACAGTCCCGCCTGAAGCTCAACCCGAACCTTCAAGAGAAGCTAGCCAAAAGGGTGAGAGGATTCATATACCGTGTGTTTGGTTGCGGGTTGGGTGGTTTGGAGCCACTCCAATTCAGATTTTAGGGATGACTTCAACCCTCCTCATGTTTGGTTGTCTTTGTTGGAATGGATTGGCTCCAACCCTAATTTTTGTTTGGTTGGAGGAATTGGGGATGTGAGATTCACTCCGTTAGTGGGTCCCACTTGTCATTCTCCTCTCTCTCCGTTTCCTCCTTTCTTCTTCCTCCAGGAAGCGCGCGAGCCACGGGGCCGAGCTGCCGCCGGCCGCCGCGCGCTCGGCCCCCTGCCCCCGGCCGGCCCCCCTCCAGCGGCCTGCGCCCGACCCCCCGCCGCCGGCCGAGCTGCACGGCCCCCGCCGAAGCCGGCCGCCTGCGCCCGGCCCCCGACGCAGCTCCGCCCCCGCAGCCCTCGACGCGGGCCCGCGCGCCGCCGCCGCTACCTCCCCGCCGCCGCCACCCCCGACGCGGGCCCGCCGGACCTCCTCCCGCCGCCCCCGACGCGGGCCCGCGCGCCCCCGACGCGGCTCCGCCCCCGCTGCCCCCGCAGCCCCCGACGCGGGCCCGCGCGCCGCAGGACCTCCTCGCGCCGCGCCTCCCATGGCCGCACCGACGCGGCTCCGCCCCCCCCCCCCCGCCCCCGATGCGGGCCCGTGCGCCGCCGCCGCCCCCGACGCGGGGCCGCCGGACCTCCTCGCCCGCGCCGGGGAGGAAGAGTGAGGGAGGCTCGAGCTCGCCACCGCGCCGCTCCTGCTCGGGGCTCGCGCTCGCCACCACGCCGCTCCTGCCCCGAGGCTCGAGCTCGCCCACCGCGCCGCTCCTGCTCGGGGCTTGAGCTCGCCCACCGCTGCCTGCCGACGCTCACGGCGCTCCAGACGAAGAAAAGGGGTTCGCTCCGTTCGCCAGATTTCAGCGGACGTCGCCGATCCGCATCTCAACCGAATATTCGCTTCGGGGTCCAACCCAACCCACCTCGAATTCCATCCAAACAGCCGTAGGGACGGGTCCAACCCAACCCCACTCGCTCCAACCCCCAACCAAACACACGGATAGTGTTTTGTTGGAGCTGCTGCCTCATTTTGCTCGGTATAAAGATGGAACAGACATAGCTGCAATCTAGCTGCAAATGTTTTTTCGAACAATTTTTGTTCTTGATGCGAACCTGTCGACAGTATCATCTATGTCTCCGAACACATGGAATGCGCCCCCCCCCCCCCCCCCCCCCCCCCCGAGTTGTTAATCGTCCGTCCGAGGTTCTAGTCCTTGCTGACCTGTTGGCGACGACGACGACGGCATCCTGACATGTTGGGTCCACCAGCCTCCAGTGTCAGCTTATAGCAGGCCGGCGACGGCGATCAATGCGGACCGGGCCGGGCAGGATTCGATCCTGCACGCTGATCGATCGGTCCGATTGATCTGTCGTGATTGGGGCTGCCGTGTGACGTGATCTGGTGTCATTGACTTTTTTGCAGTGCGGCACACGGCGCATCTCTCTGTCGTCGCGCATCTCGCCAGTCGCTAGCGCTACACACGCCGCCAAGGCTACCAGCCTACCACGAGAAAAATAGCTGGAGCCGCACCCCAATTTCTATCATGGTGTAGGCAGGGCCGGGCCGGGCCGGGCCGGACCAGCGGAGGAGGTGTTCGGCCCAAAAACGTTTCAGCCACGTGACGAAAACGAGATTTAGACAACGGTCCAATAACAGGAGTTTCACCCAACAATATATACCGCGAAAAGAAACTGCCGAAACAAACCCAAATATACAACTGAATCGTTACTTTTACAGCCGAATAAAATCAAATGCTATATAGAATAACAAAATTCCACGGTGACCATGGTCCAAAATTAATGTGTACTACTAAACAATGAGCTGGTTTTCACTCTTAAAACAATAATACAATTTATGTCACAGAACAATGAGATTTTTTTTATGCACTCCGATCCACCGCGAACCACGGCAACCTCACATCATCAGCCATGCGCCAAACGGATACTAATTAAGCGTAAGCTCTTTCAAACGGAGTTATAACGACGACTGTTGTTATTTGACGCTGGTAGCACAAGTCAAAATGGAGAAAGCTAAGCACGACTGCTTACACACCTACTTCTACGACTCACCGGATCAGTCGGTATACGTTGTCCAAAGACGAACGCGCCTCGTTCACATGGGTATGAAAACAACTTTTTTTTTTGACGTTGATTACGTCTGAAAAATATAGTTAACCGACGGCTTTAATTAGTTCAGGAGAATGCGTTTAATTAATTTGCATGCATCTTCAAGACTACTATAACAAATCTCCAAACGCGTGATGCGTCTGCACTGTCCGTAGTCCATCCGATTTTGTGAAAATGTTCTCTGGTTTTGACAATAATGTACTTGATCTCACCACCTGGATCATCGCTTGCATTATTTGTGCCATCATATGCATGGAAGATAAGGTGAAGAACACTTATCCCTGAAAGTAAAAGCTGGGGCGGTGCATGCATGGCGGGCACACCAAAGGGTGGCCGAGACAGCAAAGCTTCTCTGTATCCCCTTCTTCCTCAAGACTTCTAAAGATATTTTTTTTCCCTACCGTTCTTTAGCTGAGCTCGTTTTCTTTCGTCGCCTTCCTTCTTTTCTGCTTTTTGTCACGCAGTGCATACATTTGCACAGATCCATCAACACGAATGGCAAGTTGGCGCGACACAATATAATGTTCCATTATTCTCATCAGAAGATCGATGAAACAAGAGCCAGTACCATAAACACCGGCATTGTTTGGACTTTCAAACAACAAGGAGCCATGCACACCTCTCGGCTCCCTAGAATTTTACATTTGCAGACTATTTACCCTCAAAAAACATTTACAGACTATATAGACTGACTGTGCTGCAATCCACGTCTCATAAATCAAGACAATGAACACGAAGTATACTCTGGAGAATCATACATAGCCACATGTAGGGTCGTCTAGAGTAAGACCGTACCTGTAGTGATGCACTGGCGTGCTGCAGGTAGATGAGACCGGGAGTTCAGGATGTGTCGGGGAGAGGAGAAGTCTACAGTTACAGCCTTACAGGAGAGGGCTGATCGGTGGAGCCCGTGGAAAAAGGGTCATCAATCTTGTGAGGGCTCGGGAATCTGGAAAAGAGGCCACTAAAGGTGGCCATCCGATCGCCCAAAATCGTGAGAGAGGCATGACTGTGTCCGCGTCTGTGTCGGCCCCAGCTGACGACGCCGGCCGGCGATCGCCAGAAAAAAAACTACTTATAAGGGGGTCGCTGGTAAAGGCACCGATCCGCAGCAGCGCGCAAAGAGGAGCGAGCAAGCAAGGTGTCTTTAGCCACACCCCGTCCGTGGCGCGCCTGTGCAGAAGGGACGATCGATCGCCGCTTGATTCCCCGGCCAGCAGCAGCTTGATCGGTCGATCACCGGCCGCGCCCGGGCCGGCGGCATCATCGTCGTCGACGACGACGACCGTCGCCGCCAATCGACGATATACATAGCTAGGAATGGCGCCGGTGGGGCTCCCGCCGGGGTTCCGGTTCCACCCGACGGACGAGGAGCTGGTGAACTACTACCTGAAGCGCAAGATCCACGGGTTCAAGATCGAGCTCGACATCATCCCGGAGGTCGACCTCTACAAGTGCGAGCCATGGGAGCTCGCAGGTACGTACGTCTCTTCTTCATCCTATCTGCTAGCTGCTGCTGCTGCAGAGTGATCATCATACATGCATCTGATCGACGGCGATCGATCGCCGGCGTGCAGACAAGTCGTTCCTGCCGAGCCGCGACCCCGAGTGGTACTTCTTCGGGCCGCGGGACCGCAAGTACCCCAACGGGTTCCGCACGAACCGCGCGACGCGGGCCGGGTACTGGAAGTCCACGGGCAAGGACCGCCGCGTGCTCCACCACGGCGGCCGCCCCATCGGCATGAAGAAGACGCTCGTCTACTACCGCGGCCGCGCGCCGCAGGGGGTGCGCACCGACTGGGTCATGCACGAGTACCGACTCGACGACAAGGACGCCGAGGACACGCTGCCCATCCAGGTTATTAACCTACCTTGCTCTCTAGCTTGCCTTAGCTTTGTGATGTATCTATCAGATCAGCTGCTAGCTATCTACTGAATCTGAATAAGCACGCGCTGCACTCATGATGAGCATCGAATTGCAAATACATTTGCACTTTCTTTGCTACATGTACATATATATATCCTATGCAAATATATGCAGCTTTTGCGTATATGTATACGTATAGAAGCTTCACATGACCATGATCATGTGCTAGGGCTTTGAGAGCTCGGCTCCTTTCTGTATTTCCTTTTGCCCTGACCTAGTGACCTGGGCAAAGAAAATTTCTGCGAGGCATTAAAACTCCTTTTGTTGCGTCTGTACGCACCACGATCGGTAGCAGTACGCTGTTCTCTGATACAGCTTTGGCTTCCCCACACTCTGATGAGACAAATATGTAGCCTTCCTGAATCCTGACCAAGAACAAAAGAAAGGGAAAAGGCGTCGCTTAGTATTAGTACGTAGTGCTACTTTGGTGGACAGGCGTATTTACGTACGTAATAATCCTCTATACTTCTCTTTATATTAGGATCAGCAGACATGATCTGCGTTGGGCTGTGCATTGATCATGTCAATGAGGCATTAAAGAGCAAAGCAAAGCAAAACAAAACAAAGCAAACCATCTCTCTCGCCCTCTTCCCGCTCTCATGGCCGAGCAAGTCGGTGTCGCGCGCTTTCCGCTTTATTCCATGCTGAATCCATCATCAGCCTCACACCCTTCCCTTCCCTCGCCGTCTTCTTTCTCTCACAAATCAACTCATCTCTTTTCTGGTATCCAGAGTAGAATACAACACGCTGCATAATCTACATCAGTAAAGGACAATGCTGTTTGATTTTATCCCAAACATTATTTAGCAAATGTAGCATGTAGTACAAGCATAATCGTGAGTCAGTGTAGCACATAAGTTAGCTTGCAAAAAAAGACAGAAATATATACTATGTGTTGATGATTCTTTTCTTTAATTATTTTCTTTTCTCCTTATATTACTTGCATTGTCATGATCAGGACACCTATGCGTTGTGCCGGGTCTTCAAGAAGAACGCGATCTGCACCGAGGTGGACGACCTGCAGGCGCAGTGCAGCATGGCGCTGCTGGAGGGCGCCTGCCAGCAGCTGCTCACCAGCGGCAGCCAGGAGTACCAGACGCCGTCGCCAGACGTGCCCGTCGGCTCCACATCCGGTGGCGCCGACGATGACGCGGACAAGGACGAATCCTGGATGCAGTTTATCTCCGACGACGCCTGGTGCTCCAGCACGGCCGACGGCGCCGAGGAGAGCACATCCTGTGTGGCCCTGGCCAGCTGAGAACGAAGCTCTGATTTGCTCAACGATGCTGCAGATGAAAAGAAAATCACCTAATAACTATTTTTTTCCTTTCTTTTTCTCTGATCGAGATGCTACTGCTGGCTAGCTATTAATAACCACCGCGAACGAGTCTACAAGGTGTAAGATCATAGCAATAAGCTGGCATCCTTTGGGTTTTCGGCTTCCATCCTATTGCTGGGAGTTGAAAGGATTGTTGCAGCCTCAAGGTTGTCGTTGGAGTCCTTCCTTGAGTTGAGTTCATAAGGAGGGATATATATATTTACTATACCATATAGTATATAGGAACAAACTGCTCCTTGATTTTTGGTTTCTTCTCTTCTTTTCTTGGTGCATGGTTTATCGAATGTATTGTACTTTTTGAGTGATTTCTTTTCTCTTTTTTTTCTGTGAGAAGCAGAGTGGATATAGCTATGCCATTGCATAGTTTTTGTCTTGTTATTCCAAGTGATATATATATATATATATATATATATATATATATATATTTGAACGAATAACATTCGACGAGTGCGTTTCTATTGATATAGGAGAAAAAAATACAAGATTATGTTCCTGGGAGACCATAACCAGACAACAAAAGAAAGAGGAAAAAAACACCAAATCAACGGGTTGGATTGGGACATCAACGCATGCCAACAACAACTCAACTCCGACCGGTCGGATTGGGACATCGACGCGAGCCGCACAACGCATCTCTGCAAGACAACACTGCCCTGTCGGATTGGGACATCGACTCGGACCTCAACCACCCCGTCGGATGCGGCAACCACCAACAATCCACCAATGTAATCGCCGAAACTGCAAACGCAACCCTGCATCGATAGGGATCCAACAGAAGCAGACCGCACCACACCGAGAAGACCACCGCTATGCGGGACCCGCCATAGTACCGCTGCAACACCACACACCACCCGACAGGATGAAACCACCGAATCCGGACCTCACAGGCTGCCTCGCAGTCGCCACCGCGATAACACAACGCGCGGGGGCCACGCCGCATCCGCCGTTGGACTCCAACTCTCTCTCGTCGCCTCAGGGAAACACCGCATGCGGCGACCTCGCCACCCCACCTCAGTCTCCACATCACGGATCCGTGTCTTAAGTTGCCGTCAGGGTGGTGGGCGAAATTGACCTACCTCCCCGGACCTCTGTCGAACCGCTGAGCCGACGCCGCAAGTCGACCTCACTTCCTTGCATCACCCGCGCACATAATTTCCGCTACCATCTCAACAAGTCGAAGAAGTCGCTAGCGCCATCATACGACGATGTTCCGCACCGGATAGCCCAGTCAAGCTGGACAAACCGCCGCAGTCCGCTGCCAGCCAAGTCGTCCCACGCTGCCGACGCCGCAAGCGCTGTCCTCTGACGCAGTCCCACACCGCACTGACGGTTGCCAAGCAACGCCAGCCGCCGTGGTCCGCTGCAAGCAGCCACAATCGACAAACATGCTACAACCTCCGACCGCCACCATAGCCGCGAACACCTCCACGTGGGCTCAACAACACCCATACAGCTTGCCATGCGGAGAGATTGCCACCACCGGCTGCGGCCGCCCATGACCAATGAACCAGAAATGCCAAGAGCTTAGATGGGTCTCTAAAGGTGACGCCTCCAAGAAGAGTAGGACGCCAATGGCGCCGCCGTCACCCGTCCAGGAACTGGACAAGGTTTTCACCTAGACACTCGTGGAGTAGGATTGGAGCTCCGACACGACACCCCCAACAGGGGAATGGCTAGTATGAATGCAAAATTGAAGATAATGCAATCATGACACTATACCTGTCCTCTCTAAGTTCTGTCAAGTCCCAGATCATCTTGTGTAGTTGCACCTGCAGTCTGCCAATAAAAAGAAATGGAAAATCAAAACTAAATATAAACACAAAGTAGTTCATCGGTGTACATGTATCATAAGAGATGAGGATATTCACATATACTACATTACTGAAAAGTTTAGAGATTATTTGTCAGAAACATTGGCTCATACTAGTTCATAGGGCATCAAATATCTATCTCATAAGAAAACCAGTTTTCCCTTTTATTAGCGCATATAACCATAGAGGATATATATATATAGCTTACTTGTTCAAACAACATTATTGTTCTTCTAACCATATCATATCAGATATAAATGCCTCTATGAATTCGGTATTATGGAAAAGCCTAATGGCAGGCGTTCAATCACATGCAGGCAGTTGTGATGCTTTGCTAAGCTGAAACGCTTGGGTTCACAGAAGGTTGAAGGAACACTATATCCGTAAGTAAGATTAGAGGTTAGGTTACCACATGCTGTTGGCAGTAGCCCTGCTGTCAATCGGAATCCCTTCCAGGTCAATATATATATGTATATAAGTGCAGTGATGTTTTGGACCTTCCTACCTTGGAAATCTTGAACCAAGTTGTTCAACGCGTCAGAGCGAATTACTCTATGGGAAGTGCTGTGACAACAGATCTACAATAACCGCATGCTGAAGAATTCTTTTCTGCCAATTTTGGCAAAACATTAGCATTGTGCTGTATCATCTTTATAAGCATCAAGCAAAACTAAAGTTCAGCAGTCTACCTCACACGCATCTTCATCGTGAAACTTTGTTGCAAGCGTGATGCCTCTGCATGTTCAGAGAATCAGAGTGCACCCTTAATGTCAACACACAGTACCCTGGCACCACCTTTGAATCGTTCCACCATTTCGGCAGCAGGTATATCAAGTATCAACTGTGAAAGCAATTTGCAAATCTACATTTAGCAGCAAATTTTGCTTTAGGCCACATGCAGCTGAAAGTGATGCCTGTCTTTTCTGTAGAATTGGCTAAGACTATACTTGCTTACCTCTTTACATGCATGTTGTCATTGTGGTGTTGGCGAAGTTAGAAGAAAAGGGCAGTGAGCCATGAAAAGATGAACAGAAAATATTTTTTCCCCAACCATGGTTGCAAATAAACAAAAATTATGTTATATTGATTGAGTTGTGATCATCGTATATAAATCTTTCATTTAAGAAAGAAAGGATCTCGATCATATCTATCTATTATTAAACTTGAGCTTTCTATGGAAGACAATCAAGTTTATGCATCCAGAGACATATATGCTAGACTAAAAAAGTGAAATATGATCCATAGTACTCGAGTACTCCTTTACCAAAATCCAAAGCTAAAAGTTTTGTCTGATCTAGATGGGTAAATAGATAGCAATGCAAGCTCATTGACACTGGAAGGCCTCATGGCTACATGGGCCTTTCCTTCTCTTTTTACCTTCCCTAAACTTTCTGTTTTGCAGTGCTGATCCCGATACGTAGAGACATGTTATTAGATAACCCTTGCCTTTAGTCCTCTTCTCTCTGACACTTCAAAGAGATCAAGCTTCTGAGACACAAAAACAAATTCAGTGAACAAAAGAACATACCCCCACGGCGCAAAGGGGCAATGCCATGACAGATTTCGCATCCCAATACAGTCCTACACAATCTACTAGCATGAATATCGCAAAAGTGTGTTATCCAAAAAAACAAAATAAAAGTTGGCTCCGTTAAAAGATAAGAAAAGAAGATCCTGCGGTGCTGTAAGACGCCCAGACTCCAGACTCCAGAGCTTGTGTGAGAATCATGTAAAGGGAAACAAGGCTACTTGGGCTACTTGTAGGGCAGGCTTTGAATCATTTCACGGAGGAGCTAAAGAGCACAGTGGCCGGCGACGGAAGGGAAAGACAAAGGGTAAAGACAAAGAGAAAGATCAGCAAGAAAGGAGGCAGCGAACTTGGAGGCCATGGCGCCGGCTGATCTCCCGCCAGGCTTTAGGTTCCATCCAACTGACGAGGAGCTTGTGAACTACTACCTCAAGAGGAAGGTCCATGGTCTCAGCATCGAGCTCGACATAATCCCTGAGGTAGACCTCTACAAATGTGAGCCCTGGGAGCTAGCAGGTAACCTGAAACCAAAGTTCATTCAGTTGCTCATCCTGAGAACTCATCTTTCCTGACTGAAATTGAGATATCTTTGTTTTGGAAGAGAAATCATTCCTGCCTAGCAGAGACTCCGAGTGGTACTTCTTTGGGCCAAGGGATAGGAAGTATCCAAATGGATGCCGCACGAACCGTGCAACCCAGGCAGGATACTGGAAATCAACAGGCAAAGATCGGCGGGTCAGCTACCAGAACAGACCGATTGGCATGAAGAAGACATTGGTCTACTACAAGGGTCGAGCTCCTCAGGGTCTGAGGACCAACTGGGTGATGCATGAGTACCGCATCGAAGAGAGCGAATGCGAGAACACCAAGGGGATTCAGGTGACTCATCCATCTTCCAATAGACCTATACATCAATATCAGTCAAACCCTTGTGTGTTGCTTCTGGTGCATTTAGTGATCTCAGATTCTCTGTTTGCATTCGATTGTATCAAAAAAAATTAGCCAACATCCTAAGATAAAAAGATGTGTGTTCTCTGTACTAATTAACGCCGTAGTAACCATGTCCTTAAATACACAGAAATTTTGAAATACCATGCTAAAGAAAAATTGACGATGAAACATATTCAAAAACAAATTAGGGCATTGCCTGCTCAAGGAAGCTACGTTGTTTATGCATGGAGTGCATGTAAAGTTAGGGCTCTTCTCCCCTTTCTCCCTGTATCCATCTGTGGTAGCCATAAAATATTCCTTGCTTCCATGGACCATAGCTACTTTGCAAAGTACAGCAGAAGTTTCTTTCCAGTTATTTAATGGGCCACACCGCCACACATGGTATGCTTTTTCTAGTGCTCTTGATAAGACAAATTTAACATCCAATTCCTGGTGGAGGATGTGAAATGATACAGCATGATTGTACACAGTTTAGTAGCTATGCAGAGTTCAAAGCGTACATAATCTAGGTCAGTTGCATGTGGATGCTATCTTAAAGCTTAGACATCCTCCAGTGTGGTCCATTGTTGTGTCGGTGGCTTTACACTTTATTCTCTAGGTCCCGATCCTACTTTACTCAACTGTAGAAAACTTAAAGCCAAAACTGATAAAAATGTCTGATCCCATGTTTAGTGTGAATTAGATCGAAGAATACAGGACATTGACAAACCAAAAAACTTAACTAGGATGGTACTCTGAAACGTATATAGTTCTGTTAGAGAAAGCATGAGTTGATATTTCTATGGCCTAAACAAGAGTTGAATTAAAACTATTCATGACTACCTATTTCAGTTCCCAAGGAAATATCACAGTAAACTATTTGCAGGTATGAGTGATTTCTTGCGTTCTAATTGAATTCTTTAGCAGCACATCACTTCTGACTTATGAGTTGGTATTTCTACGAATCAGACAAGAGTTGAACTAAAATCAAAATATGAGTGATTGCTTGTGTTCTAAGAAAATTCTTCAATGTCATGACATAAGTTCTGAATCTGCACATTGTTAATTTCTTGCTGTGCTTGATGCTGAATTTTCTAACCCTGGTCTCGGGATACTATCCCTTAAGACAAAAGCAATAAACATGGAATGTATTTGAACAAACAGAACATGGAACACAGCAAAAAAAATTCAAACAGAATGGTACAGTACGCTCTAGACAAACATTTTAAGTATAGGGTCTTATATGTCAGAGAAGGGATATAAAGCTCAAGGAACAACTTACTAGTATTCAATTTTGCATGGCAATAGATCTTCACCCAAATGGTTGAACTTCAAATCTTCCTTCAGTAGGTGCAACCGTGCAATACAAAAAACATCTCACCTGAATTGACAATGAAATGGAGAAGATGTCAATTTCGTGTTAATTCTTGCTGTTATTTAACAGGACTCCTATGCACTGTGTCGCGTATTCAAGAAAAATGCGGCGTTTGGAGAGTTCCATGAGCAAAAGCAAGGAGAGTGCAGCTCATCACAAGCTAAAGAAAAACAAGAACAGTTTACAAACGTCAGGGATGCTGGACAGTCATCTGGTTCAAGTGAGCATGGTAAAGACAACTCATGGATGCAGTTCATATCTGATGATCTATGGCGCAACAAAACAAAGTGATGGAATTGAAAAGACAGCTGTTTAACTACATCTAACTAGAAATTTCATTATCAGTTGCACTTAGACTCTGTATATGTTTGGTAACATCACTTCTCACTTTGGAGTTTCGACAGGATGACAACCTAAGTTTGGGACTCTGACTCTTCATGTAGAGTTATGCTGTAATAGATAAACATACTACTTTGGTACTTCAAGGTTCGTTTTCCTATGTATCTATCATTAAACACAGTGATTTATAGTGAAAGAAAAGTAAGATGCAGAGGCAGAAATCTAATTTGACAAATATTATTTACATATTCCTTTCTTATGCAGTAGCAAGCATCATTTTACAGTAAAGGTCACCAAAGGTGCCAATCCCCTTAGTCAATTACCTATGATCTGCAATCTCTACTCCAGGCCCTAAGGAGAGTTGTTTTCCTTCGCAATTACTTTGCCCTCTGCTTTAATGAAATAGCAGAACTCCTGCTCAAATTTCAAAAAAATAAAACTATGACCTAACATTGGCAGCACAAATCAGAATGCATTGTGGTACAATTCAGAAGAACCAAGTGGTTTTGAACTGTCAGATTTAAATTTCTGGATTCAGATAGAATCATAGAAACAATATGGTATGAGGATGGTACAGAATCGACATGAGATTTACAGGTTGCAAAATCAGGACAAGGGTGGAGCTAGACTGGTAGTACATAATAGTTTCACTAGAACCACGGCATCAGTATTCTTGGTCCCCAACCTAAACTACACACCATTTCCAGACTGTCTCATAGTTTGAGCCTTCCATGGCAGGATTGCGAATTTGGAATTCAATTTTAGCATGATAATTGTTAACATGACCCTTGTTTTATTGTACCTTTAGTTCAATTGCTCGATACCTTTTGAAATATGATCATTTGCCTAAATATAGAAGTTGCTTCTGAATACGTCAATTCCAGTTTAGTATTTCATCAACATGTTGGCACAACTACAGAAGTTTGTCAGATACTTAGGCCAAGCAAACATAACAGCGCGAAACTGATTCCGGAACGTTGGTGTCAAGCTCAGAATGATCAAGGTTCAATTCTTTCTTCTTCTTTTTTTGCGAGGGAAGGTTCAATTCTAACACGACATCAATATTCAGCTTGCATTCAAAGTACGGAAATACCTCTGAATGAACTGGCAAACAAGACATCGTGTTATAACCACAAAAGTGTGTACTAGCTGGCCTGAACCTGACGAAAGTCACCCCTAGCCCTAGGGAACAACCACCCACAAGAATAATCCCAGCAACTTTTGCGGAAGCAGCATCCATAAATCACTGAAACGAAAGGCATGATAATGACATGTAGAGGTAGAGGAATCATTACCAGCAGAGCAGCCAAGCGGAATCCAAGCTACAGAGGACACACAGGACAGCAACACCGAGCAAGGTTGCAGTTGCTACTCGCCGACACCGCGGCGCCGTCCTTATCCCGACTCCCAACGAGACGGAACAGTCGAGACTTTACCGAAACTACCGAAATGCGAGCGCCGGGGGGCATGATGCGGCCTGCAGCAGACAACAGGATTAATGAATCTTAGGATGATCATTGCATCGGTGCCGTCGACACCCTAGACAATGCGTCTTAGGTGCTCGACGAAATTACTGAACAGAAAGGGGTTAGCGCTTGTACCTTTGGTGCCCCAGCTCATGTAGCCTACTTCCCCCAAATAAAAACCGATAATACTGCCCTTTGCTTGAGATTGAACTCCGCAAATTTTAAGAGTTAACCACGAATTTACCACTGCGAGAGGCTTTTATCAACTTTGCAGTGAGAAATAGAGAATTACACACCGACGATCCAGCATATCAATTTCAATTTCGAGGGGATCTTCCGTTTCGATGCGCGCATTTCACAATTTCGACCGAATTGAACCGGTCTGTGCAGCCAGTAAGGGGGTTCCAAAATTGATGAAAACTGAACAAAACAAAATAGCATCGCACAATCCACATCGAGACAAAGAGCATAAGTCTAAACTGAACAGAACCAAATTTGAACTTCAAATTTCCTACATCAGCATCCTGCATGAAAACCAATGGCCTCGAACCAGCGGTTCTTACATCCACCCAACCAGCACGGAAGGGACCAAGCAACCAGCTACTCCATCTCCGCTACAGCAACTACCGGAACACATGAAGGCGATAGGGCTACCCATCGAACCGAATCACATCGGCAGACCCCTAACCTAGCCGCCGAAGCCGTAGAGGGTGCGGCCCTGGCGCTTGAGCGCGTAGACGACGTCCATCGCGGTGACGGTCTTGCGGCGGGCGTGCTCCGTGTAGGTGACGGCGTCGCGGATGACGTTCTCGAGGAAGATCTTGAGCACGCCGCGGGTCTCCTCATAGATCAGCCCGGAGATGCGCTTCACGCCGCCCCTCCTCGCCAGCCTCCGGATTGCCGGCTTCGTGATCCCCTGGATGTTGTCGCGGAGCACCTTCCGGTGACGCTTCGCGCCGCCCTACCCGAGCCCCTTGCCGCCCTTGCCCCTGCCCGACATCGCCGAAGCCGCCGCTCGCTCCCGCTTGTAGGTGGTGGTGGTTGCGCTGGTGTGAAGTGCGGAGCCTGGTGCTGAGGTGGGTGGGTTGGAGGCGTGTGGGTCTGGGTTTTATAGAGGCAGGGCTTTAGGGGCAGGCAGGAGGGCGCGATCCGTGTGATGCGATATGTGCACCGTCGGATGCGAGATGGGTGGAGGAGAATGAAGGGTGTAGGGGTGCACGGATCGGTGACATGGCGGGGTGGGGGAGCGGGAGGTGTGTTTCTTTTGTGAGGATGTGGCGGGGTCGACGGGTTTCGAAGGGAACCGTAGTTTCGTGGGTTGATGGAGTGTGGGCCCCAGCGTTTTGGGCGGCTTCGCGAAATTTCGGACGGATTTGTGGATGACAGTGGGACCTCTATGTCAGTAACAGTGATGAGATTGGAACGCATCGAGAAGTATTTTGGTGTGCGCGAATCGGTAGTGGAGGCGGATATGCATCAACAATCTAGTCTGGACTCTGGAGGAGACGCGAGGCCAAATTGCAAAGCTCAAAACCCAAAATGTAAAAACAGATGACGCTTAGCATGAGACACAGTATAGCCAGCTGATTACTCGTGAAAAAATTCTTATGAATTCAACTAGCCAAATGCTACCAGCTCAACAAACAATCACAAGCCAGGGCCAAAACTTGCCTTAGTTTTGACTTGCCACGGCAAGGCCCTGGAACTACGCTCTCTTGTTCTGTATTTGCGTATGAACATTCTTAGGTCCGACTAAAAGAACAAGCACAGACCTGCCATGTCAATGTATTAATGTATTAATGTAGTCAAATGTTCTTCATGCTCACAGAATCATGCTAGTCATAGTACAGATGAGCTGTACAAAATAAACCTGCTGGACTGGATATATTATCTAGAGTAAATTTCACCGGCGGTCCTCTAATTTGTTCCACGTTCTCATGCAGGCCCCGGTACTTGCAAAACGTCCATTCAGCACCTTAAACTTGCTATATCGTGTCACTGCCGGTCCAAACTGCCTCCCCGAGCCTAGCGCCTCTCTCGCTCATCCCCTCCCTCCTGCCGTCGGCCATCCTCGATCCACGCGCGCGGGAGCAGGCGCCGAGGTGAGGAGCGGCCACCAGCCTCTGCTCCGCGGCGGCGACGGCCTCGGACAACAGCTGCCACGGCCCGAAGCAGAAGCACCACCATCCGGTGGCGGCGCGGTTCATGTCGGCGGCGCCAGTGGAGCAGATCCTGGCGGCGCTAGAGGGGGCCGGCCTGGTGGTGCGCGAGCTGGACGACGGGTCGGTCAACATGGAAGGGACGCGGGAGGGCGAGCACGGCGCGCTGGTGGTGGTCGTGGAGATCTACGAGCTCACGCCGGAGCTGGTAGTCGTGGAGGTGCGGCGCAAGTCTAGCGACGCCGCCGAGTACGAGGAGTTCTTCCGGGCTATTCATGCGTGCTCGCCCGCAGCATCAAGGCATGCCCATGCGCGCAAGTTCATCGTCGATCATCGTATGTGGCGTAGTGCCTCGGACAGCAGCTAGTTCGCGGCCGGAGGAGCTCGCCGTCGCCGCTGGCTGCCCGCCCGCCCGACATGGCCGCGTAGCTTCGGTTCCGCCCGACCGGCGCCGGCCTCCTCCGTTGTAGGGATCACTGGGGTGTCCAACCCTAGAGGGGGAGGGGGTGAATAGGGTCGCTAATCGCGTTCTATCCTAGGGCTCAATCTATTTGCATGAGATAAACCTAACACGTCCTACACATGCTAGTTATGACTAAGGTTTATCTATGCTACTCTCTACTTACTCCTAAAAGACTTACAACATATAGCCAATCATAATCAAACTAACTAGGAAAGTAAAGGCACGCAAGATAGAGTAAATGCGGAAACGTAATACGGTAAGTAAAGAGGTAAGGGAGAGAATATGCAAACTCCTGTGAAGACACCAAGACACGATTTAACGTGGTTCGGTTAGGACACCAAATTCCTCCCTTCGTCCACGGCCACTTGTCCAACAAGAACAAGTGTGATGCCGAGTCTCTTCGCTTGATCACCGTCTTGCGTTCGCCACCAAGGCTTCCGGCAAGCAAAGGTTAAGTGGCGCCAAGTCACCAAGACAAGGTCACCGCCACCGTCTCTCTCAAAGCGTCACCAACGGCACCGTCTTCACTATCGGAGCTTCTCACCAAGAGGGGTCTCCTTTCCCGCACAAAGTGTCGTTGCCGCTCCACACCAAGTCGGAGGGTCACACGACAAATACACGGTTGCTTGCCGCAGCAAGACTTTGCTCAAGGGAGCTCTCTGTAGCATCCCGAAAACTCACCAAAATAAATCATGCGCTAAAGTTGTTTTATCGTTGAGCTCGACTTAAACCCGGAACCCTAAATTCCCAGAGCCTCTCCCGAACAACCCGACACCCGAATTCAATCCACGTCCCATCTCTTTCCCCATCCAACGCGACGCGTCATGACCGGCCGCCGCGAATCCCGCCCCCTCCTTTCCCCTCTCTCCTCCGACCGCGTGCCCCACCTCCCGCGTCCCGCACGCCACGCGTGGCCGACCGCAGCCGCGGTCGCCGCTGACGCGCACCGCCCCTCCCCCTCCTTTTTTTTGCTTTCTCTCTCTCTCCCTTTTCCCCCATTTCCTTTTTCTTCATTTCTTTTTTCTATTTTCTTTTTCTTTTTTCCCTTCACCCTTTTTCCTTTTTCTTTCTTTCCCTTCCTTCCCTCTCTCTCTGCGCCCGAGCACCGCCGTGCCCGGCCCTCCTCCCCGCGCGCCCAGCCCGGCCTGCCCTGCCCGGCCGCGCCTACTCCGCTCTCGTGCCGCCTGCCCGAGCGCTGCCCAGCCGCGCCCTGCCATTGCCCCGCACGCGCGCGCCGCTGCACCAAGGCCGCCGCTGGCGCCTCGCCTCGGCCCCGCTCGCCCTGTGCCCGCGTGCAGCCGCCGCGCCGCGCGACGCCTAGCAGCAGTGCCGCCGCCTCGCCGCCCGCACCAAGGCCAGCGCCCAGCCTTCCCCCTCCACGTGCCACAGTGGGCGGTCTCGACGCCCTCGCCGCTGCACGCCGCTCCGCGACAACCTAACGCGGCCGCCCGCCATTACTCCCGCCCGCAAGCCTCGCCGAGCCGCCACCCACCTCCACCGCCTTAGCTCGGCTATAAAAGAGCCCCCGAGCTCCCCGGCCATCCCCGCAACCGCACTCACCAGCCCTAGCCCTTCCTCCTAGACCGCAGCGCCGCCGCCACGCGCCACCAGAGCCGCCGCCACCCGCTTCCGTCGCCCCGCCTCTGAGCGCCGCCCCAGCCCGAGGTGAGCCGGGGAATCGAACCCCAAGTGCCCCTAGCCCCTTTTCCCCCCACTCCCGGCCGCCGCCGTGGTCCAGGACGGCCAAATCGGCCGCCGCCGGCGCCCCCTACCGCCTCCCCTGTTTCCCCGTGCGAGGGGAGGAGGGAGATGGCAGTTTTGCCATTAGGCCCTCCCCCTTCCCTCTATTCCATAAAGAACCCCCCCCCATTTATGGCTCTTATCCAAAAACAACCCTGCCCTTTGTTTTATTTTCAAGTAAACCTTTCCACTTAAAAACATAATTCTAAGTATACCCTTGACCCTTTCAGTTCAGTCCAAATATTTCTAGAAATTACAAACAGACCCCTCCCTTCTCAAGAAAATAATTACAAGTAGGTCCCCGCTTCCTGATCTAGCCCCTGAACCCTTACAAAACCTATTATTTCATGCGCCGAAACAACTCCGATTGACCCCAAACTTTACCATGTCACTTCTATTATAGTTTCGGGCCGCGTTAGTACCAAACCACTCAAAGATGTCACTTCTATCTCCATATTTTATGTGTTTCCGACCCGAGCTCAACGATAAGTCTTTGTTTTCTAAGTATTGATTGTGTGCTTGTTCGTTTACGTTGTAGACCACGGAGTGAACGAAGGAGAACCCGTCAGCGAGCCGTACTGTGAGCAGGAGAACGAGGACCAGTTCCGCGACCCCGAGCCCGAAGGACAAGACCTCCCCGAAGGCTACGAAGACGGCAAGTTCAATCCCATCCTTTGATGCATGTTTCTGTCCTAGTTTTTATCAACACAACCCAATGGCCTGCTTTATAAAATTGCATATGTTTTGCTTGCATGAAAACACGGTTGGATAGCCACCCCTTGATTTGTGATGACCATTCCTTGACCACCTAGATTAATGTCTGATTTTGCTTGGACGTTAATCGATATTAGAACGCTTAGGATTTTACTCATAATACTATTTATTTCATAAAGAAAATGTGTGTGTGTGGGATGGGATGAATGTGGTGTTTTTGTAAAGAAAGTGTAGACGGGGTGGATGGCATTTCTACGGATTTGCCATTTGGTGTGCTTGTGCCAATGTGGCAAGGCAAAAGAAGGGAGATATCCATCTTGTCGTGTCTAAGGACCGAGTTGGTGTGTCATCTCACCTAACTCCACTATCGTGCAAACCACTCGACCGTTGAATGGGCAACGGCGTAGCATAAATCCCACTAGTTGGTGTGATAGCCATCAGGAGAGCTGAGAGCAACGGGTGACTAAGGAAAAGGGATAAGCCCCGAGTGACTTATGCCCGGTTATACCTAAGTGAACGGTCGATGACCCCTTGGTGCATCCCGTGATGGCTAGTCAGGCTTAGCTATGGTGGGTAATGGCTATGTTGGGATCTACACCGACACGACGGTGTTCGAGTTGTGGTATCCTACTTGTGGGTAAAGTTGCACACCTCTGCAGAGTTAAGAATCTATTTGAATAGCCGTGCCCACGGTATTGGGAGAGTTACGGTGTGGTCACATAACTAGTGTTTCTTGGGATGGGCTAGCGTGAGTTGTTTTTGGAATGGTGTCCGGCCGTTGTGCCGTGTGCTACGACGGACGGGGAGTCCGGTAGCAGATTAAAACTTGAACCCCGTGTTATTACAAAATCTGATTTTCAAAAGGTTTCTGTTAAAATAAACCCCGGCATAAAATATCATTTTTCTGTAAATTAAACCATAACCTTATCCTTGATTTACCTATGCATATTATTCTAATATAACCCCCTCCGTGGGTGTGGTTGGACTTGCTGAGTACGTTTGTACTCACCCCACTCTTACTTTTACAGAGGAAGACCCAGACTTCATACCGGACGACGCCGAGTAGGGTTATCGTTCTACACCCAACCTTGCCTGTGGAACCGGCCCTGTCGAGATGCCTCCGCTGTCGCAGTACTCTGAGACCGTGGTAGACCCCATGTGGTTTGCGGTCTGGTGTTATGTCGTAGCCTGGTTAATTATTATAATCATCTGTATCGAGTGTCCTCCAAGGTTTGTACGGTTTTGAACCATCTGATGTAATAAATGTGGCATCAGCCTCCTGGGACTGGTGCTTTGTATCACATTTAAGTCTTCTCTCTTGAGGGGACGCTTCAGGTGGTATCAGAGCCGTAGGTTGGCCGTAGGACGTGACCCTAGGAGCGAAACCCGTTTTCAGGACCTTTCATCTTAGGACTTTTCTATCCTTAATCCTTTCCTCACTCAAACACTTACCTTTGGTTCTTGCCCTGTTCCAGATGGCTGACAATGGATGGATTGGCGGAATCTGTTTCGCAGAGCCCGGCCTTCCAAAGTTGTTGATACTCAGCCTGGAACGCATTGGAGTTGTGGATCCGCCAGAGTTTCTTTACCGAGAGTACGACTCCAAGGGCACTCTTCGGTGTGACCTGATGATCTTCATAGCAAGAAGCACCCGCTACCCTGATGTGGACCCTTGGTTCATCTCCACCACTGGATTCCGTTTCCCGGATACCTATCGGAAAGCCGCCCGTAAAGCCCTGGGACGGCTCCGAGTGATCTACAAACATCACCTTCAGCGGACTCCTATGGGATTCTTCCCGCCAACTGAAGAAAGAGGACGCACCTGGATCGCCCGGATGAGAGGACTCGGAAGGGAAGAAGAAGACCTGGAAGACACAGTATCCCACCTGTCCATCTACCTCACCGGCCTGGATGAGCTCTACCGTGAGCAAGCAGCACAGCTAAAGCAACAAGTCCACAGAGCAGAAAAGGCAACCCAGGAGCTGGATGAACAACGGACAAGGACCGTACACGCCGAGTATTCCATGGCTGCCCTCCAAGTCCAAATGGATGAAAAAGAGGCAGAACTGGAAGAGCAGCGGGCAAGGGCCGCACGTGCCGAGAACTCGCTAGCCGCTCTCCAAGCTCAGATGCGGAGGTACGAGGCTCGCTGGGGAATAGGTGGATGGATAGAGGAAGATGAAGAAGAAGAACCCATGGAAACCCATTGGGACGTAGGTACTCAGACAGAGGAAGAAGAGCCCGATGAAACCCATTGGGATAAGGGTACTCAGACCGATGACACCACGGATCAGTATCTCCCACTGAAGAAGCGCTCCCTTAGGATTGAGAAAGAATCCCCATGATAGGAGTAGTCTCTAAGCTAGAACCTTTGCTCTAATAATCGTGTACTATGAAGTTTGTACCCCACCGTGTTGTAATAAATATCATCTACTCCCTTGGTGTACACCAAATACTTGTGCAAGATCTTTATCCTATTTTTGTTTTCAGATGGCTGAGGAAGGATGGACCCAGGGCGACTGCCAAGCTGCACCTGGCTTCCCCAGCCTGTTGATCAACACCCTGGAGAGCCTTGGCGTTACGGAACGCCCAAGGTACTACAGCAGAGAGTACGAGCATCATGGCACTCTCCGCTGCAGGGTGATCATAGTCATCGCCAGAAGTGAATGCCACCCCAACATCCAGTCATGGCGAGTGACCACTACGGGATTTAGGCACCAAGACACCTATCCCTTGGCTGTCAGAAAGGCACTTCGGTACCTATGTCGGATTTTCGAAGAACACCTAGCACCCACACCAATGAGGTTCTTTCCACCGGCCATCAGAACCCCAGTTTGGGAAGCACGCATGAGAAGTCTGGAGCGGCGCCGCCATGAAGTGGATCCTTTGTACCAAGTGGCTACCTACCTAGCCGCTTTGGATCAGCTCTTCGATGAGCAGGCCCACCTGCTGAGGGAGCAGACCCATCGTGCCGAGCAAGCAGAGCTCGCAGTGAGACTCCAACAGGTCCGAGCAGCCCAAGCTGAGGCAAGAGCCGCAGCCGCGATCAGCAGTGAAGCTGTTGCACAGGAGAGCCTCAGACAGGCCCGAGACCGGCGCATGCAAGAATGGACCAGAACTGGGACCCCAGTTCCGGCCATCGGAGAAGACCATGTTCTACTTGGGACACCCGTCATAGGATGGGGAACGCTTTTTGGAAGCCCTCGAGCCCCACCCGAGAACCCCGAAGGGTCTACTGCTGTCGAAGAAGGAGAAGCTGCTGCGCAACCCCAAGAGAACGGGGACTTAGAGGACGGCGAGCAAGGACTACTCGCACGTTCTGCCCCAGAAGAAGGCTCACCCCGCGAGTAGATTGACCGACCCTACCCTATTGTTGTACCCTTCTAGCCCCTTCGGTTTAAGTTGTACCCTAGTATGAACTTGTACCCGGACGTGTAGTACGCGTTCTAGTCGTGTTCCCGTGCTGTACCCTGCTTCGCTTCAATGAAGTTGCTTGTTTGCCTTGTTGTGTGCTTATTGTGTGTGTGCCTTTTGGCAGAAGTTAATTCTGCCTTTCCAAAAAAAATACGAATTAAACAACTTAAACATCACCTAATCCCAATCTCACAAAAACCCTACCCAAACTGCAGATGGTTTCTCGAAGCGTCACGAGGGCCTCCCGTGTCAGGGACCCTGCAGCCTCTGATGCAGGAGTGCGTCCCAACGGGCAAAACCATCCTCAGGAAGAACAAGAAGTGAGTCAGGGCAGAGGAGAAAATCATGATGCTCAGCTGCCACCACCACCACCACCCTTCGTGGACCTGGCACAAATAATCCATAACCAGACTCTCATACTGGAGACACTGGCTAATGCTCTAGTGAATAGGCAGCCACGAGAGCAGACCTTCAATGACAAGCTGACAGCTTTTCTGAGGGCCAAGCCACCCACTTTTGCCGGGTCTAGCAACCCCTTGGATGCAGATGATTGGCTCCGTGTGATCCAGAGGAAGCTCGAGCCATTTGGGTGCCAGGATCGAGATAAAGTCCTTCTGGCAGCACATCAACTCACCGGGACTGCCTTAGCCTGGTGGGAGAACTACTGCGCTGCTGCCAGAGATGCCACCACCATCACCTGGAATGAATTCGTGAGGGAGTTCCGCCGTTATCACATCCCCTCGGCCACCATGAAGCGCAAGGCAGATGAGTTCCGCACACTTCAGCAGGGGAGTATGTCGGTGGAAGAGTATACCCACCAGTTTATGGAGCTGGCTCGCTATGCACCAGAAGAAGTGAACGACGACGAGAAGAAGCAGGATATGTTCAAGAAGGGACTAAACCCAGAACTCAGGACCCTGCTCACCCCTCAGATCTATCCTGACTTCAACACCTTGATGAACAAGGCAATCCTCACAGAGAGGGCCAAGATCGATGAAAGAAAGGATAACAAGCGCAAGTTCTTGGAGAGCAAGGCACGCCAGCAGGATCGTTTCCAGAAGCCCAGAAGCTTCAGCTACAACGCACCAAGGTCCCAAGCCCCAATGCAGTACATGACTCAGTCGCAAGCAACAGGACCACGGGCCCCTAACACCCAGCTCAGAAGCCAGAACACCATGAGGGCCCCACAGAGTAATGCGAGCCAAGTCACCAACAACAACAGCAACGTGAGGGCCTGCTTCAACTGCCGTGAGACGGGTCACTTCATTGCCGATTGCCCCTATGCCAAGAACAAGCCGGCTACTTCAGCTTTCTCCAACACAGTGAACGGACCCAAGCCAGTTCTGACCGGTGCCAACCGAGTGCCCCTCCGTGGCAACACCAACAACAACAACAATCAGCAGAGGCAATCCCAGCAGTCTTTCGGACGAGCCCGCGTCAACCACATCGACGCGCAGGAAGCTCAAGGAGCTCAGGGCGTAGTGCTCGGTGAGTACCTAGTCAGCTCAACTCTTGCAACAGTACTGTTTGATTCCGGAGCATCACACTCATTTATATCCTCGAGTTTTGTGGAGAAACATAAAATACCTACAGTACTACTAAAGACACCCCTATTGACCCGGACGCCCGGAGGAGACATCAGGTGTCAACTGGGTTGTCTACGGGTGAGAATTAATTTAAGCGGGGTAGAGTTTCTAGCAGATCTAGTAGTACTTAAGTCAGAAGGGATAGATGTGATCCTTGGAATGGACTGGCTGAGCAAACACAATGGCCTCATAGGTTGTACGGATAAGGTAGTACATCTAACAAACCCAGAGGGAGTCCGAGTGACCTGTCATACCCGGGAAAGTGGAGCAAACCCGATGGTATTCAGTATGGAAACCAAGACCTTGGAAGAAGTCCCAGTAGTGAATGAGTACCCCGATATCTTTCCTGAAGAACTTCCCGGTATGCCACCAGATAGGGACATAGAATTTGTCATTGATCTTGTTCCTGGAACCGCCCCCATAGCCAAGAGACCTTATAGGATGGCAGCCTCCGAGTTGGCAGAGTTAAAGAAACAACTAGAGGAGTTACAACGGATTGGCTTCATCAGGCCAAGTTCGTCGCCTTGGGGAGCCCCGGTTCTGTTTGTCAAAAAGAAGGATGGAAGTATGAGGTTGTGCGTTGATTACCGGGCACTGAACGAAGTTACTATCAAGAACAAGTATCCTCTCCCCAGGATCGATGACCTTTTCGACCAGTTAAAAGGAGCCAGATACTTTTCCAAGATTGACCTGAGGTCCGGTTATTTTCAGCTCAAGATCAGGGAGAGCGACATCCCGAAAACAGCTTTTGTCACCTGGTATGGTCAGTTTGAGTTTACGGTGATGTCTTTTGGACTGACAAATGCACCTGCCTATTTCATGAACCTCATGAACAAAGTGTTTATGGATGAGCTAGATAAGTTTGTCGTAGTCTTCATTGACGACATACTTATTTACTCAAAGAGTATTCAGGAGCACGAGCAACACCTGAGGGTAGTTCTGGAGAAGTTGAGAATGCACAGGCTATACGCCAAATTCAGCAAGTGTGAGTTCTGGCTGGGGAAAGTAGCTTTCCTTGGTCATATCTTGACCGCGGAAGGAGTAGCAGTGGATCTCGAGAAGGTCGAAGCAGTCTCCAATTGGCAGCAACCGACCAACGTCAGTGAGATCAGAAGCTTTCTTGGATTAGCTGGGTATTATCGGAGATTCATTGAAGGATTTTCTAAAATAGCCCGACCCATGACGGAGCTGCTCAAGAAGGAGAAGAAATTCACCTGGACCGAGTCGTGTGAAAGGAGCTTCCAGGAGTTGAAGCGAAGATTGACGACAGCCCCAGTGCTAACCCTGCCGGATATTCATCGGGATTTTGTCATCTATTGTGATGCGTCCCGACAAGGATTGGGTTGTGTATTGATGCAAGATGGGAAAGTTGTTGCATATGCTTCCCGTCAGCTCAGGACTCATGAGCAAAACTACCCGACCCATGACCTGGAACTTGCAGCCGTAGTGCACGCACTTAAGATTTGGAGGCATTATTTGATTGGAAATAAGTGCGAAATCTTTACCGACCATAAAAGTCTGAAGTATATCTTCACCCAGCCAGACTTGAACTTGAGACAGAGAAGATGGTTGGAATTGGTCAAAGATTACAATTTGGAAATCCATTACCACCCGGGAAAGGCAAACGTAGTGGCCGACGCCCTTAGTCGGAAATCCTACGGGCCCAAGGAAGACCATTTACGAGAGGATATGGCACGATTAAATGTGCACATTGTCCCTCGAGGCTCCAGCAAAGTGCTGAACGTTCAATCCACTCTAGAAGAAAGAATCAGGAAAGCCCAAAGATCAGACAAGGGACTGATGGAAATCCGGAGACAGACCAGAGAAAATAAGGCACCAGACTTTAGAGTGGATAATAAAGGAACGCTATGGTACAAAGATAGAATTTGTGTGCCCCAGAAAGGAGATTTCAGGCAAATAATCATGGATGAAGCCCACAACTCGGCCTACTCCATTCACCCGGGATCCACCAAAATGTATATGGATTTAAAACAGAAATATTGGTGGAATGGGATGAAGGCAGATATTGCACGGTTCGTCGCCCATTGCGATACTTGCCAGAGAATCAAAGCTGAACACCAGAAGCCGGCAGGATTGTTGCAGCCCCTACCCATTCCGGTTTGGAAATGGGATGAAATAGGGATGGATTTTGTAGTAGGCTTGCCCAGAACCCAGAAAGGACACGATTCCATATGGGTAATAGTGGACCGACTTACTAAATCAGCTCATTTCATACCCGTACGGATCAACTACGGCGGAGAGAAGCTAGCCAAGCTCTATGTGGAAAATATAGTAAAGTTGCATGGTGTGCCCAGTCGAATCGTCTCAGATAGGGGGACCCAGTTCACCTCTAGATTTTGGAAAAGCTTGCATAAAGCTATGGGCACCAAGCTAGACTTTAGTTCCGCTTATCACCCGCAGACAGATGGTCAGACAGAAAGGGTGAATCAGATTATGGAAGATATGTTGAGAGCATGTGTTCTCACCTACGGCAAAGATTGGGAACAGAGTTTACCCTATGCCGAGTTCTCATACAACAACGGGTATCAAGCAAGCTTGGGCATGTCGCCGTTCGAGGCTCTTTACGGAAGGAAATGCAGAACCCCTCTGATGTGGTCAGAAGTTGGAGAACGTGCTCTAGTCAGGCCCGCCCTCATAAAGGAAGCAGAAGAAAGGGTGGCCGAGATTAGAGAAAAGCTGAAAGCAGCCCAGTCCCGACAGAAGAGTTACGCTGACAAGAAAAGACGGGAAATAAGTTTCAGTCCAGGGGATTTTGTGTATCTCAAGGTATCACCCATTCGAGGAACCCGAAGATTTCAGGTACAAGGAAAATTAGCCCCTCGGTACATTGGACCATACCGAGTTCTGAAGAAAGTTGGAGCAGTAGCATACTGTTTGGAACTGCCAGAAGAAATGTCAGATATACATCCAGTATTCCACGTCTCGCAGCTAAGAAGATGTTTGAGGGTACCCGAGGCAGAGCATGTGCCAGTAGAAACGATAGATCTACAGCCAGACCTACGATATCAGGAAATACCGGTCAAGATCCTCGATACTGTCACTAGAAGAACCAGAAACTCTGAGGTACGGATATGCAGAGTCCAGTGGAGCAGACACGGAGTAGAAGAAGCAACGTGGGAACGCGAAGACGCCCTGAAGAAGGAATTTCCCCACCTGTTTAGGAACCAGCCGAATCTCGAGGACGAGATTCATTTTAAGTGGGGTAGGTTTGTAGCATCCCGAAAACTCACCAAAATAAATCATGCGCTAAAGTTGTTTTATCGTTGAGCTCGACTTAAACCCGGAACCCTAAATTCCCAGAGCCTCTCCCGAACAACCCGACACCCGAATTCAATCCACGTCCCATCTCTTTCCCCATCCAACGCGACGCGTCGTGACCGGCCGCCGCGAATCCCGCCCCCTCCTTTTCCCTCTCTCCTCCGACCGCGTGCCCCACCTCCCGCGTCCCGCACGCCACGCGTGGCCGACCGCAGCCGCGGTCGCCGCTGACGCGCACCGCCCCTCCCCCTCCTTTTTTTTGCTTTCTCTCTCTCTCCCTTTTCCCCCATTTCCTTTTTCTTCATTTCTTTTTTCTATTTTCTTTTTCTTTTTTCCTTTCACCCTTTTTCCTTTTTCTTTCTTTCCCTTCCTTCCTTCCCTCTCTCTCTCTGCGCCCGAGCACCGCCGTGCCCTGCCCTCCTCCCCGCGCGCCCCGCCCGGCCTGCCCTGCCCGGCCGCGCCTCCTCCGCTCCCGTGCTGCCTGCCCGAGCGCTGCCCAGCCGCGCCCTGCCATTGCCCCGCACGCGCGCGCCGCTGCACCAAGGCAGCCGCTGGCGCCTCGCCCCGGCCCCGCTCGCCCTGTGCCCGCGTGCAGCCGCCGCGCCGCGCGACGCCTAGCAGTAGTGCCGCCGCAGAGCCGCCGCCTCGCCGCCCGCGCCAAGGCCAGCGCCCAGCCTTCCCCTCCACGTGCCACAGTGGGCGGTCTCGACGCCCTCGCCGCTGCACGCCGCTCCGCGACAACCTAACGCGGCCGCCCGCCATTACTCCCGCCCGCAAGCCTCGCCGAGCCGCCACCCACCTCCACCGCCTTAGCTCGGCTATAAAAGAGCCCCCGAGCTCCCCGGCCATCCCCGCAACCGCACTCACCAGCCCTAGCCCTTCCTCCTAGACCGCAGCGCCGCCGCCACGCGCCACCAGAGCCGCCGCCACCCGCTTCCGTCGCCCCGCCTCTGAGCGCCGCCCCAGCCCGAGGTGAGCCGGGGAATCGAACCCCAAGTGCCCCTAGCCCCTTTTCCCCCCACTCCCGGCCGCCGCCGTGGTCCAGGACGGCCAAATCGGCCGCCGCCGGCGCCCCCCTACCGCCTCCCCTGTTTCCCAGTGCGAGGGGAGGAGGGAGATGGCAGTTTTGCCATTAGGCCCTCCCCCTTCCCTCTATTCCATAAAGAACCCCCCCCATTTATGGCTCTTATCCAAAAACAACCCTGCCCTTTGTTTTATTTTCAAGTAAACCTTTCCACTTAAAAACATAATTCTAAGTATACCCTTGACCCTTTCAGTTCAGTCCAAATATTTCTAGAAATTACAAACAGACCCCTCCCTTCTCAAGAAAATAATTACAAGTAGGTCCCCGCTTCCTGATCTAGCCCCTGAACCCTTACAAAACCTATTATTTCATGCGCCGAAACAACTCCGATTGACCCCAAACTTTACCATGTCACTTCTATTATAGTTTCGGGCCGCGTTAGTACCAAACCACTCAAAGATGTCACTTCTATCTCCATATTTTATGTGTTTCCGACCCGAGCTCAACGATAAGTCTTCGTTTTCTAAGTATTGATTGTGTGCTTGTTCGTTTACGTTGTAGACCACGGAGTGAACGAAGGAGAACCCGTCAGCGAGCCGTACTGTGAGCAGGAGAACGAGGACCAGTTCCGCGACCCCGAGCCCGAAGGACAAGACCTCCCCGAAGGCTACGAAGACGGCAAGTTCAATCCCATCCTTTGATGCATGTTTCTGTCCTAGTTTTTATCAACACAACCCAATGGCCTGCTTTATAAAATTGCATATGTTTTGCTTGCATGAAAACACGGTTGGATAGCCACCCCTTGATTTGTGATGACCATTCCTTGACCACCTAGATTAATGTCTGATTTTGCTTGGACGTTAATCGATATTAGAACGCTTAGGATTTTACTCATAATACTATTTATTTCATAAAGAAAATGTGTGCGTGTGGGATGGGATGAATGTGGTGTTTTTGTAAAGAAAGTGTAGACGGGATGGATGGCATTTCTACGGATTTGCCATTTGGTGTGCTTGTGCCAATGTGGCAAGGCAAAAGAAGGGAGATATCCATCTTGTCGTGTCTAAGGACCGAGTTGGTGTGTCATCTCACCTAACTCCACTATCGTGCAAACCACTCGACCGTTGAATGGGCAACGGCGTAGCATAAATCCCACTAGTTGGTGTGATAGCCATCAGGAGAGCTGAGAGCAATGGGTGACTAAGGAAAAGGGATAAGCCCCGAGTGACTTATGCCCGGTTATACCTAAGTGAACGGTCGATGACCCCTTGGTGCATCTCGTGATGGCTAGTCAGGCTTAGCTATGATGGGTAATGGCTATGTTGGGATCTACACCGACACGACGGTGTTCGAGTTGTGGTATCCTACTTGTGGGTAAAGTTGCACACCTCTGCAGAGTTAAGAATCTATTCGAATAGCCGTGCCCACGGTATTGGGAGAGTTACGGTGTGGTCACATAACTAGTGTTTCTTGGGATGGGCTAGCGTGAGTTGTTTTTGGAATGGTGTCAGGCCGTTGTGCCGTGTGCTACGACGGACGGGGAGTCCGGTAGCAGATTAAAACTTGAACCCCGTGTTATTACAAAATCTGATTTTCAAAAGGTTTCTGTTAAAATAAACCCCGGCATAAAATATCATTTTTCTGTAAATTAAACCATAACCTTATCCTTGATTTACCTATGCATATTATTCTAATATAACCCCCTCCGTGGGTGTGGTTGGACTTGCTGAGTACGTTTGTACTCACCCCACTCTTACTTTTACAGAGGAAGACCCAGACTTCATACCGGACGACGCCGAGTAGGGTTATCGTTCTACACCCAACCTTGCCTGTGGAACCGGCCCTGTCGAGATGCCTCCGCTGTCGCAGTACTCTGAGCCCGTGGTAGACCCCATGTGGTTTGCGGTCTGGTGTTATGTCGTAGCCTGGTTAATTATTATAATCATCTGTATCGAGTGTCCTCCAAGGTTTGTACGGTTTTGAACCATCTGATGTAATAAATGTGGCATCAGCCTCCTGGGACTGGTGCTTTGTATCACATTTAAGTCTTCTCTCTTGAGGGGATGCTTCACTCTCGCAAGAACTAATCCCTATACAAGTGCTCAAAGCACACTCTCAAAGCTTCTCACAAGCTAGATATGACACTAAGCTTTGCTAGGATGGTTGGAGATGTTAGTTTGCTTGGGTAACACTTCCTTTAACTTTTCTGCCGTCCAACCTTATGCAGCAACCGGTCTTGGGGGGTATATATAGCCCACACACCCCAAAAGAGCCGTTGGAAAAGTGGCTGACAAAAAGCGCTATCACCGGTTAAACCGATGATCCACTTTGTTGAAAGCATCTAGGCCCCTAATTTGAGTTTTGGTAATTAATGACAACGGTTTGTGGATTAACGATTTCATTTGAGATAATAAGTATAGGTTGATCCACAGATAAAAGAGATTTGATTGTGAACGTGTGGAGTTTTGGAGATGATGAGCAAAGTTCGGGCTCAAGGCAAAGGTATAAAATAGGGGTTTTGTATTTTGCCGGGAACAAGGTGCTTAGTGGATGAAAAGTGACCGGATTTGTTGGATAGATAGCCGTACTATTAAGAGGGGTCAAGTACTCGTGCTTGACGGGTCGTTAGTGCAATTTTGCTCAAAATATCTAGGTGCATGCATGAGGGCTAACGACGTTTTGAAAAGATTTGAAAAAGATCAAGTTTGAGAGTTGACTGCACAAGCGCGGACAGTCCGCTCCATGGAGCGCGGCCGGTCCGCACTCGTACCAGAGAGCAAGTTTGGCTCTAGTGGAAATTAGATGTGACTGGCGGACAGTCCGACCCAGGTGGGCGGACGGTCCGTAGCTCTAACTCATTTTGTACCAGAGAGGGTGTTTTCTCTGATTGAGGTTATGACCTGTGTGGCGGACGATCCGTCCCTGGGGCGCGGACGGTCCGCCGTCTATTTGACAGTTTGTACCAGAGACATTGTTGTCTCTGGTGGATTTCAAAGATGAATTTCAAGGATGAACGGCGGACGGTCCGCCCCTAGGGCGCGGACGGTCTGCCGGCCTTTTTCAAAGTTGTACCAGAGACGATGTTCGTCTCTGGTGGTGTGGAACACATAACTGCGGACGGTTCGCCAGGGCTGTAACGGCTAGTTCTGACACGCATTAAATGCACTCTGACTCACTGGTTTATAACGGCGGACGGTCCGGTTTTTGAAACACGGACGGTCCGTGACTTCGCAGAAAAGAGTGTAACGGCTAGTTTTTGAAAGGATGTCTATATATACTCAATGCCCGGCCATTGGGTCACTCTCTTGGCCATTTGGACTGCATACTTGACACTATAGAGCTAATGCATCCCTCTCTCACACACACTTGCTTAGAGATTGCATTCTTGAGGGTGTGAGGGCTTCCAAGTGCATTGCATCAAGAGTTTGAGTTTTGTGGCACTAGGGAAACTTCAAGCAAGCGTCATCGACTTGTTATTCTTGGAAGTTGCCGCTCCCTAGACGGCTTGGAGAAGAGGATTTCGTGGAGCTCCTCCAAGGAGATTGTTGAGGAGCCCCGATTTCAGTTGTGAGAGGTCTTGTGCTCGCCTACCGGAGTGGTGAAGAGCAACTCTAGTGGAATCGAGGTGTGGAGTGGTTCCTTGATTCAAGCCGGCTCAAGATCAAGAGGTTCTTGATAGAGGAGCGGTTGATTCTTGGAATCCACCTCAACGTGGATTAGGGGTGACCAGCAAGTCATCGGCACTATGGGATAAATTCTTGTGTCAAGCTTGGTTACTTCTCTTGCTCACTTTAATTCTTATTTTTACTTTGAGCAATTTACTTTACTAGAGCTTGATTTGTATCTTGTCACCCTAGGTTGCAAACCCATCTAAAGATAGTAGTAGCATGACATAGGGCTTTCCTTTATTACTAATTAAATTTCTCTAGTGTTGTTGGTTTTAGATTTTAAACCGCCTATTCACCCCCCTCTCTAGTCGGTGTTCTTGATTCTACAAGTGGTACCAGAGCTAAGTACTCCATTAATTGCAAATTTAACCATCTTGGAGTAGAACAATGACTAGTGATCATGGGATTCATGTTGGGAAGCCACCGTTCTTTGATGGGAACAATTGTGATTATTGGAAGACTAGGATGTCGGCTCATCTCAAAGCCATGAGTAGAAAGCTATGGAGAGTAGTAAGTGATGTATATGTCATATTGGACCCAAAGAGTTTGACACCCCTAGATGAGGAAAATGAGATACTAAATGATCAAGGGGTTAATGTGCTCTTTAGTGCTCTTGATGTGACTGAATTTAATAGAGTCAAGAGCCTCACAAATGTAAATGACATATGGAAGAAGCTCATGGAAATTCATGAGGGCACATCAAGTGTGAAGGAGGCCAAGTTATATTTGCTTAAGGATAATTTTAGTGAATTTACCATGAAGAAGGATGAGAGTATAGCCGAGATGTTCAACCGGTGTCGGTACCCCAGGACTGGGGTACCCCCTCTTGCTGCATCTAGGCAAGAGCCTTGTAGTTATCCTTAACTACGTCCAGCAGCCGGACCCCTGCGGTCCGGAGCCCTGCTCACCCAACAGCGGTCCCGGACCCGTCCCCTGGTTGGGAAAGGTCCGGGAGCACCACGTGTCCCGGGAAAAGCTGGCGGTCAGCCCGAACGGCCGGAAGCTCCGGACCTCCCGAAGAGGACCGGATCCCCAGGGAATCCCGGACCCTCCATGGGGTCCGGGACCCCCTGTATAGTAACCGGACCCCTCTCCAAGGAAAGGAATCGTCACCCCGCCTCGGGGTGGTCCGGGGCCACCACGTGTCAACAGGCCCAGACACGTATATAAGGCCGCTTGGTCTCCTTATTAAGGCTCACCTACCGCTGCATTCATTACAACAGGAGGACGTCCGCATTGATGTAGCAGAAGCCGAGGCGATACTTTGACTAGGGGACACTATTGATCGCGTATTACCAAGATAGTGGAGCTGCTGGCACCGCCCACGCCGCGCCTGCCAGTCCGCCATAACAGATGGATACGACGGCTCGGCTTCACCCATTATGACGCCTACATAATAGCCTCCACAGGCCACGCCGCAAGCTACGCTCCCCCAACGGACACTTTGCTGATGGGACAAGAGAAGACCACCTTTCGTCATAGCGCTAGCAGGGCGTGGGAGCGTATCGGAGGAAAGATTCGTAACCACTGTAGCCATTTAAATACTCTGCGCAGTATGCTGCGCAGTCACGTTGGGCCCACTTGACAGGGCCCCAACGTCCTATGTATCCGCCCCCTTGGTCTATAAAAGGGGGCGCCCGCTAGAAGGAAAACCCAGGCTGGGAGAGAGCCAAGGCCCGGCAGAGGATAGATTCATACACAACAGAGATCAAAACTTCTCCCAGTGGATGTAGGGTATTACGCTCCGGCGGCCCGAACCACTCTAGATCGCGTGTTCTTGTGTGCTTATCTCAGAGCTAGATCAGCCCAATCGCCTAGTACCTTCCCGAGCACTCCCTCTCTGGGAATAGGCGGGTGCGTTCCGCCACCCGGCTGTGGGTACCCTAGAAATCCCGCGACATTTGGCGCCGTCCGTGGGGAGGATCAGGCACTGGGTGGATCTTCAGGCTTCTGGGGCCGTGTTCATCCTCTGCAATGACGAACGAGAAGATGAAGGAAGGCAGGGCGTCACCCACGCCGCATGCTGTGGCACTGGGGCGACAACGCCCACGATTCGGCGGCGCGCGGCAGCGGCGTTTGTTGTGCGTCGCCACTGCGACACCTCAGAGCCGGCGAGGCAACGCACAGCGGAGGCGTTGCTGGGCACTGCCGCCCCTACGTCGGCTCAAGGTTTTCTCTCAAGCAACGGCCATGCTTCCTCTCCGGCGGCATGACGTCGGTTCAAGGCTTTCTCTCAACATGGAGCCTGGAGCCGACGGCCATCCCGGAGGAAGTTGGCCGTGTCGTCCTGCCGTCGCCAGCACCGCCCGAGGAGCTTGGTGCTGCTGCAGACAGGGCCCCGCCGCCAGGCGCGGGGGCCCCTGGCGCTAGCACCAAGGACAAGCCGGCGAACGACCGCACCTCTCCGCGCTTCGCACCGGTCCTTCTGCTGCGCAAGGGCGTCAGGCTTCCATCGGCAGACGACGGCGGCGGCAGGGGGCCTCTCCCATTCAAAGCCAAAGAATTTGTCTCATGCTACCTAAGCATATGACAGCTCTTAGGCAAGGAGTGGCCCCCCGAGCTCCCGAGGTGATGCTGGATGATGCAGTTCAGGCACATCCAGGGCGCCTTCACCTCCGACGACCATGAAGAACCCCGGAGTAGTGATACCACTCCCAATCAAGAGAAGAACATGCTGTATAGAATGCAGCCGAAGGTTACTCCTAAAATAGGGCTGGGGAAATTCCTCCTTTGTAATAACGTGGCGCCTACGTGTGAGTCCAGAGCGGTCAAGGTCCGACCTTGTAAACCCGACCTCTGGCCCTATCACACAAACAGGCAAGCTACGGTCCGGAGCGGTAGAGGTCCGACCTCATAATCCCGACCTATGATGTATACCGTAACAACCACAATGATAAAGGAGATCTTTCTCAGTTTTATCTAGGCTCCACCTTGATTACATTTGTTCGCCTTGGTTTAGCTATTTTTTCCTCTAAAACAGAATCTTCCTATTATTGCTAACAATCCAAGATAAGTTGCTGGCTTGTGGCCAGGTGGGGACACCCCTTCAAGCTGGAAGGCAGTTCGGACCCCTAAGGACCTGGTCCGGAGAAGTAGTACTTGTATCCTGGGGTAGAGAAGCTCCGCGTGGCTTAGCCTGGTAATGTACCCTAAGTTTACGTACTTCACTACCCTGTTATAAGTACTCTAGTATCCGAGAACTGCTGTCTTTAGAGGTCCCGAGCTCCCTTCTAGTATAAGGCTTGGTTTCTCGCACCTTACTCTCAGATCCGGTGAAATATTTCATCGGATCATCAGCAACGACTCAAGTCCACTCCGGTGGCCCGCTCCGGCGGAGACCGCTCGCCACGGTCGCCTCAAGTCCACCCCGGTGGCCCGCTCCGGCGGAGACCGCTCGCCACGGTCGCCTCAAGTCCACCCCGGTGGCTCGCTCCGGCGGAGACCGCTCGCCACGGTCGCCTCAAGTCCACCCCGGTGGCCCGCTCCGGCGGAGACCGCTCGCCACGGTCGACTCAAGCCCACTCCGGTGGCCCGCTCCGGCGGAGACCGCTCGCCACGGTCGACTCAAGCCCACTCCGGTGGCCCGCTCCGGCGGAGACCGCTCGCCACGGTCGCCTCAAGTCCACTCCGGTGGCCCGCTCCGGCGGAGACCGCTCGCCACGGTCGACTCAAGTCCACTCCGGTGGCCCGCTCCGGCGGAGACCGCTCGCCACGGTCGACTCAAGTCCACTCCGGTGGCCCGCTCCGGCGGAGACCGCTCGCCATGGTCGACTCAAGTCCACTCCGGTGGCCCGCTATGGCGGAGACCACTCGCCACGGTCGCCTAGAGCCAGGTCCGGGAGGTGGTGCTTGCTCCCTGAGCGATCCGAGGTCTGTGTAGCCGCTTAGCTTGGTTCCGCACCCTAAGCCTACACCTTCGTCGCCCTGTGGAGAGCACTCTAGAGCCTGAACCTGGCAACCGGTGTACCGGCCTCAGGGGTCCGGAGCACCCACTCTTTGTATGAGCACACCGACGCAGTCAAGTTTGCGTGGAAACACATCTCGTTAGTGGCCCCACCCACGGGTTCGTGCCTCTCTCGAGGTGGGCCCGGGGGCCACTGTCCGTACTCCAGGACTGGGGTACCCCCTCTTGCTGCGTCTAGGCAAGAGCCTTGTAGTTATCCTTAACTACGTCCAGCAGCTGGACCCCTGCGGTCCGGAACCCTGCTCACCCAACAGCGGTCCCGGACCCGTCCCCTGGTTGGGAAAGGTCCGGGAGCACCACGTGTCCCGGGAAAAGCTGGCGGTCAGCCCGAACGGCCGGAAGCTCCGGACCTCCCGAAGAGGACCGGATCCCCAGGGAATCCCGGACCCTCCATGGGGTCCGGGACCCCCTGTATAGTAACCGGACCCCTCTCCAAGGAAAGGAATCGTCACCCCGCCTCGGGGTGGTCCGGGGCCACCACGTGTCAACAGGCCCAGACACGTATATAAGGCCGCTTGGTCTCCTTATTAAGGCTCACCTACCGCTGCATTCATTACGACAGGAGGACGTCCGCATTGATGTAGCAGAAGTCGAGGCGATACTTTGACCAGGGGACACTATTGATCGCGTATTACCAAGATAGTGGAGCTGCTGGCGCCGCCCACGCCGCGCCTGCCAGTCCGCCATAACAGATGGATACGACGGCTCGGCTTCACCCATTATGATGCCTACATAATAGCTTCCACAGGCCACGCCGCAAGCTACGCTCCCCCAATGGACACCTTGCTGATGGGACAAGAGAAGACCACCTTTCGTCATAGCGCTAGCAGGGCGTGGGAGCGTATCGGAGGAAAGATTCGTAACCACTATAGCCATTTAAATACTCTGCGCAGTTTGCTGCGCAGTCACGTTGGGCCCACTTGTCGGGGCCCCAACGTCCTATGTATCCGCCCCCTTGGTCTATAAAAGGGGGCGCCCGCTAGAAGGAAAACCCAGGCTGGAAGAGAGCCAAGGCCCGGCAGAGGATAGATTCATACACAACAGAGATCAAAACTTCTCCCAGTGGATGTAGGGTATTACGCTCCGGCGGCCCGAACCACTCTAGATCGTGTGTTCTTGTGTGCTTATCTCAGAGCTAGATCAGCCCAATCGCCTAGTACCTTCCCGAGCACTCCCTCTCTGGGAATAGGCGGGTGCGTTCCGCCACCCGGCTGTGGGAACCATAGAAATCCCGCGACAACCGGCTAAATGACATTATGAATGACCTCAAGGGACTTGGATTTGAGGTACCGGATGGGGATTTCAACCACAAGTTTCTTAGATGTCTTCCGGAAAGATATGACACAATTGTGACCTTACTTGTAAGGTCAAATGTGAAGACCGCAACTCCCACACAAATATTGGGAGAAATTCTCACCCATGACATGTTCAAGAAATCTCAAGATGAAGCTCATGGTGGAGAAATTGATATGAAAAAGAAAAGTGTGGCATTCAAAGCTCAAGATAGCAAAAATGAAGAAGAAAGTGGATGCCAAGAAGAAGAATCGGATGAGGAGATGGCTCTCTTTGTCAAAAGATTCAATAGAATGATGAGCAAGAAGAACTTTGGCAAGAGAGGTCAATCATCAAGAAAAAATCCTTTTTGTTGACAAGACTTGCTTCAATTGTGGTGAAGTAGGTCATATCATTGTCAATTGTCCAAACAAGAAAAAGGACAAGAAAAAGGATGAAAAGAAGAAGAAGAAGTTCATCACGAAGAAGAAGAATGGCCAAGCTTATTTTGTTGAATGGGATTCCGATGCAAGCTCCGATGATGATGATGATGATGATGATGACAAGCCATCCAAGGGAGTTGCCGGGATCGCCATCAAGGAGGCTCCATCACTCTTCTCTACACCACATTGTCTTATGGCAAAGGGTGGTGCAAAGGTACAACAAGATGGTGAACTTGATGAACTTTCATATGATGATCTTGTTGAAATGCTTAATGATGCCGATGAATTCATGACAAAAGAAAAGGCTAAGTTGAAAGACTTGAAGTTGAAGTTTACTTCTCTTCAAGATTCCTCCGAGGAGCTAAAGACTTCTCATGAGAATCTCAAAGAAACTCATGAGAAGCTTGAGGAAGCTCACAATACCTTGCTTAATCATGAAAGAAAAGCAACATTGAGCATTGGTGTTAGTTGTGATTTAATTGATGCTAAATCTTGTGGCTCTAGCTCTACTAGTTCTTGTTGCACCAAAATTGATAACTCATCTTGCAATGAATCTCTCATTATGGAGAATGATTTGTTAAAGAAAGAGATTACTTGCTTGACTAATGATTTGAGAAAGTGCTATGATAGTAGAGCCAAGTTTAATCATTGTTGGGCAAGCCAAAAGTTCACCTTGAACAAACAAGGGTTTGGATACATTCCTAAGAAAGGGAAGAAGGCTTTTGTGCAAACCAAAACTACTTTTGTGAAGAGTAGTGGTAAGCCCTATTGTGAAAAATGCAAGAAAGTTGGTCATGTTGAGAAGAATTGCACCAACAAGAAAGTCGTATCATTTGATTCAAGTTACATTCTTATGAAAAATTCAAATGGCAATGTTAGTGCAAAATTTGTTGGGATACCTATAAATGGTGCTAAGAAGAATGCCATTTGGGTGCCAAAAGTCTTGGTCACTAACGTGGCCACTAACATTCAAGGACCCAAGAAAGTTTGGGTACCTAAAAGAGTTACTTCCTCTTTGTAGGTAAATTACAAGTCCGGAGGAAGACATTGGGTGCTTGATAGTGGATGCACTCAACACATGACCGGAGATCCAATGATGTTCTCCTCTCTAGATGAGAATGTGGGTGGCTATAGTGACATCATCTTTGGTGACAATAGCCGGGGCAAAGTCAAAGGAGTTGGTACAATTCCTATCTCAAGTGATCATTCTCTTTCAAAAGTTTTGTTGGTTGATTCTCTCAAGTTTAATCTCTTAGCGGTCACTCAACTTTGTGATTGTGGATACAAGTGTAGCTTCACTAAAGATAATGTTGTAGTGACTAGCTTGGATGGAAAAGATCACATCTTTACGAGATTTAGACATGAGGATGTATATCTTGTGGATTTTGCTACTAAAGAGGCAAACTTGTCCACTTGCTTATTCACTCAATCATCCTTGGGTTGGTTATGGCATAGAAGGCTTGGTCATGTTGGCATGAAGCAACTCAACCGACTTTTGAAGCATGATTTAGTAGTTGGGTTGAAGAATGTGAAGTTTGAAAAAGATAAGCTATGTAGTGCATGTCAAGCCGGAAAGCAAGTTGCAAATACTCATCCCACTAAGAGTGTCATGTCAACCGAGAGACCAGTGGAATTATTGCATATGGATTTATTTGGTCCTACAACATATAGAAGTATTGGTGGAAATTGCTATTGTCTTGTGGTAGTAGATGATTACTCAAGATATACATGGGTTTTCTTTCTTCATGACAAGACCGATACATATGACACATTCAAGAAATTCTTGACAAGGGCCGAAAATGAATTTGAGCTCAAGGTGAAGAAAGTGAGGAGTGACAATGGAAGTGAGTTTAGAAACACAAGAGTTGAGAAATGGTGTGATGAGAAAGGAATTAAGCATGAATTCTCAACCAAGTACACTCCGGAACAAAATGGTCTTGTTGAGAGGAAAAATAGAACCTTAATTGATATGGCAAGATCAATGCTCTCCGAATACAATGTTTCAGATAGCTTTTGGGCCGAATTAATCAACACGGCTTGTCATGCCTCTAATAGATTGTATTGCCATAGATTTAATAACAAGACCCCATATGAGTTGCTCATTGGAAGGAATCCAAATATCTTATATTTTAGAGTGTTTGATTGCAAATGCTACATTATCAAGAAGGGAACTCAGTTATCAAAGTTTCAAAGCAAATGTGATTGCAAATGCTACATTCTCAAGAAGGGAACTCGGTTATCAAAGTTTCAAAACAAATGTGATGAGGGTTTTCTTCTTGGATATTCATCTTGTAGCAAGGCTTATCGGGTCTACAACAAAACACATGGCATTGTTGAAGAAGCATATGATGTTGAGTTTGATGAAACCAATGGGTATCATAATGACACAAGAAAATTTTGATGATGTGAGAAGTGATGGTTTGAGAAATACAATGAAAAATATGTCAATTGGTGATGTTAGACCAAGAGAAGAAGCTGAAGATGATGGTCCTTCTATCTCTATTAGAGTTAATCCTTCAACTTCTATCACAAATGATCAAGCACAACCAATTGTACAAGATTCAAGTAATGATGATTCTCAAGTACAAGATCAAGTTGGTTCATCTAGTGCACCTTCTCCATCAACTCAAGAACCCATTATTCCTCAAAGAATTCATCATATTCTTGCAAAGGATCACCCGGTGGATCAAATCATGGGTGATATTAGTAAGGGTGTCCAAACTCGATCTCGCATTGCTTCATTTTGTAAATATTATTCTTTTGTATCTTTTCTTGAACCTAACCGTGTAGATGAAGCATTAAGAGATCCGGATTGGGTGAATGCTATGCATGAAGAATTAAATAATTTCTCCCAGAATTAAGTTTGGGATCTAGTTGAGAGACCAAAGAATTATAATGTTATTGGCACTAAATGGGTCTTTAGAAACAAGCAAAATGAAGATGGAATGGTTGTGAGAAACAAAGCAAAATTGGTAGCTCAAGGCTTCACTCAAGTCGAAGGTTTGGATTTCGGTGAAACTTTCGCTCCCGTTGCTAGATTACATGCTATTAGAATTTTATTAGCTTATGTTTCCTCTCACAACATAAAACTTTTTCAAATGGATGTGAAAAGTGCTTTCTTGAATGGCAAGATTAGTGAATTTGTTTTTGTTAAGCAACCTCCCGGTTTTGAAGATCCCAAGAAGCCAAATCATGTATACAAGCTCTCTAAAGCTCTTTATGGTCTTAAGCAAGCTCCACGAGCTTGGTATGAAAGATCGAGGGATTTTCTTATCTCTAAGGGCTTCAAAATTGGTAAGGTTGACACTACTTTGTTCACTAAAGAAATTGGTAAGGATTTGTTTGTTTGTCAAATTTATGTTGATGATATTATCTTTGGTTCAATTAACCCAAGTTTTTGTGAGAAATTTGGTGAAATGATGTCTAGTGAATTTGAGATGTCCATGATTGGTGAATTGAGTTTCTTTCTTGGACTTCAAATCAAGCAACTCGAGGAAGGCACCTTTGTGTGTCAATCAAAATATGTGAAGGATATCTTGAAGAAATTTGGTATGCAAGATGCAAAACCAATCAAGACTCCTATGGCCACCAATGGGCATCTCGACCTAGATGAGGGAGGTAACCCTGTTGACCAAAAGTTTTACCATTCTATGATTGGTAGTTTGCTTTATTTGACCGCATCTAGGCTCGACATCATGTTTAGTGTTTGCATGTGTGCACGATTTCAAGCCGCACCTAGAGAATGTCATTTGACCGCCGTCAAAAGGATCTTGAGATATTTGAAATATACACCTAATATACACCTAATATTGGCTTATGGCTCATTTTGATTTGGTTGGATTCTCTGATTCGGATTATGCGGGGTACAATGTCGATAGGAAAAGCACCTCCAGTGGTTGTCAATTTCTTGGAAGATCTCTTGTATCCTGGTCATCAAAGAAGCAAAATTCCGTGGCTCTTTCAACCGCCAAAGCGAAATATATTTCGACCGGAAGTTGTTGTGCACAATTGTTATGGATGAAGCAAACTCTTCTTGACTATGGTGTGAAATTTGATGAAATTCTCTTGTTGTGTGATAATAAAAGAGCCGTGAAGATTGCTACTAATTCGGTTCAACATTCAAGAACCAAGCATATTGATATCCGCCATCATTTTCTTAGAGATCATGTGAATAAGGGTGATATCAAGATTGATGGTATTGGCACGGATGATCAATTAGCCGATATATTTACCAAACCTTTGGATGAATCTCGGTTTTGCAAGTTAAGAAATGAGTTAAATATCATTGACTTCTCAAATGTGGCTTGAAAACTAGCACATGTGGCATATGGTTCTTTCATGCACTCTTTGTTTCATTTTTCTGAATTTTGAGGTATTTTTGAGCCATTTATGAATTTTCATGATTTTACTCGATTTTTTTTGAATTCTTGTTGTAACTTGCTCATATGAGTCTTTTTAAGGTTTTCATGCAAGATTTGAGATTTTTGGATTTTTATATGAGCAATGATCCCAAATTGAAGTTGGAATTGAGAAAATTGGCAAAACTCTGGGCTGTCTGAAATTTGGTACAACAGACAGTCCGCGGATAAGAGGCGGACCGTCCGCCGTTCATGAGACTTGTTCACCAGAGGCTCTGCAGAGAAGTTCTCAACCGCAAAATTACACTGCGGACGGTCCGCCAAAGGACCGCGGACGGTCCGCATATCATCGGTTCATCTGGCAAGCTTCGGATACATCGGTGGTTGCCCACTGAGCAAGGAGCGAACGGTCCGGCGTAGGTCTGCGGACAGTCCGCCTGTGTTGGAAATAATTTGTCAGAGGCAGTTTCAGTCGGGTGTCAGTGTAAAAATTCATAGGCGGACGGTCCGCAAGGATTTGATTGTGGATTAACGATTTCATTTGAGATAATAAGTATAGGTTCATCCACGGATGAAAGAGATTTGATTGTGAACGTGTGGAGTTTTGGAGATGATGAGCAAAGTTCGGGCTCAAGGCAAAGGTATAAAATAGGGGTTTTGTATTTTACCGGTCACAAGGTGCTTAGTGGATGAAAAATGACCGGATTTGTTGGATAGATAGCCGTACTATCAACAGGGGTCGAGTACTCGTGCTTGACGGGTCGTTAGTGCCATTTTGCTCAAAATATCTAGGTGCATGCATGAGGGCTAACGACGTTTTGAAAAGATTTGAAAAAGATCAAGTTTGAGAGCTGACTGCACAAGCGCGTATAGTCCGCTCTATGGAGTGCGGTCGGTCCGCACTCGTACCAGAGAGCAAGTTTGGCTCTGGTGGAAATTAGATGTGACTGGCGGACAGTCCGGCCCAGGTGGGTGGACGGTCCGCAGCTCTAACTCATTTTGTACCAGAGAGGGTGTTTTCTCTGGTTGAGGTTATGACCTGTGCGGCGGACGGTCCGTCCCTGGGGCGCGGACGGTCCGCCGTCTATTTGACAGTTTGTACCAGAGGCATTGTTGTCTCTGGTGGATTTCAAGGATGAACGGCGGATGGTCTGCCCCTAGGGCGCGGACGGTCCGCCGGCCTTTTTCAAAGTTGTATCAGAGACGATGTTCGTCTCTGGTGGTGTGGAACACATAACTGCGGACGGTCCGCCCTTGGGGCGTGGACGGTCCGCCAGGGCTGTAACGGCTAGTTCTGATACGCATTAAATGCACTCTGACTCACTGGTTTATAACGGCGGACGGTCCAGTTTTTGAAACGCGGACGGTTCATGACTTCGTAGAAAAGAGTGTAACGGCTAGTTTTTGAAGGGATGTCTATAAATACCCAATGCCCGACCATTGGGTCACTCTCTTGGCCATTTGGACTGCATACTTGACACTATAGAGCTAAGGCATCCCTCTCACACACACACTTACTTAGAAATTGCATTCTTGAGGGTGTGAGGGCTTCCTAGTGCATTGCATCAAGAGTTTGAGCTTTGTGGCACTAGGGAAACTTCAAGCAAGCGTCATCGACTTGTTACTCTTGGGAGTTGCCGCTCCCTAGACGGCTTGGAGAAGAGGATTTCGTGGAGCTCCTCCAAGGAGACTATTGAGGAGCCCCGATTTCGATTGTGAGAGGTCTTGTGCTCACCTCACCGGAGTGGTGAAGAGCAACTCTAGTGGAATCGAGGTGTGGAGCGGTTCCTTGATTCAAGCCGGCTCAAGATCAAGAGGTTCTTGATAGAGGAGCGGTTGATTCTTGGAATCCACCTCAACGTGGATTAGGGTTGACCGGCAAGTCATCGACACCACGGGATAAATTCTTGTGTCAAGCTTGGTTACTTCTCTTGCTCACTTTAATTCTTGTTTTTACTTTGAGCAATTTACTTTACTAGAGCTTGATTTGTATCTTATCACCCTAGGTTGCAAACCCATCTAGAGATAGTAGTAGCATGACATAGGGCTTTCCTTTGTTACTAATTAAATTTCTCTAGTGTTGTTGGTTTTAGATTTTAAACCGCCTATTCACCCCCTCTAGTCGGTGTTCTTGATCCTACATTTGTGTCATCACCGGTTTAACCGGTGAGCACCTTTTTCCAACTAGCTGTTATACTTCCACGGCTACCTTAATCAACCGACGTAATCAACCGGTGAATGTATCTTCATCGCCGGTTTAACGGGTGCATGTAACTGTCCCAGAGTTCCCGAAACAACTCTTTGGACAACTACACCGACGTTCATTTTGCCTTGATCGCCATTTTAACCGGTGCCTGTAAAACTCCTGCTGCTTCTTCGGCCTCTAAGTCCATTACACCGATGAGTGTAAAACACCCAATGCCGGTTAATCCGGTGCCAAACCCAAGCTCGCAGCTTCTGTGTTCATTGCACCGATGAGTGCAATTTGCTCATCATCGGTTTAACCGGTGATAGCAAATCCTAACTTGGATTTCCGCAATTGAAGAGACCGTAAAGAAATCTAAGTCGAAAAGATCAAAACAAAGACAATTTGCTATCACCCATTTTTGAAAAAGGAAAAAGTCCATTTTTGACCCCTCAACTCTTCGCAAAGTCCAACTTTAACCCCCAACTACGAAACCGGGCACAACAGACACCCCAACTTCTAATACCATGCAACTTTGACACTTGTGCTCGTTTTAGGTGGTTTCGTGCTGACGTGGAGTGGGTTTGACCCGCCATGCTGGCGTTGACCCGCCACGCTGGCTCTCTCCTTCTCTCTCCCGTCACTTTCCCTTTCTTTTTCCCCATCTCCACCCAACCCACACCCCCTCCGGCCGCCGCATTGCGCCTGTGGCCGGTGCCGCCCCCTGCTGCCCTTTGCCAGGCACACAGCCACGACGACGACCGACGGCGGCGTGATACAGTTCCAGTGCGCGCACACGGCGCGTTGTGCCAGAGCATGAGCGTGCGGAGGTCCCGGAGCTTGGAGACGATGATTGCCGCGACCCGTGCGGAGACGGCGTTCTCGCTGCTGTGCGAGCGCTCGATCGCGTCCGCGAGCGCCGCCGGGATGCTGCTGCCCCTGCCTCCCTTCTCTTGTTCCTGCGTGGGGAGCAGGCGGCCCACGGCCTGGCGCCGCCGTCGAGTGCTGCAGCCCCCTCCCTCCTCCTCTGGCCACGCGGGGAGCAGGCGGCCCGCAGCCTGGCGCCGCCACTGGGCGCTGCAAGCCCCGCCCCTACCTCCTCTGGCTGCGCGGGGAGCAGGCGGCCCGCGGCCTGGCGCCGCCGCCAGGCGCTGCAGCCCCCGCCCTCTGCCCGCTCCACCGCCGTGGCGCGAGATCAGCCATCTCCGGTGAGCTGCTCGGCATCGCCTCCACGCGAAGCATCCTCCCCTTTAAAGTGTGTGCGAGGCAGAGAGGATGGTGTGGGCGCGAGGAATCGAAGTGGGTCGTCTCACCGGCGGCGAAATCGACGGCGGCGGCGAGGGAACTCGGTGGTGGTGGCGGCTAATGGAGGCCAAGGGGCTGGGATTTGAGCGGAGGCCAGCCGTGGCTTTTAAAGGGGAGGGAGAGAGGAGCGAGGTGCGCTCGGGAGCAGGATGCCGCGCTCCCGGCCGGTGCTCGCCGGCGACGTGGTGCCCGCCGGCGAGAGGCGAGGAGGAGGGGGAGAAAGGGGAGAAGAATGAGCCCCGCTCCACTTCTCGGGCACGGTGCCTGCCTTTGCCGCCGCGCCCTCGCGCCTCCGCCACCGCGTGTGCCGCTGAGCCGCCTACTCCGCGCCGCCTCACCGTCGAGCGAAGATGGTGGCGTCGGGAGTGAAGAAGGGATAGAGAGAATGGGTATGACATGTGGGCCTGGCCACGTCATGGCTTAGTTGGCAAAAAAACCACTGCCATGTCATCACAATACCACCCATAAGGGGTCGGGGGGCCAAAGTTGCACGGTATTAGAAGTTGGGGTATCTGTTGTGTCCGGTTTTGTAGTTGAGGGTTAAAGTTGGACTTTGCGAAGAGTTGAGGGGTCAAAAATAGACTTTTTCCATTGAAAAAATACTATAAGCCAGCTCAAAATCGGTCGTTGGAGGAGGCCTTAGGTCACACATAAATCACGTCAAAGGATATTCTCGTCGTATCATGTCAATGCGCACAAGATTATAGACAACCATTCTGGACCCATTATTCTAGGGTTAACCCACAGAACCATTACAAACATAAATCAAAGCCCACGAGATAACGAAGGTATAATAGCGAAATTTGTTTTATCTTCGCATCTCCATGGGCAACACGTACATGCCATGAACAGATTCGCAAAGCTAAAGCTATCATTGACGCCACAATAAATTAGTAAATTATCTTGGATCCAGCACTAGCCAGGCCGCCCATGAATCGCGACGTTTCTTTCTGCGGAGGCCTTCTCATCGTGAAGGGATCTTTCTCTCGCACATTTTTTTTATCGCGTACAGCTGAATGCAAGAAAAGAGGAATCTGGGATATGTTCCTTTCATTTCTGAGAATATATGCGCCTGCCTTGAGCTGTACCACAAAAAACCCAGATGCAACCTGCACGTCAGGATCACAAAAGGCTCACTTTTGAACACCATTTCCTTGTCCCATCATATCTCAAAGAGATTGCCCCATGCTTGAGCTGCTGCGTGGTTGTGTAGAAGCATAGACGGGAAGCAAAAGGCAACAGGAAGCTTGCTCAGCGAGCTGATGCCTCTGCAAGTCTGCATGCACTCTTTCCCCTTTCTTTCCGTGCCAAGGACATTTACATTACTTGACAACATTGGCACGACGGTAATGAAGGTATTCAGACGATCTTGAAATGGTCTTTCGGAGAGGAAAAGGACGTGCTGCTATCGCATTTTCGCGAGATGATCTGTTCGGCAGCTTGCCCGAGTGGCCCCGCCCGTAGCGGCACCGAAAGGCCTCATGGCTAGGGGTGGTAATGGGCCATGGCCCTAGTGGCTTCTTCACAGCCTAACAAGACTCTTAAATTTTTTAATTCAAAATTATATAAAATTAGAGCCCGACCCTTTTAAGACCCGGCCCTTAGATTTTCTAGTTCAAAATATTGTACCCCTTACCACCCCTACTCATTGGCCTCGCCGCGCGGTCACCGGCTTCGGATGTGATTCAGCTGGGCGTAAGCAGGGTTTTATTTCCCAACCGGAAACCGGTTACCGCCGCCCTCCGGTACCGGTTTACCGGACCGGTTAGGCCGGTAACCGGTGGAAATCGGTTAAATTCAAATCCAAATTCAAATAAATTCAAATTTTCCCGTGCAACCGGTTCCGACCGGTTTACCGGCCGGTTTGACCGGTTTACCAGCCGGTTTTACCGGTCGGTTTGACCGGTTTGAAATTCAAAAGCTCCCGTGCTACCGGTTTACCGGCCGGTTTCACCGGTTTACCGACCGGTTTGACCGGTTTACCGGCCGGTTTGACCGGTTTGATCGGTGGGCCTTCATGGGCCGGCCCATTTTTTTTCTTTTTCTTTTTTGATTTAACTTTAAATTCCCACAAACTATACTAAATGAATGAATTTTTGAGAAAATTTGACACCATTAGATTCATCACACCTTGAAGTATTTTTAGGAATTTTTCATTTTTTGAATTCAAATTTAAAATTTGAATTTTGGCCGGTTGGGTACCGGCCGGAACCGGAACCGGACCGGACCGGTTTGACCGGTAACCGGTCAAACCGGACCGGTTCCCACCGGTTAGGTTAACCTTGGGCGTAAGAGGCAGGAGGAGCTCCAAGCGACAGGAGCAGCAGGCTGGTCAGCGGCCGGTCAGAGTCAGAGCACCGGTGAGGAGCAGGGCACTGTGCAGGGCAAGCGCCTGGTGGAGATCCCCAAGCACTGGTATGTCGGCTGCGGATGCAGGTGAGTTTGCTTGGCCGAAGGACTTTCTCATCAGTCTGTTGCAGTGGGCCATGTCAATCTTCAGATACTGTCAGCCTGTTCGGCTGGGTCGGAAATCCGCCAGGGCTGGCTGGATCTACAATGCAACGTGAGAGAGTGTGGCTGGAGCTATAGTGCAACGGCTGGAGCTACAGTGATTTTCCCCCTCACAAAATCTTGTAGAATAAGCCAGCCGCAACTGGTCCCAGCGAACCGAGCAGGGCAACTACGAATAATAGCAAAGGTGGGAGAGAGAGATCGATCAAAACCACCCAATTTTGGAACGGAAAAGGACGATCCATCTTGTGCATGTGCTACCGTACCTTCTTGCAGCAACAAACATTGCTTCTACACCACTCTCCTTTGTTTGAAAAAAAATGGAACATGCACACCACTTCTTTGCGTTGCATGCACCGACACACGCGCGAGATTCAATAATGATTAGTAGATTTGAATGGAACATCAGTTTGGTGGGGCATGCACTTTCAGTCACCCGCTGCGCAATAATCAATTGATAACCGCACGTTGACACCCAATCATTCCGTGCTGTATGGCTGGAACTCTCTGAAACCGGTCGCTGGATGATTCGTAAGATCGGTGCACGGGAACGTGGCCGCGTATGAAATGTAAGCACGACATCACATTCACAGGTAGCTTTTCTTTGAATTTCTTGGGTTTGTAAAATTGTGTAGCGCGTCTAGTATTTCTCGGCTTGTCACACAGGATTTGTCAGACCACAGCGCCCACGGTAATTCAAGTAACGTAGCCCAATTTTACTTGCACACCTACATTACAACAATTGCATAGCTTTCTTCTATCTTCATTTTGAAATGAAAATAGAAGTGGGTCTTCTCAAAAAAGGAAAGAAAAGAAAAGAGAAGTGGCCGTAATGACGGCGGTTAGCTGCCGGAAAGAGACTGCTGGTTAAACACGCAGCCTAATGACACGCTGTCCGTCCCGGCCCAGCCCGCGCCGAAAACCGGCGGCCAGCTCAGCCGACGGGCGGAGCACGCGGCCCCCGCGCCAAGCGGGCAAGCGGCGCGTCGCCACGACGGGGATCACACGGCCGGTCGCCCCACGCCGCGCCACGTGCCTGACGCTGTTACCGTTCCTCACGCTCGGGCGCATCCGCGGCTCCACCGCCGCACATTCCGTCACGGCGCGTGACGGAATTCGCGGCGGCCTATAAAGAAAACCAGCGCTTCCGCTCCCTCCCTCGCACACACGACACACAGCGCCCTCGCTCGCACTTCCTCCGCTCGTCTGACATCTCCTCCCGTCCTTTCCTTTCGAAGCCTCGGGGATCCCAGCGATGGCCGCCTCCGCCACCCTGGTGTCGGTCGACGAGAAGATCGAGAAGCTTCGCACCGAGGTCGCCAAGCTCGACCAGATCAGGTCGGCCCCCCACACTCCCCCCCCCCCCCCCCCCCCCCCCCGCACTAGATCTCGCCTGCCGATCGCTTCGCCTCTCATTTTTTGCTGATTTCTGGGTGGGTTTGCCGCGCAGCGAGAACGAGAAGTCCGGCTTCATCAGCCTCGTGTCGCGCTACCTCAGGTCAGTAGATCCCGCGGATTCGCTCTGTATGATTGCTCTGTGCGCTTCGACTCGTCAGTTGAGTGGAGCGGTTTTGTTTTGTGCTGTGCCGTTTTGCAGTGGGGAGGCGGAGCAGATCGAGTGGAGCAAGATCCAGACCCCGACCGATGAGGTGGTGGTGCCGTACGACACCCTCGCGTCGCCTCCCGAAGGTACGATCGCGCGTTCCGGTTTTGATCTTAGTTGAGTGTGGTGTGGTGGTCGTGGGTGGATCCGATCGGGAATGTTTTGGCGACTCTGTGCGAGCACTGTTTGGAACATGTTGCTGCGACGCAGATCTCGAGGAGACGAAGAAGCTGCTGGACAAGCTCGTTGTGCTCAAGCTTAATGGAGGGCTCGGCACGACCATGGGCTGCACTGGCCCCAAGTGAGTACCACCTCTGTCCTCTCCACTGCTTTTGTTCAGCTAATGGTATCAGCCCTCGTATGTGTGCATCGTGTATATAACTTTGTTCATTAAGTTCGTGGGAGGCAGGTGTTGAATTACCAAGTGGACTAGAAACTATATTACTGTTCAATTTGCCTGTAAATGTGTGGATCGTGTCTTTGTTTGTTAGATTCGTGTGCTGAGCCCGTGAGCCACACAGCAAAACCAGATGTTGATCTTCCTGCACAAGGTCTATGATAGAGTACTAATGATAATATAATAATAGCTGTCTGTTTCTGGTTATTTTACTCTTGTCGTTAGTTTCCTGGTCGTTAGTTTTGTAGTTGCGCTGTAGGTTTGCTAAATCTGTCTTTCTATTGCATGCAAACTATTAAACAAGTTGCATCTGGGTTGCTCTTTTGATTTTGGTGGCATCTTCAAATGACGTCTATAATGTATCATTAGCAGTAGGATCTGTTTATATTAATGCTGTTTTATATGGGCCTAGTAGTGGAGTTCTCAATGTATGTGATCTGTAAGAATATGATTTATGGAATATTTTAGCTGTCACTTTCATATGCTCATACTTACCGTCGTCCCTTTTACTCAGTTGTGGCGAGGTACTTATGTTTTTTAGTTTGGTAATTTGATTATCTGGTCACTTTATAATGTGCCACAGCTGCCTGTTTTACTTTCTTATGTATTGTTTTGAATCATCAACTGCAGATGCCTTGACATCGTGACACATTTATAATCAAACTGTTGGTTCGTTTGGTGTTGTAAAGCTTCACAGTATTGTTTGTTGAGCTAGATCCTGTGCTATAAGCCTATAAGTCTTCAATATGTTTACTTAATCTAGTGAGACGTCTTTGATTAAATATTACCTGCACTTAGTTACAAATGCTCTTTATCATTTAACAGCTTTGTTGTTTGTACTGATACATGATCCTTGAGATGTTATGGCTCCACATCATCTCTGAGATGCTATTTCCTAATGCAATTAGCAGAACTAATATTTCCTTTGCTTCACAGGTCTGTCATTGAGGTCCGCAATGGGTTCACATTCCTTGACCTTATTGTGATTCAAATTGAGGTATGCTTTACTTAACCTGAATGTTTCCTTAACTGACTTGGATATGGCAGTACTGGTCCGTGCCTTATAAGTTGCCTGTCTCTGCAGTCTTTGAACAAGAAGTATGGATGCAGTGTCCCTTTACTTCTGATGAACTCTTTTAACACTCATGATGACACACAGAAGGTTCCTTTTTCCGTTTACTTTTGCCTTCAGAAATTTGATGATTTGTTAGCATTTGTAGCTGACATGCTTTCCATTACCTTTTCTTTTTTCTGAAGATTGTTGAGAAGTATGCCAACTCCAACATTGAGATTCACACTTTCAATCAGGTTCACAGCCTATTTATGCAATACTTCAACTTCATCTATTTTAATTATGTGGCATTGTTTGCATGACAAGCAGTGTCAGCTGATATATTTGCATTCTCTTCTACAGAGCCAGTATCCTCGCATTGTTACTGAAGACTTCTCGCCACTTCCAAGCAAGAAATCCGGGAAGGATGGCTGGTTAGTTTCTTTGTTAAGTTATTACAAAGTCACAATATCTTCTAGTGACTACTCTAATGAAATCTCACATTGATTGGTGGATAATTTATGCTGAAGGCTTTCAGATATAGTTTGGTCCATACACCATTTATAGTTTACCTGCATAAATGCTATGCCCTCATCTGATCATTGCAATTTTTTATGTGAAGGTATCCTCCAGGCCATGGCGATGTGTTCCCCTCTTTAAACAACAGTGGGAAACTTGACCTCTTATTGTCTCAGGTAAGCAAAAGTTGAGTTATTCTTGTCTCGGTAGTTGGTAAGCAAGTGGTTCAAAACTGATTCTGTAGCCTATAATTTCCAGAATATTAACCTTGTTAGGTTTAGGCTGTAGATTTAAATGCTGAGATTTTAAGTTGCTGTAGTCTTCTACACTATGAAGAGTTACTATTTCTTGAAATTAAAATATGGTCTTTACCTTTATAATGTACTATTGTCATATTTTATTCGCAAACCATGTTTCACTGTATAGCCCCTTAAATGCTTGCTATGTAAATAGGCTTTGCAAGTTCCGCTCAAAATAGTAGAAATCTTGTTTCTGAAGGCAATTGAGTATTTGAGGGTGTTTATCCCCCCCCCCCCCTATGAAATGGAAACTGACATAACCACACAACTTCTACAGCCTTTTTAGGAACTAATAAATGGAACTGACATAGTATGTGGGTTCTTTGACTGAACATCTGTCTTGTTTCTTATTGTTATACCTTTGCTAATCTGTTTCTCAATCGTATCACAGGGCAAGGAGTATGTCTTTGTTGCAAACTCAGACAACTTGGGTGCTATAGTTGACATCAGTATCCAAATAAGATGATCAAACTCGTGCAGTTTCTTTACTGATTTAATGATTCCTTAATACTGTCATGTGCTTTGAATCGGAAATTTGTATCCCTAACTAGCACAGAAATCCTAAACCATCTGATCAGCAACCAGAACGAGTACTGCATGGAGGTATGCAAGAATAGCTTGCTTGTACTGCTTTTGAGTTTGTGTAACATAAAACTCAAGCACTGTATTTATTTTAGGTTACTCCAAAGACTCTGGCTGATGTTAAGGGTGGTACCCTCATCTCATACGAAGGAAGAGTTCAGGTACACTTTGTTGCTTGACTTGAATAATTTCTTGGTACACTGCTAGTTTGTTGTAACAGTTGTTGCTGATCGGCTTTTTGCCTACGGTAGCACTTGGAACTTACAGTCTAATATTTAAGTAAACAGATCATTGTGCTTATTTCTTGTTCATTCTACTATTCTAGCATAAATCGATGCTGATTCTTTCTGTAATACTTGTGCAGCTTTTGGAGATTGCCCAAGTACCTGATGAGCATGTACGTTGCAGTTTATGCATAACTTAAGTTTTGCAATCCGTTCCATGATTTCAGCAGCTGTGTAGTAATAGCTAACACAATATTTTCCACGTTCTTATATTTCTCTATCCAGGTGAATGAATTCAAATCAATTGAGAAGTTTAAGATATTCAACACTAACAACTTGTAAGAAACCTCACCTATCACCGTGTTTGATTAAAAAAAAAATCTAACAGTTCTTGGCAACAGGTGGGTGAACCTTAAAGCTATCAAGAGACTTGTAGAAGCTGATGCACTTAAGATGGAAATTATTCCAAACCCCAAGGTATTTGACCTGTCTGATTTCTTTTATATGCTCTTATGTAGCAAATATTTTGGAGTGCTTCAATCAGGTTCTTTGTTGGATGCTATTACGAATGTTGATTTCTCCAACTAATAATTTGGCATTTGCAGGAAGTTGATGGTGTGAAGGTTCTTCAACTCGAAACTGCAGCTGGTGCAGCTATTAGGGTATGCAAACAACTCCCATCATATGGTGTCTTAGTATATAATTTTGTTCATTTTCCTTGAATGTGTGCTCTAATGCGTCTGTTACCTTTGACTAGTTCTTTGACAAAGCGATTGGAATTAACGTTCCCCGTTCAAGGTTTCTCCCAGTGAAGGCTACATCTGATTTGTTGCTGGTGCAGGTATTTCTGAATGCATCTCAGATGTTTGGTTGGTTTAGTACCATAATAAACCTGTTGCTAAGCTCTTTTTGTTCCCACAGTCTGATCTTTACACCTTGGTTGATGGCTTTGTCACCCGCAATCCGGCCAGAGCAAATCCAGCTAACCCTTCAATTGAGCTTGGTCCTGAGTTTAAGAAGGTAAAGCAGTCTCTCTCCAAGATAATGAAGATATCTTGAATGCTCATGGTATTCCTTCATAGAAGTAGTGTAGATGATCGTTACTGATGAAACGATTGATCAGTGAAAACTGCCATTCCTTCCAACCGAGAGAAATCATTGGTCAGCAAGCACTGATAAAATATTTTTTCCTCTGATAATTTATAGGTTGCCAACTTCCTTGCCCGGTTCAAGTCCATCCCCAGCATTGTCGAGCTTGACAGCTTGAAGGTTTCTGGTGATGTCTGGTTCGGCTCTGGAATTACACTCAAGGTAAACTTGTGACTGCATGGCTTTTCTTTGATTGCCATCTGTTGTGCTTAGTTACAGTATGACCTGTTGTAAATGGACGTGATGCTACTATCTCAGTCAGCTCTGAACTTGCATATGCTCATTCCTCTCCATAGCCACCCCCTTCTTCATTTGGGTTACTGAATAGTGCCTCTGAGTCATATTGTTGCTGCTATCTGTAGGGCAAGGTAACCATCACCGCCAAGCCCGGAGTGAAGTTGGAGATTCCAGATGGAGCTGTTCTTGAGAACAAGGTGCCTCATCACATCGACCTGAAATGCCCCAATTGCGTTACGTTTTGTTGCGTGGTGTGACACTGACGGCATGGCTCTCTTCCTCTCCAGGACGTCAATGGCCCCCAGGATCTCTGAGCGATGCTTACCGTTGTCACCAGTTTTTCGGAGGACCTTTCGCAGGAGCCGCCGCCCTAATCACTCCCGCTGAGCTTTGTCTTTTGTAATTGTTATGTGCATTACCGCTGTGAGGGTGTTGTGAGCCCGCTACAGAATAATTGTAATCCCCTTTGGTGCTTCTGTACTTCTGTTTTTGACGCGCCAGGGACGAATAGAATATTTTGCTGAAATGATACTTACCATAGCGTACCAAGTTATCATGCCTTAGAAGTACCGCGTGTGATGTCTTGCAGAGAAGGCTTATGTTGCCAGTTGCCACCATGTTGGCACATGCGCTCTGCTCGACAGCTCGAGGATTTTCGTTCTGGGATGGGCATAAAGCGGTCACGCCCCCAAGGTGATAACGCCACCGAGACGCCATGGTGGTCCGTGCTTTTTTTTTTCTCGAAATGGTGATCCGTGGCCGTTTTTTTGTTTTTATATTTTTTATTTTCGTTTTTTACAAAAATATATTTTCGATTTGGAAATTTTCAGTAATATACCCCGGCAGCGGGGCGGCAGGGGCATTTCTGAAAAAAAATTTGCGGAGAAAATTGCGCGCAGGTCCCGGGGGGCCGGTCGCCCTGCAGCGGGGCGGCTGGCCTCCCAGGCCGCCCGGCAACGGGGCGGCCGGCCCTGGCTGTCCGGCTACAGGGCGATCGGCTCTCCCACCCTTGTATAATGGTTGGCTGGTCCCCCCACCCCTCATTTGCATCACTAAAATTTCAGAAACCAAGGAAAAAGAGGGAGGATTTTAAATAGCCAATTTAGGGTAATTAGAACCAAATTATGCATCATGTGCTTGAATTGCTTGAAAAAGGATCTTTTTGTAATTATAAAAGGTTATATGTGTAATTATAATTTTATGCAAGGTACTTTCTTTAGTTATGTTAAATAGGTTGTGTAATTATAACTTTTGTGGAGGGTGTTTTTGCAAAATTCAGTGCATTTAATGCATGGCAGCAAATTTTACTTTTAAGTCTATGTTTAAAGTGAAAATACATTGAAAAAGACAAAATTCCTGGAATTTAAAATCCTTTCCATGTTTTCAAAATTAGCTCTTGAATCTTTGATCAAATAAATTTTTGCACAACATCAAAGTTGTAGATCTTGAAAAATTGAACAACTTTCATGTTGGGCACTTTTTCATTTGAGCTTTAGTTTAAAAGTTATCCTTGTTTTACATTTAGGTCCCTGAAATTTTGGAAATTTGCGTTTAGGTCCCTGTCTTCTTCCCCTCTCTGTTTCTCTGCTTCTCACCGCCGACAGCGCCACGCCGCCTGCCGCCGCTCTGGGCCGCCTCCCCGCGCCACCTCCTGCTCCTCGTGGCTTCCACGCGTCGCCCAGAAACTTCCCAACGCCCTTTGCCATCGCGCTGGTGCCCCCTCCCTTCGCCACGCCACCCCGACGAGTCCAGGCGGCCGCCACCGCGAACGCCGCCGTGGATAGCCCAGGAGAGAACCCCGATTTCGCCTTTTCCTCGCGCGCGCCTCGGCTCCAGGAAAGACTCTTCATTCCGTTTCCCTCGCCCTCTCGCTCTTTCCCTGCCCAGACACCCCGGAACGCCGCCGCCGCTCCACCGAACGCCGGCGAGCCTTAAGCCCGCCGTCGAGCCGCGCCTCCACAGCCGCTCCGCCCAAATAGACCCCACATCTAGCTTCGCCTCGACCCCGCGTAGCTCCCCAGCCCCTTCTCTTCCACCCTCGACCACCGGAACCCCCTCGCCGTCGAGTCCTCTCCGCCACCGACCGCCGGCACACGTCGAGCCGCCGCTGCAGTCCACCTCCGTCCCACCCAAAACCCTCTACAGATGCGCCGTGGTCCCCTCTATCTCCCTGGCCCCCTTCCCCTCGCCGCCGGCGACACACGCCGCCGGGATCCGGTGCTCCCTCCCCTGTTCCCCTTCCCAAACCGGGCCAAGGACCCCGAGTTGAAAGAAAAGAAAACCCAGGGTGTTCTTTGATTAGTCAGAGACTCAGTTGAATAGTGCCTTTAGGGGCTTCTTTGTAATAGTTTGCTGTGATATTTGAAATTCAATATCAATTCGTAGAAAATTCGTAAAATACCAAATCTAGATGTTTTGGAAACCTCTTGAAGAGCTCTATGCAGTAGAACCATAATATGTTAGGCTTTAGTTACAAGTTTTTGCTGTAGATTTTGTTTTGTGTTATTAGGTAAATAAATACTTGTTCTTTAATCTTTTTCTTATCTGATGATTGAAAGCTTGTATTGCTCTGAAATTTTTGTGGGGGTTGAATCATGTTACACTAGTTTTGCTATAAAAATTTCATGATCAGTTCTTTCTTGTAGCTATTTTTTTTGATTTAATCCTTGTTTAGTATACTTTATTTATGGTAAATAGTTTCTATTCTTGTTAAATCCTGAAAATATTCCTGAGTGTTCATCTGGAATATATTAGCTTGACCAAGAAGTTTGAGCCTTAGTTCATGACTAGAACAGGAGCAAAAATTGAATCTTGCTAAACTGATGTCTGTTTTGTTTATTTTCTCAGTATTAATTCTGTGTAGATAAAATCATTAAAAATTCACAATAGATAAATCATCCCTGTGCAGATCTCTTGTTAAATTTTGAGCTTCTGTTTTGATCTATTTTGATCTGTATAATTCAAGCTTGTACTAGGTGTTGCCTGCATAAATGATTTATTGTGATTAAATGGTTACATGTCTTGATATGATTTTTGTAGGGTAGATTTCTTTGTTCATGTTCTGTTTAGTGTAATTTTGGTAGATTTTATTACTATTTGTACTCTGAATTGTTGATTTGTTTACAAACCATGATTTAATCGTATAGGAAATCACCACCACTCATTTTATGAAGTTAGTTAACTTCTTTTGTGCTGTTGATCATGATGCCTTGTGTAGTTAAATTTGTTATTTAACTACTCTATAAACGATTGCCCATGTTTGTTTATAATGTTGTTCTTGCATTGCATATAGACACGACTGCCTTATCGGACGGGACGTACGAGCTGATCCCGGAATCTGACGGAGGTGATCTCGAAGCTGAAGTGAACACTGCGGAACTAACTGAAGCCCCGGACCAAAGTTCGGAAGAGCCTAGAGCTGAAATAGTTAGCAATTATCGAGAAGGCAAGCCCCGGACATAACCTATACTTCAAATTAATATCATTTACTGTATTATTTTACTTGTGCATTTACAGTTCATAGGAGTTGAATTGAAACCCTAGATGCATGATCCTAGGAACCTATGTACTGAACACTAGACTTGAGTGCGAGTAATTGCTAAGCTTATAGGAACGGTAAAAGTCGAGTGATTGCCTGTCACTCGCGAGCTTTATAGGAATTGCTTGTTTACTTTCTGTTATCAATATAAGGACGACGGACGGGGTTGTGTTCGATATCATGTCCTATGTGAGACCCCGTCTGTGTTGATGAACTTGCTAAGGTCGCGGTGTGTGGTAGTGCTGGTTAAGTTTTTGAAAGTACTAGTCACATGCCGTAAATATGGTACGCGGCAAGCCTAGTAGCCGATTGGACCGGGGAGTGGATATACCTCCCACTCTCTCAGTAGGGATAGGTTTTATTATATGTTGCGCAACACTACGACTTCTAGGGACAAGGTTCGGCCTTGGAGCCCTGTAGTCGGGGAGAGTGGCACTATCCACAAGCCGGAAAGAAAGGTTAACGGTTGTTTGGGAATGACCCGACGGTATTCCAGACGTGTGTGCTAGGTTACCCTTGCAAGGTTGAATTTCGATTCAGAATCGTCCGCCTCTCACGATGAAATGAGACTGCTTGATCTCTTTGCCACACAGAGTAATAAGAGCAACAATATTCTTATTAATCTTGATGTTTGCTTAGAAGTTCCACCATGATTGGATAGTAGATGCTTACATAGAATGGTTAATCAACTAGAATCTTGAAGCTAAAACTTGAAAGTAAGGACCTACTCTTTATTGCTTTTCAGCAAAGGAAAACCAGAGCCTTACAAAGCCTTGCATAGTCTAGCTAAGGTGGGCTACTTATACCCGTTGTCGGTTAAGTCTTGCTGAGTATTAGAATACTCAGCCTTGCTGTTGAAACCCTTTTTCAGGTATGAGTTTTGAGGATCAGATCGCTAGCTTGACCTATCCTTGCTCGTTGCCTCCTGGCTGGTCCGTAGAATGGGATACGTCTTCGGCCGGCAATGACTATGACGAGTGATACCATGCTTGGGCTAGCTTGGTATACTTTTGCGACGTGTTGTAGTCATCGTGTTTCATCTTCCGCTGTTTAGACTCTGAACTTATGATCATAACTTGTATAACTGTTTTAGTTAAGTTGGCCTTGTAATAATGTTTTTAACTGGCTTGTAATCATTACTATGCCTGTGTTGTAAAAATTATGGTTGTAATGTCTCTGGACTCGCCTTCGTGCGGGGTATGCTTGTTCGATCCGAGAATCGGTGGTTGTATCGGGACGTTACCCGACAGACCAAAAATTGTTCCGTTTGAAGTGCGTTTAAGCTAATGTTGCCTTTATGGTGATGGTTTACGCACTTGAGCCGGGATAATTTAGGCGGTTCTGCCACAGCTGGCATCAGAGCTACAAGCGTATACCAGAGGTGTTGGAACCTTAAAAATCGCTTTCCATATAAAAGTGGAACAACAGGGTATTTCGAAAAGCTACGTTGGATTCGTTAAGGGTTGTGCTTAGAACGTAAAGTCCTAGGAAATTGATGGGAATTACTAGGTGGGTATCTCTGTATGGTTTATGTTATCTGACTTCCAGCACTTTACATTTTGTCAAACCATACTCACAAGCAACTCTTAATTCTTGTAACGACGCACCTACGTTGAGGTAAGATGGTAAGGATCCTCAGTCAGCTGAGGGAGTCTGACCTTCCCGTCGGTGATGCGAGCCGAACGCTGCCCTCAAGCAGTGGCTTACTTGAGGTGCTCCCAATATACCAACGATTAGTTGACTATATTGGAGGTAAAGTGTACTCAGTCAGTTGAGGGAGTCTGACCTTCCCGTCGGCGATGCGAACCGAACGCTGCGCTCAAGCAGTGACTTACTTGAGCTGCTGCCAATATACCGATCTCGATCGACTATATTGGGAGTAAAGGAACTTGTGAATACGCCTCTGAGTAGCGTATGTTAACGTTGGCCATACGGCGGAAATTGTATGGCTGCCGCTTCTATAGTAAGCGGTAATGTTTGGGAACGCTTTCATGAGTGCTGGCATGAAAGGTTCATTGGGGATATATATTTATGTTCTGTCAATCTTATGCAGGTACGCTAACCACGATTCGATAAGATAAGAACGGTTAGAATGTATCGACTAGCTATATAGGGAGAGCCGTATTTATGTATACCACCGTGCTAACCACGTAAGCCCAACCATAAATACTTTTGCGACGTGTTGTAGTCATCGTGTTTCATCTTCCGCTGTTTAGACTCTGAACTTATGATCATAACTTGTATAACTGTTTTAGTTAAGTTGGCCTTGTAATAATGTTTTTAACTGGCTTGTAATCATTACTATGCCTGTGTTGTAAAAATTATGGTTGTAATATCTCTGGACTCGCCTTCGTGCGGGGTATGCTTGTTCGATCCGAGAATCGGTGGTTGTATCGGGACGTTACCCGACAGACCAAAAATTGTTCCGTTTGAAGTGCGTTTAAGCTAATGTTGTCTTTATGGTGATGGTTTACGCACTTGAGCCGGGATAATTTAGGCGGTTCTGCCACAGTTACGGATACGAAGTGTCTGCCGTCGACCTACCCCTCTCCTAGCATCTGGATTGGGAATGTACATTGGAGAGATATTTGGTATAGTGAATGATCCCAGACTGCCTATGTCATATATCTCATGGCCCCAAGTGTGCACAGCGGTTTCTTTTCTGTAATATTCTGAAACAAAAACCCCAGGATCCAACCCAGATTCTGAACATGCCGCAATGACATGGGAGCATGGTAAGTGAAGAAGCTGTGGCTTCTTGCATCTGAAAAAACCTTGTCTTCCGGCGTTATCAAGCAATCCTGAACGACCCTTTGTCTGCGGACACCCTGCCCTGTCCTTGCAAGAAACCTCAAACTTTTGATCCTTTGTGCCTATGGAGACCACTCTGTGATATTGAGCCTTTTCAATCTTTTCTTTCATGTAGTTAGTGACCCTATTACAAAAAATCATTCCTGGATCATTAAGTAAGACAGGAGCTGCCTGGTACCGTTCTCTGAAGTACCTTGTGTATCCGTACATGATGAACTCAACTATGCCAACAAAAGGAAATCCACGAACATGACGCATTACCATATTGTAACACTCTGCGTGGTTGGTTGTCTCGATCCCATATCGACGATCACAAGTGTCGTATAGAATTGACCACTTCTCCTTAGGTGCATCCTTAATCCACTGTGTGAAAGGTCCGCCGCCGGAACGTCTCCGGCTGGAGGTTGAGTTCTGTTTCTTTAGCAGCTCGGCGCACATGTTATTTAACACCTGCCACAATGCATCAAACTTCCGCTGCTGATTCTGAGCGCACAACCTCTTGAACAAATTCATAAGTTTCTTATTCCTGAAGCGCTCATAAAAATTTGCACCCATATGCCTTATGCACCACCTACTCACAACATCTGGCCATAGAGGAGATTGTCATCTACTTCCTTCATGTAGTTGCCTTATTGCTGCTAGAAGACCTGCATATCTGTCACTGATGAGGCAAACATCAGGCCTTCCAACATCAACGTGAATCTTCACACGTTCAAGGAACCAGTACCAGCTCTCTGTGTTCTCATTCTCAACAAAAATAAAGGCGATGGGAACCACCTGCTTGTTGCAATAAATTCCAATCGCTGTCAGTATTGCCCCCTTATATCTTCCTGTTAAGAATGTGCCGTCAATACATAAAACAGGAAGACAATACATAAATGCCCTCACACATACACCAAGGCAGAAGAAAGCACGAAGCAGAAACCCAGGTCCCCCACATAAACTCGGTACAATGTAGGTATCAGTCGCGCTTCCAGGATTTCTCTGCACAATTGCTGACAGCATGTGAGGCAGGTTATCATATGATGCCTCATATGTGCCGAATCTCATCTCAAACACCTTTTGTTTTACCCACCAAGCTTTTGCATAGCTGATTTTGTATTGAAAACGGTCGTCGATGTCCCTAATTATCAATTTTGGATCATAATCAATTTTGTTCAGAATCACCACATACATCTTCTTGGCCACGAAAGTGGATGTGATGTTACGGTGAGTTTGCGCAACTGCAGTTAATCTACATGTATGTGGTGTAACAATTGAACACTCCCAGTGTGTCTTGTATTTGCCCTTGTATGCATGTACTCGCCATGTACAATCGCCATTGACACACTGCACCTCATATTCTTTGCTGCTAGACTTCACAACTCTGAATTTCTTCCTCAACGATATAGCCCAAAGCTTCACAATATCTTTCACAGCTTCAATGCTAGGATACTTTGCCCCCTGCACAACCTCATTCTCTCTGTATTCGTACTCATTACTCCTAATATCCTGTATCACTGGATTTCCAAAACCCTTGTCTCGCCATTCACCTAGCAACGGGTAGTCCTCATCGTCTGATGAGTCCCCACATTCTTCCATCATTCGAGCATCTTGGTCTTCATTCTGTACAGCTCCCACTATTCCAGGTATCCGCTCCCCCTCATCAGCTAAACCTTGAGGCTCAGGTTGAATGACATGCACATTCTGATCTTCTTTTTCTCCTACCTGATCAGCTATACCTTGCGGCTCAAGTTCTGTGACATGCATGTTCTGATCTTCATTTTCTTGTTCCACTGCTTGGTTCATATGAGATGATGTACTTGTTGACCCTTCACCGAAATGGGCTGCCTTCTGGTGAATCTGAATTAGCATTGTAAGAGGCCACCCGCGGTCAAGAGCTGCTTGCATGTAAGTCCGTCATTCTTCGGTGTTTGCTATAAGCATCAACTCCCAGAAATCCCCTTCAATTCCCCAATTCGTAACAGTCTGAACGGTTAGGAAATGAGTCTTTATATTCACATTGAATATCTCGTGAAGCCATTTGCGTATGGAACCAAAACTCCTCTCTAAGGGTTTATCTATTCCGCACTCTCTTCGTTCAAAAGCTGATAGATCTACTCCATACGCATCATGAGAAATATAGTAGTCACCATAATGAATTTGAAAACGAAGCTTGCTCGACATATCTGGACACACAATTATGATATTAAATTGATTGCTAATCTACTGTTTCAACAAAAATAATTACAACATAATTTATTTGTAAAGCGTAGAAGAATTTTGGTTACCTGCAGTCGCCGGCTCGAAAATCCGGCAGGGCTTCGCCTCTCTCCCTCCCTCCCTCTTTTTTCTTGGTTTCTGAAATTTTAGTGATGCAAATGAGGGGTGGGGGGACCAGCCAACCCTTATATAAGGCTGGGAGAACCGGCCGCCCCGCTGCCGGGCGACCGGCCCCCAGGGACCTACGTACAATTTTCTCCGCGAAATTTTTTCCAGAAATGCCCCGGCCGGGCGGCCGGGGTATATTCATGTAAATTTCCAAATCGAAAATATATTTTTTGTAAAAAACCAAAATAAAAAATAAAAAAACCGCGTGATCCGTGAACGGTGAACTTGGCGGAGCCGGTTTACTCGCTGCGGGCTGCAGGACCAATCAGCCGCACCCCAGGCCCCAGCCGCTCAGCTGGCTGCAGGCTGCAGGCCAAAACGCCCCGAGGCCTTCTCTGTTCTGGGGTCCTCTTTTTAGAGAAAAGGTTTCCCGCTTTATTTTCTCTGAAACAAAGCAAAGAGTTATTGTTCACGGTTTTAGAGCTGCTCCCGCTGGAGCGGAGTACAAGGGTTCACAGAGTTATCACTACTTATTACAGAGGAATTATCCAGCACACAAGGCATAGGACCCGTGTAGAGGCATCAGCTACGTCCCGAGTTGCAGTTGTAGAGGCTGATCTTCTAGTAGACGTTGCCGAACTTAACGTGTTCACCTCCATTGAACTCGACCGACGTGAGTCCAGCAAGGTCAGTAGCTGGATCAGCTTGACATTCAGAGCCATCAGGATCTGGTCCAGCGCTTCCAAATCCCCATCCGAGAATAGAATCCGCCAGTTCTGCAACGTGTTTACCATCTTTCTGACAAGCGGTTTCTCCCCTAACCAGCCTTTGCCCTGAAAACAAATCTCATTGCGAGTTTTCATTAAGCACCACATAAGGGTAGAAGAACAGCAGTTCATAATTTTATTTCTATTGTTATTGACCCACCAACGAGCCACTGATTCGAAGTTATAGCCTAAGTTAGTATGAAAGATGTCAGCTAGATAAGACCAGCACACCTTAGCTATCACACACTCAAAGAACAAATGACAAACTGGTTCAGGTTCATTGCAAAAGAGATATGATTTGTTTTCTACAGTTGTCCTTTTGGCCATATTATCTCTGGTTAAGATCTTCCGGGATCCTCTCTCTTCCGCAGGCCAAAAAGTCTCGAGCCCTCTACCTTCGGGGATACAAAAGTGGCTAAGCGTGATACAAGTGAAGCTCGTTTGTGTGACCGTATAACAATGCAATAATATATGGCTGATATATTATTTAAAAGTGGCTATGCATCTTGGATTTTGGGATGAAGCAGCTGAGATAAACTTAAAATCATTATTTAAAAAATTGCTCCTAATACTCATTGATCCTAACTTATCAAACAGCAATGAAAGGCCATGGACAGAAATTCATTTCCCAAACGTTTCCGTTACTCCAACATATCAAAATGAACTTGACAATTTCGTTTAAAAAAAATTGAACTTGACAATCAATGTGCATTGTTTTGATGTTATATTAGGCTATGCACCATTGGTTTTGAAAGTTGTTTCGCTTAATTGAGTGTCGGGTGTTCTTTACTGTTACTGAAAGCAAGGCACTTGACAGTTAGATTAGCCTATATGGCGATTCTTGGGTTTTCTATTATTTTCACTTATTTTCTTTCTTTTGAATGTGAATGAATGCAGTTATGCACTAATATGCCATGTTGAACAATGCAAATGAATAAGGGAAACTGTAACTGTATCAGTAGCTTGATACCATGGTCCAGACTCCAGAACTTCGAAATGCTAGAGATTCAGATTAGTGTGAATATCCAGAACTTCGAAATGCTAGAGATTCAGATTAGTGTGAATATATACTACAGTGGTCAGGTTTGAGGCCTTCAGAAAGGACTTTTTACTAGCTCCTACAAAGGAAGTTGGCTTTGCACCTGTCATTTTTTACTGAGGTAGTGCTTAGCCATGTTCAAATTATACATCATTTTTGGTTGTTTCAAATTATACTTATCTAATTTCAATCAAGTTTATATAATAAATAACATCCACGTTATCAGATTACTTTCATTGAATCCACCATAAATATATGTTGGAAGCATATTATTTAGCAATTGTAGAAATTTACATAACGAATTACTTTCATTGAATCCACCATAAAATATATGTTGGAAGTATATTATTTGGCAATTGTAGAAATTCATACTTTCTATAAGCTTAGTTAAAGTTATAATATTTTGATTTAAAATAAAATAATAAATAATAAAAAATTTGGAATCGAGGGAGTACATCTACTAGTTTTACAGACGAGATGCTTTATGAACTCTCCGTCAGAGTAATTAAGCAAACAAGCATGAAATTACAACAGCAGAGTCCAGACGCTGACGCAACGTCTCAGCCATGGCATGCATCATAATTCAGTCCTACACCTGAGAATTACCAAACTACTGGCACAATGCTTGGCGCTCCCAAGAAATCCAAAAGCGGAATCTCCTAATAAGCTAAAACAAACTTTACAGAAGCGAAGCATATACAGTTCCAGGTATCCACCACCTACTTGAAATCTATTCCAATCTGCTGCAAGACGCCAAACAAGGCTGCAATGAGGTTCAAAACTCAAGACTGCTTGAATCGATAGTCATTGTTTTTTGCTGAGATGCCTTGTGCATGTTGTATGCTAGCATCGTTCTCATCAATCACGAAAGGTTTAAGACCTCTCAACCTCACACAGCTATATGGTTGTCGATATCGAAACTCCGAAGATCTGAAGGGCTGGCTCCTAACCTGCAAATGAAGTTGCGCAAAAATAAGTTAAGATATGAATACAACCAAGATGCGACAGTGTGCTTCGCTTGAAGATGCTGCAAGATTGTTCAAGTCATCATATGGCATATGATCTGAGTGCATGAAGGCCACAACTTAAAATTTCCATAGGTGAGTGAAGAAGAAAAATTGCAGTGAGACATCGACGGAAAACTAGAGCACGATTCTTGAGTTCAGCCGACTTCTAAGTTGCAGGAGCTAAGAGAGTTATGAAGCACAAGAACAATCAGTTGCTACAAAAAAGTGAAGATGTACCTTTTGTTTATAGTGCAATAGTGAAATTTGACGCTTCCAGCCTTCACATCTTCAGTATACTGAAACAAATAGTAGACAAAGCTTTTGATGTTAAACCTACAAATGGCAAGAGCAAATTTTTGTGCAACCAGGGAGAACAGGGAGTGGGAAATACCATCCTTAAGGTGACAATGATCGAAGAAAATGCTAGAGAATCAAATGGTATATCATCCAAAGCAAAAAGAGCACATTCTAGAGACTCCGGTCCAGGTGAAAAGTTGGGGGTCTTCAATCTTGCTCGGAAAATAATGTAACTCTACTGTATCTCATCGTAATACACAAGAAGAATCAACTTAGTAGTGTACGAAGTAAAGCATAACTTTCTGACTATGCCAATTTTCACTCACTTGGCCAATCAGCGGAATATCCAACTGAGCAAAAGGTGAGATTATCTCTACATCTGCACATGCTTCTTCTAATGTTTCTCTAGAGGCTCCTTCTGCAGCAGACTCCCCCACCTCCAAATAACCAGCAGGAAGAGTCCTGTAAATTTGACCTTTGATTAAAATGAGGCAGCAGTAACATAATTGCTATGTTAGACAATACATAGGAAATTTGTTCATGACGCACAACACTAAGGAAAAGGAATTGACAGAAAGAACTCGGAAACATGGTACTGTAACAATCTTGACCGTTTAGCGGTCTGATGCTTGTATGGTGCCTGGTACGGGTTCGTGAAAAAAAAAGAGCCATTCCTAAGTCCTAACCTGTAGAGCAAAATGAAAACAATGTAACAAAAACAACCTACATTATAATATGACCTCATATTCCGAACAGTGCAGGCAAATAGTTTAGGTTAATATATTCTGCAAATCTGCATCTGTCGCATATACTCAAAAAATGCTGCATGAGAATATTCAAACATAGTACAGCTACGCTGTTATAGATCAGAGCAAACCCACATTACCACAACATATAATCGAAGGAGAAATATCAAAGGGAACTTACCAAAGACCATAAGCCGGTTCAATCTTTCTTCTACAAAGGAGAACCTTATTATCATGCTCCACCAGGCAACCAACAACCTATCCAAATGATATAGATTATCAATGGCAGGAAATAACCACAAAAACATGTTATACATCTCTATCTCTATCTCTACTATTACTAAAGCAAGCAATGATTCCTTGGTCCGTCAATCAGAGTCCTAATCGGAATCCGGGTGGCCGTATCTTGAATTAAGGGTCCGAAACCATTAAGAATTAGAGTTTGGTGAGTAAAATAGAAAAAGACTGAAGTTCTCGAACAACACGTATATTTATATGGTTTCCCGTAGCAACACACGGACATATTTGCTAGTAAATAACATATTTTTATTGCTAGTTATATTCCTAGTTTCACCAATCAATCAAAGTAATATATGAATAAAATGGAGCAGTTCTGTTCATCAGAAGCACTTGATACACAACTACACAAGTGCCAATATGAGCTTTATAAATCAAGCAATTCATAGTGTCTTAAATATAAAGTCCAACTCCAAATGCATATGCATCTGTTCCTTTTTCGTGTATTTGTTCAGCACATACCATTTTGGGGTTTTCGTAGTGAACTCTTCCACAAGAAGAACAAATAGCCCTCATCTTCTCATCTCCATCAGGTACAGCCAATTTTGTCGGGCTTCCACAAGCAGAGCAAAATTGTATCTTTGACTTGTGCACCTGAAGACGGAATGTTTTAACTGCGATTAGAACCTTTATTCGCCATCTTATCTTCACAGCAACAGCTAAATCGGTGTACGCCTCAGAAATAAGCATTGCAGAGTCATGATGCCATGCCGGCAAGGTAGCATTACGAGCCTTTATGCAGATTACTATTGATCAGTGATCACTCAACAGTTACCAGTCAGACTAATGCATACTTAATGCAGTTCAAGGGAGCTGATACAGAACTCTGCTGGCCGTAGATGCTTGCAGCATAAAGAGTGCTACGATTTTACTAGAGAGCACTGCCAGCCCCATTTACCAATTGGCACGGTCACTGGATAGAGTCAACGCCCCCAATTGATTCAGCCAGCACGCATCTCAGAATATCACTACTACGATTAGCCGCCTGATTGCAGCACAGCAGAGTGGACACGAGGAGCAGCACGAGTGGGGGCGGGGCTCACCACTGCAGGCGGCGGCGACGGGGCGGGGGAGCTGGCGTTGGAGCCGGAGGAGGCGGCCATGCGGATCGGCGAGTGGTGCGGGGAGCGCGCCGGCGGGAGCGGGAGCGGGAGCGCGTCGCGGCGGAGGAGCAGGCGGGTGCGCGGGGAGGACAGGCGCGCGGCGTGGTGGAGGAGCGGGTGGGATCTGAGGAGGGGGAGGAGCATGGCGATGGTGGTGGGTGCGGCTCGGCTTTAGTAGCGGGAGCGCGGGGCGGGGTTGGTGACGCGGTAGGGTGGGGGAGCGAGGGCAATGGCGACTCGGGAGGCCGGCGGGGGAAGGGGTGCGGGGTGAGGTCGGCCGCCCACCACGTTCCGCCGCGGGATTGGTGGGCGCGCGGTCTATGGGGTACCGGTTGGGAGAAAGATTAGGCCTCCTCCAACGGGCAGCTTAAAGCTAGCAGAAATACTATTCTATACAGTGAACATTGGCGCTACTACTTATTCTGCCGCTAGCGCATAGCAAGCTCATCGGAGACGCAAGAGAGCGGGCACATCAGCCGATGAGTGCAGAAATAGCTTTTGTTCAGCTTTTGCTCTTTTTAATTCTTTGTTAGGCTGCGTTTCGTTCTAAAAAAAAAGTTTGCGTAGGACACGTCGCATTGAATTTTTGAACTCAAACATTAAATGTAATTGAAAAAATAACTAATTACATAGACTAACTAATTCCTATGAGATGAACCTAATGATACTAATTAATCTATAATTGGACATTAATTATTAACTAACAACGAAACATACTTTTTCACTGACTAAACACCCCGCTTAATGCACCTCAGCTGACGATGTCGTCAGGTGCATGTCGTCAGGTGAGTTGGAGGAGGCAAGATTCGTAGAACTGGCGTGTCAAGTTTATCCCTGGTTCGTAGAACTTAACCTTCCATTAAAGAAAGGGTCATTTTGATCCATGCCACTACAATTTCTTGAAGTTGGATTTCATGTTGAAATCCATGCCATTGAGTGGCATGATTTTGAACGTGACACCCAATTTCACGGAGTTGTGGTGGCACGAATCGAATTTTCCCTTAAAGAAAATGGTTCTTCTATAGCACAAGCCCAAGAGCAAGATTTCTTTGCTCATCTTCTACCTACGAAAGCTGTGCGATTCTGCGGGCGGGGATCCCATCCACGTCTCTCGTTTACCCGGTTACTGTCGGATCCACACACTAGACAATATTAGCCGTCGGATCGGGTCTCATCCGCAAACCCGGACCGTGCAGTGGATCAAGCCTCCTACCTGGTGGTAAGTGGACCTGGGCGCGTGGATCGGCCCGTTAAGCCAGACCTGGGCGCCCGTCGGCTCGCGTGCGTGCACACTCGCCGCCGGCACGTCGTCGCTGCACTGCGCGTTGCCTCCGCCGGTGTTCAGAAGACCAGATCTAGTCCCAGTCTGCCCGCGGATCCGCGATGGAGCAGGCGCGGCGCAGGCGGATCCGGCGACGGCAGACGCTGCGGACGCAGCGAGCGGCGGCCACAGGCGGCGGCGTAGGCAAGTGGCGGAGAGCGGCGTCGGCCGCAGGCGGCGGCGGCCACGGGCGACGGATCTGCGGTGGGGCGGGCGCGGCCCAGGCGGATCCGAAGGCGACAGACACTGCAGACGTTGCGGCCCCGGGCGGCGACGTTCGTGGGCAGAGGCCGCATGCAATGGCCGACGGCCGTGACTAGGGCTGGAAACGAGCCGAGCCGAGCTAGGCTCGGCTCGGCGAGGCGAGGCTCGGCTCGGCTCGCTAGTTTGGCGAGCTCGCTGAGGAGGCTCGGCTCGGCTCGAAGCCGGCTCGCGAGCCGGCTCGCGAGCCTGGCACAAAATATATACTATGCATTTAGTATACACATTATAAGACATTGACTAGTGCATATAAATATATAAAGCGCATACATGTGTTGAAATGAAAGTAATCAATAAACAATAATCATATTAAACATAGATATAGATTAATATTGATATTGTCACACCACATGTTAGGATTAGAATGTTTCATAATAGTCTATGAACCATTATGAGCCTCAGTGGACTGAGCTCGCGAGCCGGCTCGCGAGCCAGAGCGAGCCGGCTCGGCTCGGCTCGTCATTTTCACGAGCCTGAGAAGTAGGCTCAGCTCGGCTCGTTGGAGGCTCGCGAGCCGCTCCGAGCCGAGCCGAGCCGAAGCGAGCTTCCTAGCCGTGACGGAGCTCCGTTGCATCTTAGCTTCGAGCTTCACCGCCGTGGCAGGCTAGCAGCAGCCTCCCCGACCCCACGCCATGCACAGGAAAGCGGGGCAAAAGGTAGAAATAAAGATTCATATCTAGGCCTTGTTTGGCATTCTACAAAAATAGCGTGCACGTTTCCCGAAAAGAAAATTTCGCATGCATCAAGTATTAAATGAAGTCTATTTGCAAAATCTTTTTAGAGATAATGTAACTTTTCGCGACAAATCTAATGACGTTAATTAATCGATGATTGGCTACAGTGATGCTACAGTGACCATCCTCTAATCGCGCGGTCAAATGTCTTATTAGATTTTTCAAGGTCACTAGTGTGGGGTTCTGAAGTTGGCTTTGTAAATTGCCTTTATTTGACACCGTAATTAACAGTTAAAATGTCATTATTCATATAACGCTAAAATTCTAGCGCGAAACAAACGAGGCCCCGAGAACGGGAGCTTCCTGCTGCTGCGCAAGATGGGAGAACGGGAGCCTTCGTGTGGAGAGCCGCAAGCGCCAAAGCAGGGAAGGAGGAGCCGCAGCAGTAAGCAGCGACGCCATGGTTCTGAAGGAGTGAATGGGGAGAGAGAATCAGAAACGTTGTCATAGGTCAGAGCAGGTATTATAGAAGACTGAGAGCTTACGTGGAAGAGAGATAAAACAGGAGAGAGAAGGTGGCGGGCTGTTGCTGAAGCGCCGGCTCAGGCGGACTGAGAGGCCAAACTGCTGCTGCGATTGGCTGCAAACTGCTGCAGCACATTAATTTCCAATGGGGCCCGCCACCATGGAGCCTTCTCCGAGTCCGCTGCAGGCGTTTCTTATAAAACTTGCTCTCACGGGGAGATGAAAAATAAGAGACCAAAAATGAGTGGACTACAACGCTCACACATTCCCAGACAAGAGGGAGAAAAGTAGCGTCAGCATAGAGAAAAGATAACAACAAAGTTAAAAAAATAAAGATATGTAATTAATGTAGAGTGATACCGTGCATGAAGGCTATTCGCACTCATCTTCCTCTATACTCATCCTCTCAAGAGAATATTTATATCTAGTCATCCAAATTCTCTATTCTATATACAGTTTTGCTGCACCCGTTCATCCTCTAAATCTATACTCTATACCAACTACCAGGTTACGGGCCCACACATCAGCATTTTTTTATTTTCTCCCTCTCCCTCTACCTCCCACAGTGGTCCCCATCTCCTCCCCATCGCCTTCCTCCCTTCCACTCTCTCTCACCGGCGCCCCTCCTCTCGTCCCCATCGCCGGCTCCCCTCCTCCCCCTCCCTCGCCGGCGACCGGATCCGGCACCGCCGGCCCTCCGCCCCTCCCTCGCCGGCGACCAGATCCGGCGCAGCTCGATTCGACGCGGCGGAGGCCATGGCGGGGCCTCCTCCGCCGGCGGGCTGCGGAGTTGCGCCGCTCCCTCGCCGACCGTGGCGCTCGCCCGCGACCACGGCGCCCCACCTCTATCCCTTCCCGGCGGCACGCGAGCGGCCGGAGCAAGGCCGCGCCGCAAACGACGCGCGGTGGCCGGGCACGAGGGAGCGATGGCGGGACCCGGCCTGCGGGCGGCACGGCGGTGAGGCGGCGGGCCGAACTAGGGGCGGTCAGCCTGGGGGCGGCACGGCAGCGGGAGGGCTGGCCTGCGGGCGGCGCAGCGGCCTACGCGGCGGCGAGGCAACGTCGCAGGTGGCGGCCCACGCAGGGTTGCGGCGGAGGCCCGTGCGGCGCAGGGCGACGCGGAGGCGGAGGCAGGGCCTCGGCGCTGTAACATCTGTAAAAATTCATCCAAATAAATCACTCGCCAAAAATAAATTTTAAAATCTTTTTCATCGCTGAGCTCAAATTATTGTAAATTTTTTTCCTGTCCGAGCTCCTGTTTCCCCAAAATCTTTTTTTCCGATGATCCGCCGTTCCGACACCCGAATCCAATTGCCGTCCTTTCCCATTTCCCTTTCTCTCGTTCCGCGTGCTCGTCGCTGACTGGCCGAATGCCGCAGTGCGCGCGTGGCCGACCGCCGCCGCGAATCCCGCCGACAGCTCTCGCTCTCTTTCCCTCTCTCTCTTCTTTTCTTTTTCTTTTTTATTCTCTTTTTTCTTTTTCTCTTTTCTTTTTCTCCCTCCTTCCCTTCTCCTTCCCTCTCTCCTTTCCTTCCACGCGCTGTACGCCGGGCTCTCTGCTCGTCGCCGAGCAGGGCTCGACGCCGGCCCCCCTCCATTGGCGAGCTGCAGAGCACCACGCGCAGCACGCCGAGGCCCCTGCGCAGCACCCCTCCTCCCCTGGCCGCGCCTCCCCCGCTACACGCCACCGCCCACCCGTCGCGTCGCCTACGCGCCGTCACCTCCGCGCCACCGAGCCGCCCCCACCGCCATTACTGCCCGTCCTCGAAGCTCGCCGGCCGGCCACCGCTCTCCCCTCCTCCTAGCCTCACCCCGGCCTATAAATAGGGCCTCCACCGTGCCCTCGACCTCCACAACCACCGCCGCCACTATGCGCCTCCCTCCCCAGCTCGCAGTGCCGCCGCCACGAGCCTCTGCGCCGGCCGCCGCCCACTGCTGTGGCGCCGCCGCCTCATGCCGCCTCCGCCCGAGATGAGGGCAAGGGTAGGACCCCTCCACATCCTCAAGCTCGTACACCGCCGCTAGCACCCCTCCCCGGCGCCACAGCGCCGCCGCCATGCTCGCCAGTACCGCCCGCCGCCGTCCGCCGTAGAGCCACCTCCACAGGCCGCCTCCGCCCTAGCCGTGGTAGGGAATTGATTTCCCTTGGCTCCCTCCCCCTTTTCCCCTCCTCCATGACCGCCGCTACGCCCCAGGCCGCCGGCGACCAGGGCGCCGCCGCCCTCCCATGCCCCTCCCCTGTTTCGGTCAAAGGGGAACGTGAGGGGGAAGATGAAGGGGGCATTTTGCCCAAAACCCTCTCCCCTTTCTCCTTTTTAATTAAGAGCCCTCCCTCTCTTTTGTCCCTTTTACAAAAGAAACCCCCTCCATCTTTAATTCTTCCAAATAAACCCCTCCACTATACAAATATAATTACACCTAGATCCTTGCATTTTCTGATTCAGCCCAGATATTTCTAGAAATTACGACCAAGTCCTTTTCTCTCCTAGAGTATTTACAAAGAAGCCCTCTCTTATTTCTTTTAATAAATAAGCCCCTCCACTATATAAAATATTTATAAGTAGGTCCCTGCCTAATTTCCAGAATAGCCCGAACCTTTTCCAAAATTCTATTCAAGTCCTGTCACTCTCAGAAATAATTACAAATAGGCCCCCGAATCCTTATTAAGCCCCTAAACCCCTCTTCGGCCTATCATTTCATGCGCCAAAAATCCTCTGTTTGCCCCAAAACTTTACCACGCCATTTCTAACATAATTCCGGACATGCCATTAAGAGATCTCCCAAAAATATTCTTTCTATCATCGTTTCTTAAGTTATTCCTGATTCGAGCTCAACGATAAAACATTTATTTCTTTTTATTTATTGTGTGTTTATTTGTGTGCGCCGTAGATCACGGAGTGACTAAGGAAGAACCCATCGACGAGCAGTACCGCGAGCAGGTGTGCGAGGACCAGTACCGCGACCCCGAACCCGAAGGACAGTACCTCGATCAGGACCTCCCGGAAGGCTTTGAAGACGGCAAGTCCAATTCCATCCTTTGACCTGCATATTTAACCCAGTTTTATAAACACAACCTATCGACCTATTTTACAAAATTGCATATGATTTACTGATGAAACCTTTTGGATAGCCACCCCTTGATTGATATGATTATTCCTTCATGACCTAGGTTAATCTCTAAATATGATCCGTTCTATTTAGATATTAATCACTGCTAGATATGCTTAGGACTTGGTTACTCTACTACACTTCAAAAATGATTACAATGAGTTTTTCAAAAGGAAAATATGTGAGTGTGTACAAAGGGAAAGATGGGATATTTGAGAAATTAAAGAAAAGAATGTTAAGATGGGATGGATGAATGGCATTCCTTGTGTGGATTGTCATATGTTGGAGGCTCGTACCGATGTGATTGAGCAAGAAGGTTGGAAGATATCCATCTTGTCATAATTAAGGACCGAGTTGATGTGTCATCTTGCCTAACTCAACTATCGTGCAAGCCACTCGACCGTTGTGTGTGGCAACGGCTTAGCATAAACCCCACTAGTTAGTCTGATAGCCATCAGGAGAGCTGAGAGCAACGGGTGATCAAGGAGAAGGGATAAGGTCATGGTGACTTATGCCCCGGTTAAACCTCAGTGATAGGTCAATGGCCCCTTGGTGGAGTCCGTGTTGGCTAGTCAGGTCTAGCTAAGGTGGATAATGGCTTTGTTGGGATCTGCACCGACACTAAGGTGATCGTGCTGTGGTACCCCACTTGTGGGTAAAGTTGTACACCTCTGCAGAGTTAAAACCTATTCGAATAATTGTGCCCACGGTACTGGGCGAGTTACGGTTTGGTCACATAACTAGCTTCTGGGATGGATGGTTTCGTGGTGTGAGTTGTTTTTGGAAGGTGTCCGGCAGTCGTGCCGTGAGCTACTGCGGATGAGGAGTCCGGTAGCATTTAAAACTTGGATCCTTCGTGTAGGATCAACCCCACTCTTTACTCGGGTACTAAAGAATTGCTTTGAGAAAACCATTTTAAAAATAAACCCTTGTATGTGTAAAATCTAGCGTTGCTAAAAATAAACCTCAGCCTTATCCTTGATTTATCCTGTGCATATCTGTGTTACCCCCCTCCATGGGTGGGGTTGGACTTGTTGAGTACTTTTGTACTCACTCGAAATATATATGTGGTCTTCTTCAAAGGAAGATCCGGACTTCGTGGTTGACGACGTTGAGTAGAGGTTGCGTCCGCACCCAACTCTGCCTATGGTGTTGGCCCTGTCCAGGATGCTTTCACTGGCACGATACTCCGAGCCCGAGCTGGATCCCATGTGGGTCGTGCTTTGGTGTATCACCGTAGCCGTTTTATTACTTATTATCGTTTGTATCAAGTGTCCGCCTCCTCGGAGGTTTGTACGGTGATGTATCATCTGATGTAATAAATGTGTATCAGCCTCCTGGGACTGATATTTGTACCACATTTAAGTCACCCCTTATGAGGGGGCGATTCAGGCGCGCAGAGGACTGCCTCCTGGCAGACTCGCGGCCAGGGCACGGCGAGCGGCCGGGGCAGGGCAGGCGAGCGGGGCGCAGCGCGAGCGGCCGGGGCATGACTATTGCGGCGGCGCGGCATCTCCCGTAGCCTCAAGTGGAGGCACGACGGCAGGCCCCCTCAACTGCTCTCTCTCACTCCGGCCTCCCTCCCTCCTCTCCCTATGCGCTCGCCGCTGTCGGGCCCTCCGCGGCCGCCGTGCTCGCTCGCCGTCTCTCTGCGTGGCCATTGGGCCCTCCGCGGTCGCCGCGCTCTGCTCTCTCGCCGGCCGCTGCCCTCACTTGCCGCCTCCTCTGCACTCACCTCCCTCACTCGCCGGTTTCCTCCGCGCGTGCCGCCATCGGGCATAGGCGGAGGAGAGCGTGGACAGCGGCAGTGGACAGTCCCGAGGGCAGGTGGGACACGCGCGGGCCACGCCACGTCGATCGGGTACCGACTTCCTCGACCTCTGCTGGGAATAGTGGAACAGGAGGCTTATGCTGCTTTAGCGTTGACCTCCCAGTACGCCGCTGCGGCGTTTTTTGCGCTAAAGGCTTCCTTCAGGGAGCAGTAGCGGCTCCCAGTGCGGGTAGCCTAACCTAAAGCACTTCGTATAAGGCTGTCCACACTGGTATTCCTCTATATCCTCCCTCTAAACAGAATATTCTCGTCTAGTCATCGAGATTCTTTCCTCTATATCCAATTTCTTTACACCCGTAATCCTCTACTTCATCCTCTATCCAAATTACCAGGCGTGGGTCCCACTGGTCAGATTTTTATCCGCCTCCTCCCCTCTTCTTCATGCACGGTCGGCTACCTACTCCCTCCTCTCCCCGCGCCTCGCTGCCCCTCTGCCGCGACCCCTGCTACGCGTCCTCGCCGCGGCTCCTCACCGGCGGCGCCTCCCTCCTCCGCCACGATGCCATGGCGCTGACGGAGGCCCTCGCAGGGCGGCGGCGAGCAGCGATAGCGGCCATGCCTCACCGGCGGCGCCTCTCTCCTCTTTCGCGACGACATGGGCCCGGCAGAGCAAGCTGTTGTGAGCCATGCGCGCGGCACAGAGGCCATGGCTGCGAGCCTCTCTCTCTCTCAGCTCCGGCCAAGCTTCGATGGCGACGCCTCCCCGTGCCAGATCCGGTGGCCTTGAGCTCGGGCAATGGTGGCGTCGCCCGGATCCGCGCAAAACAGGGCTGTGGCGGATTTGGCAGAGGCCGGCAGCGGCTATGGCGGAGGTCCGGGGCAGCAACAATGGTGGCGAGGCACCGGCGGACGGCGTGGAGCAGGGGTCTGGCGGACGGCCACGGCACGGCGACGAGGCCATGGCCACCGTGGTGGTGCCCTCCTCCTCCAATGGCGGGGAAGGAGCCCGGCCGCGGCGGGAGAGGAGGCCTGCGTTGGTGGTCTAGGCCCGCCGGCGCAGCGGTGGTCGAAGGCCTGGCGGCGGCGGGATCCCAGACCGGCACGCGCCCTCCTCCCAGATCCATGGAAGCGGGGTGCAATGTTTTGGTACAACAAACGTAACGAGAGAGAAAGCCAGCGAAATAGATAAATTGTGTAAACAAACTGTTGCAAAAATGGAAAGATAAAAATACCACCTTACAAAAATCCACCGGAGCTAAAACTTAGATTCCTATTTTCATTGCCATATAACTGAAGTCTCAACTTCTATAATTAAAGGGTCCTCTACTGGCCAGCGCGGCAATGCCGCGACGCCTTTCTAGTAAGAGAATGAGTTTGAAGACAAAACTCTTGACTATTTTCGAAGAAAGAAATTATTAGCGATGAGCCGATGACTAAAGTCGACACTTATTTCAATTGAATTTGATTTATTTTATCAAGAACAAAGGCAAATTACACGTAGGCTTTTGTAACTTTGCAAATTGAGTGAGCTTTTCACTTTGGTTCGACAACTATCTATGCGGGGAGTAAGGGCATCCCTAGTGTTTAGAATATAGAGGTCATAAGCTTCTTATGACCGACCTTATACATTAAGGAGCCGGTCCTAAGGGGGGTCCTAAGCTCAAAAAGGTTAAGACCGGACCTCAAGTTTGAGGCTGGATCTTAGTGAGTAAAGTAATCGGAGGAAGGACACTGGTGTGAGCGGCCAACCAATGGTGTGCTGGCCAAGGGAGCTCGGGTAAAAAACTGACTGCATGCAAAGATTTTTTTTACTGCATGGTAGGACCCATACTTATGATCTCCTCGGCTTTATACATAAGAGCAAGTATTATAGAGCTACGTTCTGAATGCATGTACAGGTCACAAAATTTCTTGTTGGCGGTGAGAGAAATGAAGAGAGAGAAGAGAGCGGGCAATCTGTGGTGAATGCTGCTCCCGAGAAGAAAACGTCCGCTCCCAGCCAAGCGCAGGCGGTAAAAGCTGGCTGTTGCACTCTTGTGCACCTCCTCCACAAATTCTATTGGCTCTAGGCTTCGGCTCATAAGAGGAGCATTAAATGCTGGATGGAGTAAATGAATAGAAAATGATGGTAAGATAAAAAAATTTTACTATGAGGAGCTGATCTGGCGTTCTTATCGCTGGTCGCAGGCGCAACTATAAAACTTGCTCTAACAATGCCGACCTCATGTTTGTGCTGGGCCTGCCATAAGACCGGCAGCAGCAGTATACACTGCTGATGTCCTAAGGCTGTGTTTAGCTGGTGAAAATTTTTATATTTTGGTACTGTAGTACTTTCGTTTTTATTTGGTAATTAGTGTCCAATCATGGACTAATTAGGCTCAAAAGATTCATCTCATCATTTACAGCTAAACTGTGTAATTGATTATTTTTTAAACTATATTTAATGTGTCCAAAAATTCAATGTAACAGGAAATCTTGAAAATTTTTAGAAACTAAACATATCCTAACTACACGAGCGCACAGGACACCGAGCTGTTGATCGTACTTCAAGCTTCAGCGTATGCACAAGCACGACGCGACCTGCACGCGCCTCGTCGTTGCCCCCAAAGAACATCACGAATCGTCCCGGTAAGGCTCGCCGCCCTTTGCCAGCGTCGCGGCCGCCACCAGAAGCCGATTCATACTAATCCTAAGGGCGCGGCCGCCGTTCTTCGCCGTCCGATGAGCTGCCGTTCCGATAGCCCTGCTAACGGGTTGGGCTTTGATGGGTTTTTTGGGGCGGGTTCCGACGTGGGTCTATATGGATGGGTGTAAATGGGTTTAACAAGAGTACGGGTCAGGTGGGTTGGGTTTTCACGAAAATGGGTCAGGGGCGGGTCGGGGCAGCCTCGCCGTTGCGACGGCGGCGGCTCGTCTCACGCCTGCAGGGCCTCCAGCTACAGCACTTTTTTGGGCGCCACACCCGCCGCCTCGCCGCCGCCCTCGACCCCTACCTCACAATCACCGCCACACGGGAGGCCCGCGGTGGGGTGCGCCACCTCAAGGCCGAGCCCGACCGAGACCCCGACCGCCTCGTGCTCAGCATGGGCGACAACGAGGAGGTCGCCGACGAGATCCGGGGCGCCACCGTCTGGTGGCTCACCTACACGGCGCAGCCGCGCGAGAACGCCGGTAGGCCCTCCTACTTCTGGGGCTGCGCCGCCCGCGCCGAGCGCAGGTTCTACCGCCTCTGCTTCCTCGAGCGCGACCGCGACCTCATCCTCGGCGAGTACCTCCCCCACGTCCGCCGCGAGGGCCGCACCGTCATGGTCTAGAACCGCCAGCGCAAGCTCTTCACCAACATCTTCTGCGACAGCTGGGACTCCGACGGGTTAGTGGCTCACCGTCGACTGCTAGTGCTAGCTCCTCTTGCGATTGTGACAGCTGATCAACCTGCGCCAGCTTCTGGTCCGGCGGCAGCTCGTGGAGGCACGTGGTGTTCGAGCACCCCAAGACGTTCGCGATGCTGGCCATGGACCCGGCCAAGAAGGATGTCGTGGACGACCTCGACGCACCTCTGTGCGCACCAACACCGACCTCCGCAAGCTCTTCATCGAGACCACCAGCAAGTCCATCATCATCATCGAGGACATCAACTGCTCCCTCGACCTCACCGGCAAGCGCAAGAAGAAGAAGAAGCAGGCGGCGGCGGAGGGCGACGGCAAGAGCGGCAAGGACGGCGGCGGCAAGGAGCTGGCCGCGCTCGACCCGGCCGGGAGCCTCGCGGTGCAGCTCGCGGACGCGTTCGTGGCGCCGGAGTCGCCCGTGTGGATGGACAGCAGCTCGGCGGCGCAGTGCCGGGAGGTGGAGGCGGCGATGGGCGGGCCCCTGCGGCTGGCCGCGCTCACGGGGTGCTGACGATCGCTGCTCGTCAGATTGGGGCAGGTTGGGGCGGGTTTGCTTGTTTGTGGGGCGGGTGGGGGTGGGTTAGCGTCTTGCATTGTCAACCACGGGTTGGGGTGGGTGTGGGTTGGGGCTTCCCCGTTAGCAGGCGTATGTTCCGACGGGCAAAAAGCCACTCGCCCGCTCTCGAATCTTGATCCGCCAACCCGCACGCCATCACCCATACTGCCGACCTGCGGTGTTTGGTTTCTATGGGAATTTTTTGTGCACGTTTTTCGAGAATTTTTTTATATATAGAGTATTAAATGAAGTCTATTTGCAAAACCTTTTCAGGGATGGGTGTAACTTTTCGAGACGAATATAATGATGATAATTAATTGATTATTTGCTACAGTGATATTATAGTAACCATTCTCTAATCACGCGGTCAAAAGCCTCATTACATTCGTCACGAGATTTACACGAAAATTGTGGAGGTGATTTTATAATTAGACTGAATTTAATACTCTAAATTAATAATAAAAAACCAAAAAAATTTCACGAAAACTTTTACACCCAAACCAAACACGGCCGCGCTGACCGCGCCCACACAAAAAAGGCGGCGCGCGCCGCCCCATTCCCTTCCCTCCCTTCCCCTCCCGTCCCTGGCTCGCTTCCCAATACCCAACCCCGCCGGCCGCGAGCGATGCCCGCGATCCCCACCGCCCCTGCGCCCGCCACCGGCAGCTCCCTCCACGCGCGCCGCCTCCGCCTTCAGTTCTCCTCCCCGTTGCCGCGCTCTAACCAGCAGCGGCTCCTCCCCACCCGCCTCCCCCGCCTGCCCGCTCGCGCCCGGGCCGCTCCCATGTCCGCCGAGGCGCGGGCGCCCGCGCCGCCGGTGGCGCCGCCGGCGCACCCCACCTACGACCTCAGGGCCGTCATCGCGCTCGCCCTCTCCGAGGACGCCGGCGACCGAGGTATGCCGGCAGCTACATGGTAGTAGCTTCCACTCTCGCGTACTGTTCACCCCCTTGCGATTCGGAATCCTCGAGACCACTACCTACTTACCTAGCCTGGTTGTGTCGCTCGCTCTTCACTAGCACTACGGTGTTCAGTGTGCTGGAGCACAATTTATTTGCTTCCTGCATTCACCTCCACGGCGTGCTCTGTGAAGCGTTACACATCGTGCCGTGATCGCAATTGAACTTGCGGTCACGGACTTCAAAGTGACCACTGACTACTGCTGACTCTTGTGCTCATCTCATAGACAAGGATTGCGGTAGCAGAGCTGGGGTAGATGGAGCTAAATAATAGGCAAGTTGGTCTTCATCGTCTGAAATGAAACTGCCCTGTCACTCTATAATATGATCGATTTCAACTGTTGAAGGCAAATACTGACCCCATTTTGCGTCCTATTTGTTAAGATTGGGGTGCGGAGTGAGATCTTCTTGACTATTTGTGGTCATGTATCTGCTATGGAAAAATTATGCACGTGTGTAATGAAGAATAATAGTTAAGCGTCTCCTAACAAGCAATTCATATCCTGTATCTGTGGTAAGCATTGCTCAGTTCCTGCCCTTCAGCCTTACTAGAAAAATTTATTTGATTTCTTTCATACAACAACAACAACAACAACAACAACAATAACAACAACATAGCCTTTTGTTCCAAGCGAGTTGGAGTAGGCTAGAGATGAAACCCAAAAGACACAAAGGTCATGGTTCAGGCATGTTGATAGTTAGTCTCTAAGCGCTCCTATCCAAAGCTACCTCCTCAGAGATATCCTAATCTTTAAGGTCTTTCTTAACCGACTCGTCATTTGATTTCTTTCATAAGGTTCCCTATTTTCATCCAACCACACAAGGTACTTAACCTACTCAGATACCCCCCCTCTTAGAATGTAGAATTGTAGATATTGGGGATAACGACAAAAAGTGTTAAATACTATAATAGTCTAATGGAGCCTCTCCACTTGGATCATTCCTCCACAAATTGCTATGCACCTTGCTCTTTCTTTGCCATTTTTATGCGAAACTATCTGCATTTGCAATGGATGCACATCTGTTAGTGCAAGAGTATGCTAATTGTTTGCTGACGCCTTCAGGGGATGTGTCTTGTTTGGCCACAATTCCTTCGGACGTGGAAGCTGAAGCCACGTTTATTGCTAAAGCAGATGGTGTTATTGCTGGAATAAGCCTAGCAGACATGATATTTAACCAAGTTGATCCATCGTTGAAGGTATCTACTTTGCATCTTTTCTCCCATTTTCAGTTTTGGCATGCGATGATTCTGTTGGTATTACAGGGAGTATTAACTGTCCTGACTTTACTGATTTCTAGGTTGAATGGTTTGAAAGTGATGGAAATTATGTCCATAAAGGGTTGCAATTTGGCAAAGTATATGGTAAAAATGTTCAATAAGATAGTCTGTTTTAGGTAGCAGTAGTTAGCATCTTGAACTTATAAATTCTTTTAGTACCTAACTAATTTTTCCCAATGCTATCTTTGGGTCAAGGGTGCGCTAGGAGCATCATCATTGCTGAAAGGGTTGTGCTCAATTTCATGCAGAGGATGAGTGGTATTGCGACCTTAACAAAGGTTATTTTTGCCCTTATTTTCATAATTAAGATGCTGCCCCTTTCCAGGGTGAACTGAAATTGGGTCCTTCTTTCCCTTAGGGTCTTGGCAGTGCTACAGTTTTGGAATTCAATATGTGTGCCCCTTAAATCGTTTCCTGATTTGTCCAACACATGCATAATATTCAATTCTCAGCCATCTGGATACTTGCATCCTTACAGGGCTGTTTGTATTCATTTGTCTCGGAGTCTACACCTAATACGCTTTGCTGCGTTTTTCGATTGCCACGAATAGCTGCCAAATGCTTGTTCTTCAGATTTCATATTTTGCAATCTTTCTGTTTTCTAGATCATGTCATTTTTTTTATATATTTCACTAAGCCTTCTGTCCTTACTCTCTCTAGGCTATGTCTGATGCTGCACGTCCAGCATGCATATTGGAAACAAGGAAAACTGCCCCAGGTTTACGTCTGGTTGACAAGTGGGCAGTAAGGATACTCTTTATGGTGTTGTTGATGTTCACCACTTTTGGCTTGTTAATCCTAATGTTGCAAATTTGCTTGTCCTTCGTGCTCATTTAGGTACTGATAGGTGGTGGAAAGAACCACAGGCTTGGTTTATTTGATATGGTTATGATAAAGGATAATCATATTTCTGTTGCTGGCGGGATTGCAAATGCAGTGAGATCCGTTGACCAATTCCTGGAGAAGGAAAAACTTACAATTCCTGTAGAGGTACTTTTTATTGACGCTCATGTTGAAAAGGTCATGCCTACGTGTCTGTGTTCATATTTTTTGGTTCACTTTTGTTGTTTAGTCTGATTTGGGCTTTCTACCTATTTACTTGTTTTCTTCAACTATGTCCATAAATGTCCTCATAGGAAAAGAAAGAAAATAAAAAAAATCATTGCATCTGTCATTTATAATAAATCAGGTTGAGACAAGGACATTTGAAGAAGTGAAAGATGTGCTGAAGTATGCTGCTGAGAACAGAACTTCATTAACCCATATAATGTTGGACAACATGGTCGTTCCTCTTCCAAATGGGGATGTGGATGTATCAATGCTTAAGGATGCAGTTCAATTGATAAATGGTAGATTTGAGACTGAGGTATGCAGATTCAACTTTGCAAGACATGCATTTTCTTATATGATGTAGTGCTAGTGGCAATGCTATTTTGTTGAAAGCAACTGGTTCTATCTGTTACTATCACCTTTGGTTGCTGAAGGGTAATAACATTATTTTTAACTGCAGGCATCTGGAAATGTGACAATCGATACAGTGAAGAAAATAGGAGAAACAGGAGTTACCTATATTTCAAGGTATTATTCTTTTCGAGATCAAAACTGACCAGTTTAAGGCCCTGTTTATTCCCAAAAAATTTCCTACAGTACCCGTCACATCAAATCTCCGGACACATGCATGGAGCATTAAATGCAGTTGAAAAAAATAACTAACTACACAGTTCAACTGGAAATGACGAGATAAATCTTTTAAGTCTAATTAGTCCATAATTGGACACTAATTATCAAATAACAACGAAAGTGTTACAGTACCAACAACAACAACAACATAGCCTTTTTTTCCCAAGCAAGTTGGGGTAGGCTAGAGATGAAACCCGAAAGAAATAAGTTCAAAGTTCAGGCACATTGATAGCTAGTCTCCAAGCGCTCCTATCCAAAGCTATCTCTTTAGAGATGTTCCAATCTTTAAGGTCTCTCTTAACCGACTTATCCCATGTCAGTTTAGGTCTACCTCTACCCCTCTTTACATTACGCACCGGCGCCTCAGGAGGCCTTCGTTGGACAAAAGTGTTACAGTACCAAAAGTCAAATTTTCATGAACTAAACACAGCCTAAACTTGTATTGAATGGGACAGAGTTTGTCAGCTGATTAGGTCTCTGATCTGTTTCGAAATTAATGACAACCCCCTGCTCGAATCATTAGTTCAATGGCTTCTTTGATTCGTTTCAGCGGAGCATTAACGCATTCTGTGAAGGCTCTTGACATCTCTCTCAAGATAGACACCGAGCTCGCTCTTCAAGTCGGAAGACGTACAAATCGTGCCTGACTCCACTGCATTATGTTGTACCCGCCTTGCCACATCTACAAGGCCTGTCCTTATATAGTAACTTGACTTTTATTCCCCTACTTCGCTAAGCCAGATCTTTGCTTCTGTCGCCAGGATGGTAGATTAACCCAGCGTGGCAAATCAAGTTAAATAACTTATCAAATCTGCGCCGGCCGCGTGGTGCTGAGAACTGTGACTGCTACAAAATGGGATTCATTATTCAGTTTTAGGTTTTCAGCCGAAATACACAAACACCACAATATGGAACAGAATAATTGGCAGGGTGGTAGGTTGCTTCTCGCATATGTTCTGGCACCAGATTTGGAAGCTGGAAAAGGAGCGGCTGCTGCGTTCTGCGGCAGGTAGCTCATAGCCGGTGAGGTAGATCTCCCTGCAACCTGCCCGGAAGGTAGGTTACTGTGAACGGGATGCCCCACTGAAGTTGTGAAGTTGCAATAATCTCTGTGTTCGCTTGGCTTGTCAACCAATCAGCCAGGAACACTGTTCTATCATACTAAATCAGCACCAGTTATGAGCCATTAGCTACTAGTCAGTCAGCAGTACTGTTCTCTCATAACACATCAACACCAGTTATCAGCCGCAGCCAAGGGCAACACAGCGAATACCACAGACAAAATAACGAGAGATCAACTCTGCCTCGGTGACGTGACACAAGACTAGATGAACAAAAAGTAAGGGGAGGTTGCAAGGTCAACTCCGTACTTCGCGTCTATTATTGGTCATGTTTAGTTCCCTAAAACCCGCAAAAAATTTTGCATTGAAGACCGTGCCCCCTCTCACGGAGCACACTTTCCAATATAAAAATCTACATTTTTTCTCAACTAAACACACCCATTGCGTCGTTACTGGTAATGCGCATTCTCAGACATGCTCCAAGCCCCCTAAACCGCCCCCCACCCTACTACGTAGGGGGGCTTTGGGGGAGCGAGCGCTCCAACGGCTCCCCCCACAGCTCCCCCCTATATGTGGGGGGAGTTGAAACTCCCCCCACGTATAGAGTGAGTTCGAACTCTCTTTATATTTTTAATCACACCGTTTCTTCGCGATATTAATCCCGTTTGAGCCCCGTAACTTGATGATAATGCGTATTATGACAGTATAAATACTGTATGATTTTTTTAAATTCAAAAATATTAAATAAATAATTAGTTAATGAGTGATAGTATATAAGGGAAATAGATATGGGGGAATGGTTAGAGAAAAGGAGTTATAGGGGAGGAATCTTTTGGAGGGATGTAGTAAAATATAGTAAATAGTATGTTTGGAGGGAGTTGGATGGGGGGAATGGTTGGAGATAGCCTTAGTCTACTACTATGCAGACAACCAATTACCGGACAAGCGCTCTGAAACAAAGAAAATGTAGGTCCCAGGGGTCATTTTTTATTTGAGGGCCACAAGGATCAATTTTTCCGCTGTTGTGCTTGAGAGCTCGTTTAGTTCCCGAAAATTTTGTCCCGCTATAGTAATTTACAACGTTTGACTACTAATTTGGAGTATTAAATGTGGATAACTAACAAAACCTATTTCATAACCTCCGGGTGAAATCGTGAGACGAATCTAATGAATCTAATTATGCAATGATTAGACAATGTTGTGCTACAGTAACAACCTCTAATGACAGATTAATTAGTCTTAATAGATTCGCATCGCGATTTCTCGTCCATCTGTATAATTAGTTTTATAATTAATTTATATTTATTACTCCTAATTAGCGGTCAAACAGCCTCAAAAAATTTCCCCCTGAAGTTTTCTGGCTAGGGTGTACGTACGGTTCACGGTCCCGAATCTTGACGCATGCCAGACCTGCTGCAAGGGGGCTCACAATTTCACAAAAAGACGAATGTCCGCATGGAGTATTAAATGAAGTCTATTTGCAAAACTTTTTCAGGGATGAGTGTAACTTTTCGAGACAAATCTAATGACTCAAGTTTCATCATGATTGGCTACAGTGATGCTACAGTGACCGCGCTCAATTATTCACTAATCGTACGGCCAAAGGCCTCATTAGTTAGAGCAACTGCTACAGTACCATAGTTGTGGAGTTAATTTTGTAATTTGACTTTATTTAATACCCTTAATTGGTGGTCAAAGTATCAAAAAGTTTTCCTCAAAACATTTTCACCCCTCATCCAACACATGGCCTCTAACACGGGGATGCTGGGCACACGGGACACCCGACCGCAGGTGACGATGGCTCATCCTCATCCCTATCCGATAAGAAAAATACGAGTTGGTGGCGTGGTGCCGGTGAGTGCAGCCCGCTGTTTTGGCAATCTGCTACGTCACGCGCCCCCATTGGGAACGGACAACCGAGTCGATCAAATCAAATTCAATGGGAAAGTGGGTAGGGGGTGTGGAGCTTCCGGTTCGCAGCTCACAAGCTACCCCGTTTAGTGCGGTGGTGCTCCATGCAGCGCTCGCTCTCTGTCCTCTGGCGCCGCCTGTTCGGTGCGCCGGGGGAGCCGTTTAATTTGGAGCTTCGATCGCATCAACGGCCGCGCCGCGTGAATGGCACGGTCATTTAGTCCCGGGATTTGATTTGCTTTGTTTGCGTCAGACGGTCAGCCGTCCTTCAGTCGTCGTTGCCTCGTTGGGGTGCTACCTGTTGGGTCATGCAGTCATGCTTCCTGCTGTTCTAGACTGCTACTGTATTCGCCTTGTCCATTTCGTCATGTCGTTTGGGGGTGTCAAGGTGTGTACCGAGTTCTGACCGGGATCAGCTGAACGAAACGTGAGATTGGGAACGGTGTTTACCAAAAGAAGAAGAAAGCCGGTGAGACCGTGAAGAGACAAGAATCCTGAAGCCGAAGTGTGCTTTATTTAACAGAGAGCTGCGAGAAGGAATGGCAAAGAAAAGAAAAGGAGAGGGAATATTCAGAGTCTTTTCCTTTGAACGAAAATTCCAAGACGTGAAGAGAGGAAAACTACTGAAGGCCCGCAGCCCGCTGGCTCCTCCAAGGCGGGTCAGAGCTTTCAGCATCTTCCTCGGGCCAACGCTTTCCCGACTCTATATTCTCCCGTCTCCCAACTCTCGCTTTGCCACGGCCGGACACCACTTCCTCCACTCCTCGGATCTCCGGAGTTGTTCTCTCCCCGGAGGCCAGCCACGTCTGGCCTAATCCCAAACTGCCATTCTGCACGGTGCATCCAACCGGGCGGGGCATTGAAGGCGTCCATATCACCACCATTCGCCACCCAACGCTCCAACAGCAACACCTCGGAAGGCGTCGGCACACCGAACGCGCACGCACACCTAAAAATGAGACGCACGCACACCTAAAAATGAGACCCTCTCGTCTCGTGGTTGGGTTCCAACGGCTCATCATCAATCAGATGCGGAGATGCTCCAGTTCGGCACCCGCGCCACCGTCTTCCCCTACCAATCGCCCAACAACCCGTGAGCAGGGCACAGATCAGGATTTGGTTCATCGTCACTCGGCAGATTAAGGAACAAAAGAACATGTCGGGATCACAGTTTTTTTCACAACAGAAACAGATTACTGGTACTACCACTGCACTAAAAAGGTTGGTAAGAGGTTGGGGGGCTAGCTTCCCTTTGGAGATCTACGCGGGCAGGAGACCTGCGCATTCCATCGTCGTCCTCCGGGCTGGCTGCCTGCCTGATTCTACAAAGAACACGGGATAAAATCAAAGCTAGACGGCATCAAACTAACAGGGATGCAACGAAGAGTAATTCTAGGCTATCTGCTGCTGATGCTGATGCTTCCTACTCTTCACCGCGACATCTGCACAGGGAAATGGGAAACCGTATGTACAGTTTCGGTACGGCAGAGGGGCCGGGTCCGGTCAGGTAGCGGTTGCTCTATGCTTCAGTTCTCCATGGCGCCCGCCGTGCCCGCCTCCTCGCCGGCGGCGGCGACGCTCTCGGAGGGCGCGGGCTCGTCGGCGGCGTCCACGACGCAGCCGTCGCGGTGGCGGTCCCGGCAGAGCTCCTCGACGGCCAGGAGACGGCGGCGGAGGTCGGCCATGTCGCGCTCCATCAGGAAGAGGCGCTCGCGGAGGGTGAGGTTCTCCTCCTCCAGCCTCGCCGCGCGCGCCTCCTCGTCCTCTTCCTCGTCGTCGTCCTCCTCGCCCAGGGCGGCCGGGGCAGGGAGCTGGACCATCTCGAAGCGGCTGAGGTCGTGGTCCAGGCGGCGCTCCACCTCAACGTGCTCTTCCACGTCGCTCTCGCCGGAGCCCTCCTCGCCGGCGGCCTCCCCGGCGTCGGCGCGGAGGCGGATGAGGCCCTTCATCGACCCGTACCCGTCCACGCCCCACGCCTCCTTGGCCATCTCCACAAGCACCTCCCGCGCCGGCGACAGCACCGGCGTCGGCAGCACCGCCGGCGTCACCGGGCACGGCGACACCAGCGACGCCACGCCGCCCGCCCGCTTCGCCCGGATCAGGAACGACGTCGTGTTGCGCGGGGCCGCCGCGCCGCCCCACCGGGCGCCGCCCGACGCCGCCGGCGGGGCCTTGCGCTTCCAGGGCGTCCGCGCCGACCGCTTCCACGCCGGCCGCGCCGGCTTGAACCCCAGCACCGGAGGCTCCATCGCCGGCGGGGGAGCCGCCGGCGCCGCCCCCCACATCGGGTGGTGGTACGGCAGCGGCGCCGGCGGTCGCATCATCTGCTCATTCATGGTGTGGCAAGGAAGAACTAATCCTCCCAGATCCGAAACCCTAACACTAAATCACAACCCCAAAACACCCCAAAAATCACACGATTAGCTCCGGGCCCTAATCGCGGGATCGGAACGTTTTCGTTTTAATCTCTTCAATCCCGTTCACCGTGTGTTTTTAGAGATTATTTAACGAATTCGTTTGATCCGATTTGGGGAGGAGGAAGCGGTGGGGAGAGAGGGAGGAGGGAGAGAGGAGAGAGAGACGGCGTGATCTAGGTAGGTGTGGGGGGCAGGGGGTACGCGGGTATATAAAGAGAGGTGGGCGGGTACGGACGGCTGGATCGGGGTAGTGGGGCACGGGCGGCTGAGATCGAGCCGGGAGGGTTCGTGCGGTTGCGTGTCGTGGATGGACAGCAGGGGCTGTGCCGCCATCGGACGCCTTCGGGTTGGGTGCGCAGATAAGGAAGCGGCAAAAGTGCACGGTTTGTTTTTCTTTTTTCCAGGCTTATCTTTCTCAACCTCATTTGGAACATTGTATTGGCACGGAGAGGTGATGTAATTTTTGTCCATTTTATGTGGAACTTTGTTTTTGCAACAAGAGGAGGCGAGCGAATACTAATGTGCGTTCAACGTGAGGAGAGTGTGTTGTTTTATTAGTGCAATTTGTTGTTTAATTTGCCATATTTGTGTTGCATATCGCATGAGCAATTTAAAACTTCTCTACTTTTACGAGATGATATCATGACATTGGACATGTTGCTTTCTACGTTTTCACTTTTCAATTCATGAAGGATGACATCCTTTATAGACGTGACAAGATATAATTTTGTAAAGAATAACTTATGCCGAAAAAGAGTTGAGAATGATTGACACTTCATGTCTTAACTTCAAAAGAGCACAAACCTTCTTTTGACAGAAGCGTAATTACTGCAGCTGGCAATGCACATCTGTAACAAGCAATGGGCAATGTTGTAGGTTTGGAGTAACTATAGCTCGTGAAAACTGTTAATCTATTTTTACAACAAGAGATATGCAGAGGCAATGCTAAGAAAAGAACGCCAACCTTTTCAATAAACTCCCTCTTAACCTGCTTCGCTCTTCAATAGAATGTAAGATTTATCTATTTACCAAGGTAAAGAATACATCATGTTTAATTTGAAGCATATTTTTATACTCTTCTTTTCCTTTCGCGAAGGGAACAATCTAAAATCATGTAGAAGGAATCATTGGGTTTCTACGAAATTCTATTGAAGCTTAAGCTCAAATTTGATGGTTGGCCCAAATTAAACTCGTTGATCAACAAAATGTGATTCATGTGCCAATAAGACTTAACACGTTACTCTATGAACTATACTTCATATACAAATTACAAACATGTACTTTGAACCATATACGAAATGAATTAATCAAGAAAATTATGGTTAGCTAATTGTGCTCTTCAATAGGTCGAAGATTAAAAAACACTAGTTAGACACAATCCCACTATAGAATAACTTTATTACGGTCTTAAATTCTTGACTCTTTCTCTAAATAGCTCGCTGCCTACCATTTCAATTCTCTTGTAGGCGATGCCATGCTACTTGCGTGTTTATGACATGGTAGTACTAAACCCTCGCCTGATTGGTGTTTATGATGCAACCATGCCCTATTATTCGGTTAGCACTTAGCAATTGTGTGCTTATGCTATGAATCTGTAATTTTGCAAGTTATAGTTCTCATATGGGTGGTATCTTGGCTTAACCCTTCCATTTCTTTACCTTTTTAGTTTTTATCAACTAATAAATTAAAAATAAGAAAGATTTTGAGAACTGAGCCTAGCTCAGTTAGTTTCAGAAGTGCTATTCTGTCGATATGTTTTGGCCCTGTTTGGATCCATGGGTTAGAGTTAGATTGGGTTAGATTGGAGCCATCTAACCCAAAAGTAGCCAAACAGGGTGGGTTAGATACATCTAACCCACCCCAAAAAACTATCCCCTCTAAGGGGTGCTTATTTGGGTTAGATTGAGGTGGGGCCCACTCTTTTTCCTCTTTCTCTCCCCTCCCCGGATCCATCTGTGGCCGCCGCCCTCCCCCTCCGCACCGCACCCCGAATCCCCGATCCGGACCCAGGAGCGCCGCCAGCCCGCTATCCCTCCGAGTGTGCTCGTCCGCCGGTCGCCGCTCCGAGCGCCGCCGTTCGCCGCCGCCGTGTGCGCTCGTCCACCGGTCGCCACTCCGAGCGCCGCCGTCCGCGTGCGCTAGTCCACCGATGGCCGCTCCGAGCGCCCGCGTTGCCCGGCAAGATCCGCCGCTCCGAGCTTGAGGCGGCCGAGCTCGAGGCGGCCGGAGAAGAGAGAGGGAGGAGGGAGGCACCGTGGGACCGGTGTGCTTGCTCTGCGCGCTCGCCGGCGCGCCCTCGCCACCATGCGTGCTTGCTGCGCGCGCCTGCTGCCGCCTGCTCGGCCTGCGCGCAGCCGTCCGCGCTCGGCAGCCTGCTCCACCCGCGCGCCGCCGCCAGCTCCGTCCACGTGCGCCGGATCTGAAGGAGCGCCAGAATGGGGAGTGAACGCGGCCGGCCGGAGATCCCACCGCCGGGGCGGAGCTCGAGCTCGAGCCGGGCCGCCACGAGCTCCACCGGGGAGGCTCCGCCGCCTGAGGGCAGGGGCAGGGGCAGGCGCCGGGCCACGCGTGCGCGGCCGCCGGGGCAGGGACGGGCGGCCGCCCGCGCACGGAGCTTCGCCGCCAGGGAGCAGGGTCAGGCGCCGGAGGAGGACCTCGGCGCCGCGGATCCGGTCGAGCTCGATGCCGGCGAGGTCGAGGTGGTCCGGGGTCCCGCCGCTGGAGTGCCGGAGCAGGGGAGGGGCGCGCGGGTGAAGCGAGAGAGAGAAGGAAGGACGGCCGGCCCGGCGAGGGAGGAGGATCGCCGGCGATGGAAGAGGGGAGGGAGGGAGGCGCACCGCGGGCAGTTGAGCGCCTTCTCCTTCTGCGGCCAAGCAAATGGGGTGGTGTGGGAGGGAGAGAGGAGCTAGGAGGAGGGCACACAAAGCTAGCCACACCAAATCTTGCTAGAGAGAGACCAAATGATTGGAAAAGTGCATTTAATCTAACTCTAACCCTTGCATCCAAACATATTTTTAGTTAGAGTTAGTTTTGTGTTAGTCATGAGCTAGAAACTAACTCTAACTTCTAACCAAGTTAGACTATCCAAACAGGGCCTTTGTGGTAGGGGATACGCCCGCAGATTTATGAGAAAAAAAAAGAAAGTAAGAAAAATCATCAAAGTCATGCGCCGGGGAGTCAAACCAAAGAAAAGCAAAGAATGTCATCAATTAGACGCCCTCTCATGATCTCATTGGTCTCACCACATCCTGTTTTGACTCCCGCCAAACATTTCGCTGCGTGCCTACCGTTCCAGGTCTGCTAGCGCGTCGGCTGCTCGCGGCGCGACCTCGTCCCGAGAAGCAGCAGCAGCCAGCAGCCATGCCGCGTCAGCTAGGGAAAAAAAAAGCCCAACGAACCCTCGCCGGCTCGCCCAGATTGCCACCCTTACCGGGGGTCACCGACCGCGCGCGCGCCGTGTCACGCTCAGGTTCCCCTTACCGGTGGGAACCGGTCCGGTTTCGGTTTGGGCCGGTATCAAACCGGCACAAATTCAAAATTTAAATTTGAATTCAAAAAATGAAAAATTTCTAAAAATACTTCAAGATGCGACGAATCTAATGGTGTCAAATTTTCTCAAAAATTCGTTCGTTTAACATACTTTTTCGTGCATTTAAAGTTAAAACAAAAAAGAAAAGGAAAAAAAAGAGACGGCCCATTAAAACCCACTTGATAAACCGGTCAAACTGGCCGTTAAACCGGTCTAACCGGCCGGTATACCGGTCGAAACCGGTTACACATGCGATTTTAAATTTGGATTTGAATTCCAACTGGTCAAACCGGCCGGTAAACCGGTCAAACCGACCGGTAAACCGGTATAACCGGTCGGTATACGGGTACGAACCGGTTGAACTGAGTTTTTTGAATTCAAATTTGAATTTGACCGGTTTCTATCGGTAACCGGTCAAACCGATCCAATAAATCGGAACCGGAGGCCGGCGGTTACCGCTAACCGGTCGGATATTTTAACCCTGGTCACGCAACGCGCACGGCCTCGTGGTCTCGTGGCCCCCCACCGACCAGGCGCGGGGAGAGCGGCGCGGCTCGATTCGATCCCGCTGCTGGCGTCCGTCGCGCGGGCGCCAACGGTTGCTTCCGCCGCATCATGCCTGCCTGATGCTGTGGTTAACGGGCGCCTTCCGGGGACGCCGCGGCCGCAAGGAAACGGCCGTGTCCGTCCGGCACGACCAGGCCAGGCGCGAATCGTGATGGACGATGGATGATGTGATGGGCGAGTCGTCACTCTCTCCCTCCCGTTGAGTTTTGGACGGTTGCTGCGGCACTATCCGGGCGGGCTGTTTGCTCGGCCAACCAGCCCAGCTCACCCGACAACGTGGGCCTTGCAATGTCCGTCTGGGAATCTCTCGCTCGCCCGCCACAGGCCAAGCTGGGCTCTTACCCGATTGCGAGTCTGGGAAGCCCAACGATACCTCGGGCCGAATCCGCTCACGGATCATCGGTCTTCCTCGACAATTCTCAAAAAAAAAAAAAACCCGAAACGGAGTGCCAACAGCCGATCCTGCCCCGGGCGGATCCCCAACCGCTGCACGGCAATACCGGCGAGCCGAGGAGGAGGGAGGAAGGGAAGAGCAGGGCGCGAATTCCACCCAGAAATCGAAGGTTTCGAGCAGAAAAAACGAGCGAGTCTCGATGGCGGAGGGGTCGAAGCCGGACGTGCCGCTGTTCCAGCTCCTCACCGACCTTCTCCAGCAGGTACGCTACGCCTCCATGGCCGCCGATCTGTCAATCGACCCAGTTCCTGCATGGCCGCCGATTTGGGGGAAATTTTGTCTCGCGGCCGCGCTAATTTTCGCCGATCCGGAGCATTACCGCGCTTTGTGGCTCCAGAGTCTTGTTTCCGGGATCTCCACTAGACCTATGGATACTACTGTTAGTATCAATTTTCTGTCCATCCAAATCAGCCGCGGAACGTTGGAGTCGCGGTATCTCATATCGCCGCCTAGGCGCCTAGTAAACCTAAGTAGTTGCTAGCATGAACCTGTTGCTGGCATGCCTATCCGGTTGATGCTGGATTGCCCTGCTTCACTGGTATTTTCCTTGCTGGCCATCATACCAGCATGCTTTGAATTGGGTTATCCGATTACTGCTTACAGTAAAAATCGGTAACCCAAGCTGAGTTTTCTATTGATTTACATCTACCTTACCACGACGTGCAGTGGTGAACCAACCGAACTCCTTGTACGCTATTCCTGAGCAAACATCTTTTCCTTTCTGCTTCTCACATGTGTGTGTTTCGCTTGTGGTGTCACAAGACAAAACTGGGATAATCATAATTTTGTTTTTGTTGTGATGACAAAATTGGAACAATCAGAATCATCATTTACTGTCTCCCTTGCGTCCACCAAACTACCAAAGGCCAGGTAGAGCCAGATGAGTTGATTTTGTCAGTTTATGTATAATGCCAGTCTGGCTGAAAACAACTTGGGTCACCTGCATTTTAGTTTTGCCAGATTACTCAACATGGAGCATAGCTATGGTCCTTTTCCTAGAAAAAAAGGGGAACATAGTTGGAGCCGGCAGAAACACCTATTTTGTGCTAATTAAAAATCGGACCCATTCTAGCACTAGGCACAAAGTAAAAGGAATCGAACAAATAGGCTAGTTAAATGATCCATAACATTTTGTGGGAAATGCCAAATTTGATCCATGTCTTAGTAGCATCAGCTTTTACTCCCCTGAGATGATGTGTGGTTTGTTTGCTGTGAATTTTGCTTCCGTTCATTTGCATTACCTTTCAAATTGGATCTTGGTTATGTGCCGTTATGGGAACTTCTATTTTCTGTTCCATATTTCAGACTTATGGTAACAAAGAAAGAAACACATTTGTTGTTTGATTATTGACAATAGGTATATGATTCAAAAAATGTAGGTGGAGTCAATGAGCAACCAGGAAGAAGTAGAGTTGCGTGCTAAGATCGAAGCATTAGGATTAGAAGTCACCAAGGTACCAGAGCAGGCACCTAAGCATCTTGATGAGGTAAACACAAATGCTCGAATCACGTTTAATTGTTCTCTGCACCGTGAACCTTTATAAATGGTCTCTTCCGCTTCTGTTGGACCGCTTTAGCTAGAAATAGCTGCAGAGCTGGACAAACTATCATCACGGCTTGATAACGTCGACAAGATGATATCATCTGCCATGGCCTCAGATCCGGAGGTGAAATCTCTATTGAGCAGCACTGCTGATATCTGGATGCCGGTCATAACTGCGTCCGCCGAGGAGAGACGGGGTTTTGCAGGGACGAGCAGTGAAGGCAACCAGGATGAGAAGGAGAATTCCAAGCAATAGCTGGCATACGGGCTGTATTTGTTTCATTTTATGGCTTTGTATCAATCTGATATATGTTCATTCAAACCAGTGTTCTCATCGGGGTCATGTATCGAAAGATTTTTGACGAAATATACAAATAAACACACGTTTAGCATGTACAATAATTCAATAATGAGTGCCATGATCTAAATTGTGAACCCTCAAGTTGGCCTTAATGTAACACTAATCTGTTTTCAGCTGTCACTTCAGTTCTTCTGCATCAAAGCTGCCCATGGTATTGAGCGTTGGCCGTACGCTTCCATGGGCAAAAAAAGGCCAGACAGCAGTATGATCCATGATGTTGATTGGAGCCAAATCTGATGAACAACCAGTGGATTGTGGATGGCACGATCGTGATGTTCTGTCACCTTGTTTCTCACAATCAGATTAGTGACTGCGTCTGTTAATCCAGCATGCCACGTCGATTGCCACGTACCATCCACGCATTATCCGAAGAAACCTTTTTTTTTGTGTGCTCGATGTGCTCTGCTTTATCATTTAACAGATTACAGGTAACCGAATTATCCATCCAGAATTCCAGACATACATCGGGACCAATTTGGCGCCAAACCAACGGCCACGCGGACACCACAAGTTTGCTCATCTCTTCTCCTCCATCCCCTTCTTCCAAATCCCTCCAAAACTGTCACCAAACCATGGCGCCGTCAGCGTCCTGCCGTCCTCCCTCTCGTAGTCTCGTCCCGCCATACACTTCACCGTCTCCTGATCTCCTCCTCTCCCTCACTTATCCGCTCGGGAGACTTCACTTGCTTCTCAGGTGGACGAGCTTAGATTGCTAGCGGCCGCCGGTGAGGTCGAGCGTTGCCACATCGCAATGGCCGGGGACGGCAGGTCCGACGATCAGATCCTCAATGAGCTCGACGCGCTCAGCCACACGCTCTACCAGCCGCACACCAAGCGCCGCACCGCCTCCCTCGCGCTCCCCCGCGCGCCCGGCGACGGCAATGCCGGCGGCGCCGACGCCGCCCGCGCAGAGGCGCGCCCGCTCTCCCGCCGCCTGTCCATGTCTCCGTTCCGGTCGAGGCCCAAGCTGGACAAGAACTTGAATGACGACGACGACGACGACGACGATGTGGCGGCGGGCGTGGCGCTGCCGTCCAAGAGCCAGAGCTTCGCCGCGGTGACCACGACGTCGTCCGTGGCCGGGGAGAAGAAGGGGATATGGGGCTGGAAGCCGATCCGCGCGCTGTCGCACATCGGCATGCAGCGGATGGGCTGCCTCTTCTCCGTGGAGGTGGTGGCCGCGCAGGGCCTCCCGCCGTCCATGGACGGGCTGCGCCTCGCCGTGGCCGTGCGCAAGAAGGAGACGCGCGACGGCGCCGTGCAGACCATGCCGTCGCGCGTGCAGCAGGGCGGGGCGGACTTCGAGGAGATGCTCTTCGTCCGGTGCAACCTCTACTGCAGCGGCGGCGGCGCCACGGGCAAGCCGCTCAGGTTCGAGCCCCGGCCGTTCCTCATATCGGCGGTCGCCGTGGAGGCGCCGGGGCTCGACCTCGGCCGGAACGCCGTGGACTTGAGCCTTCTCGTGAAGGAGTCCTCGGAAAAGAGCCGGCAAGGGGAGCGCGTCCGGCAGTGGGACATGGCGTTCCCGCTCGCCGGGAAGGCCAAGGGCGGCGAGATCGTCGTCAAGCTGTCGTTCCAGATCATGGACGATGGAGGCGTCGGGCTGTACAGCGAACCAGCTGTTGCAGGTAGGACTAGCTCATCTGCGTCCTCCTCCTTGTATGCTCGGAAGCAGAGCAAGTCGTCGTTCAGCATCGCGAGCCCCAAGGTGGCGCGCCCGGAGCCGGCGCTGACACCGTCCAAGGGCGAGCCATCGCCGGTTTTGCTGGGCATTGACGACTTCAAGCTCGACGAGCCTAGCCCGGTAGTGGCCGAGGTCAAGCAGGAGGAGCAGAAAGCAGAGCCAGAGCGCGAGGCCGAGGATGAGAAAGCCGATGACTCAGAGTTCCTGGAGTTCGACGTCGTCGACAAGGGCGTGGAAGGGGAAGAAGAGAAGGATGAACCGAAACAAGAGGTTGAAGACAAGAAAGAAGCTGAAAAGGAGGAGGAGGAGCAGGAGGCTGCTTCCGCGGCCGGTGGCGACGAGGTGGTCAAGGAGGTGGTGCACGACAGCGCGCACACATGGCGCCTCAACGAACTCGAGGCGATCACCAACCAGATCAAGGCCCTCGAGAATCTGATGCACAGCGACGTGCCGGACGCGGGCGCCGAGTCGCCGGAGCGCCAGGAGGCGGCGCCTGGGCTCGACGCCGACGAGGAGGAAGTGACTAGAGAGTTCTTGATGCTGCTGGAACAAGGAGAGGGCGGGGGCGGGACGGGCAAGCCGATGGCTGGCCAGCAGGTGTTCTCGCTCAAGTCCGGCGCGAAGCCTGGCTCCGGCGACGATGCCACGTGTTACATCTCCGACCTGGGCAAGGGGCTCGGCCCCGTCGTGCAGACCCGGGACGGCGGCTACCTGGCCGCCATGAACCCGTTCGACATCCCGGTGGAGCGGAAGGAGCTCCCCAAGCTCGCCATGCAGCTGTCCAAGCCGTTCATTCTCCGCGACCAGAAGCTTCCCGGCGGCGGCGCCGAGGTGTTCCAACGCCTGTGCGCCGGTGGATACGAAGCCCTGTGCGCGAAGCTGTGCGCGCTCATCTCCATGGACGATGTCGCTGGCAAGACGGCCGAACAGATCGCGTTCGAGGGCATGGCGTCGGCGATCATCACCGCACGGAGCAAGGAGCTCGTCGCGAGCTCCACCGCGGCGCAGTCCGTCTCGTTGCTCCGGACAATGTCCATGGCGATGAACGCCGGGCGCCAGGACAGGATCGCCACGGGCATCTGGTACGCCCAGGAAGCGCCGGTGACCGTCGACGAGATCCTGGCGTTCGCGCTGCAGAAGATAGAGACGATGGCCATCGAGGCGCTCAAGGTCCAGGCCGACATGATCGACGACCAGGCACCGTTCGAGGTGTCGCCAGAGAAGACACAGGCCGGGCACCTCCTGGACACCGCCGCGCCGCCGGAGGAGTGGGCGAGCGCCTGCGCCGGCGCGGACGCGGTCTCGTTGCTCGTGGTGGTCCAGCTGAGGGATCCCCTGCGCCGGTACGAGGCCGTCGGCGCGCCGTCGGTCGTGATCATCCAGGCCGGACGAGCCGCCGGCAGTGAGGACGACGAGCCGAGGTTCAAGGTAGCAAACCTTCACCTGGGTGGCCTGCGTCTGAAGGCCGACCGGCGAAACATGTGGGACGGCGAGAAGCAGCGGCTCACGGCAATGCACTGGCTCGTTGCCTACGGGCTCGGCAAGGCCGGCAGGAAGAGCCGGGCAGCAGCGGCGGGGAAGGCCGGGGATAGCCGGGCAGCAGCGGCGGGGAAGGCCGGGGATGAGGTGTTGTGGAGCATGTCGTCAAGGGTGATGGCTGACATGTGGCTGAAGCCGCTGCGCAACCCGGACGTGAAGATCCCCCAGAAGTAGCTGTAGAAATCTTTGTTCCTACAGCTCATGATTGTAAAATAGTGCATTCCTGCATTGTTGCAATGTGGTGAATCCAAAAATAAAGGACTGTTCGGTTTCCTATTTGTGTTTGAGAAAATTGTAAGAATCCATACTATGAACAAGGAATATTATGTTACAGTAAGTGAACAGATGTTTGGCCCAAACATGCAAAGAAACTGAAGATTAAGCAATGAAACAGCTGCCATTGCTGAACCTGAACATAGGCAGTGGTGAATGCGTTCAAGATGTATCAACCATGTGATTGAAAGAAAAATTAAGAGCATTAACATAACATAGAATTTCACTCAAATCTCGATTCTTCAAAATGATTATTTACACCACGAGGTTGCATTTATACATGAGAAATGCATAATTTTCTCATATACATGAACCTTAACAAATACAGAGCATCATGAATGCACCGGCACCACCTGACCACAATGTTGTACCTGGAGGGTGCTGAGGCTCAAGTTAAGTAAGATGTGCAGAAACATACAATGTGAGGCAGCCATTTTTCATATGCAGCTGCAGAAACCTTAATGATGTATTTTGGTCAGTTGTTTGCTGAAACTACCAATCATACTCTTCCCCGTAGCAAGTCAGAACCATAGAAAATACTAGTCCGTTCAAAAAATGCATCACGAAACCTATCTGAAACTGTTCAGATTATATGTTAACTTTTTCCAAATCACGGGGGAGACCTCCACTCGTTGGCCTGAAATGAACAGTTTTACTGTCATAATAAAGCTAGCACAGAAATGTATCAGGAATCCAAATAAATGCATCATGCTAATTAAAAATAAATGGATGGATATTGGCACATTTTTGAGATGGATATTTAAGTGTTTGCCTTGTTGATACTGACAAGGATGGCACCAAGTTTTCATTGTCCAACTGGTACTTGTAAGATAGTGGTGCGTCTGAATGTACATAACTAAAAAAAATTCCCACGAATTTCACATAAGGAGCTTGCACGGCAATGTTAGCATCAGTGGAAACTGGAAGAGCCAATCAAAAGGAGCATTGACAAACCAATCGTAGGAGGCAACATGGGATTTCTTTATTATCACTACCAATGTATGGCTAAATGCACTGTTGAAAGATGGTGCTCGTGTAGACTGTAGAGAAACCAGACATCAGCTAATGGTTAGAAGTGCATGTTTTTTATTTCAACAAATCTTCATCCTTTTAACAATCTAATACACAATTTTCATGTTCTTTATTTCAACACAGTTTTAATTTAGTCCATCCATCTTTTTGACAGATAGGTTTCAATTTAGATACCTGCACAGGCTGTCTTTCTTCTTTGTGGCAGTTTAACTAGGCCACTTTATACTTATATAGTATGACATCAAGCTTGATATACTATGAAATAGTCATAATTGTAAAATTAAAGTCCAGGTGTACATAGAGCTATCAACATTTCAAACAAACAGGAATACACTTGAGCTAACAGGGAAACTGCAGACTTACAATCCAGTCAGTATCTTGATTGTATCATAGAAGAACCATTGCATGGTTATGACGGGTCCAACAAGAGTGATCCGAATGGGCAGGCTTCTTGTGAACAAATTACGAAGCCCAATACTTTTCACAGCCTGAAAGCGTAAGATGGGATCATTAGATTATTGGCATGCTAATGATCGATGTAATGGTGGAACTTAACGACAACATTTTCCTTAGATCGAAAATTATAATTATATTCTTACATGTATGATGTTTTCAGCCTTTTTGTTGTACAGGGATGAGACAATATTGTCTGCAGGATTCGAAACAACAGTACCAACAGCACCAGAGATGTAACCGGCCAGACAAGTAGCACCAAGCTGCTGGATTGTTGAGCAGTCCTCCTTTCTCTTTTGAATAACTTTCTGATATAGGAAGTCCACAGTATGCTCAAATGTCGAAAACATAAGCATAGAAACTACAGGAAGTGGAAAGCACAGTAAATAAAAGATAAAAGGTATATGAAGATAAGAAGATTAACATCTCAAAACCAAAAGATGCATTAATGAAGTGACACAGTGGAGGAACTGGGAGAAGATTCAAACATAGCATAGAGGAGACGATTCAAGATGTTGGAAGAAGAGACTGATTGCCGATGCTGATTCTAAAAATTTCTTAGTTCACTGTACATCATGGTCTCCAAAAGAAAGAAGTTTGAAAGTAGAGATACTAATGCAGCAGCGATTGCTTCTAAAACTTAATAACCAGGGTAAGAAATGTAATTCAGTCTGACAAATCAGTGAAGGCAAGCAAATATGTACCCATTCTTACATAACATGTATGGAACAACTTTTGGAAAGAAATAAATGCTAAGGTCCAAAACTAATCAGATTTCATGCAGCATCAAGTCACATAACCATCACACACATTACTTTATCTGATTAAGCAGCATTTTCAGAAATAGAACATGTACAAAGCAGGGGGGGGGGGGGGGGGAGTGCAATTACATGGAAGATTCCGTCCCCAAAGAGGTAAAAGCCCCTTGTAAAAGCTGCAATAGAACAAGAATTATATTTTTCTCAGGACGGTAGATGAAGGCTTCCATCTTCATGCATGCAGAGAATGCATCAAATTGGTATAATGATCTATATCTTATTCATGATAGCTTACCCAGATAGGCCTTCAGTTGCATACACCCTCGGGAAGCCATCAATCAAGCCTTTTGCAAACATGGGCTGTGTCTGAACACGGACTTTAACCGATTCAAATGGGGACAGGCCAACATCAGCTATGATTTGAGCAGAGGCACTGCTAAGGAAGTATATGGTGCTCTTGTTACTGTCTGGTAGCATGTCAGAGTACCTCTTCTTGAAATACTCATATAGACCAAACCTGCAGCCACCCTGAACACCGTAGCCAAAAAATTTCCCTCCCCATCCTCTCCAAAGTGACGAAGGTCCCTCTTCTTTCACAAGAACGTTCAGTCCAGCAAATATACTGCTATACTTCATCGGATTCACCTGACAGATAAAGCAAGGGAAACGAATTATAACCTGTGTCCTGAAGGCACCTTTTCTGTAACAGTGATTAGGCATTACAGTAGATAATCGAAAGGCATGTACATAAACGCCAATTCATCAGTTCAAAACTGTGAAACTATTCACATAAATGCCCTCAATTCCATCTTCCGTTCATCACAGAAGCTAAGCATCTAACTTCTGTTTTAACATCTTTCACCAAGCTCTAAAGCTGAAATGATTCTCCACAGAAGCATTTCAGCAGTAAGTTCTAGTGCGCACCCCTAACATATCAAGCCCACTGCTAGAGTTAACTGATTGAAAGCCCCAAATTCGCATAGCACCGGGAAATAACAGCAGCAGCACAAACCCCAGAACCAACATCCTCAGGCCGCATCAGAACAAAGGTGCAGCACGCCACACGGGAGCGCCGCAACTGCATCTTGAGCACCCGACCCCCAAAAGTCGACTCACCTGCATGTTGACCTTGAGCACGTCGAGCGGGGTGATGGCGAGGTGCGTGGCGCCCGCCGCCAGCATCCCGCCGCCGGCGCAGAGCGCGTAGTACTCCGGCGAGAACACCCGCAACCCCGCCGCCGCCCCGCCGCCCCTCCCCGCCCTCGCGGCGGCCTCCGCGTCTCCCATTCGCGCGGATCGGAATCGATCAGCGTGCTCGCCTCCGCTCCGGCGTTGTTGGAGTCTGGACTGGAAATGGACCACGTAGCGGGGCCGCGTGCCTTCCGCTTGCCCTCCCCTTGTCGTTGAACGGCTGACTTGTCCAAACCAAGGGGAGGGACCTTAAACCCTAGCTGGGTGGCCCGCATGTCAGTGATGGTAGAGGACACAATTTTTTGTTTTTTTAGAGGGCTAGAGGACACGTAAGATGTAAGCTCCCTTGGCTGGGCCTGCCCAGTGGGGACCGATGCGACAACAGGCCCACAGCTTTCTGAGGCAAGGAGAAAGAGAAGATGCCACGGGAACGGGAGGCTTCAGGTTTCAGCTTCATCACCCGACAAAGGCAAAGCACCAGGTTCTCTGTTTCAACAGAGGCGGCCAAAACTCGGTTTCTAGCGCGCAACGAAAAATAAACCGGTTTCTAGAAATCACGTTTTTCGTTTCAATAAGGGAAAAAAAAAACTAAGGTCATGCTTGGTTGTATGGTTTTTCCCGATTCCTGCGAGCAATAAATCAGAGGCATGCGTCCGGAAACTGAACCCAGTTTTGCTACCAGGACGGCAGCACCAGTACACATTGCAAAACAACAGCTCATCGATATACTGACATTGTTCCATTTCTCCTTGGACGCAACATTCTTTACCAGTAATCACCAAGGCAAGAAAAGACCAAAAGGTTCAATGCAAAAGAAAAATAAGCAAATCTTGGCCAGACATGCTTGGGAAGCAACAAATATCCACGAACTGACATTGTTCCATTTCTCCTTGGACGCAACATTCTTTACCAGCAAGCAGCAGCCTTGTCTCCAGGGCACTACCATTCAAACCTGATCATCCGGTAGCCTCAGATCCGGCCGCGAACTTTAGATTTCAGAAGTTCAGAATGAGCCACGTTTCATACAAGCGACACAGCTTAGCAACAACAATAAAAAAAGTGATCAACAACACAACAGACAAATAGATAACAGAGGCTATTATATCTCAAACAAAGTACTGGTAGATAGATTGAGTTCACACAACATAATTGTTCCAAAAAGCAAACATTAACTGGTTTCCATATCCCATCATGGGCCAGATGCTGGTGAAGCCAAACACAGCTTCGTTATTATGCAGGCAGGCAATTAAACTAGTTCAGCCTGTCACTGGTTCAGCATTACACATATAACCCACCTGGAAGTGCAAAATCAAAGCATATTTGCTCTAACAAGTAGCAGGGCTTCCACCAAACTTCAGAATAGTGGCACGTTTTGGTGTAAATTGTGCCGCTTGATGGGCACTATCTCATATGATAAATTGGCTGCACCATTGCTTCCTTGCCCAAGTTGCAGAACTTGAGGGGTTTGGGCAGTCAGGACACCAGGGAGCATTCTTTTCTTCTCATGCCTCCCGTTGGTGGCTGCGCCAATGCCTCTCTTGCGGCTGGGGTAGGCCCTATTTTCTGCCCTGGATTGATCAAGCAGAACACTCCCCTGCGCTCTTGGTGATGGGATGCCTGAGACTTCCAACTGGAAACTCTCCAATATATGATTGTTATGTGTCATTTGTTCTGCTAAGTTGCTTGGACTGTTACTCGCTTGCCCTAATTCAGGCATTCCTTGTGCCAGGCTCTGCAGAATATCTATGTCCTCAGTTAGGATTGTTGGCGGGATGCTTGATGCAATTCCTTTCCCCTTCCCTGGTTCAGTACAGGAGTGGGCAGAGATGATCATGCCATGGTTGACAAGCCTGACATCATTGATGCTATGCCTCTGCCTCGTGTCATCTAGCTCATTTTTCTCTATTCTGTCGAAGTACTTCTGAGCATGGCTTGCGAGCTGCGCTGGGGTCCTGGAAGGGACGAAATACTCAGAGATAAATTTCCACGAACCTCGTCCCAGGCAATCCACACCACGTAGAAAATCCCTGCATTTGCATGTAGCTTTATAAGTTCTCCCAGGCAATGAAGTGCAACTATAAATTCAATATATCCGTCTGTACAGTTTTCTAGGCTACAAACACAAGATTCCATCTGAGTTCCACATGAAATTTACTTTTAATATAAAAGTCTCCACAATACATATTTCAATTTGAAGATGATGGCTTGTTTGCTTGATTGATAAACATATGGATATATGAAAAGCAAAGATGGGTGTCGAGGTAGTTTTAGTCATATCTATGTCACAAGATTCTTATTTGGTCTTGCAGTTCCTTAGAGTTTTCTAGGCTCAATAACCTGTTCTATTAGGATAATATTATGGAGATGACTATGATATGAACAAGTCTAGTCTTCGCTACAAACAAGTGTAGCTTCTGATATGCAGGAGTGGTGGCAGATGTTGGGATAAGTATGTAAAGTGCATAAAACTCAAACACATTTACTGTAGCAACTCCTTAGATTTATTTACAAAATTATGGAGCAGAGAAAAAAATAGATTTATTTAAAAAGCTGGAGCAGAGAGTAAACAAAGTTTTATAGGCTCAAGCCCATGCCTAATGATAAAAAAAATATGGCACTGCATATCCTCACACTGTGTATATCATATGTCCAAATTAACTACAAGGAATCACTGTGGTATAAATAAAAAAACTTGCCAGGAAAAGAAAGTCAAAACAATTTGGTAAAAAAGCAAAGAAACCATGTGCCATTTCACTTTGTAAGCATACCTTTTGCACATAGAGATTTGCCATTTTAGTAAATAAGGGTTGGCACAGCAAGATGTTTTAGTGTTTTCCTAAAGTACCCATGGTAATAATCTGACGTTCTTGTATGGTAGCTGCAAATATCCTGCCATTAGTGGCCAAACAGTCCGTGTTTCTAAAGCAACGAGCCAATTATTAACAAGTGTATTTTGTCATGGAATGTACATGAAATTTTTATATTAAAACATTTTGTGTGCCAGATGCATAGTTTCTTAAATAGATATATATGGCAAACCATCCAGTATTGTTTGGTCAATAATTGAAATATTGTTCTGCGCATATCTCCCTAATCAAAAGCCAGAAATCAAATTATTGAATATTAGTGATGTACCTGAAGATAACAGTGCTAGTTTTTTTTTGGCACCCCTATATATGTATTTTACCGGAGCATCAATGTCATATATACAATGGAAGTCTACACATCAGAACAGAAACAAGTCTCTGATATATACATCTTTTATAGAGTTAACACGCAAAGAACAAGGCAACATGCATAAGCATATTAGCAGTGAAATAAAATATAAAGGAACAAGAAGTTGATAAATAAATAAAAAGAGGATGAAAGACTGAAAGTACCTGTGTTCCTCGGCAGTCCAATACTGTTTTCTCTTCCGTGATGACTTGCAGTGTGACTTTTGTATTTCCTCCTGATGCCCTGCTGGTTCGAATAACAATTGTTTGGAAGGTTCAAATAAAGATGTTTCAACTAATGGGTCCATAACCAAGTCCTGTGTCTCTCCTTCTAAAAGTTTGTACCAATCATCCCAATCAATAGTTGCATCATCTTTGCTTGGTTCACCATCTGTCTCACCACAGAGCATATCCGCGAAGACCTCAGCATATTTATCCCTCAACTGCTGAATAGACTTTGAAGGGAACCTCTTTGCAAGTGCTTCCATCCTGTCACATGATTTTTCGTACCACAACTCAGCAAAATGTGCCTTGAACTCCTCTTCTTCGCAGGATGTCCATTCTTGGGTAGCCTTTGGATCCATTACTTCCAAGAAGCCCTTCCCCCTGTTGTAAAGGTAATATGTAAGTGTATAGCCAATCCAATCTGAACAGACAGCTGAGATTTGCATGGGCACGAAATAAGCTAAGCAAAGAAAAAGAAATCATCATTTCCCTTACCTTTGATTCAGACTGCTCAACCTCAAATAAAAATTCGGGATCAGAACAACACAACCACCTAGCGCTTTTCCATGAGCAAAGATCTAATCTTCCAACTCTTGGCAAAGAATGAAAGCTTTGAGGTTTTGTTATGTCAAACAAAGTTGGGCCTTAAAGGGAATATATAGGGTCCAAACTGTGTCGAGCATGCTTGCAATGATATCCAGCCATATCGCACAAAGATTATGCATTTATTTTCTCAATTGCATTTCAGGAATAAAAACTGAGTTTAACATTATTATAATACACTAGTTAATAATGAGAATAATCTTTAGTGTCGCATACATTTATACACCCAATATCATCATGCATGTTTGATGACAACATTTATCGGCGAAAAGATAATGTTGAATTGGATACTGCCTTATTTTAAAAGATAATCTCACAAATATTGGTTCAAGATATTGCGATATTCGACCCTCTTGAAAAAAAAACCAGCAAAGTATTCTTGGAGATACTGCTAACGTGTAAGTGATAGCCGTTTGTAAGCTATGACATGTTGACTTTGTGTCAACTTTCTTTCCTTAATCCATAGTGATAGATTTCAAGTATCTAAAGATCAAGTTGGGGATCAAAAGTTTAAATTTTCAACTCTTTGGGTCAAAATAAACAATTTGGGGGTTAATTAACTGCACAAGGCATGGGTAAACCTGATAGCTGACACTGCCTCATATAACTCGGCCCTTGAACCAGTGAAGCCTTTCTTTGTAGCCAAGTGATACACCAAAGCCAGAAACAAACAGTTTGTTCACTTGTGTCTGCAGGTAGCTATGAAAAATATTTGACATATTTAGTAAAAACACCACTACTATAATTAGCAAAACAAATGACTGATCGATGCACAGAAGCGGCAATCTGGAATATGCCTTTGAGTCCAATTTTTCCTAAGGAGAAAGAAGAGGCACATCCCTGCATAAGGAGTAAATCATCCTTTTCTACTTCACCACAATTATCAAACTATTGGTGTATATGTGAGCCCATGTATAGATGCCCATCTAGAGGCTCATGTATAGGATCTATATATCCCACCCTTCTAGGGTTTGGAGGAATACATCTCATTATTCTCTTCTACATGATATCATTAGCCTAGGTTCTCCTTCCTCCACCCTCAGCCGCCGCCGCCGCCGCCGGCAGCCATGGCCGGCTGGCCGCCGGCGCCGCTGGCCCTCTCCTCCTTCTCTGCTTCTGGATCTGCCCCGGCCGCCGCCATGGCGGGCTGGCCGCCGGCGCTACCTCCCCTTCCCTCCCCTTCTGCGCCACCCCTGCTCCAGCCTGCTGCAGCGCATGGAGCCTCTGCTGCTGTGGGCGGGGCGGGCCTGGGCGCCGCTGCCACGGGCGCTCCTCCCGCGGCCCTTGGTCCCGCCGCCCCTGCTCTTCCCGCTGACGGCGCGTGGATCTGCACGCCGGCCCAGCGCCCGCCGCAGGGGATGCCTCCTCTGCCTATGCGGCCTGGAATGCCGCCGCAGATGCCGTTCCAACGCCCGCCGTGCGCGGCCCTAAGTCCCGCCGCCGCCCCTGCTACTCCTGCCGCCGCCACCGCCCAGGCCGCTCCTGGCGTGGGCGCGGGCGCCCAGGACGCGAGAGCCGCGCCGCTGCTCCTGCAGTCGCCGCCGTCGCGGGGGCCCCCGTCGCCGCCCGATCCGGCCATTGGGGGGGGGGTGCGCCGCCGCCGCCCAGGCCCAGGGCGCGAGCCCTGGCGCACGCGCCGCCCCTGCCCCTGCTACGCTGGGCGCCAGTGCTGGGGGCGCCACCGCCCCGGCCTTCCAGGTCGCCCTGCGCGCGGCCGCCCAGGCCCCTGCCTTCAAGGCCGCCTAGGGCGCCGCCGCCCAGGCCCAGGGCGCGGGCAATGCCTTCCAGGCCGCCCTGGCTGCGCCCCTGGCGCCTTGGCCGCCGAGGCCGTCCGCCGCCGCGCTCCCTGGAGCGCCGCCCGTGGCTGCGGCCCTGCCTAGGCCGCCTGCCACTGCGCCCCTGGTGCCCTGGCCGCCGAGACCGCCCGCCACCGCGCCCCCTGGAGCGGCGCCGGCGCCCGTGCACTCCCCCGCGGCGATCCTGCACGCCGCCACTGCTACCGCGCATGAGCGCACGCAGGAGGTGCTACGGGACCTTGATGCCAAGCTCGTCGAGGCCAAGCTCATCCAGGCCGTGCGGGCGCACGCCGCGCCGGCCACCGCGTCCGCCGCACATGCCGCGCAAACCGCGCGGGCGCACGCCGCGCCGGCAGCCGCCGCCGCGCACACTTCGCAAGCCGTCGCGCCAGTCGCGCACGCCGCGCAGGCCGCGTGGGCCGCTGCCTCCCTCGCCGCCGCGCACGCCGTGCAGGCCGCCGCGCAGGTCGTCGCACCCTGGGACCCCGCGCGGGCCACTGCCTCCCTCGCAGCCGCGCGCGCCGCGCAGTCTGCCGCCCCCGGCACGTGGCTGCCCCAGGGCGCCGCCGCCATCCCGGCCGCCGGATCCGCCAGATCTGCCTTTCCTGCTGTACCGCCCCTGCCTGCGCCCGCGACGGCCGCGCTGTCCATGGCGTGTCCTGCGTTCGGTATGCCGCCCGCGGTCGCAACGTTCTGGACCCCGCCCGCTCAGCCCAGCCAGCAGCCGACCTGGCCTGGGGGTGGGACCAGACTGCACTGGCGCAGTCCTTCAGTGCCACGGGCCTGACGCCGCCGATCAGCACCGAGTAGATCGCCGACTCGGGGGCCTCCTTCCACATCACCCCAGATGCCAGTATCCTCTCTTCTGTTCGGCCCCCACACCCCTCTTGTCCTTCTTCCATCATGGTTGGTGATGGGTCTTGCCTTCCTGTCACCGCCGTGGGTTCTGCTCCTGGTTCTTTTCGTCTTCCCAATGTCCTTGTTGCTCCTCAGATGGTTCATAACCTTCTTTCCATTCGTCAGTTTACAGCTGACAATTCTTGTTCCATCGAATTTGCCTCTTCTGGCCTCACTGTAAAGGATTCGGCCTCCCGGCGTCCGCTTCTCCGGTGTGACAGCACGAGGCACCTTTACACCCTTCGCCTTCTGTCTTCTGCTGCACCACTTTCGCCTTCTTCTTCGTCTGCCGCTTTTGCCACGACGTCGTCCTCCACCACCTGGCACTACCGTCTTGGTCACCCTGGCCGCGACGTTCTGGCTCAACTCAGTCGTAGTACCGATGTTCCTTGTACTAGGGCTCCTGCTGAGCACCTCTGCTATGCGTGCCAGCTTGGTCGCCATGTTCGACTTCCCTTTTCTTCTTCTTCTTCGCATGCGATGCATGCCTTTGATCTTGTTCACTGCGACCTGTGGACATCTCATGTACTCAGCATGTCTGGCTACAAATACTATCTGGTCATGGTCGATGATTTCTCACACTACTCTTGGACTTTTCCTTTGCGCACCAAGTCTGAGACCTTCCCCACTGTTGACGCAAATCTAGGTCAACACACGAATGCACTAGATCGCACGGTGCGAAGAGGGGCTCCTTGCAGCACCTCTTGCGTGGAGTGGTCAGACCGGTCAGAGGGACCGATCAGACCGGTCGCCGTGCAGAACAGCGACGATCCTACGAACGCTAGCCCGGGAGGGACCCCGTCGGGGCAAGCGCGTGTAGGATTGCCCTAGGCTCGGCAGGCCAGCTAGGGCGTCCTCAAACGCCATGGAGACAAGAGAAGAACAGCATGTCGAAGTTGGAAAAGTAGGGTAAAGGTAAAGAGATAAAAGATATGTTTTTGATAGATTCGATTGGGTTGTTCCTTCAATCGGCCGTGACCCTTTATATTTATAGGGTGGGGAAGACTTACCCCGCAAGAAATCATGTTTACAGATCTAAATCTATTAAGAACTCTAATTGTACTCAGACTCCTCCTAGACCGGTCAGACCGGTCGGACCTACCGGTCAGACCGGTTGGTCATGCCAGACCGTCTACAAATGCCTAGACCGGTCAGACCGCCTGGACACACCGGTCAGACCGGTCTGTTCAGGTTACTGCCAATTTTGGTCGTCAACATATGCCCCCCTGTTCTTTGGCAAAGCTTGCGTGCCAAAGAACACTTCTCTGGACCAAAATTGTCTAAGGGCGACGATTAACAATACGTCGGCCACACATTATATTTAAACATGCTAAAATAGCCGAACTAAGAGAACTAGTATGTAACAATTTCTAGCTTAGGATCAGCAAACTATTTCGGCTTTACATTCCTTAGCATGTTCAATAACAAAAATCTTGAGACGGCCAATGCGGCCGATTATACAAATCATAGCTCCTTGGTAAAGTATAAAACTGATAATCATAATATGGCAGCCAAAGATTTTGACCAAACCGTGGATTAAACAAACCTGAATATGCAGACCATGGTACATGCATCGACGGGATGAATGACGAAGACCAATACGATGACCGTTGATACTTTCTTGATCTTGGTGATGAAGAACTCCTTTTTCGTTTGCCTTCCAATTGATTGCTTTGTTTTTGCGCAGATATCTTCTTGTATTTATCCAGAAGCTCCTCAAAGGTCGGCTTGATCCTATTTTTTGCACCACCAGACTTTCCAGGTTCAGACCGGTCTGACGGTCTGACGAACCGGTCAGACCGGTCCTGTCAGAACCGATATAGATGCTCTTATCTTGCCCCCCAGCCGAATTTGAACATTGTTCGACTATATTGTTTGAAGTATGGTCTCCGTTGGGGACAATCTGAGCAACGGAACTAGCCGATGTTTCTTCAACGGTTGGTTTTTCTTTATCTTGTGTCAAATCTGAATTTTTATTCAATCGCCCATCTTTTTTGACACGATAAACTTGCTTGATCACCATGTGTTTATTTTTTTGTACAGGCCGATTTTTTGGATCAAAACGGCCATTATTTGTAGGTGATGGCTTACTAATTGCCGGCTCCCTATAGGTAATATAATTTGGGCACAAATATGTAGGAAGAGACGGCATATAGGAATTAAAATACCATGACGGATAAAAACAAGGCATGCTATAATAAGACCCGTATGGTATATGTGTAGACGACCTATGTGATGAAAACGGCACTGAATTAGGAAAATTATTCGTCTGCCGATTCCGATCATGGAATTGTTGTCTTGGAGTAGATCTTGAGTATTTTGGATGTTTTAGCCGACTAGCATCATTATTTCGTTTTCTGAATTTAGCCGGAAGATCTCCAAGAAAGGGCTTCGGCTTTTCCTTTTGATGCTTGTGACGGCTTTTGGATTCAACAGTTTTCCAAATACCAATCTCGGGTTTTTTTGGGCTTAACCATCTTAGGTTTTGATTTATTCTGCAAAACCTTAAATGAACCGGTTAGACCGGTCGTGGAACCGGTCAGACCGGTTGTAATGCAACCAGCATCTTTGCCTTTGTTTTGTTGCCCCCGAGCGTTGAAGTACTAGATTTAGTCTTTGTGCTCTTGTTAGGGGATTTTGGTTCAACAATTTCGGCTTGGGACGGCCGAATTGTATCTTGACAAGCAACATCAGGCAAATTTTTGCAAGGATAATTAGCCGGTTTTTTAATAGCCGACTTTTGAATAACAGGAATTGGATTTACTTTATCCACTATATCAATTAGTTCAGGTTTACCAAGCAAATACTTGATATAGATACGATCACTATGGGATAAAATACTTGTAGACAATACCTTTCTCAGAACATCGCGGTATGATGGCGATCCTTTGTTCTCCATCCAGCATGAAAAACTCAGGTCGATCTGTACTCGAAGAATCTCCTGACATAGTTCAGAAGTCATCGCCATAGGTATGTCTTCAGATTGCACCATATTGCTAGGGCTTGATTTTGGTTATGCAAAACCGAAACACTTTTTTCCCCAACGGAGTCGCCAATTTGTGTTGACGCAAATCTCGATTAACACACGAATGCACTAGATCACGCGGTGCGAAGAGGGGCTCCTTGCAGCACCTCTTGCGTGGAGCGGTCAGACCGGTCAGAGGGACCGGTCAGACCGGTCGCCGTGCAGAATGGCGATGATTCTACGAACGCTAGCCCGGGAGGGACCCCGTTCGGGGCAAGCACGTGTAGGGTTGCCCTAGGCTCGGCAGGCCAGCTAGGGCGTCCTCAAACGCCATGGAGACGAGAGAAGAACAGCATGTCGAGGTTGGAAAAGTAGGGTAAAGGTAAAGAGATAAAAGATATGTTTTTGATAAATTCGATTGGGTTGTTCTTTCAATCGGCCGTGACCCTTTATATTTATAGGGTGGGGAAGACTTACCCCGTAAGAAATCCTATTTACAGATCTAAATCTATTAAGAACTCTAATTGTACTCGGACTCCTCCTAGACCGGTCAGACCGGTCGGACCTACCGGTCAGACCGGTTGGTCATGCCAGACCGTCTACAAACGCCTAGACAAGTCAGACCTCCTGGACACACCGGTCAGACCGGTCTGTTCAGGTTACTGCCAATTTTGGTCGTCAACACCCACCCTCCTTCACCTCTTTGCCTAGGTGTCCACTCAGTTCGGCCTCACAGTTAAGGCCGTCCAGTGTGACAACGGGCGTGAGTTCGATAACTCCACCTCCCGTTCCTTCTCCCTATCTCGGGGTGTTCAGCTGCGTATGTCTTGTCCGTACACCTCTCCTCAGAACGGCAAGGCTGAGCGGATGATTTGCACGACGAACGACGTCATGCACACCCTTCTGATCCAGGCCTCTCTGTCCCCGCACTTCTAGGCTGAGAGCCTCCACACCACCACCTACTTGCTCAACCGCCTTCCGTCCACTGCTTCTCCTACTCCCACTCCACACCACGCTCTCTTCGGTACCCCTCCTCGCTACGACCACCTTCGGGTCTTCGGATGTGCGTGTTACCCTAACACCTCCGCCACTGCTCCTCACAAGCTGGCGCCCCGCTCGACTCGTTGTGTGTTCCTTGGTTACTCCCCTGACCACAAGGGGTACTGATGCTTTGACCTCACCTCTCATCGCGTCCTGATCTCCTGACACGTCGTCTTTGACGAGTCGGACTTCCCCTACTCCACCTCCTCCACACCTTCTCCTTACCCCGAGCTGGAGTCTCTGTTTCCGACTGAACCGGTGGTTCAGCCACCTTTTCCTGTCTGTCCTTTCCCGGCAGTTTATCCCGGCACACCGACGCCGCTTCCGGTGATCCCTGCTGCGCCACGCGCGGCCCCGGTGCCTGTGGCCGAACCACGTGCGGCCCTCGGACCTCCGGTCGTGCCGTGCGGGGACACGGTGTCTCCTGCTATACCATGCGCGGCCCCGGTGCCTCTCCCTGCACCTGTGTGATATGCTCAGCCGGTGCAGGTGTACCAGCATCGCTCAGCGCCGACACCGGCGCCGCCGCGGTACGCTCAGCCGGTGCAGGTGTACCGGCGTCGTTCAGCTCCGACACCGGTGCTGCCTCCGGCTCCGGAGGCTCCTGCGGCGCCTACACCGGAGCCGTCGCCGCCGCCGCCTCCACCGACTCGCTCTCGAGACGAGCCAGCGGTGTACCACCCGCCAGTTATCCATCAGGATCCTCAGCATATCCATCCCATGGTGACTCGGTGGATGGCATCTCAGGCCGCGACTCTCTTCGCCACTGAGGGAGAGCCGCGGGTCTCTCCGGTACCCTCCTCTGTTCGCGACGTCTTGGCGGATCCTCACTGGCGTCGCGCGATGGAAGAGGAGTACGCGTCTCTTCTTGCCAACCAAACGTGGGACCTCGTGCCGCGTTCGTCTAGTTGCAATGTGGTGACTGGCAAGTGGATCTGGACGCATAAGCGTCGGGCTGATGGCACACTGGAGCGCTACAAGGCTCACTGGGTTCTCTGGGGGTTCACTCAGCGGCCTGGTGTGGATTATTATGAGACCTTCAGTCTAGTGGTGAAGCCTGCTACTGTGCGCACGGTCCTCTCGCTTGCACTCTCGCGTTCTTGGCCTGTGTACCAGCTGGACGTGAAGAATGTGTTTCTTCATGGCACTCTGTCAGAGACTGTCTACTGCTCTCAGCCAGCGGGATTTTTGGACTCGAGTCATCCGGATATGGTCTGCCGGCCCAGCAAGTCTCTCTATGGTCTGAAGCAGGCTCCTTGGGCTTGGTACTCTCGGTTCGCCACGTTCTTGCTGATATTGGGGTTCACCGATGCCAAGTCTGACACGTCTCTCTTCGTCTACCACCGTGGGGATGAGACTGCATATATGCTGCTCTATGTCGATGACATTGTGCTCACGGCCTCCAGTCAGCAGTTGCTTCAGAGTGTCATCTCCTCTCTGCAGCAAGAGTTTGCTATGAAGGATCTGGGTCAGCTCCACCACTTCTTGGGTGTCACTGTTGAGCCTCGCCCGTCTGGTCTTCTCCTTCACCAGCGGCAATATGCCCTTGATATTCTGGAGTGGGCTGGGATGACTGATTGCAAGCCCTGCTCCACTCCTGTCGACACTCAGGCGAAGCTGTCTGCTGATCTGGGTGATCCGGTGGCTGATCGTACTGCCTACCGGAGTCTAGCCGGTGCTTTGCAGTACCTCACCTTCACCAGGCCGGACCTCACCTACGCTGTTCAGCAGGTCTGTCTCCATATGCATGATCCTCGGGAGTCACACCTTGCTACGCTGAAGCATCTCCTCCGCTACGTCCGTGGCACTATGGACCTCGGCCTGGTGCTTCACCGCTCGTCCTCTGCTGAGCCGGTGGTCTACACCGACGCTGACTGGGCTGGCTACCCGGACACTCGTTGCTCCACTTCCGGCTACGCCGTCTTTCTGGGCGGCAACCTGGTCTCCTGGTTGTCCAAGCGGCAGCCGGTTGTCTCCCGCTCCAGTGCCGAGGCGGAGTACCGGCCTGTCGCTAATGGCGTGGCGGAGGCGTCCTGGCTACGACAGCTCTTAGCGGAGCTCCACAGCCCGCTCGCCAAGAGCACGCTCGTCTGCTGCGACAACGTCAGCGCCGTGTATCTCTCCACCAACCCCAACCAGCATCAACGGACGAAGGATATGGAGATCGACATACACTTCGTGCGCGACAGGGTCGCCATCGGCGATGTTCGGGTACTCCATATCCCGACTACCTCCCAATTTGCTGACATCTTCACCAAGAGACTACCCTCCTCGATCTTCTCGAAGTTTCGCTCCAGCCTCAACGTAGCAGGTGGCTAGTTGTGGCTGCGGGGGGTATTTGCCCTTTGTACTCTCTTCTTGTCCAGTCTTGAACACCGCTGCACCGGTTGTTCAGACTGCGGGGGGGGGGGTGTTGTCTTTCTTGTTGTCCAGTCTTGAACACCGCTGTGCCGGTAGTTCAGACTACGGGGGAGGGGGTGTTGGTGTATATGTGAGCCAATGTATAGAGGCCCATCTAGAGGCCCATATATAGGATCTATATATCCCACCCTTCTAGGGTTTGGAGGAATACATCTCATTATTCTCTCCTACACAAACTAACACTACGCAAAGGAGATAAAAATGGAAACCCAAGTGAACATATGGGATGAAAAAGATTGTATGTCCGAGTTAACAACAATGATCACAGAATCTGTATGTTCAGCAACATGAAGCTAATATTTATTTACTTCTACACATGGATAAAACAACAGGTTTTTACCATTATTTCTTCATATCCGTTCCTTTGGTATCTGATCCAGCTATCGTAATGAGCTTGGCTTCCTGGTACAACATTCAAAACAAAAAAAACATTCAAAACACTCATAGGCCAGTAAGGCACCTGCAACATCCAAAATACGAAGCTTGAACCGATTATACAGCCAAGTAGGAAACACTAAAGTTTCGTGGAACTTGTTCAAAAAACACACCCTTGAAAGACGCTAATATGATGAGCTTGTCCAAAACACAAAGTACACTATCACTGATAAACACCCATTGACAAAGTTTATTCAAAATACAAAGCATACCGCCGCTCAAAAGCACAAGTTTCAGACTAGTTTCAGCAAACACATCTAGGTTTCCATCAGCAGTCAAACTGACCCTGTCAGCATCAGACCAAGACCCAGCTAGTCCATCGCCCAGTAACATCTGGGTTCCCATTTACCTCCGATGATCCCGCGTCGCCTCGCGTAAGGCGGTATGGGGTCATCCTGCATCCATACATTCCGATTTTTTTATTTTTAACCTTTTTTAATAATATTTTAATTTTAACCCGTATCAAGGATTATTTGCACCACGTAGCCCATTTGGTCACGCCAATGCACCTGGCATGACAAGTAGCCTCTGTCGCGCCAGTGCATGTGGCACGACAGGGCTGCCATGCTGGCGCTCGGCGCAGCGCTGCGCCACGGCTGCGCTGACGGGGCAATGACGTGGCACCTCTGTCGCGCCACATGCGCTGGTGCAACAGAGGCCTGTCGCGCCAGGCGGGCTGGCGCGACAAGGGCTAATACCTGGGCCCGCGCAGCCCCCTCCCTCCCCACCCTCCCCACTCTTCCTCCACCCTCCCGACCATAGCGCCGGCCAGGCGCGCCGCCGCCGCCACCCAGATCCCCCCCCAAATCCGGCGATTTTGGGGGGGGGGAGGGAGAAGTAGAGGAAATGGATCCCCACCCTCTCCCGAAGGTATTGCTCCCATTTTCTATTCGTTTTACCTTGTGCATTAGTAGGTTTTAGGGTTGTTTGTTGTTTAGGGTTAGGATCTTGAAGTGAGAATTAGTGTTGTAGTTGCTAGTGTAGTTATGTTTGGAGGTTTAGGTAGTACTCAGATGGTACTCTGCTCACGATTTTAATGTGAGAAAGTAGTTGCATGGATCGTTTAGGGTTTGTTCTAGCATTGATTAGTGGAAAATGTAATGAGAGTTTTTTTTCAACCATACACAGGAAAAATAGGGTTAAAGTTTGTATGATGCTAAGGGAATAAGATTATCTATGGCATAGAATGGTTTGTGTGTGGTATTTGATAGTCATTAGTATGGTTAGTTGAGCTTATTTGTACCCCCAATTTTTGGTATGACCTGGCAATATTTTGTTTTGTACCCCAATTAGTTGCATAGGTCGTTTAACATTTGTTCTAGGATTTAGGACTGCAAAATATAATGAGGGTTTGTTTTATGAATAATAGGCAATTTGGAATTGTTTGTGTAAGTGATTTCTTTGTATACGTGATCAAGGTATAGACAATGGATGAATTAGTTCGGTTCTTTCACGGGGGTATGGTTAAGGAAAATGGAGAATTTGAGAATATGATAGAGGATGTTGAGCTTTTCGATAGTTCTCCATCGTTCAATGATTTGGTAGACCGAGTTGTTTCAAAGCATTATTGTGGTATTGATGAAATAACTCTGAGGGGCAAATTTGATTGTGGTAAAGCTAGAGTCCATTATGTTATATTGACATTGGAATCGGAGATGCATTGGAGGAAGTACAAGGATATAGTAGCGCGTGCAAATGTGGTTTGTTGGGAGGTGGTTGTTGAAATAACCCATATTTCTAGATCACAAGAACTAGTTGGGATAGTAGATGTAGTTCTATTTCGTATGGAGAATATAACTCAAGAGTCAACCGTAGTAGAAGATGTCCCAAATTTCACTTGTGCTAGTGAATTTGTTGTGGATTATGATATGGTCATCGCTTCGGACCATTTCGACTACGGAACCTTCGAGGAGGACGATGACAAGGGTGTTGGGGACGATGATGTTGTTTCTTTCGGTTCAGAGGAGAATGAATACAATAGTAGTGATGACGAGGACGATGATGAAGGCACTGGGGAAGAAGAACCTGAGGGTAATGCAAGTGTGCCCCAAGTAGAGCAGGAAAATGATGATGCCGATGGATCCAGCGCTAGTGATGAGGAAATAAGTGGTGATGATGAGTGTAGGGATGGGACAATGGGTCGGGCTGTTAATAACGCTAATACACATTTTAGTTATACCGCTGAAGAGTTGCGCATGATAAAGCTAGCCCACGTTGAAGTCCCGGCGGTTTCAAATGCTAAGGATTTTAGCAAGATCCATAGAGCCATTTGTGACTCATATATTTTTGAAAGTGAGTCTGTAATTGATAGTGACAGTCCAGAGATTCGCAAGGGCATGAAATTCAATTCACTTTCAGAGTTGCAGTTTTTCTTGACTGATTATGCAGTGCGTCATCATCGTCCATTTAATGTGGTTCATTCGGACAAGAGCGTACGATACGATGTGCTATGCAAGCAGGGATGCACGCTGCCACTTGCTTTTCTTCATTGGTCATTGGAGGAGGATTAGGTGGAAGAGGCACCCACCTCTTGAACTCATTGAGTGGTTTTATCTCATCCTTATTATATGGAAAAGGCCGGATCCTAGGGTCAAACTTGTCTAGTCCATCAATCCATTGAAGAACATACACGGCTGTGTCCAGTAATATGTATCTCTTCTAGCACTCACAGAGTGCATTTCCCACTTAACAGAACACATGTAGTATGCTCTAGCAGCTGTGGTCGGCCACCTAGATTGCTTCACCTCTGCCGGAATACCGCATTCACAATTTGGGACAGATAGTGCTGGAGGGACTGGGGCATCCTCGCATCTTATTGTAGGATACTGTATCCCAACCTTACGCTTGCGTTCCGCCATCAACCTAAAGACAATGTTATTATTGGACATCCAAATAAGTTAAATTCCACTACTCAATCCTAGAATTCATATTAATCGATGCAGAGAACCATCTACATATCAAATAAAGCTCTAATAATGAGAACACTATCAACTACAATACATAGTAGCACGATGGAGAAGTACCTAAAAGTTAGACATCCACAATAATTTTCTCCAACTCTCCATTTTCTTTATACATACTCCGTGCAACAACTGAGCGAAATCATCTATCTACAAAGAAAGCAACTACACAAACAATTCCATGTTGCCTATTATCCATGAATGAAACTCATATTAATAGATCCTCAATCCTAATATCATTCCCTCTACTCAATCCTAGAATAGATATTAATCGGTGCATGCACGTACTACCTCACGTCCAAATCGCGAGCAGAGTACCATCTATGTGTCATCCAAAACTTTAATCATGACTACACTATCAACTACCACATCATTTCTCAAATCAATACCTAAACCCTAATCACCTTGAACCACTAATAACTACTAATGTACATGGTCAAACGAAGGAAAAATAGGGGCAATACCTTCGGGGAAGGATGGGGAACGATTTCCCCCACTTTTCCCTCCACAAAACGCCGGATTTTAGGAGGATCTAGGGGGGCGAATGGCCAGCGACAGCTTCAGCAAGCCTCTCGGCTCGGGCAGGAGGGGGAAGAAAAGAAGGGTGAGGGAGGAAGGGGCCGGCGCGGGCTCAGGACATAGCGCTTGTCGCGCCAGACGGGGTGGCGCGACAGGCCTTCCCACGTTACCTGCCTGTGTGGCTCGTCGCACCCCTCCTGCCAGCGTGGCACGCTTGTCCCGCCAGCATCACTGGCACGACAGAGGCTACTTGTCACGCCACTGATGCTGGCGCGACCAAACGGGCTATGTCCTGCAAATAAAACGACAACCGGGTTAAACTTAAAATATTATTAAAAAAATTAAAAAACATACATTCCACCAGATAAGCCCCGAACCAAGTGACCAGACTGAAATGCACCCCCCCCCCCCCCACCCCCACCCCCACCGGAACCACCAAATGAGCAAGCACGCATCGACCCACCAACGTCGCCGCGTCGTCCCCCATCTTCGGTTTTCCTTTTCGCTCGCTCCTCACATCTCCGCACTGCAATGACGAAATGGCATGAAATGTGAATGGGATCCGCATGAGTTGACAAGGAACTAACAAAGTTGCGCCGAAATGAGACCGGGAAGGAAAAGAGGATGAGCCTGGGAGAGCAGCGCGACATCGCCTGGGGCTGGGCTGCGGTCTCTCCGGATTCAGATCGGTGACGGAGACGAAGGGTGCGTTTTCTGGGAAAGAAAGAGAAAACAAAAAAAAAAGTATGTTTGTGCTCGTCAATTTGGCCTTTTGGGCTGTGGTGAAGAAAGCCACCCACAGAGATCGCGGCCTGAGGTTATCATTTTTTATCTTTTTTATAATTTAGCAAAACACTTTAAAGAAATTGTTTTTCATGTCTCCATCACAGAGGATAATCTATATATGAATGTCAAGGGGACCAGAATTGTTTTTACTGTGATCGATGTTTGTGTAGATATTGTATCAAATGGAAAACGGTGAACTTATATGGAAAAACTTATATTTATTGAAATTAGGCTATGCAGTCAAGGGATAAATCAGCCACCTAAACGCAGTTCATATAGAAAGCCCTTTGACTGGTACGTATAGCATGACATGAATTCATGGACTGTGAAGTTGGCAGCTCGAGATTTCATGATACAAGAGCATCTTTAGCGGTCCCTCAATAATCATTTTCTAATAACTGGATGGGTAACGTCCCACTTGACCGTCCTACTATTAAACTATAAGCTAATTCGCACATTAAAACTATACTTATTCTGAGACTTTCCCTCCGGCGATACGATCCATGATAAGCAAAGCCAGCGGGCCATGCGGCGGCCCACGCTGCGCCCATCCGACCCGTATGCCGCTATGCCCATCCCCATGGCAAGGATGGATTCGGATCAGATACAGATGAAATTGAATCCGAATGTCACCTTTTACCACATTTTAATTCGGATACGAATGCGAATGCGGATCTCATCGGATACGAATACAAAATGGATAGTTCGAATCCGGATACCTTCTCGATTTGAAACATAGAACTATCACGAGTATCAGTTTAATGTGTCAACAATTTTATAGTAGATCAAAATCATTATACAAGTAGGGAGTAAAGGATTAGAAGATAGCTAATAAAAAATATAATTATCTATGTATAGCTTTTATATTAAATATATAATACTAATTTTGAAAATAAAATAAATAAATATTTCAATACTTAATAATTAAGATATATTAAAAAGATTTTATCATTAAATAAATAATTAATTTGACTCTATAAAATAATTTTAATCATGAAATAAATATATTAAATAGTTAAAATCAATTTTTATATCACTACTAATTTTAATAAATATATTATTAGTTATCTAGCTTTCTAAATAATTTAAATAGTGTACATCATTAAGTAATTATGTATAAAGATAAGTTTAAGATTGTCTCACTAGTCACTTTTTCTTTGCGGATACAGACAGATACGGATATGATCGGATATTTCTCGAATACGAATACGGAATCGGACAGAGAAAAGTTCTCAAATTCGGATTTGGATGCATCCATATGACATCTATATTAAAATCAAATACAAATATGAATATCTATATTTACATTTTAAATAGATACGAATACAAATAATTCGGATGTTCAGCCATCCGCATCCATCCATAGCCCATGAGCCGTTGACATCGAGCAGCGCGCGTACTCACTCACACTAGTGTCCGTACGTGCGTACGCCCACGTCACGGACCTAATTTGTGAGCACGGCGAATCGTACAGTGACCGAAATAACCCCATCCCACCGTGCCGGCCACGATGCGATCGAAGCGACGCGACCGCCGCCATCTCCACCCCCGTGGATTCCATGATGATCTATCTCTGTAGTACAAAAGCGCCGTCCTGATCGATCAATTCTGTCGATGCTCTTTCTTTCTTCTTTCCGCCGTGTTTAGTTCAAAAAATCAAAATTTCAAAAAAAAAATTCCAGCACCTGCATGGAGATTTCAATCTAGACGAAATAAAAAACACATTGCTTTCAAAAAAAAACACACATTGCGACTGATACGTGTAAATCTAGGCTGTAATTAGACGTTAAATTGCTACATTAATGCTACAGTAAAGACCTCTGATGACGGATTAATTAGGCTCATTAGATTCGTCTCGCGATTTACAGACGAATTCTGTAATTATTTTTGTGATTAGTCTATGTTTAGTACTTCAAATGTAGAAAAATATCTTTTCAAAAACTTTAAGAGAGGCAACTAAACACGCCCTTCATTCTCGAGTGCCTTTTTTTTAATCGTACATCAGCAGTTAACCGCGAGGAACCAAAACGAAAATGTTCTTGCCACATATAGTTAAGAAAGCCTTTTTTACTAGGTATTCACAGATCAGATTAAAATGTCCCATTGCACACTGTACAGCATCAGCAATCCATCAGTGATCGTGGCAGGGTGTGGAGATATGTACAAGGACACAGGGTGTTGGCGCCCGTGGACGGGCTCGCCAGCCTACGGCACCGACGTCCGGCAAGGGCCGCCGCGCTCGACGACGACGGCGACGGCGACGGAGTACTCTGGCTCCGCGAGGGCCGCCTGCGCCGACGCGCAGCACCGGGGAGGATCTGTAGTACTGTTGGACGCCGGCGCCAGCACGAGGGCGCTGCGGCAGGAGGGGCAAGTGGAGGTGCAGAGGAGCCAGGTGTCGACGCAGGCGGCGTGGAAGGCGTGGCCGCACGGCGGGAGCACGCGGACCTCGTCCCCGCACGCGAACTCGGCGAGGCAGATGGCGCACTCCAGCCGCTCCCCGGCGTCGCCCCCCTCGAACGGCACGGTCGGCAGCATCCGCAGCGCCTCCTTCTCGACCCCCTTGCGCGCCGCCGCCGGCATTGCCGCCGCGTCGACGGAGTAGGCCGAGGGGTTGCACAGCCGCGAGCACCGCGCGACGAAGGCGAGCCCGACGACGCAGAGCAGGAAGCAGAGCACGGCGGCGAGGATGAGGAGCGTGTCCGTGTGGACGCCCCCGGTGGCCGCCGGTGTCGCGGCGGCCACCGCGGCCAGGCGCTCGACGGAGGCCAGCAGGCGCCCCATGCTCGGTGGGAGTAGTGGGGCGCGGGAAGAAGCGGGGCCAGTTTAGGTCAGTGTCCAGTGGAGTAGAGTGGACTCTCTGTTCGGCTGGTGGAGCTGGAAGGAGGCCAGAGTCTGGCGCCGGGGCTGCTTCGTTTTTATAGCGCGTCCGAGAAGCCAGCGATAGTGCAGCACCGGGTAATATACATATATATTTAATATAGTACAGGGATAATAGCGATAATTCACAAGCAAGCAGCTCCACAAAGCGGAAGTGTCACTCTCCAGTCTCCAGCAATTCTTCTCAGAAAGTTCCGGGGTTCCTTTTGCCACCCCTTTTTCTGCTGCAACTGGACGAGGCGGGTCCTTTTTTCTTGATTAGGCGTGAGCTGATCCCTTGGCCGGGGCTGAGCAGTCCCCGTCCGGGGTGCACTTCAGGTACAGCCGTCGTGCTCGAAAAGCACAGCCCGCGACCTAGGAAACGAGCGTGAAGTAGAGCATCTACGCAGAGCTTGCAAAAAAAGGAGTATGCGATGCGAGCACCGAAGGATGCGATTCCACACGATCGGGCGCTAAAAGCAAAGAGCTCGACGAGGAAAAGGGTGGTTCTCCGGCCGGCCACCCTCCGGGGCGACTGGCGAGAGAGGCCGACCGGGCCCATGTGTAGGGTACCCCGCCACGTCAGGTCCATGTCGACTGCTCAAGTACAATATTTGAACGGCACAGTCAGCAGTCAGCACCATACGAACCCCGGCCCGCCGCCTTTGAGGATATGCCGGCGCACTACGAACCTTATCCCAGCTCGTTCAGTCCCACAACGTGCTTTATTAAGCAAGAAAAGTCACAAAAGGCGGTCCAGGTTCGATGCACCTGATCCCGGACGCCCTGGATGCCACGCCGCACACTTCCGGGCAGCTCCATTGGAGCAGGGCGAGCAGCAGCACCACCACCACATCGGCATTGCTTTCTTCCCCGGCGAAAAAGGGCGTGTGGGGTGACTCGCGCCGCGCCGCGAACGGCGAATCGTGCGGCCGCGCGTGCTCGCCGCGGCCTAAAACGCTCACTCACTGACCCTGACCGGCGGCGACGAGACGAGCCCAAGTGGGCGTGACCCGCCGGGCCGGCTCGCCGAGTGCGCGCCGTACGCGCGGGTGGGCACGACGGGGCACCGTGTTTCCCTCGTTTCCCTGGCGCGGGGATCACGCGCGGGGATCGGGCAAGTTGGTTGGAAAGCGGAGCCGGGGAGAGAGGCGTGCCGACGGGAGACTGGGACACGAGTGCTTAGTGCGCGCGCTCTCCATCACGCTTCCGTCTTTTCCTTCTGTCAGCCACTGACCCGTTATCTACTGATCTCCATGTGAATTCAGGCTCGAATCTTCGGACGCATGTATGGAGCATTAAATATAATTAAAAAATAATTAATTACACAGTTCAATTGTAAATGACGAGATGAATTTTTTAAATCTAATTAATCTATAATTTGACATTAATTATCAAATAACAAAAAATGCTACAGTACCGAAATCCAAAAAATTTCACAAACTAAACACAACCTCATAATTCCCCGCGGCAATCATGGTGCTTAGAAATCGAACAAAAGCCGGGGGGACGGACAGGAGCAGGCAAGGACGACGGAATAAAGCGCAGGAGAGCTCACCTGGCACCCCGGGATCGGGGCAGGATACGGTTGAAAAATATCCTCGGCCAGACCGGCCACTCGCCTCGTCCCCACGGTCCGGTCAGCAGCAGCAGTCACCACCGATCCATTCACTCACTGGGCTGTGGTGATTAGCCTTTTGATTGGCGATTGACGCCTTAACCAGGCACGCTGCCGGCTGGGCAAAGTGCGAGTGGTGGTACGGGGCCACGCACGGCACGGGCTCAGGGGGGTGGTTGGCGGCGCGTCCTGCTGCTCTTCGACAGCCGCAGCGGTCAAGGTGGCCATCATCTCTGGGGACGGGGGGCGGGGGCGCGCTTTCGCTTTGGGTTGGGCTTGGGTTGATTGCCCGGATAGATTGGGATGGGGCGCGGCGCGCTGGCTTTCCGCTGTCCTGCCGCCATTGGAGCGCCCGGATAGATAGACGTGGCTGTAATCTTCGAAAATAAATAGATAGACGTGGCTGTCTCTGCCTTCCCTTTCTTTTTTTTTTTGTTTCTGGTTCTAAACTTCTTTATCTGATGGGAGCTCGCCTTGTCCAGGGGCGCTGCTGGCCTCTGAAGCTTCGTCAGGCCTCTCGCTTTCACTCGGCGTGCTAAACTGATCCGCAGTCGGAAAAGGCGCCGCCGCCGCCCGCTGCCGAGCTCCGTCGCCACGTTTTCCGTCCCCGGCAGCGGCGATACCGCCGCCATCCGCCCCGACATTGGTCCACCCAGTTCTCGCGCCGGGCCAGTGACGTTGCGCTCTTCGGCGACGCGGCGAATTCCGTCCAGAGCGCGCGCGCGCGACAAATAGCATCGGCGTCGGCGACACGGCGACACCGACTCACCGAGGAGCACGGAACACATGCGTCGAGTGGAGGCGGCGACAACGTGGACTAGAGAAGGCTTCCTGTGGCACATGACGAGGCGGGAGAGGTGCCCTTGTGCAGCCCAACAATGCTGCCCACGGCCCACTTGCAAAGATCTAGGTATTTTTTTCGCGCCCAAACCAAACACAACATAGATCTAGGAGTAATCGAGGGGACATGCTGACCAACGGAGCTGCTGGTGTTTAGTTTGTGAAAATTTTTGGATTTTGGTACTGTAGTACATTTTGTTGTTATTTGACAATTAATGTTTAATCATGAATTAATTAGGCTTAAAAGATTCATCATGTGGATCAATTAAACTGTGTAATTAGTTATTTTTTAACTGCACTTAATGCTCCATGCATGTGTTTAAAAATTCGATATGACGGATACTGGCCGTATTTGGTTTGATGTCACATCAAATTTACATAAAAAGACGAATGCCTGCATGGAGTACTAAATGAAGTCTATTTGCAAAACCTTTTCAGAGATAGGTGTAATTTTTCGAGACGAATCTAATGACGGTAACTAAATATTGATTTGCTACAGTAACTATCCTCTAATTAGTAATTAGATTTCATTTACTACCCCTAATTAGTGGTCAAAGGGGCAAAAAGTTTCCATAAAAATTTTTCCACCTCAAACCAAACACAGCCACTGTAGAAAATTTTTTGAGAACTAAACCGGGCCGACATGAAGAGGAAGACGCAGAACCCGTCAGACTGTCAAGACATCCTCAGATCGCAGCCACCCTGGAGACCGCCCGGTGCAATCAGCAAGCCGAGCCAGCACCTCGAAGCACACCAGGCAGGCGGCGCCAGGAAGGCAACGAGACGGACGCGGACGTCACGGCCCACTCGAACCACACACTCACATCACAGCCGAAAATGGCAGACCCGACCCGATGACGGCAACGTGCCCACAATCCCAAGGCCGCGCGATCCCACATCGCGGGTAGACAGGCCGGCCGGCCGGCCTCCGGCAAGCATGCAAGTATGCAACGCCCCAGCAGCGACGCGCCCTGTCCTGAACACGACTGGCCGACCGGCCCGGCCTCGCCGGCGACAAGCCCACAACCCATGGCTGATGGCGTTGGCGTGCCACGCCGTAACGGGGGTGGCTCCTTCCGATCCTGCCGGCTGCCGGTACGCGGCGGGGCGAATGGCAGGCCGCCAGGCCGCAGGCGTCAGGTGGCGCTCCGTTGAGGAGTCGTCGGGTCCTTCACGTCGCCGCGGGCTGTGGCTGTGGCGCTGCGCCGACCTGCGGTCCTGCACACCGTTCGTGGTGGTGCAGAAACGCAGCGGGTTCGTGGCTTCCGTGCGGTGCAGGCCGTTCCTGTCAGAAAGACGCCCGGGCCCCATTGTCCCACGCTTCTGGATCCAAGATTGACCAGGTCTCGTGAGGTGACTGGTAACTTGGTAAGCATGGCACGAGAGGGGAGAGACTCGTTCAGGCCTCAGGCTAGGGGAGGAATGCTCCACTAGATCACTACCCTACAAGGTCTTCTACTTTTCTACTAGACAGGCCATACGTTCAGACTTCCTGGACATCTCTCAGTATTTGTGGTTCACGAGAAGTGCATGGGTCGTGGAAAAAAAGGGCCAAAAGGTGGGGGAAGAACCTTTGAGAGCCTCGCGATATCCTCCACATGTTTACGTTTGGTTTTTATCCAACTCGTCGATCTCATCATTGTCACACATGTCACATTCAGTCATCGGCAATGATCAGAACCAGCAAAGGGCAAATACCAGAGAATACTAGATGGAATTGCCAAAAGTGACCACCACGTCCACGAGATAAGAGCTCTTGTTTGCTATAGAATTCACTCGCAGTCGTTGCGCAGCCAACCTGACGTCATCAGAACGCAGCACACTCGCCTGCCCGGCCCGGCCGGCGGTCGGCAAGTCAAGCCACCCCAGTCGTCGCCTCGTCGGGTGGTGTCATACCGTCAAAGCACGCCGTGGGCCACGAAGGCAACGAGACGGAGACGGGCTTGCCGAGTTGCACATGCAATCGTCACGGCTGACTCAGCCGCTGTGGCGAAAAAGAAAGAGGCGACCAACCCCGCAGCTCGCGACCCCGCATGATGCAGGATTTGGATCCAAGACCACCACGCCAGCCGCCTGTTTTCCAAGTTACAGCCCTGTTCCTGTTTGTTTCACTTGCGCTACTCGCGCTTAAAAAAGAATTTTTCATGCATGAAGTACTAAACAAAATTTATTTGTAAAATCTTTTCACAGATAGGTGCAACTTTGCGCGACGAATCTAATGATGGTAATTAACCTATAATTGGCCACAGTAATCATTCTCTAATCGTGCGGTCAAAGATCTCATTAGATTCGTCTCGTGAAGTAGCACAAGAGTTGTGAAGTTAGTTTAACAAAATAACTTTATCTAATATTTTAAGTTAATGATCAAAATTTGCTACAGTAACATATGCTGAAGAAGAGGGAGGGGGTGGGGCTGAATTCCCCATGGATGGGGGCAGGGAGGCATTGGCAGGTTGACGGTGAAGAAGAGGTTGGATCATGCATGCCCAGACGGCATATACAAGCTGCAGGCTGCGGAAGCCGTATGTACGCCGCTTACGTGGTTTGACCAGATTTTCGCTCTTATCACGGCTCTGAAGCGAAGCATACGCGGAACTGGCTTGATCGGCCCGAGCAAGGGGGTGTTTAGTTGGCGAAAAAGTTTGAGTTTTGATATTGTAGTACATTTCATTGTTATTTAACAAATAATGTCCAATCATTGACTAATTATGCTTAAAAGATTTATCTCATCCTAATCAGTTAAACTGTGTAATTAGTTATTTTTTCAACTATATTTAATACTCCATACATGTATCCGAAGATTCGATGTGACGGAATTATTTTGGGAACTAACACCCCCTTCATCGGAAGATCAGATCATATCAGTTACTGTAACATTCAGACACAAAGAGAGGTACACGTACACGTACACCCGCGGATCGCTCGTCCGGCCGGAACACCCATTCCATCCGTTGCTGAACTTGCAAACCAAGTGCGATTTGGGTTGTTCCTGGCACACGCGCACATCGCAATCAGCCCGGACGTAACAAATAAAAGTAAACTAATAATGGCAGGCATGCCATGCCATGTGCGCTATTTGAAGCTGAGCTGGAGCCCCGATCGGACGGGACGGGAGATTATATTGAGACGGCGGCGAGCGCACGTAACAGGAAGGAAGCAGCGAAACGCCCACGAGTAGATTAATCGGTTAACCAAGCGGACGACACCGAACTGGCGAGTCCAAGAGAGAAGGAGCGGGCGGGTAGGACAGGACCAGGACAGGTAACGGCGATGGCGATGGGCGCCGTGGCTGGCAGCCGACCGCCGCGTTGGCGCCCGGGTGGATGCGGTGCAGGCGCCATCCATCTCTTCGTCACCGCCTCACCCCCGGCTGCGCCTGCGCTCGGCTCGGCTGCCTTGCTGGCTGCCTGCCGTTTGAGCGGACCGGCCGCGGCCGCCTGGCATATAAGAGCCCTCCTCTCCCGTCTCCCGGAACCCCGGTGGGCTCGCAGGAGTAGACGGGTACTGCACGATTCCGTCGCCTCATTGGCGGCTCCTGCCAGGCCGCGCGCTCCTCTTGCCGCGTCTCCTTCCCCACCGGTTGCGCGTTCCTCAGGTGAGCCTCCTCCTCATCGTCATGCTGCTGCTGCTGCTGCTGCCGTATCGCAGCTTTCTTCTGTTCCTGGCTCTTCGTTCTCATCTGGTTTCTGGACTTCGGTTTCCATGGGGATCCTGCCATCCTGGGTGTGCTTGCCCTGGGTTCACCGATGATCTTGCAACCTGTGGCTGGTTGGTTCCGGAAATCCCGTGCTCATCATTTAATTTGGGGGCAGAGGGAATTCAGATTTCCAGACCGCAGGGCGGCTGTCACTGCTGGAATTAATGCTGGGATAATGGAACGTTGTAATTCCCATATCTGGCATGCTGCTAAGCTTTGGTTCGACTTGCGAAGCTCAATTCGCACGGGCCATCCAAGTTGTCATTCCTGAAACGACGAGTGCTCACAAGAACATGCTTAAGCTTAACACCGTAGGAAGTGCACGCGAATTTGGGGCCGGCAAAAGCTTCAGCGGACCTGAATTTTCTTCTGTTTATTCCTAATCTTGGAATTCTTCATCTATTCCGCATTTAATTTCTTTGAAAACGAAACATGCGTTCCGAGCAATGTGGAGTTGTCCTTTTCAAGTTTCGACTTAGCATGTGCAGGAAAGTAATAAAGGTCTCCGCATTGAGATGTGGCACAAGTGTAAATTGCCAGCTCTTGTTCCTTTTTCCTCTCTTCGTTTCTTCAGATTCTTCCAGATGCTTATTCTACTTTTTTTTTTGCTTGAATTGTTATCTTATCAGGGTGGAGCATCATCCTTCAGATAAACTCTTGACACGTTCAGGAGACGTTTGAAACCGTCCTTCAGCGTCATATAACAAGCAGATCAACGGGAGCTTGATCCTACGTCAGTAAACGATGGGTTTCTTCTCATTGTTTCTGGTGGCTTCTATGCCAATCATCCAGGTCCTGCTCATTGGTCTCGTTGGAGCGTACCTGGCCTCCGGCTTCAGCAATGTCCTGACCACAAGTGCTCGAAGGGATATGAACAAGGTGAGTCCTGTCTGATGTCCACAGAACGTTTCACAATTTATTTACTGAATATTATTATTATAAAGTCTAACCTTACTCAAATTTCTGACAGGTCGTTTTTACCGTATTCACCCCATCTCTGATGTTCGCTAGCCTTGCAAAGACGGTCAAGCTCGAGGATGTCATTTCTTGGTGAGTAGCATGGCCACCTCTTTCAGAGCAATACTGATCACACAGCTACTGCAAGTCTGCACTTCTGCTTCTCTGTGATTGTTCAAGGGCCCTAACGTACGCCTTCTATTCTTCAGGTGGTTTATGCCAGTTAATATAGCAATCGCGTTCATGGTCGGTGGCGTTCTGGGTTGGATAGCATGCAACATTTTGAAGCCACCACAGCACTTCAGGGGCCTGATCATGGCCTTCTGCTCAGCAGGTTCAGTGGAATCCATGCTTCATTACCCTTCATGTACATATATGCCGAGCTGATGCTGATACCAGCAGTGGCCTCAAACTGAAAATGCAGGAAATCTCGGAAACCTGCTCTTGATCACTGTCCCGGCCGTTTGCGATGAAGATGGGAACCCATTTGGGAAGGATCGGAGCATTTGCCGCTCGCGCGGGATCTCCTACTCATCGTTGTCCATGGCTGTAAGACAATTTATTTCGCAGATACGATAGGCTAGTTCTTCAGTTTGAGTGTTTGAGTGATCTCTTTTATTTACTCTGGAGGATTCTGCAGTTGGGTGGCCTTTTCATATGGACACACACATACAGCCTGATGCAGAAGTCAGGCAAACTGTATCACAAGATGCAGTCCAGAAGCATCCAGTGCCCAGCCGACAGCGACGAGGAGCATTCTGTCCAAGACGCGGAGCATTCCAAAGGCAAAGGAGATGGTCCATCTGCCTACAGTGACGAGGAGGCATCTCTTCCGACGTCAGTTAAGCCTGATGAGCGGACAGATGAGAATCCAATGGTAAGTTCAGAACAGTCCACTGCATCCATGGACCATGGTCATTTGGTCACTCTGAAAGTGATCGGGTGCTCTAGCCTAAGAGGGGGAGGGGGTGAATTAGGCACTAATAAAAATTTAGACCTATGGCTCCAACTAGTTTGCACAAAGCTTAAACTAAAACAAGCTATCTAGATGTGCAACTAGGTTGTTCTAGTGTAAAACCCCTATCCCAAAAGAGTTTAGCAATCTATAGCCTTTCCTATCAAGAAACTATTCTATGAAAGTAAAGGCATACAAATTACTAGAATGAAATACGGAAGCTTAAAGAGCGGGATAGGAGATAGCAAACTCTTGACGCGGGTGTTTATCCCGTGGTTCGGTTAGCCACAAAGGCACACCTACATCCACGTTGTTGTAGCACTCACTAAGAGTATTGCTACTCGGCCACCAAGTCTCTCCCGTGAACACAATCACGGTCACCTTGGCCCCGGGTTCCACTAAGGAGCTTCTCCACAAAGGATGGGGGTCTCCACGTCCCCCGCACAAAGGTGTCGTCGCCGCTCCACACCAAGTCGGAGGGTCGATGACGTTGCCGGCGAGCTCCACGCTCCAAGGTGCCGGCGCACCAAGCTCTTGTTTTGGTTCACTAATGAACCACAGCACAAAGGCTCTAAGCCTTGCAAACTCACTCACTAAGAGCTAATCCTTTACACAACACTCTCAAAGTGTGCTAAGGGCTAAGGATATGATCTTGATGCTTTTGTATGGCTTGGAGATGTTCTTGGGTGTGTGTGGGATGTCCAGCAACTCCAGCAATCTTCAAATGGCCGGGGTGAGGCATATATATAGGCCACCAAGTCTTGTAGTCGTTGCTCCAACGGTTAGCTGAAAATCTGCGTACCACCGGAAGAACCGATGCCTCTTGGCAGGGTAGCGTCGGTTCATCCGGTCACTCATAACACGAAGTAGCCGTTGGACTCCTGACGACTGACGCAGAGACCACCGGTTGAACCGATGCAATGCACCGATGCCTCACCGGTTCAACCGGTGCTGAAGGAATCTTCTCCTGGACGCTGACGTCATTACACCGGTGGTATGCACCGATGCCCCATCGGTTGAACCGGTGCTGAAGACACTTCTCCTGGGCACTGACATCGCCTCTGGTACAAAGGACGGCCAATGCACCGATGCCCCATTTTGACCCGTCGGTTCAACCGGTGCCTGTAGGCTGACTTGGCTTCGATTTCCTCCTGCACCAAACATCGTAGCGTCGGTTCTTCCGACAAGCGTCGGATGCACCGGTGCCCCTGGCGTCGGTTCTTCCGGTGCTCCTGATCCGAAGAGCTTTCAGGGCGCTGCCCTGAGACCCGCGAGGGGCGGCTCCCCCTCGACCCCCGTCCGCTAACCGGGTAGCGGAACCCCCGTAGGGGCTGCCCTTCGGGCCTTGCTACGCCTATTTTCTCTTTCTCTTTGTCATCACTTGAACCTAAAAGTCTGAGAATGATCATCTTAACAATCATATTAGTCCAAGTGTTGTGTTGTCATTCGATCACCAAAATCACTCGAAATGGCATCAATGGTGCCATGTTCGTTACACACTCAACATCTTCAGAGAGTCTGAATGGCCAGAACTGCAGGAGGCCCCGCTCTTGTCCTGCGAAAGTGAGCTCGCCGACAAGGGATTCTGGACAAATCTGAAGGATACTGTCCACCAATTTGTCGAGGAGCTGATGGCACCACCAACGATATCCGCAGTATGTTTGATGTTTTTGCATCTCACTTCACAATAATGGCACATAAAATGCATGGACTAACTCTGATGTGATGCTACCTTCTTCTTGGGTCAGTTAACTGGGTTTGTTGTTGGCCTGGTCCCATGGTTGAAATCGCTAATCATCGGCGAGGGAGCTCCGTTCAAAGTCTTACAGGATTCCCTCCAACTGATGGGGTAAGCACACATTTGACGACCGCTGTCCGAGTGTCTGCCGACCTGCTGCAGCATATTTTCAGTGTTTCTTTAGTATCACTCACTGTTTGCTCCACCTGCAGCGATGGCACGATTCCTTGCATCACCCTCATCCTAGGTGGAAACCTGACGCAAGGTGGGTGTTAGTCTAGTGTTACTGGTCAGCTACTATTTTGATGATGATCAGACTCTTGGCGATCCATCGTATCCACCTGGACAACGGCCGTGCTCTGAAACTGAAACTGCTATGAATGCGCGCGCAGGGCTTCGGAAGTCGGGGCTCAAGCGCACGGTGATCATCACGATCGTCTGCATACGCTTCGTGATCCTGCCGCTGATCGGCATCGCCGTGGTCCATGCCGCGTACGGAGTCGGGTTCCTGTCGCACGACCCGCTCTACCGCTACGTGCTCATGGTGCAGTTCGCCCTGCCTCCGGCGATGAACATTGGTACGCGCTACTGAAAGCTCTGAAACAAAAAATGTCGTTCTGTTGTGTGAGGCAGCTGCTTTCCTGAGAGAGACCTGGCCGCCTCAGTTTCCAACAATAAAGCTAACCATCTCCGAGCTCTGTTTCAGGAACCATGGCCCAGCTGTTTGATGTTGCACAAGAGGAATGCTCCGTGATCTTTCTCTGGACGTACCTCGTTGCGGCGATTGCGCTGACGACATGGTCGACGATCTTCATGTCCATTCTGTCTTGAGCCACCGCAGGTGCAGGAGCCATGGTCGTATTTGCGAGCCTGTGCTTGCAAAGATTCAGCTTAGCAAGGAGAGGGGACGATATTCCCCTTCCTGTATAGTACAGCAGTATAGATACGTTATTTGCAGTAGATTATGATCAAATGATCATTTAGGTAATTATTTGTTGTTGTGTTTGTATTGATCTGATGCCTGACCTGATGGTCGGCATAGTTCAAACAATTTCATGGGAGTTCGGTTGCAGTTTTGTTCACGTACACATGCAGAAACAAGGAATTGTCTCAAAAGAAAAGAAATGAAGAAATGGATAAAGATACTGTCTCAGACACGCGGCCTTTTATCTCTTCACGAAGCGCCCTGGTCCTTTTTGCTTATAGAGTTTTTAGAAGTTTTTTTTTTGCTTTTAGAATAATCAGTGGGCTATTAATTGGGCTAAATAGCTCAAATACTCCCCCCTTCGGATCCCAATCCCACTGCATTCTAGACTTGAATCACAGCCTATCACGGCCTTTCATCCCCTTCCAGCGGCCCATTGATTAAGATGATGCGACCGAGTAGCAAAGGAGCAGGCCTGCAGGGATCGTAGCTGAAAACGGTTTCATTAAAAAGAAAAAAAAAACGTAGCTGAAAACGGCAGCGTTGCAGTCAAGGAATCAGTGCTCTGAAAAAATGTTCCTAGTGGAACAGCACCGGGTCGGAGGCGCGATGTTCCGCTCCGTTCCTCTCGCGCAACACCTCGGCGCTTCTGTCTCCTTCCCCTTCGATTCCTCATCCGCGTTTCGTCGATCGAAATCTGAGGTGAGCTCGTTGATCGAATGCGCGAATTCGACTTCTGTGAATCTCAAAAACATCTCAATCCAGTTACGATGGACTTCGAGGCGAAACCCCGAGCCCGAGATTCCAAAGGAATCGCAAAAAGTTCATCTGGCAGGAGATTCGATCGCCGGAGGGGGAATCTCTCTCCCGGTGGATCCACATCGTACTGGTTTTGGGAAGATCTCAAAACCGGTCGCGGTGCGCTTACCTCCTGTTTGTCGGATTCGGGAAGGAATTTTGGGCGTCGATCCTTCTCATGGGACACGGGGTGTTCATCTGGGGGGAGAGGGTTTCTCTAGACCCGAAGCTTGTGGCCGAATCCGTCATTCGAGTAGCCTGTGGCCGACCCGGCTAGGGTTTGAGGAATCATCCCCCACGGAAGCCCCGCCGCAATTTGCTTTGATCGGCAGATTTGTGGGGTACTTCCAGCAACCACAATTGGGGGATGTACGTACAAAATCCTACGCTCAAGTTGTTCGGGATTCGTTTTGTGCAAGTGTTTCTGGTGCTGAGATGAGTCGGCAAGAGGGCTTCGGATCTGGCCGCCAGGGTCGAGGTGCTGGGCGAACCAATGCTCGTACCAATGTGTGGCAACACATCGATGGTCGGGATCAGAGTGGACATGATCATGAGAGTAAGGAGGTTGACCTCTCTGGACAGTTTCAGCATAAGATGAATTCCAGGGGTTCTGATGATTTGGTTGAGCACAACAGAAATACCCATGGCTCCAGTGATGAAAGAGGTGAATGGCACATGTATGGGGATCGCAACTCTAGTCGTGGGAAGGATTCTGGTGCTGCTGGTTCATCTTCTAGTAATTGGGATCGAGCCGCGTGGCAAAGTGGGGTGGGAATTCCAGTTGCAGACACACAAGTTAAGGAGCCCAAGCAGACAAGAGAATCTCATTACCAAGTTGATCAGAATGCTCAGCAACAACAAGGCCCTGGGGGGATGCTGCATCAAAAGGCACTCAATAGAAATATCAGGAGGATCCTAATCAAGGCAAACACCAAAATCTTGGAAGAATGGCTTGTGCTATTTGTGGGCCTAAAAACCACTCCACTGGGGATTGTAGGAGAAATATGTTCTGTGAGTTATGTGGCTTTGCTAACCATACTACCCTTGACTGTAAGAGAGAGCCATTCTGGAATGTTGGACCTGAGTTGTGTGCTGCACAGGTTCCAAATCAGAGTTTCTTTTATATAGATGAAAGTATTGATCCTAAGGCTGTTAGGGAAAAGGCTAGTACTGCAATTATAACAGTGAAGAGAGGAGAACTTACTGCAAAGCAAATTGAAAATGAATTCAAATCAGTTGTGAGCAGTGAACACTGGAAATGGAGTGAAAGGAAGATAACCAACAACAAATTCTCTATGAGGTTTCCCACAGCCAAAATGGTCCTAGAGTACATCAAATTTGACTTGGGGGATGAAAGGACTTGATGTGTAGTTCTCTGTTGAACCATGGACATCTGTTGTGAATGCTAAGGGTCAATTGCAACAGGCTTGGTTCAAGGTGGGTGGAATTCCTGCTGACCAAAGAGGGCTTAGAACCATAGCCAAGATTGGTGGCTTGGTGGGGAAAACAATACAGATTGATGAATCAACAAGATTCAACAGAGATTTTGTAAGGGTAAAAATAGCCTGCAGAAATGTTGATCTTGTTCCTCCATCTGCTGAGTGTAACCTGGGATTATACATCTATGACTTCTTCTTTAAAAGGGAAGCTCTTCAAGAGGATAACATGATAAACTTGGGGGTTGCTGATTCATTGGAGAACCCTGAAACTCAAGCAAGTCCAAAAAGACCAAGAACATATTACCATGGCCCTTCTGATTCTGGAACAAAAACCAGTAAAGGGAAAGATCCTGTGACTGACTCCTTTCAAGGAAAGCAACATTGCAGAACTGGGTCTGTTGTGGATGTGGCTGTAAGACTCTCTAGATCTGCACCCAGTAAGCTCATGATGAACAAGGTAAAAACTCAATTTCCTAACCTGGTGGAGAAAGACTCAGGAGACCATATGGGAATAGAAGAAGCCATTCCTGCTGCTACCTATGTGCCTATTGTTGAAGATCTCAGTGATGATAGTGATAGCAGTACTGATTTTGAAAAACAGGTGAACAATGTGCTAGGAACAGATGCTGAACCCTCTACAAAAAGAAATGAAAATCAGTGGATGGCAAGCTGTCAGTTTGTTTGTCTCTGTTCAGAAATTTCCAGATCCTCATATTCTAGACTCTCTCATTAATGGTCATGTGGATGCTGTTAATACTTCCAATGAAGGTGATGGTCCTCTCATGACAACTACCACTAAAGGGTCAACTCCCCAAGTAATGCTGCAGTCTGGAACTGAAAAGGATCTCTGCTTACCAGAAGTTCAGGAAATTATCAAAGAATCTGAAATCCCAAATCTAGATGAACATAATGCTGACCAGGAAGTTGGGCAAAAGTATTTTGTGGAAGATAATGTCAGTATGCTTGCTTCTAAGAAAATCAACCTAAAGAACCTGCACAATCCTTGTGAGGAACTCAGGAAGAAAAGAAAGGAAAGAAGAACAAGTGACAGACAAATGACTAAACTCTTGAAGACAGAAGATGACAACCATCTGAAGAAGAGGCCATTTGAAGGTACCCATTATGAATTCTCAAACTCTTTTTCTACACTTGACAATGATATTATCATTTAGAAAGCAACAAACATGGGGGTAGTTCTTAATTCTAATACTTTTCAAACAATAGACCTTATTTAAAGAGCTTGAGATTGCTAGATATAATCTTAATAAAAAAGCTGCTGAATCTGTTATCAATTCTTGCCATGAAGAACTTAACACTGAATTACCTGATGTTATAGTTATTCCTTCTGCTTCTGGCATCTATTCTTCTCTACTTGAGTGGGAAAACAATGAATCCTATGTGGATGAAGAGTTCACTTTGGTAACTTTCAAACGTAGTAGGAAATCAATCAAAAGACTTTCCCACTCTGGAAGGAAACCTTCCAAACCTAAACACAAGGAAAATTCTGGTGTCTCAAAAAAAGGTAGGAGTTCTGGTCATGGAATCCATGACCTTTCTCCACCTAAAAAATATTCCAGAAAGAAAAAATGAAAGGTCTTCTATGGAATTGCAGAGGCATCAGGAAAATTGGTGTCTCTTCCTTTCTTAGAAATCTCATTCAAGAACACTAATTTCATTTCATTGGTTTACAAGAAACCATTATAGGCAATTTTGAAGATAGCACTCTTGCTAAGTTTGATCCACACAAAAATTATTTGTGGAAATGGATTCCTGCCAAAGGTAGGTCTGGTTGTATTCTCACTGGAATTAATACAGACAAGCTGGAAGTGGGTTCTTTTAGGGAAGGCAAATACATGCTCCAGATGACTATCTGGGATAAATTGCTCAAGGTGAAATGATCCTTCCTGAATGTATATGGAGCAGCCCAAGAGGAAAACAAAGATGAATTCCTTGCTGAACTTGCAAGGTTTTGTGATACTTGTAAAGACCCCATCCTGGTGGGTAGAGACTTCAACATTATAAGATTTGCTTGTGAAAAGAACAAAAATAATGGAGTTCATAAGCATACTGATCTATTCAACTCTATCATAGCTTCACAAGAGCTGATTGAAATTCAGATGACTGGTGGAAGATTCACCTTGTCTAATAACCAAGAATTTCCAACTCTTGAAAAGCTGGATAGGGATCTTGTTCACAAATTTTGGGAATCTATCTTCCCAACTGCCCTAGTCTATAAACTTCCAAGGGACCTCTCAGATCATAATCCACTTATTCTAACCACTCAGAGTAATGTGCCTATTACTAAGCTCTCCTTCAAGTTTGAGTTAACTTGGCTTAAGGATCCAAATTTCCTACCTACTGTCCAAAAACTTTGGAACAAACCTTGTTTTGCCTAAACACCTCTGGACAGAGTACAAGCAAAGCTCAAAAGATTTAAACAACATTATCAAGAGTTGGGCTACTATCCCTTGAACAATAGAAGCTGACCTTGCAATAGAAAACACCTCTGGACAGAGTAGAAGCAAGGTGTCCTTAGAAAAACTAAAGCTGATATGCATGATGAGCTTCTTACTCTTCAAACAATAGAAGAGGATGGGCTACTATCCCTTGAACAGATAGTGAGAAAATCTCACCTGCTTTAGAACATTATCAAAATTAATGAGGAGGAAGAGTTGTATTGGTTCAAAAGATCTCATGAAAAATGGTTACTTGAAGGTGATAGTAATACTGAATATTTCCATAGGGTTGCAAATGGAAGAAAAAGGAAAAATACCATCCTGACCTTGCTGGATGGGGATAATATCATTGAAGGAGATGATAATATCTTAGCTCATGCTACAAATTACTATAAAACCCTGTTTGGACCTTCCCCTGGAAATTCATTTCCTATTGATCCGAATTTACGGGAGCTAGCTGAAAAGGTTTCTGATGAGGACAATTTCTCTTTAACCCAGCCTTTTTCTGAAGCTGAAATCAAACATGCTCTGTTTCAAATGGAAAGAAACAAAGTTGCTGGTCCTGATAAAATCCCTATTGAATTCTATCAATCATGTTGGGATATTGTGAAAACTGATATTCTGGAGCTCTTTGATGACTTTCACAAATGTGGTTTCGACATGAGGAGACTAAATTATGGAGTCATTACACTCCTTCCAAAGATACAAGATGTATAAAAAAAATCCAGTAGTTTAGACCCATTTATTTACTCAACTGCTTATACAAATGGATCACTAAGGTCTTGTCTATCAGATTGGAGAATCTTGTGGATAAACTCATTCTGAAATCACAGTCTGCCTTTATGAAAGGTAGAAATATTATGAATGGAGTACTTGCTCTTCATGAAATCCTACATGAAACCAAAAGAGGAAATGAGGTGGGAATTATTTTAAAACTGGATTTTGAAAAAGCTTATGATAAAGTGAATTGGGATTTTCTGTTCTCTTGCCTGAAACTATGGGGTTTCTGTGACATCTGGTGCCATTGGATAAAGATGGTGGTGTCAGGAGGTACCACGTGTATTAAGTTGAACTAGGCAGGTTGGCGCGCTTTGCGCGCCTGTAGCAAAAGATTTGATGTAAAATAATAATAAAAATATATTATCGTATATTACAGTTAAAGCAATATCGTGCTGATATATTTTGGCAACGTGTTGATGTATTGAATGAAGTGTGATAGGTATAGTTGATAGATTGTCATATAATTATATTTTGCGAGTTTATGAAGTGGAATTAAAATCCAATAAGTAGTAGGGGCTAGCACGTGTAGACGTAGTGTATGAAATATGGTTATTGTTTTCATGTAAATAAATAATTAAATATATTTTGTGGGTGGATTCCAATTGAATATTATGTGGGTAACACCTAAATAACACACAGGGCTCATTCCTGTATAAATAGTACATAGAAGAATTTATTTTGTGTATGTTAGTAGATATAATTGATGGATTAGGTTGCACTAATTATTAATTTTGGTAGAAAAAATGATAGGGTTAGAAATGAATGTATGATTCAATTATATTTTGCGAGTTCACAAAGTGAAAATGAAATCCAATATATTATAGAGGTAAATGTAGTATATAATTTTTTTTCATAAAAAACTAAACATTTAAACACATGGGGTCGCTTTTTAATTTTTTTATTTTTAATTTCGAATTATATTTTTTTATTATGAACAGTACCCGGTGGGGCCCACATGGATAGTACTTTTTTATTATTTTTTATTATGAACAGTACCCCCACATGAACAGTACTTTTTATTATTTTTAAATGGTGAACAGTACCCCCGGGCCCACGTGGGGCCGCGACGCATGAGCGCGCGCCAATTCCTGGCGCGTTAGTATAGTACTCAATAACAAAGAAGGACCTTATTTTGTGAGCCACAAGGGAGTTAGACAGGGGGATCCCCTGTCCCCAATTCTTTTCAATTTTGCTGCAGACTATTTATCCAGAATGATCAGGCAGGCCCAGAGGAATGACTTGCTTTGTGGTCTTGCTGACAACTTATTTTCTGGAGGAGTGGTCATTCTGCAATATGCAGATGACACAATCATCTGCCTCAAAGATAATATGGATATGGCCTGAAATCTCAAACTCCTATTATATCTATATGAAATGATGTCTGGTTTGAAGATAAATTTTGACAAAAGTGAGGTGCTTTTGATTCATAGAGATATGAACAAATGCCTAGCCTATGCAGAAATCTTTAACTGTCAGGTGGGCTCTTTCCCTCTAAAATACTTGGGTGTACCTGTCAGCCCTAGCAGATTACATGTCAAAAATTGGGATAATCTAATAGAGAAAAATGCAAAGAAGTTGATGAGTTGGAAAGGCAATTCCTTGTCTATTGCTGGTAGGACCATTCTGATAAATTCAAGCTTATCCACTACTTTCATCTACCATATGTCCATGTACCTCGTATCCAAAACTATTACAGCCAGGCTTGATAAACAAAGAAGAACTTTCTTCTGGGAAGACAATACTATCAAGAGAAAGTATCATTTAATTAAATGGAGTACTATATGTCAAAGTAAGGAAAAAGGAGGCCTGGGCATTAAGAGTATTGGGAAGATGAATATTAGTCTTCTGTGTAAATGGTGGTGGAAACTGGACAATGAAAAAGGCCTATAGCAAGATATTGTGAAAGCTAAATATTTCAGAGGGAGTCTGATTAGCACCATTAAGCACAAATTAGATGATTCTCCAGTTTGGTCTGATCTTCTCAGTGTGAGGAGTTTCTATTTAAGAGGAAGAAAACTGAAAGTGAACAATGGCAAATTGACTCTTTTTTGGGAAGATACTTGGCTACACAATAAACCTCTCTGTTTTCTTGCTCCCACACTGTATGATCTCTGTCTGGAGAAATTCACTAATGTTCATCATGTTTTATATGTGGACGGCCGTCTAGAATTCAGGAGGCGGCTTCCTTCTATTCTACTTGATAGATGGATTAGTATTCTGGAGGAGGTTTATGACTATAATTTCAACAACTCTGATGATGAGGTTATTTGGAAGTGGAATAAATCTGGACTCTTCTCCACCAAATCAATGTACAATTATCTAACTTCTGAGGAAGTAGGCCAAAAATATTCTCACATTTGGAGAGCAAAGATCCCTTACAAAATCAAGATCTTCTGCTGGCTTGCAGAAAAGGATGCTATATTGTCTAAAGAAAATTTGGTGAAACGAAATTGGTCAGGCAATCCCACATGCTGTTTCTGTCAAGCTTCTGAATCAACATGTCATCTCTTCTTTCTCTACCCTGTTGCTAGGGTTATCTAGGGGATTGTAGGTCTTTGCCTGGGAGCAACAAACATTCCTGGAGACTTTATACAACACCGTGGTTGGATTCAGAAATGGCTTGGGGGGGGGGGGGGGGGGGGGGTCAGCAACACATATGCTTTGCCTAGCTGCTATTTGCTGGGCTATTTGGAAACACATAAACAAAGCTTGTTTCGAGGATAAAAAACAGAAACACTCGGCCGAGATTATCATTCATGCTTGTTCCTTCATTTTTTATTGGGCAGGTTTGTATGGTGAGGATCTGCAGAACAAGATCTTGGAAGGAGGCAAGGTGCTGCTCGCGTGTGCTTACAAGGTTCTGGCTCAGGAACCCCGTCCGCTGATCTGCTTACCGGCACCCCAAGACGACGCTTCTGATGAAGAGGGCGATGCATGATGGAAGCTTTCTGCCCGTAATCCTGTTGCTGCCGTCTCGCTTTTGAATGTTGTGTGGCATGTCTTACAGACTATTCGCTTTGTCGCTCTGTCTTTAGTCTAATTCGCCTTTCGTGGCTCCCTGTTAGAGTTGTCATAAGGTACTTAAGTGTGAACTAGCCTTAGGAAGCCTAGGGCCTTGGTGGGTTGTGGTTCAGAGCTCCTGAAATTTTGAATGTCAAAATTCAGGTGTCTCTCTATCCGAACCGTACCACCCCCTTCTACTCTTATCTGTATCAGACTCCCGATATTTCCGTTTGCAATGGAAATGGGGTATGACCTCGATTCGAAAAAAAAAGAATCAGTGCTCTTAAGTCCTAATGTAAGGAATGTACAAAAATTCACGCCTTTGCCCAAAGAAAAAAAAAATCACGCCTATGGTGTTTGTTTCTGATTGCTGCAAGGCCGGCTGCAGATGCAGCTGCAGCTGCAAAACCTGCCCTACATGTGACTGATATGATAGCTGTATCAGCGCATAGCATATGTTCCCCCTATCACTGTAATTGTAAAACCAAACGCTTATTTTTTTGGGATTATTCTACAAAGATTATTAGAGAAGTTATTGGTCTAAAAAAAGAAAGTTATTGGTCTCACAAGACTTCAACCATAGCAAGAAAAAGGCTTGAAACAGAGTACCGAACGGTCAAACTCTGTTACCGGACAGCGGACTCGCCGACTCGCGCAGCCACTAAGCCCCAGATCGTCCTTTGCCAATTCACGACTGTACGAGGAACTACACGTTCACCCAACGGCCGATGCTCAAAGTCGCAAAGCCGTTAGTCTCAGTCACACTCACATGCGCACGGGCACGGCCCCCCTCCGCCGCTCTCGGGCACGGGATCCAGCGCCCGCTCGTCCGCAGGCCCGGCCGGATGGATCCCGCCGAGGCGGCATCCAAAAAGCTCCCGCGCACGCGCGCCCCGGCCCATCGGCGCCCATGGAAGCCCCGTGAATCGCGCGGACGGCAGCGCAACGACTCTCCCCCTCCGCGCCACCACCCGCTAGCTGTGTCCTCTATCTCCGCTTCGATCCATTCCGCTCCACCACCCGCGCGTGGCGTCACCCACACCCACCCCTCGTCGGGACGTCGGCGCCTCGTCCACTTTCCCCAACTCCCACTCCACCCACCCACCACCGCCCCAAATAATCCGCTCCGGGCTCCGGCGCGATGCTCTCCATTTCCTCCCTCGCCAAGCTCCTCGCCGTCCTGCTCCGGGGCATCCTCCTCCACCTCCACGCCCCGGCGGCCATCCCCTCCTCCGCGCACCACTTCTTCTCCACCTAGCGCCGGCTGGTCGCTTCCGCCGATGCCGAGGGCTCTCCAGAGATCCGGCAGCAACAGCCTGGCCTCCCTGCTCCGCGCCGACCCTGCGGATGATGTGGTCGTCGCCGACCCCCGGAAGCGTGGCGAGCGCGATGGCCGCCGCCGCGGGGGCACCGGGAGGAGGACGAGGAGGAGGAGCTGCCTCAGGCTGCCCCTCGGCGCGGCCGGCGGGTGCCGCGTCTGCGACTGCGACGAGATGGACTCCGCCGCGCCCGCGGCGGCCCCGCGCCGGCGCCCCGCGGGAAACGACGGCGAAGGCGAGGAGGAGGAGGAGGACGGCGCGCTGCAGTGCTTCTCGTGGAAGAAAGGCGCTGCGGCCGCCAGTGCCGAGCCGCACCGGACGTCGGGAGCTGGCGCCGATGCGGTGGTGGTGGTGAAGGAGGCGGCGGCGGCGTCCCTGGCGGTGCTCCCGGACGACGTGATGGAGATGGTGCTGGGCCGCCTGCCGCTGGCCTCGCTCCTGGCCGCGCGGTGCGTGTGCAGGCGCTGGAGGGACCTCACTGTCGCCCCGCAGTTCCTGCGGATGCGCCGCGAGGAGCAGGGGGACGCGGACCCGCGCCGGGCGCCGTGGCTGTTCCTGCTCGGGGTCGACGGCGACGTCGGGTGGGGCGCCGCGCCTGCCCCGGCCGTGCACGCGCTCGACGTGGCCGCGCACCGGTGGCGCCGCATCGGGGCGAGCGGGCTCAAGGGGAGGTTCCTGTTCTCCGTCGCCGGCGTCGGGGACGACCTCTACGTCGTCGGCGGCCGGTCCGGTGGCTCGGACGCCGGAGGCAAGGTCAAGACCCACAAGGGGGTCCTGGTGTTCAGCCCTCTCACCGGCTCGTGGCGGAAGGCGGCGCCCATGCGGACCGCGCGGTCGCGGCCGGTGCTGGGAGTGTTTGAGATGTCCGCCACCTGCAGCATTCTCCACGCTCGCGCCGAGAAGCATGTCCGGCGGGGCAGGTCCCGGTTGGGAGGCGCCTCCGCCGTGTACGAGGACCCGCACAGGCTTTCCCTCCGGCGCCTCCGGCTCAAGGACATGCTGAACGAGGACGCCGACTCCACGGAGCTCGATTGGTCTCATGACAAATCCGCCGGACCGGAGGGCGAGGAAGGCCAGCCGAGGCTCGCCATTGTCGCCGTCGGCGGGCGCGGGCACTGGGACGAGCCGCTGGTGTCCGGGGAGATATACGATCCCCTGATCGACAAGTGGGTCGAAATCGCCGGGTTCCCCACCGACGTCGGGCTGGCGTGCTCCGGCGCCGTCTGCGGCCGGGTGTTCTACGTCTACTGCGAGTCCGACACGCTCGTCGGCTACCATCTGGACAAGGGCTCCTGGGTCGTCGTCCAGACGTCCCGCCCGCCGCCGCGGCTCCGCGACTACGCCCCGACGCTGGCGTGCTGCGCGTCGCGGCTGTTCATGCTCTGCGTGTCGTGGTGCGACCGCCACGGGCCGGCGGACCGGCGGGAGAAGGTGGTGCGGAAGCTGTTCGAGCTCGACCTCGCCTCGCTGCAGTGGGCTGAGGCGGCGGTGCACCCGGACGCGCCCATGGACCCCAACGCGGCGTTCGCCGCCGGCCGGGACAGGATCTACGCCGTGGAGATGTTCAGGATCTTCGGCAAGGTCCTGGATTTCGTGACGGCCTGCCGGGTTTCGGACACCGAGCAGAAGTGGAGCCGGATCGGCCGGGAAAACGCGGCGACGGAGGCCGACGCCATGTCCGGCAGGCTGAAATCCATGGCCGTGCTGCACCTGTAATTGCACTGCTTACGTTTGCACAGATTTGTATGTCTTACGGAACCATTGATTGATGGGAGCATATCTGGTGCAAACCACAATTTCGTGAAAACCCGTGCAAACCACGGCAAAAAGATTGTCTAAATTCTCCAAAAAAATCACACATATAGATAATATGGTGATATATAATCTTGTAAAATATCTTGTCCATTGTTATTTTTATATCTCACAAACGAAGTCGAGTTTGGATAAGATATTTTACAAGATTGTGTATCATCATATCATCTACATGTGTGATTTTTTGGGTGAATTTAGACGACTTTTTTACTATGGTTTGCATGAGTTTTCACGAAGACTGTGGTTTGCACTGGATACGTTCCCTTGATTGAATTACATTGCTTGTAGACGTCATAGTGACAATTCATACTCATGTTTTCCCAACTTAATTTATAGGATGACATGATCTTTTTTTAATGATATTGAACAGATTCATACTTCAGAACATCTATATTCTTGTGCCAACTACTCCCATTACTGCTACAAACATTCTTGATATTATTGGGCACACGTTGATGAGCCGTAGTTCTTGTTGCTTTGCGTTCTTCTCTAATAACGAAACTAACCCACTTGGATGCAGTTGCACACTCTTTTATTTTGTGATGCTACCAAATCCCTTTCGGTCATACAGGGATTGGCGACCTCATCACCGTGATTATAGATATCATTAATTCATTCGGTTGGTACTGACCCAGCGACGCCATGATATAATTTAAGGCGTGGGGCACAGGCATTGTGGCTTACTTATCCTGAATCCTGATCTTGCGCTTGCAAGCTGTATAGGCCATATATTTAGCTGTTGGCTCTTGGACGAGGCGTCCTGACACGCCTAGGAATTTTTTCATGTTCGATTCAGATGCTCAAGCTTTAAGGTTAATTCGAAATTATATTTCTTTGTCTTGCATATTCTAGCTTCTTTAGTTTTTGTGAGCAATTGAGCTCATGATCGGATTAGATATGCATGCAGGATTAGAATCTAGAAAAGGAGGCACATCTTTACGCCTGCAAATAACCTACCATAGATCTTTCTAGTAGTGTATCCTCCCTGCCATATAGTTGGGGGCAAAAAAAGATAAAACAACACGTCCATCATTCTGGTAGGCTTGATCTTCTTTTTTTAATTATTAAAACAGAATGCAAGTCATCATAAGCAAAGCTCCCGGAACATGCTTTATCCAAGAACCTTTAAAAAACAAAGCAGCTCCTTGATTTCTATAAAGAAAAAGAAGAGCAAAGCAACCTCCCAAAGCATCACTATATTCCCATTCGCCGGAACCAAATCATCTAGCCATCGACTTGCAACAGCACCACATATTTCTGAACGTGTACCAACCAGTAGGCTACCGATTCAGATCAGCGAAGTGATGTGGCCATGTGCTGTGGCCATCCTGGAGTGCGTCTCGAACCCTCGATGGCCAATGGCGCTTTGCGTTGTGCTGTGCCAATAGCCACTCGCAGCTTTTCGGCGCTTAACTGCCAAAGCACAACGCATGATGGTGGTTGATGGCCCATGGGCGCTCTCTGGTAGGAGTACAATTACTTAACTGAGGTATGCACAACTGACAAGCGGCAAACTGCAGGCCCCCACTTACTTAACTGAGGTATGCAGCTCGGTGCACCATTAAGAGAAGCATGTGGCAGGCATCACGAACTAGCTAATGTGGGCACGGGATCCATCCCACCTTGCAACCGTTTCATTCAACCAACCGATCGTGTTCTCCACAGAACAAAGTTTGATGGGCTCATGCAGTGTAAAGGTGTGAAATTGTTAAGGTTGTTGGCTTGTTGCTACCTTTGGTCTGCTCACCCCCAATGAGTCTCAAGCTTTGTTACCGTGGTGCAATCAACCTGGTCCAAGGATAAAGGGACAAGAAAAATTGCATATCAGTAGATAGTTCAGTCACTAGAAAAGCTAATAGGTTTGAATCTTACCTTGCTGCCAACTCAAAGTGCTGCCCTGTGAACGTTTTGCTGAATTCTTGTTGCAGGCTTTAGTCTCTCATGATATTGTTGAAACATCAGTGTCACAGGAGATGGCGACCACTGAATTTGTGGGCGTAAGACGGCCAGTCGACCTATCTGTAGAGTTGGTTGAGTGGCTTTCCAGCAAACCATGACATCTACAGAAAACCACAAATCCAACCAATTAACAAGCTAAAATGAAGGGTTGCATTGCATGGTCAATACGGAAAACAGAAAATGACAACTTATTTCTGAATCCAAACAAAAGCACAAAGAATAAGTTGTCCTATTCAGTATTTTCTATCTAAGCGGACTTTATAACTTGAACCGACCAGCTGCACTTATTTTATTCGTTGGGTCTGATGAGCCTGGACACTCTTTAAGAAACGGGCTTAGTCAGAATTGTTAGGAGAATTTTGTGTAGACAAAATGTGTGGTGAAAAGTCAAATTCCATTGATCTCAAGGATTACAATATATAGGGAGATTTACAATGTCACTAACTTCAGGAATTGTAACTCTTGTAACAGCAGCAATAAAGATGATTTATTGCCATGAAATGGCTGTTAGCATAGCCTTAACCATGGCTGTTAGCCTAGCCTTAACCATGGCCTTAACTATGTTTCATGGCCTCCATTTGTAACAGCTCATTTGATGAGATCAAATAAAGCTTCTGTAACACTCCCCCTTTTGATCGAATCCATCTTGGGATCAACATATGATTAAATTCCTTTTAAAAACCCTGTGGGAAAAAATTAGGAATAATATGAATGATTATTACTTTGCCATAAACCTGCAAGGTTTAGGGAGTAATATATATATGTCTTGATTTTATCTCTAGAAAAACCCCTGTGGGGAAAACATGAGATAAGACATATGCTCGTATTGTACATTGTCTCATTAAAAACTTTGAATGAGAAAACCTGATAGTAAAACTCATCAAAGAAAAGAGTGCAATGTGAAGCGTTTAGCTGGGTCCATCATTCAGAGAGTCTCCCCCTGAAACTTGCAAGTCTTTGAGCCGTCTCATACCGATTCCCTTAACACATTTCTCAAATATGGAAGTAGGCAGGGATTTGGTGAAGAGATCTGCTAGATTATCACAAGACTTTGTTTGTAAGATGTTTATCTCTCCACTTTGCTGAAGCTCATGGGGATAAAACAACTTAGGTGCAATATGTTTGGTAATATTGCTTTTGATGTAACCTTTTTGCATCTGTGTAATACAAGCGGCATTATCTTCATAGATAATGGTAGGTGATTCTGCGGAATCAATACCACAAGATTTCTCAATGTGGTTTATCATTCTGCGGAGCCACACGCATTCACGTGATGCCTCAAATAGTGCAATAATCTCAGAATGATTTGTAGAGGTAGCCACTAAGGTTTGTTTAGATGACTTCCATGATAAAGCGGTTCCACCGTGAAGGAACACAAAACCTGTCTGTGATCTGACATTGTGGGGATCAGACAAATAGCCAGCATCAGCGTATCCAATTAAGCTAGGATCATTGGTTTTCTGAAAGAATAAGCCAAGATCCTTAGTACCATTCAGGTATCTAAGGATTTGTTTTGCTCCGGTCCAATGACGCTTAGTCGGGGCAGCACTATGTCTTGCTAACAGATTAACTGCAAATGCAATGTCAGGCCTGGTACTGTTTGCAAGGTACATTAGTGCTCCGATGAGACTGAGATAAGGATATTCTGATCCTAATATCTCTTCTCCTTCCTCCCGTGGTCGGAAAATGTCCTTTTCCTTATCAAGAGATCGAACAACCATGGGAGTTTTATTTGGATATGCTTTGTCCATATTGAATTTCTCCAATAGTTTCTGGACATAGACAGATTGGTGCACTAAAATTCCTGAGTGAAGGTGCTCGATTTGCAAACCTAAGCAAAATTTGGTTCTACCCAAATCCTTCATCTCAAATTCCGTCTTAAGATGTTTGCGGGCTTCATCAATATCTTGTGTGTTGCCAATGATATTCAAATAATCTACATACACTGATATAATGCAAAATCCTGTGGAGGATCTTTTTGTGAAGACGCACGGGCAATCATCATTATTGGAGTAACCCTTTTGCAAAAGGTACTCACTCAGTCGGTTGTACCACATCCTTCCCGACTGCTTAAGACCATAGAGTGATCTTTTGAGCTTTACACAATACATATTGCGATTTGCGCTTTTATTCGGTATTGGGATCCCATCGGGGACCTTCATATATATATATCCGAATCTAGTGACCCATATAAATATGCTGTCACGACATCCATCAACTGCATAGATAGACGTTTTTGAGTTGCCAGCGAAATCAAATATCGGAACGTAATTCCACTCATAACTGGAGAATATGTTTCATTGAAATCAATGCCGGGTCTCTGCGTGAACCCTTGTGCTACAAGCCTCGCCTTGTATCTCACCACCTCATTGTTCTCGTTCCGCTTCCGGACGAAAACCCATTTAAAACCCACAGGGAAGGTTTTAGGAGGTGTAGGTATCACTGATGAGAATACCTCTCTTTTATTGAGCGAGGCTAACTCTGCTTCAATTGCTTCCTTCCATTTGTTCCAGTCTGAGCGTTTCTTACACTCTACCATGGATTTTGGATCTGGATCATTTTGGATGGTTTCTGCAATTGATGAGGCAAAGTATATGTCGACAATTGTAGTCTTACGATCAAATGATTCTCCAGAATCAACATAGTTTATGGAAATTTCATGTACCCCGTTTGACGGTTCGGTATTTCCCAATACGACCGCGTCAGGGCGTTCCAATGTCCCATCATCAGAAATTGAGTGCACTGTTGATGTGGGAGGCGGATTGGGTAAATCCACTTGGTGTCTCTCAACTTGAGGTTGAGTTTCATTTACTGTGTCAGAGGATTGTTTTCTCTGTTTTCTCGTGCGCTTTCGAGGGTTTGCCGTACTTCCCCCACTCTCTTTTGAGATAAGGAGTTGAATAGTTTTATTTGGTACCTCTACTCTTTCCGGCACATTCCTTGCAGGAATGAATGATTTTGTGACACCTTTACTCACAGTAAATGAGTCTGGCAAATTATTTGCAGCATTCTGCAAATTAATGATTCTTTGAACTTGTAGTTCAGATTCTGTGGTACGAGGATCCTCTTTTAGGGTGTCAAAGGCATCCCAATTTATTTCCGGGCATTCAGTGTGGTACTTAAATTCTCCCCCTAATGCCGGAAAATGTTCTTCATTGAAGATACAATCAGCGTACCGAGCTGTGAGCAAATCCCCTGTAAGGGGCTCCAGGTATTTAATGATCGACGGAGATAAATACCCCACGTAGATCCCCATTTTCCTGTGAGGGCCCATTGATGTACGCTTTGGTGGTGAGATCGGTACGTATACAGCGCAACCGAATTTCCGCAGATGGGAAATACTAGGAGGATCACCACGAACCAATTGCAGCGGGGAAGTTGTATGGTATGCAGTTGGGCGCAATTGTATTAAGTCACCAGCGTGTAAAACTGCGTGACCCCAACATGAGGTTGGTAAGTTACAACTTTGCAATAATGGTCTGGCAATGAGCTTTATTCTCTTGATAAGAGCTTCAGCTAAACCATTCTGAGTGTGGACATATGGTACAGAATGTTGAACTTCAATTCCTAAAGCCATACAATAATCATTGAAGGCCTTGGAAGAAAATTCTGCAGCATTGTCCAATCTAATTGATTTTATCTGGTGTTCAGGTTGACTTGCTCTAAGTCTGATGACTTGTGCAATCAATTTTGCAAAAGCATGATTCCGTGTCGATAATAGACACACATGAGACCATCGTGTGGATGCATCTATTAGAACCATAAAGTACCTGAATGGTCCAGACAAAGGTTGAATGGGGCCACAAATGTCTCCTTGAATGCGTTCAAGAAACTTTAGTGGTTCAGCTTGTATTTTGAGATGTGATGGTCTCAAAATTAATTTCCCAGTTGCACATGAGGTGCACACAAAATCTGAGGATTTGGGGAATTTTCTGTCGCTCATACCATGTCCATTAGAATTACTCATGATTTTTCTCATCATCCCGATGCCAGGATGGCCAAGGCGTTCATGCCAAGTTTTGAATGTATCAACATTCTGAAAAATCACTTTGTATGTAAAATGTGGTACGGGTTTGATGTATGTGTAGTACAATCCAGACGGGAGAGAAGGCACTTTTTCAAGTGTTTGTTTGCCATATCCAGTATTTTTTGTGAAGAAGAGGAACTCCTCATTGTGTTCTTCATATGTTTCTACATGAATTTCATTTTTTCGGATATCTCTATAACTTAGTAGGGTACGTGTTGAATCGGGATACAGTAATGCCTCCTCGATATAAATTTGAGTACCCATTGGAAGTATGAAAGTGGCCCTGCCGGAGCCAACGATCATAGCATCGCGTCCAGCGATGGTCAAAACTTGTCCTTCTCTCTTGGTGAGAGTTTGGAAAAATTTGACTTCCCTAAGTATAGTGTTAGTGGTACAACTGTCCACTAGGCACATTTCTTCTTCCATTGGATTGACTCCCGTAACAATCTATATAATGCAGAATTTAAATTCATTAAATACAAAATATAGAAAGTACATACAAATACAAATTATTTATTGCATAAAAAAATATTTATTACAATGAGAAAGTAGCAACATCATGTCTTTTACTACAAGAATAATTCTGCAAATTTAAATATGAAGGTATGGAGCCTATTTGAGGTCTCCAAAGATGTCATTGGTGGAGAAATCCACGAGCATATCGTCGATGTCCAGAGAGCCTTCGTCAGTTGGCGGAGTCTTGGTGTTGCTTGGTCCCGCTCCTTGAGGGATGGGTTCCATAGCTTTAGTCTCCAGCACTTGAGAAACGAAGTGTGCTTCTGGCTTCTGGGTGTTTTGTGTACGACCCATGGACTTCATGTATAGTTCAACAAGATGCTTTGGGGTCCTGCATTTCTTAGTAACATGATTATAGCAGCCACACCTGTAGCAGGCGGTCTTGTTGCTATTATCAGTTTTTGGCTTAGAAATGCCTTTCCCCTTTTGGACGTTAACACGTGGCTTTCTGGCTCTCTTTTGTTTGCCCTTTGATGAGGAATTTCCAGATTGTTGGTTCCTGTTGGAACCAGTATTCTTCACATTTGCATGAACTTCAGGCAGTGGTGCAGTACCCAAAGGGCGCTGATTTGAGTTCCATACAGTGAGCTCATGATTCTTTTCTGCCTGTTTCAATGTCTGTATGAGTGAAGAATATACTGTGAAATTCTTCTCACGGTACTGTTGAGTTAGAATCCTTTCTGAAGGGAGCATTGTGGACAAAGTCTTTTCAATTTTATCCGCTTCAGAAGGCTCTTTCTCACAAAACCGGAGTTTAGAGCAAATCTTATGAACAGCGTGGTTAAACTCGTCTACAGATTTGAAATCCTGTAGACGTAAGTGGTTCCACTCTTGCGTTGCCTCGGGGAGGATAATTGCTTTGTGCTGTTCATAGCGATTTTTGAGAGCTGTCCATAAGGCACGTGGATCCTCCTCATACATGTATTCCATTTTCAGATCCTGATGGATATGATTCCTCATAACCTTTAAGGCAGAGTAATTAGACATGCTTGAGGGGGTAACAGTCCCAGCAGCTGTTTCGTCTATACATCTGTATAGTCCAAGGGTCGACAGACTGACTTTGAGATCCATCGCCCATGAAGGGAAATTGGAACCATCAAGAGCGAGAATTTCAAACTCTTTGGTTGCCATATCACCTACATTGTGAAAAGCCAAAAATTTTGAGAAATTATGGCATACTTATTTAATTTTGTGAATTCAGAATGAACTCGAACAATGAATAAAATTTCCGTCATATTTGGTAGAGAATTCTGAGTAAGAGGGATTATCGCAATGCTGATGCATACGTAAATCCATATGATCTCATACTTCAAAGAATTGATCCAAATTAGAGGGATTTTTGCATTGAATAATTTAAAGGACGTGGAAATTTAAATTTGCATAATACTTGTAAAATAAATATCATGGAAATGCATGAAGTGCTGAAAATAAATGAAAAACAGAGAAATTTACAAGATGCTGAAAGCATAAAGTCTCTGATTATTCGCGGAATTTAAATAGTTCGGAGTACAAAACTTGAATTTAAATTCTTGCTGAAATTGAAATGCTGAAAATAGTAAATATTATTGGGCGGTGGGCCGAGACAATCTCGATTGCGGCCCACCGCCGCTTTGGGTCCAGGGGGGCAGGGGTGACGCGCAGGCCGGCGCGGCCTATCGGGCCGTTCAGGCCGGCCCAGCAGCCAATGGCCTAAAGGCCGGCTCGGGCTAGGGTTGGGGGGAGCCCCCACCCCGCCGCGCCGCGCGCCAGGCGGCCGCCGCCGCCGCGCCTACCGCCAGCCGCCGCCGCGCCTGAAGGGCGCCATCGCCGCGACTGAAGGCCGCCGCTGCCGCGCCTGAAGCCGCCGTCGCCGCGCCACCGGTGCGCACGGAGGTGCCGCGCCGGGCCACCGCGTCGCCAGCGGGCGCAGAGGCGCCGCCGGGCCGCCGATGTCGCGCCTGGGAGGCGCGCTGATGCGCCGCCGCCAGGGCAGCCCGCCTCGCCGCCGCGCTGATGCGCCGCGCCAAGCCGGCCCGCCTCGCCGCGAGCGCTGATGCGCCGCCGCCCCGTCGCGCCGTCCTTCGCCTCCCGCCACCGCCCGGACCCATCTCCACCGCGCACCTTAGGCCTCCCCCTCACCTGAGGGTGGGGGGCGTCTTGCCGCGCCGTCGCCGCTCGTCTCGGCCGAGCGATGCCCGGTCGGGATGATGCGGTGGCGGTAGGCAGGACGGGTGGTGGCCGCCGCGCTCGTCTCGGCCGGACGATGCCCGGTCGGGATGATGCGGTGGTGGTAGGCGGGACGGGTATTGGTCGCCGCCGCTGCTGCTGCGGTCGGGGTGGTGACAGTGGGCGTGGTTGCCACCGCTGTTGCGGTCGGGCGGCCGGCAGTCGCGTTGGCCGGCTGTGGAAGTGGAGGCGGCGTCGCCGTAGGGAGCCTGCTGGAGCTGCTGCCCGTCGTCATGGAGAAGTATGGGGCGTCACGGCGTGCAGCGATCGTTCCTCGGAGGAGGAGGTCTGGCGGTGGTGCCGGAGTTGGGGAAGTTGGCGGCGTCGCCGGCGTGGACTCCGACGAGGACCCATCGTTGCCACAGGGGTATATGGACCGGCCATGGCGAGGGCAGAATGCCGTCACCATGACTGGTCCCCCCTGTTGGATCTCCGAGTTGCCGCGCTGATGCGCGTTTGTGCTGGAGTTGTGGCTGTGAGCACCTCTCCCTGCAACAGCGTTGCCGCTGCGACGACCTCCTCTCCGGGTGTAGGAGCCCCTGCCACGGCGAGGGTGGTGCAGGGGAGTCCGAAGGAGGGCATCCACCATACGGCGGAGAAGACGAGCACGAAGGTGCCTCGGAAGTGAAGAAGCAGCGTCAAAGGATGAAGAACGTGGTGCCATCCTTACCGTAAGGTAATTCTTCTTCTTCTACTCAGCTAGCTAGGGCCAGTGCTGATAACGTGTTAGGAGAATTTTGTGTAGACAAAATGTGTGGTGAAAAGTCAAATTCCATTGATCTCAAGGATTACAATATATAGGGAGATTTACAATGTCACTAACTTCAGGAATTGTAACTCTTGTAACAGCAGCAATAAAGATGATTTATTGCCATGAAATGGCTGTTAGCATAGCCTTAACCATGGCTGTTAGCCTAGCCTTAACCATGGCCTTAACTATGTTTCATGGCCTCCATTTGTAACAGCTCATTTGATGAGATCAAATAAAGCTTCTGTAACAAGAATTACCTACCTTCAGGCATCAACAGACGTCTGCTTGGCAATGAGCATTATCTTGTAAAGCAATGCACCAGCCACATTCATCTTCATTTTGTGCTTTTGTATAGTGCCTGACTCTGTAGCGTAGTAGCACAACAGTATGAGCTTACAACTGATACTGGAAAGAATTCCAAATAGTGCTTCACTCTACCACACATAGCTCTTCCAGATCCACAGGCAACACATGCAGAGAAATCAAATGACATGACAGATGATCAACTGCTGTATATATCGCACTTGAGCTTTCATGTCTAATATCTTCCACTCCAAATTCATGGATGCTATTGTTCACTTCAATTGAGCTAATACCCATATCCTTTCTGGCTCCCCACTCTTTCATTAGCTTCCTAAGTCTTTTCATGTCTTCCCACCGGTGAGTTTCGTATAGCAAGTTTGAAATTAGAACAAGCAGACCTCCGCTGATGCCCTCCAACTCAAGTAATTGCTTGATCACCTGCCTTCCAATCTCGACACTCCCATGAATTCTGCAGGCTCCCAGCAAAGCGCCCCAGACCACAACATCAGGCTTCATTGGCATTTCTTTTATTAGACAAACAGCCTTTTCAAGATAGCCACGACGGCCAAGAAGATCAACCATGCAAGCATAATGTTCAAGTTCATACTTAACACTGTAAACATGTCTCATAGCTTCAAAGTAATGCTGCCCAGCTTCTAGTAGACCCCCATGACTGCACGCAGAAAGAAGGGCCACGAAAGTGATCTCATCAGGCGAGAAGGAGTCTCTTACCATTGATCTGAAGAACATGACGCTGTCCAGTGCACGGCCATGCATTGCCAGACCCCCAATAATTACATTCCAAGAAACAACGTTTTTATGACACATTTTACTGAACAGGCTGATTGCTGTGTCTACCTGACCACATTTTGCGTACATGTCCACAAGTGAATTAACTAGAGAGACATCAGGATTATTGATTTTGTCTCTAATGTAAAGGTGCATCATCTTCCCAAAAGTCAAGTCACCAATTTGTCCACAAGCAGAGAGGACAGCCACCAAGGTAACCTCATCTGGAGCAACACCCTGGGATTGCATACTGTTATAAAGATCCAATGCTTCACGGCATTGGCCACATTGAACATAGCAAGAGATCATGGCATTCCACGAGACTATGTTCCTCTCTGGCATCTGGTCAAACCAATCCCTTGCAGCATCAACTGAACCATGCTTTGCCCAAGCGCAAAGCATGGACGTCCATGAAACGACATTCTTGAGGGGCATCATTTCAAAGCATCTGAGAGCCATCAACAGATCACCACACTTACCGTACATGTCCACCAAAGCATTTCCAAGAATCAGATCAACCTGAGATCCGCTAACCAACATATGACAATGCAAGAGCCGGCCAAATTCAAGGTTTCCCTCTTGTGAGCAGGCGAGAAGCAGGTTGACCAACGTGAACTCATCTTCCACAAAGCCTTGACGCCTCATCTCCCCAAATAAGACGCGTGCCTCCCTAGTGTCCCCCTCCTGGGCGTATCCACCGATCATCGAGTTCCATGACACAACGTTCCTCTCCACCATCTCATCAAAGAACCGCCTAGAGTCTGCCAGAGAGCCAGCTGAAGCGTAAAAATGCAGAAGCGCGTTCCCCACAAACACCTGCCCCGCAAAGCCGAGCTTCACAACCACGCCATGGGCAGCCCGCGCGTGGCCCCACGCCCGCGCTCTCGTGCACGCCTTGAGAACGAACGGCAGGGTGAACTCGTTGGGCAGTATCCCTCGCTCGAGCATGCTGCGGTGGAGGCGGAGCGCTTCTTGCGGGCAGCTGCCGTCGCAGCAGGCTCTGATGACGGTGTTGTACATGAACCTGTCCGGTTCGTGGATTCCGTCGAACAGGCGGCGGGCGTGGCGGAGCGCGGCATGCCCGGCGGCTGCGGGGAGCGCGCAGTAGGAGGCGAGGAGCTGAGACGCGACGGCGGCGGCCGAGAACGAGCCGTGGACGAGGAGGAGGGCGTGGATCTGGTTGAGGCGCTGGATGGAGCGGCACTGGCGCAGCAGTTTCAGCAGGGAGGGGGTGGTGTGGCGGGAGGCGACCGCGGCCGCGGGCGGAGGCATCGAAGGCGAAGCTTGCGCCCGTTTTTTTTTTTTTTTGCGAAAGGATGGGGATTTCATTAATTAAGATCAACAGTACAACCCCCATTTTCATCAACACCCTGGAAACCATAAAGAAAAGCAAAAAAGTACACGGGGGACTTCTTTGCAAAACTGCACGCCTTCCAGGAGGTTCTCCGGTCACCACGACGACCGACCATGGCCACCGCTCGCCGCGGACCACCGCCTTGCCCAGCTGCCATCGTCGAAGAGGACCCACGCATGTGAAGCCGCAGAAGCCAACGGCACAGATCCACCATGCCGCATCTATCCCGGTGAACGGACATCGGCATCCTCTCCGGCAGGAACAGCCGGACCAGCTTTCCGCCACCGCCGGCAAAAGGACCAGCAGCCGGAATCCAAATCCCACATATGGGGAAGACAGGAAGCTCCCATCCCTTCGCAGAGATGAAGCACAACACAAGCCACACCGGAATCGACGTCGCCCCCTTCAGTTGAGCAAAATCGAAGGAAGAAACCGAGGTCAATCCGTCGGCAGAAGCAAAGGCGAGGCAAACGAACCTCGCAGACGCTGCCCTCCCGGAGAAGACGCAAGGAGCATCCTCAAGACCGGAGGCAGAGCTTATTCGCCGCCGGAGCCGCTCCACACCCGCCGCTCCCGGCACCACAAGCGCCGCCATGAACATGACGGAGCACCCTACCTACCCTAGATCTATAAGCTACCTAGGTAGTATGGACAGCCGGCGGTCGATTCCCCGCCCTCCTCCTTCTCCGGCGCCGAAAAGGACACCGGAGAAGGAGGAGGCCGCCGGAATCGGCCCCGAAAAGCGGCGTCGCCCTCGCTTTCGCCTCTGGGAACTGTAGAAAGGGGAAAGAACGAGCGAGCAGACCCCCCCGGCAGAATGACTGCTAGCTTGCGCCCGTTACGGGGGTCGGAGGCGCAGCAGCTTTGCGAAGAGCCAGCCCGCCATGAGGCAAAGCCCAGCCCATGGGCCACACATGACTCTTGTTGGACCCTTAAGGCCCATGGAGTGGTTGTGAAGCTTTACTTAATTCTGCGGCAAGCCCGGCCACACCACAGCACAGGCAGAGGCAGCAGCATGAGGCTGTTCGGGAAGCACGTGTTCCCGAGGCAGATCGCCCTGTTCGCCGCCGGGTAGGTGCCTGCTCCTCCTCTTCCCCCGCCGTACCTATCCATCGATTCTCCTCAGCTGCAACAGCATCATGGCGCCTGTCGCCTGAGGCGTTTGATTGGGGGTGCAGGCTGCTGTTCATCGGGGCGACGACGTACGACGTGCACCGGTCCATCAAGAACAACGAGCAGCCGCCGACGAGGGAGCAGATGGAGGCGCTGCAGGACTACATCAACTCCCGGAAGCAGTAGGCCTCCGATTTGCGCCTCCTAGGTGTGTAATCGTCTGCAAATAAGGTCGGAGCACAAGGGGGGTTCTTCTCGTGGAGGGCGGAGGTCGAGTGGGTGGGGGTGCGTGCTACGTGTTCGACGTTATCTCCGTGAGGACTTCGATGTGTGTGTAAATCAATACGAGTACCTGGCTGTGTAATTGTAAAGCTGCTTCGACTTTTATAGACATTTCTTTCGTGCACCTACCCCATGCTTTCCCGTTCGTCTAGGCGTGCAGAGCTGGCATTCGTTGGCGCCATGGCGACAGGCACCCCCGAAACATTACACTATATAGTATATAAATGCAGAAATCTCACAAACAAGATAAATATGAACAATACCCGCAAAAAAAAGATAAATATGAGAACAGGGCTTGCCCCCTATGAACTTTATTCATCATAAATCATAAACGAAGAAAACGTTCAATATCTAGACATTGGAAAGTAAAATATTTCAACTGATGCATGACAGCTAGCGCGCTCAAGTTCCACCGGTCTTGGACATGAACCTCTCCTTAGACCTTAGCTGAAAAACAATAAACATACAGAACATAAAATTAGAGGGAGAAAATGCAGATCAGATGAAAGAAAAGGCTAGTACCATCTGTTCAGTAGTGTAGCACAACCGATAGAGCACATAGAGTAAACTCAATTAAAGACAATACACTTTAAGATCATTGATGCAAAACTCTATCTGATCACTATACGTAGGGTGAATATAAGAAACATGCATGTTCATCAATTCTCACCTCGTTGCTGTGGCCGCACTTCTTCTTGCGGCAGTTGGTAGCCCTGTTTGGAAGCCGTGCATATATAGCACCTGCAAACAAGAGCGTGAGCGATCCAAGTTAGGCCATATGCATATCGCATCTACGGCGATCTACTCCGTAGCTTCTAGTTCTACTAGCAGCAGCAGGAACAAATTTATTAAGAAGTGAACGGGCGCGAGATCAGCAAGCAGAGCTCATCGACTGATGGCCACGGGGAGATTATTCGATCAGGGGCTTACTTTCGGCAGACCATCTTCCTCTCGTTGTACTTCTGCGCGAGCTCGCGGAGGCTGGGCTCGATCCCCTTGGGGTACCCGCCGCGGAGGCGCAGCACCAGGTGCAGCGTCGACTCCTTCTGGATGTTGTAGTCGGCGAGGGTGCGGCCGTCCTCGAGCTGCTTCCCGGCGAAGATGAGTCGCTGTTGGTCCGGCGGGATGCCCTCCTTGTCCTGGATCTTGGCCTTGACGTTGTCGATGGTGTCGCTGCTCTCCCCTACGAAACCCACAAATGGGCCATCACGGTTCTTCAATTTCTACATATTGTTACGGCCCATATAACCAACTGGAGTGGGCAAGCGGAAAAAACTGCTCACGTGATGGGCCTGACGGCTGGCCTAAATATAGAGAGGGTGGTGGGCCTTCCCAAGTTCACCCGCGTCTGGGCTGAATCTCCTGGGCCGCCGGTAGTAGTGGCGGCGTTCCCAGAAATTTTCTTCGAAGCAAGAAGACATGGAAATTGGAATATTTTTCGGCCTAGAAGGAAAGTCTAGCCATGGAAGCTTCACTGCCTCCGCCTCAGGCCTCGCCCCGCAGGAATGGCCGGCTGGCCGTCATCGCTAGCTGCCACTCCCCAGGGCGTACTGCTACACGAGGCTGGTGATTCCTCTGCTGCTTTTAGATTTTCGGCAGGCAGTCTGTGGCCTGTGGATCGCCTAGAAAAGGAGGCATTCGGACTGCCAATGCTGCAGCACAAATAGGTACTATAGAGGCTTCCTGCCCTTACATTCCTTGACCATAAACAATGCTGCTACGTGCGCCGACGGCCTGCGAGGCTGCGAGTCTCTGATCACGCACGCCCAACAAGCAACAAGCCTGCTTGGTATAATACTCCACTTCTACTACTTACTAGATAACCTAAAATATCCCATGAAAAAGAGGCGTGCGAAAGATCAGATCTCTCGAGCGGCTTGCCTTGCACTTCCACCACACAAGCGTAAACAATCTGCAGAATCCGCTGGGAGACGAAGCACGTACGATGGCGGCATGGCGCCATCCATCCATCCCATCAGCTAGAGCTAGCATCAGTCTCTGACTCTGTCTGTCTGACGAATAAACAAAGAGAGCTTGGGAGAAAGAAGCACGCAATGCCATCCCAAGATTCATCTGAGCTCATGCGAACCTGCAAGGTGGCATCTCACCAGAATTATGGGCTAAACAAGTACGTACACGCACTAGTTGGATTTCTCCAGGATCTCGCAGCAACGAACCGAGAGCATAAACATATTAGCTACTACTATTTCGCGCCAGCTGACAGTGCAAGCATATGCATCGCTGTCCCAATGGGATCCCAGCGCTAACTGAATTTAGTACTGACATGCAAAGATTTTGTTGCTCTGATCCTTCGGTGCCAAACGGCGCCATCTGTTGCTCATCCCGGTTTCGAACTTAGCTTGTTTCTTTCTTTGTGCTATACCTAACCTTACAGCTATGCTACTAAAAAGATTGTGGAGGTATTTTCTGCAGATTAGTATATGGATCCGTTTGCTATTTTAAGAAGCTAGCTCACTCCATTTGCTAGAACTAGAATACTATGTATAGACCTCGGGGCGTCCTTGGGCCCGTGCGGGCTGTGCGACCGCACAGGGTCCCTAAATTTGGAAGGTCCCCAAAATGTGAAGTACATTATGTAAATATTAGAGGCTTCGATTCCATGAGTTTGCAACTCATTTCGTAGCAAAACGAGGCCCAAATTGCTACAAGTTGAATAGATGTCGTTTGATCGCGTGAGTGCCCGACGCCTGGTCTTCCAATTCCTCTCGGCGCACATTCGCGACGCGAAACCCCAGGCCAGACCGACGGTGATGCTTCGACTTCCTCTCACGATCGTGCACGCACGCCTCGCTCACGAGTCACGGCCTCGCCGCTCGCGTCTCCCGTCTCGGTCGCGGGCGCCGGCCAGCATCGCCGTTGGCGTCAGCATCGCCCATCGTGGCATCGCTATCACGGCATCACGGGCGCGCCCACGCAGCTGCAGCCTCACGGCGTCCGCGTCGACGAGTAGGACTCAGCGCCCAAGGCCCATCCAATTCCATCATCGCTCACTCGCTTGCAATTGCAGAGGCACTTACTCGGCACTCGCCAAGACCAGGCCAAGAGTAAGACTTAATTTCGTGTTATTTTTCTTCTTTCATCATTTAATTATGTTCATGTCTTGATGATTAAAATACATCTATTAATTTTGTTTTTTCCATAATTCCATTGCAAATGTAAGTCATGTCGTCGGTAAAACAGCATAGAAAATATAATTCTGGCTATCAAAAGTGTAAAAAGAAACAAGTGGCATAGGTACGATAAATCTTGAAATATCCCATTTATATATTATTTGTTACTATTATTTGATTTTGTGGTGCCACTGGAGCCTCGTCTTAGCATTTCGCACTGGCCCCCGATTTGACCGGGACGCCCCTGCCTCCGATCCTGCCGACGGTCTGAAAAAAAAGGGCTAAGCTCGCTGCTCACTGAAGCAATAAGGAAGCAACGAGTGAGTGACACAGCATTATTCGGTCAATCAAAACCGCCTGCATAAACATAATAAGCAAGAAGCAAGGTCACACACTACTCTATTTTATTTCTATTTTACTCTACATATTGCTTAGTATACATATATATCCAGTGTTTTGATTTGTACATGGCAGCAGGACGAACTCTGATTCTCTGAGTGCAAGGATCTAATAACATGAACACCACATGTACGTCAATCGTCTATTTTTCATGTGGCCTGACCTGCAGGAATTTGTACATCATTCACTGCTTTTTACCGCATGCATGTGACAGACTGACTGACAGAGACCACTCTATGTTAGGCTGGAGTAGTGTCTCTGGCTCTGGGTCAGAGAAGAGGGGGCCATCAGTGATCTCAGGTAAGCCTTGGGCAGCGCCATCAGCTTCTTCGCCTTGGGGACGTAGGCCCTCTTGGTGAAGTTGTCGTAGTCGTTCGCCTCGATCTCGTCCAGGATCTGCCGGTACAGAAGCAGAGAAGCCCACACCTGAAACAGCAGTTGCAGGCTTGCAGGTAAGCAGATTGTTGTTCAATTCATCTAAGGCAGACAGAGTTGTGTGATGCTGATTGCTGAAGAAATGTATAGATGGCCAGGGCCAGGAGAGAGTAAGATGCTGATGTCTCACCGGCCATCGGCTCTCCTGATTGAGCTCGGTGGCGCCTTCCTCTGCTCTCCTGAAGAACGACCTCGCCCTCGTGATCTGGCCCCCCATGAAGCTCCTCCACTCGTCGGTGACGCGGCCGTTGAAGATGTCGGCTTCGGAGAGCCCCGCCATCTCCAGCTCGTCCTGCGGGAGATAGATCCTTCCTCTCCTCGCACTGTCGAAATTAAACACAAACATGTAAAGATGGGAGAGCGAGCTGACATCGGAGATGACGGCAAGATTGCCTGGCAGGCATGATCTGATCCAGGTGAGGTGACTACGTACTCCTCGCCAACGTCCCTGAGGATGTTGGTGAGCTGGTTGGCGAGGCCCAGGGCCAGCGCCCCCTTGTAGACCGTCTCGGTGGCCGCCCTGGAGTCCGGCGAGATGCCCATCACCGGGACGCTCATGAGCCCCACGGTGCCGGCGACGTAGTAGCAGTAGAGGTAGAGCTCGTCGAAGGTCCGGTACCGGGACTTCCTCAGGTCCATGCGCATCCCCTCGATCATGTCCCTGAACGGCTGGATGTCGACGGGGAAGCTGGCGACGGTGTCGGAGAGGGCGGCGTCGAGCATGTCGTAGGGCCGGCCGGCGAAGATGTCCTCCAGCCGCGACTCCCACCGGTCCAGCGCCAGGGCCGAGATGTGGGACGCGTTGGGCCCGTCCACCAGCTCGTCCGTCCTCCTGCACCACACTGATGAACACACGCACACGCACAGATGGAACCACGGTCAGGCGTCAGCGATCGATCGCACAGTGTCATCCCATCCCTGGTCAATCGAGTCATCCAACTCGTCTTCTTCTTTAAAGAAATGGAGCTAGCTAGATGAAGGTCATGGAGCATAAACTAGGCTACTAACAGTCGGTGTATGCAAAGATTTTCACACTGCTTAGGCTTAGCCATGGTATCGACTCACTGGATTGAGATGACAGCATCAGCAGCTATCGTTTCTGCGCGTCCTATGCTGCAACAAAGTCGACCATGTCGAAAACGAGAGCAGGAACCTATGCAGCAGCGGCGGCAGTGTCACGGCCCATGCGCCGCGCGGCTACTGTAGCGCACGGTAGCACTGCGGCACAGCTCTGCTTTAGTCCCAGACTAGAAACGGAAAGTGAGTGGAAACGGAAAGAGAGTTGGACTGACTTAAATAGCCGGTCTCTGGGAAGCTAATAACTCCGGTTTGAACCTTTTGCGCGAAGCGAGGACGAAAGCGCAAGAGAGTTATTTAGCAGGTGTGGTTTACTCAACGTGTAGAGTAGATCTTAGCCGTTATCCTGGGCCGGGTCGTTACAGGGGTATCAGAGCCATACTCTCGCGGTTTCACGCCACGTACGCGCAGAAGTGAGCGTACATGAGCACGTCGGCGCGTGGAAACACGCATGTGGACGGACACACATGGGCTGCTGGCAGTGAACCCACGGACCTGGCACATGGGATCGTAGCACTAGACGTATGGGACGTGGCCCAAGAGAGGGGATCCTGCTCCCTTGTCCTCTATGGGTAAGTTGGTTCGACGAGGACGTCGAACTCTAACGGGGGAGATTGTCACGGCCCATGGGCCGACTGGGCCGCGCGGTTACTGTAGCACACGGTAGCACCGCGGCACAGCTCCGCTTTAGTCCTAGACTGGAAACGGAAAGGGAGTTGGACTGACTTAAATAGCCGGTCCCTAGGAAGCTAATAACTCCGGTTTGAACCTTTTGCGCGAAGCGAGGACGAAAGCGCAAAAGAGTTTATTTAGTAGGTGTGGTTTACTCAACGTGTAAAATAGATCTTAGTCATTATCTTGGGCCGGGTCGTTACAGACAGTGCTAGGCAGCCGGTCCCTAGGAAGCTAATAACTCCGGTTTGAACCTTTTGCGCGAAGCGAGGACGAAAGCGCAAAAGAGTTTATTTAGTAGGTGTGGTTTACTCAACGTGTAAAATAGATCTCAGCCATTATCCTGGGCCGGGTCGTTACAGACAGTGCCAGGCAGACAAGGAACAGGGACATGTGGGGCTTGGTCTGCTTACCGTAGATCGCCCAGATCGCCCTCCTTCTCTCTGGCGTCATCAGCTGCGTCGCTGCAACACAAGAAACAGCATCAGGTCAGGTCAGAGATCGGACATGCGCATGTGCAGTGGGATGGCTGTTATTGATTGAAGAAGCTGACTGGTCGGTATGTGGCGCCCGGAACTACTGACACAATGGCGTGGTCTCTAGGTGTGTCCATGATCGGGTGTTTGAGTTCATACTCATGTGAAGCTCATCTCTCTTTTTTTAATTGATGTGAAGCTCATCTAGTTTCACGAATGCTGTCAATTCTTCAGGTCGTTGTCATAATCAAATGTTAAGTGTAGCTGATGCAGCAAGTAAAGTACTAGCGAAAGTTGGGAGCAAATGGGAAATGGGGTCTGGACTTGAACAGTCAGCCAGAGTCAACGTGCCTAGCAGGAATGTTACTGGGATTTTCATCATTTGCATTGCCCTTTTTAAGGCAAATACTCTTTTGCTTAGTTTGAAAGTTTTGCAGAAAAAAACACACATGTAGAGACGGCAAAACATTCTTTTTTTTTTGCAAAACTGTGTTCTGATGAACAAGAATAGTAGCAGGGAATTTCGATGTCGCTTACCCAGGTAGAATGTCTTGGCGTACTCGTTGCAGACCTCCCCGCATCGGTCGAAGGCCGCCTTGAGCGCGCCGGACACGGGCTCCGGCTCGATCCGCGCCGTCCGCGGCGCCGCGGCCGCGAGCGCCGCCTGCTTGAGCACGACCTCGCGCACCCTATGCTCGGACGGCACGGCGAGCGCGTCCCCGGGCGCCGGCGCGGCCACCTGCAGGCCCGCCAGCGCCAGCGCGGGCGCCACGGCGCCCCACGGCTCGGCCTCCAGGCAGCCAATGGCGGCGCCGGGGCCCGCGGCGCGCGCGGAGGCGGAGCACGGCGCCGGCGCCGCGCCGCGGCCCCGCGCCCCGTGCCCGCACCTTGCCAGGAGCCTCGCCGCGCCCGCGCGTCCCGGCGCGCACCCGTGCTGCTGCCGCCGCCTCGGCCGAGCAGGGCAGGCCGGCGGCGACGACACCACCGCGCGGCTGGTGGGCATCATGGCTGACACGCGGCGAGAGCGCGCTCGATCGGAGAGACCGATGGGTCGATCGGAAGGCAGTGGAACGGAACAGATGGGTGGAGCTGGAGCTGGTGAGCAGAGGCGCAGAGCTATATAGAGTGATCGAGGGAGTAGAGCAGAGCAGAGGCGGGCACACACGGGCACGGCCACAGCTGCACGCGCCACGCACCACCCAGGCTCTCCGGGCGCGGCCGTGGCATGGCGGGCCTTTTGTAATGCGGAGATCGGGTGAGGCCAGGTGGCGGCCGTTGGCAGGCAGGGGGTGCTTCTGTCCAGGAGGTGGAGGGCTCCCGGAAAGAGGAAGGTGACTAGGTGAGGTCAGTGGTGACTGGTGATGCAGCATTTCATGGGCTCACGGAGAGGTTCCGACGGCGTCCTGGTGGAGATGGCAAGCCCATTTTCGTATGGCGGCAGATCACGGAGAGGAAGGAGCTGCTTGCTGGCTTGCCTGGCCAAATAATACTGCCAATGCAGGTACTGAGCGAGTAGCACTCCTGGTTACATGGCTACAAGTCCTGCGACGCAGCACACACTGTGACTGACACAGACCATTTGGAACAGTTCGAGCCTGATGCTCTCTTGAGTAAACCATTGCAAATCTGTTTTTAAAAAACTGAGAGATGGCCGGGTAGCGGTGCCTGTAGACTGTAGTGTAACGTGAATACGTGATCGACCGCGTCACTTTCAAGGATCAGTGGACATCGCTCTCTCCCCGTCTCTCTCTGGTCAAGTCAACGATGGACTCAAGTGTCCTGCCGACCACAGGGCCGCTGGGACCCGCCGCCCCACGTCCGGGCGGGGGCCACACGCTGTGCGTACGCGTTGGCCGAGTGACCGTGGCCGTCGCCGCCGCCCGGTCGGCGCACAGCAGCACATGGAGAGGCCGGTACCGGTAACCCAGGCATCAGGCAGCGCGCCGGAGGGGACACGTGGTGGGGGCGCGTGGCCGTGGCCCTGTCGGCACGTGGGAACGGCGCGCGAGGGGCACGAGCACCGCACGGCGGGCCCTCCTGCGCCCCCACCACCAGTCGCCCAGTCCCTGCTGGGGTTCTTCCTCTCGTCGTCCACCAGGGCACCACCTGGTTTGGTGATGGACTGATGGCGGCCCGGGGCCGTCGTTGTTGCTGCGCCCCGCCCAATCCCCACTCCCACCCGGTTGCCCCCCGCGCGCGCTGCGGCCGATGCTGGCTGGCTGGCCTCCACCGCTGGTGCGGGACGCGTGCGCGCGCTGGCGTCGGGGCACCCACCACCGCCCAGCCCGCGGGGCGCGTGTCCGGCCGGCCACCGCGCGCACGGCAACGCGGTTGGCGTTGCCGCCCGCTGCCTGCATGCGTGCGTGCGTACGTGAGCGGCGGGGCGGCGACCAATTGGTACTCCTAGGTGGCAGGGCGCGCGCTTTTCCACGTACCGGTCTCCCCGTCTGGACGGCGGGGGCGTGACGGCGACCTCACCCAGACCCCCGGGCGGGGCGGTCGCCGTCGTCCCGGCCTCGCTCGCCGGTCGGCTGTGGAGCTCCAGTGCCGGTGACAGGATCACAGTCACAGGATAACGCGAGTGCGACGGCGACGGCAACTTTGCGGTGCACGGCGGGCAGGATATGCTGTGCTTGCTGCTGGTCCGCGTGCTGTGCGGGTGTTCGGTCGGTCGTGTGTGGATCCGATGATGGACCACGAGACCATCCATGCCAAAAGGGGCAGCTCCACTAGAGGTTTTTCAAGGCGGGCGCTCCAATGGCGACCTGACAGTTACCGGAGGTTGCTTTCTATCCATCCACACCGCCACACGGTGAGAGGCGCACGCGTCGCGGGGGTACTGGCGCTCCGCGGTGTAGTGCGCCAGCCGGGCAATTCACTCACGTGGCATTTGTTTATGCCATTGCTGTTATACGGAAGCCAATTTCTGAGAGTTCAGGAGCCGCTGTTAACATTGCGAGACAGCCGCTGCAAGGAATTGCAAGCGAAGGGAGGAAGTACATAGTTCCTGTCCGGGTGCATGCACACTGCACAGCGACAGAGCAGTATGGCACTGCCGGATACTCATTGTTTTTTATGGTCCACGAAATACACGGATGAAGGTTGGTCGACGCAAGGGACACATGACCGGATTGGCAGGGGGGAAGCAAAATGCATGCCCGCAGATTCACGGCTGGCGAAGTGCCAAGTTGCCGTGCGACTTCAATCCGCGCAGCCGCTAGCTTGCGTCCGATATGAAATACTCAAATGTACCAGCACAGCAATCAGCCAGCGGCTCTGCCAGGAAGTGATAGCACGCAAGAGAGCCCTAGAACCACTTGGGACGTGACAGCAGATATGTTTTCTTATGCCATGCAGGCGTACCTTGGGTGCTCGGCAAGATCCCCGGCCTTCTGCCACTTAGATTTTGAAACAGCAAGGCGATGGATGGAATGAATCTGGTAGGTGCTGATACCGTCCAGATCAAGAAGGGGAGTTGCACTTGAGCTCCTAAGCTGTCAGTCCCCAGAATATTTTGATTAAACTGGCTCCATTGTATACTTCAAAAGTTTCCTTTATTCGTACCCAAATCAGTGGGTGTCGTTGTCTGCACAGATTTGCCTCTAGCTCATTGAAACACCCAAACTTCGAATCCCAGATGGCATTCGTCGGAGACATGATGAATCATATATTGTCCAGCTCCAACAGCGATGAACTTGAGATCTTCTCTCCAACTAAACAGAAGATTAGGTCTTCAGAATTTTCTTAGCATTCATCTGATTCCTGTCATCCAAGCGGTGAACCAACAGCAAGCCAAACTGAGAAACAGTAGAACTCTATCTATGCAATGTATAGCATCTCTATGACCATTGTACCACTTTTTTCATGACTAATTCCTACAAGATTCTTCAAATTATTGGGAGCTGCCTTTGACTGAGCTGGGTGAAATGATTATACTGGACCAAGATATTATCGAAACATAATGGGTAGATGACATTGATGGAAACCAAAAAAAAAAAGGAAAGGGCCCAATTTGGGCCCACATTTGTGGAAACTCAAGTACTCAATTGGAAATAAAGAGGAAGGCTATGGGAGATTGTTCATCCATGTACAGACCACCCTAGTCAGAGAAGAAAATATCCAGACACACTTCACGCCCAGGCACAGTTGAGCAGCTGCTCCCAGCTTCTAGTGGTACATCAGCAGTATGAAGAAAGCCTTCTCCCATGCTCCCATGCTTCTATTGGTATATACAGAAATCGCTACAGTTGGCAGCTTTTTTTATTAAAAAAAGAAAAATTAGGCATCAAAACTTTAGTGCTCCCAAGAGGCACCTATTTACGATTTTCAAGACTTAAAATAGAATCACTTCCTGTTTAGTGGAGAGGCTCCATACCAGAGTGCCTTGTAACATCTGAGATTTTCAAGCATAGCTGGAGATGCAAAATTTTGCCAATATCTGAAGATTTACTTAGATCCAAAGCCCTATTTCTCCATTTTAGTTCTCCTAACTAGTACACCCTCATCCCACACTTCAATCCACCTGTAAAGATAAGCAAGGATAGAGGTAAGTCCCTCTAGGGTACGAAGATGTACCCTTTCTGGAGTTCATCAGAGGCATTAAATGTATCAGAGCAACCTTGATCCATTTGCATCTACCAATAGGCTCTCCCCATGGCGCCATCCATTTTGGAAATGGCCAAAGAAGATACTCCCGTCCTTGCAGTAAAATCTACCCTCGCCATTAGCCTTCCCTTTCCAAAAATTTGCAAACCAGCGGTCACCACTGTGAAAATAGTACCAGCCCTAGATGAAAGGGGGAAAGCTCAGTAAGTCACATGAGTGTCAATACTGTTAGATTGTTCAATTTGATATAAAAATAAAGTTTGGAATAAGTAGCTTGAATAAGTTAAGGTGCTTGGATATTTCATGGCCGGTTATTTTATAATAAAAAATCAAGACAAATGATCTTGAAGTAAAAGCTCTAAGCACATAGTAGTCACGGTTAGTAGGCATATAAATGAACTGCCAACTGTGAGTCTGAAAGCAGTTTGCTAGTGTTTCCATTTCACAAATGCAATATACAACATGAGAGCAACTTTAACATGCTGCCATACCTTTCCATGAATAAGGTCATCCCTCCATGTTCCGTGATATACATCACCATTACTGTGAAAGAGAGTCCCCAAACCAGATCTCTTACCATACCTCCAAAGTCCATCATAAAAGCTCCCATCACTGAAGGTTAGACGTCCCTGTAATTGTTAACAGGTAAAACTGTTGGATTTGTCAAATAAGTTGGAAAGGACATGTAATTACGATCACACCTTTCCTTCAGGGACACCTTCTTGGCATCTGCCTCTATAAGTTCCCCCTCCATACCGTATTTCAACGATGGGGCTCCATGTCTTTTCTGGTTCTCTTTCTGCATCCTGCAAGAAAAATAATGGATTGCAGATGCTAAGGCTCTTAGGACATGAAGAGTCAGAGCAAAGCAACAAGTGTTATCCAGATTCTGGCTGAAAATAAAACACTTTTCCCTCCAGAAAAGTAGAAACAGGATACATCACTAAAGACAAGATAAATATTGAGCTAAGAATGTTCATATTGGCATAATGTGAGGATTTTATCACACACAAAAAAGAGTCAAGAGAAGCGTCTAAGTAGTATCATAAACACCTTACATGCACAAATGTAACTGAATGAAAAGGCCATCTTAATATCACAAGACAATGGAACTAGCGAGCTAGCAACACAAATGGAACTTCTAAGGGAGGCTGCAACATATGATTCTGGAGCTGAAACTAGGATGGTTTTGGACTTTTGGTGCACAGAACAATTATAAAATTTTGGATTGGTAAACCTGGCTGCCAGTTTGTTCAACCTATATGGAATCTGAAATCAGACTAATAAGAAACAAAAAGACTCCTTATCACTGAATTTAATAAAGGAAATTTTTTCTGCACTTCTCCAAGCTGATTTGATCTGGGCAAGGCACCTATTTCCTATTTGTGTTCAAACAAGGTTGGAGTTTATAACAAACGATGTCAGCATGACATCCAGAATCATACGCAGGAGAAAGAAACTAACGAGCATCAATGCAGCCCGGCTGGATATTGAGTTTGAACCACGCTTTCGAGACCTATCCATTTTGCCCCTCAGAAATGTGACTGCAGAACTACACATGTCCATGACTTTTTCCAGACGAACATCAGAAAATGGTACTGCAAAAGTAGCATGCCCAGTAGCTGCAGTTGTGCCAGCATCAGGAGTTTCAGGGTGCGTATTTGGAGACTGATCAGACTGAAACTCGCTAAGTTTTACACCAACAGGAAGAGTGACAATATCAAGCTCATCATTTTTACGGCTTCCACTTGCCATTGTACGCTCTTTAGCCCACAATTGTGCAATGCCAAAACCAGGGGGGTTGCTCAAGAAACCATGCTCCTGGTGTGAACCTAAATGCTCTGCCAATGAAGTTAAAGTTAAAAAAGCACAAACAAACAAAACAGGGATCATGCTGTACGTAAAAAAAAAACCTCTGTTGTCATCTCTGCCCATTTCTTCAGCAACCAGAAGAGGACCTTCTAGAGATTCTGGTTTTATTCTCCAATTCCAGTCATTACTCTCTCTAAGACAGAATTTCAATGAACATGCTTGATCATAGTAATAGAAAGTATTTTTTTTAAAAAAAGGAACTGGATTTCCTTGGATAAAAGGAAAGAAACCAAGCATCTGTATGTTACCTCTCAGATTCCAAACCCTCAATTTCTTCAGGAGATAATTTTGTAACAGTAGCATCAGAAGAACCGTTAGAAAGTTGTGAGAATTCTCGCTCTACAGAATTAGATCCATTGTCAGGCAGTCGATCAAATGAATGTTTTTGCCTAGTTTGTTTCTGCTCAAGTATATCTCCTCCCATAAGAGAGGACATAAAAGGAAAATGCAAGGCCAAACTTGAAAGAAAGTCCTCTTGTACTGTGGGAACACTTTCATCCTCGTAGTTTCTGTAAACAAATATTGCAGCGCATTATTAACCAGTAATATCAACAGTCATCACCAATGGGTGAGCAAAGCAAAACTGCAATTTAACTTTCTACTCATACCACATGACAGTATATCACGACCAAGCACATATTGGAATGAATCGACTAAAATCTAGTAATCTTTTGTGCTGCTACTTTTTAGACTACATATGCTGCTATAGACTACTGTTATCTTCTTCTTTTTTTTGAAAGAATATCCCAAGGGAGACCCTGAAGGTTTTAATGTGCCGCACCCAGGGTTCGAACCCTGGGCGGGAGCCTCCCGGCTAGTGGCCTTTGCCACTGCGCCATGAGCTCCTTGGCTATAGACTACTGTTATCAACACAAGAATCACATACTGATATAATTCGTAACATTATGAGACCATATATCAGCCAAATATAGAAAAAAATGACAATCACACTCCAATTTTGCACATGCTAGTCTAAAATAAAAGGTACCGCATGATGGGAAATGTTATCCAATTAATTTAATGGTTCTTTCAAACAACAGCACTATTCAAGGACAATGGGAAATTGAAGGTATTCTCCAATAAAAAAAATGACAGGGCAATCTTTTAACCATGAAGACTGGAAAGTTAAGCGGATACTACAATTATAAGACTGACTAACAGAAATAAAGTTTGCACCATAATAGTTATGTTATGTGAATCGTGAAAAACTATATACTACCACCCAGAATTATTCAATACTCAGCAAATAGACAAGAGGGCCTCAGAGCAAATAGACAAGACACTTGCAGAGTAGGAATCTGACAAGAAATGGAAAGGGAATAGCTGAAAGATGCTACGCGTGACATAAGATGGATCAAGCCAACAAGGACATCCAGCATCTGGTCACTACATACGTGTTTGCTAGAGAGGTCTGGTATCGGCTCTTCTCCAGATTTGGACTGCTGAATCTAACGCCCCGACCCACAGACCGCGTGTACAAGTGGTGCAGTGCATTAGTGAGTACTGGCAAAGAGAAGCGCAAGGGGTTCAATTCGCTTGCCATACTTGGTGCCTGGGTGCTCTGAGATCAACAGAACAACATACTCTTCAACAACAGCTCACCATCAGTCCAGCATCTTCTGCAGGTGGTGGACAATGAGGTGCACCTGTGGAGCCTCACCAGCGCCAAGGGGCCTTGGAAGCCATTAGTTCAAGTAAGACCTGGTTTTTCAAAAATCCTAAAAAAGCGCGATGTAATCTATAAACTGCAAGGGCAGATGTAACAGATTTTATTCCTTCTTAGCGCAATGACACACAGTTCTGCATTTTCAAAAAAAAGGCACTCATGTCTGCTAAAATTGTTTTACTAAAATAAATGCACCGCTCTATGTTTATTTCAAGATCACATGTTCAGATTTTTATTCATATATCAGTCAGATAGTTAAACATGCAGTACAATTCAAACATTCAACCATAGCTAACAAACTATTCTTGACTTGAAAGATTTGCTGGACAAAATACAGGATAGTATGAAGTACACACTAAAGTCACAGACTATGATTGGGAATGATGAATACAAAAGGTCATTAAAAGTCAGATCAAATCATTTAAAATGTTCTGCATCAGGTGCTATGTGACGACTTACCGGATAGTTAGAAGAGAAACTACTATCAGTTTTGGCTCTAGATCAGGTTCAGAATTTCTAGAAAATATAATATCTTTGGTGAATCCGGTAACTCGACGAAAAATGTGCAGGATGGAGATCATATCACTTTCAGACAATACCCAAGCAGTTGTAAGGGAGAGGAAAACCACATTGTTCAGGTCCTGCACAATAATGAATTAATGATGCCAAAAAAAGCCAGTGCATCAAAACATAACAGAGTTGCACAAAGATTCCATGGCTACAGATTTCCTTAGATATACAACCTTTTGCACTGTGCGCAGGTGCCCTTGAAGGCTTGAACTTAGGGTACCAAAATATGAACAGATTTATTTGTTTCCTCTTAATATTTCTTACAGAAGATAGAATAAACTCAGTAAAAGTTACAAAAAAGACAATAAATTCCACCTTTATGCCACCACGAAGAAATGGACAGTGGAAGACAGCCTGCTTAATTGCTGACTGGATATTATAACCAGCACCAAAGCCAACTCTAGCTTCCCCATAGCTCCTAAGTAGCTGTTACAGCTGAAGACTGTAAGAATCACTTAAGAAAAACTCATGTCTAGATGATAGAGCTTAGTAGGAAGGAAATATCTTAGATTACCTTGGCTACTTCCTCAGGATCAACTTCCTTAATTAGCGCATTAAGGGAACTCCAGAACATCTTATTATAACCCTGATATTGCAAGAAAATGTGATTGGAACAGTGGAATGCAATATTTCATATCAAACACACAGCATGGAAGGATTTAAAACTCACAGACATCATGATAGATATCATGCTAATAGTTGACAGGACAGCATTATTGGCACTTTCCAAAGCTTCAGCAAGAGTTTCCACTTCCGTCTCAAGCAATGAATCAGCTTCAACAACTGTGCCAGTAGAGATAAAACTGTAATTGTTTAGACTACAAGCCTTTGTTCTTGGATGTGGCAAATTACATATATATTTCGGTGTTAATATTTGCATGGAAAACAAACAGAACCACACCACAAGATTCCAGAATAAATTGATACATTGAATATATCAATCATCAATATCCACACCACCAAAAAGAAGCAGTTATTATATTACTGAAAGCACCCAAAATGACTTAGCTTGCCATAAATAACTTTTCTTCTTTTATCATTTCAACCTTTAGGTGGGACGGTATGGGAATCAGGGTCAACCGGTCAAGAAACTTAGAACCCATTAATTGGGAGCGTAAGGAACAACTAGTGCTACGTCAAAATCCTTAGGTCCATAATGATGGAAGCAATGTAAAGCCCATGTAGAACAAAGTGAGAAAAGCTTTTGTGTCATCTTTTTACTTTTTCATGCCATATTGCAAAACATTAACACATGGTGTATAAGGTAGGCTAGAAAATGGGTTACCAATGTGAAAGTTTGAGCACGTTCGAAGCTTGCCAATCAAATCAGCTGCCTGCAGATAGCACAAATTAATAGTAAGTTATTTGAATCTTTTAAGCAACCTGCATCCCACAAAGTTCACTGTTCATGTAAACTAAGAAAAATTACTACAGAAGTTATTTACCTCTAATTGCCGTCTTTGTCCCTCAAAGCAGAAGGGCTTCAAAAATATTGATGCAGCTAGATTACCAGCAGATTTGACAGCGCTAAGAAGTTCCATTGCAGTAATATGATCAGCATCCTGACCTGCACTTGAAACCTAAATTTAAAAAGCCATAGTAAGATAGGTGATCAGATCTTGATCTCAGTTGACAAAAATCAATAGTAACATGTGTTTATATTTAAATTATCCAACAGAGTAGTAAGGGAGATAGAAAAATATCTATAAAGCAACTAATTAGATGCATACTCAATGTCCTAATGTCAAACAATAAGAGAACAACATATGGTGTCAAAAAGAAAGATGGGAAGTGTACAAACAAGAATAACTGCAGGTGGGCAGGGATGAAGAAATAAGGGAGGTTCCAGGTCTCTGAACACTGCACCTGAAAAACATAGAGATGTCAGCTTCATGCTAAAGATAATAGCCCAGAGAAACATGTGCACTTAAGTAACGTTGAACCAACTCAAGAACTTGAGACCAGGAAAGACACAGTACCAGTTCCATGACCTTTTTGTATTAGCTGTACTCTAGAATTATCCATCACATGTACTGTCCTGAAACAAAACTTTCAGAGATGGTTCAAATGTTTAGGTAAGAAACTGAAAACATGAAATAATAGCATTATAGTAAACAAGCATTTCACTTAAAAGATGATTTCATGCCAGGCTTATATGCAACAAAATAAATTAGAGGCTCATCTTCATACGCAGCTCTAGTGATATCACAGCTATTTGATGGAGATATATTAATATGGAGAAACTGCACCATACGCTTTGAATTTGTGCGAAATATAGAATGGTCACAATAGTCTTTCTAGCATTCTTTACATTGGGTTAGGAAATGCAAGTAAGCTACTGGGTAGTAGGTACAAGATGAAGTCCTTAAATATATCTAAACAAACCGGGTTTCACATACCAAACTTTAGAACTATTTAGCACGCTGAAGACTACTCTAACTCCTACAGAATTTTAAAAGAACCAACATGCCACTGATTAAATAGTGTGTAAGGATGTACTAGCAAATGGACCACGGTATAGTCTACTACAACATTCTTATAATTTCCTTGATTCCATCACAGAAACAAATTACCATTTGCTGCAGAAAGGTTCGCTATACTATGACTACAAAAATTAACCACTTGAATCTCATAAAGAACTCTCTGCTCTCCCAGAATATTAATGTGGTACGCAGAAAATCTTGAAAAACTCGCAATGCTGGGTAACATACATATTAGATTAACACCTGGTTATGCACACCATATAATTGGAAAAGTAATATAGTGAAATTTGTGCTGATAGTGAAGAAAAATCATCATCATAGCAACAGAGTCATTTTCATCACTCCGTTTGGACAATAAACACTACGGGAAGGCAAATCACGGACGAGATATTTTCCGAAATTGCAGCATCATGGAGAAAACCCCATAGATGATTCAACGTTTAGAAAATATCACTGGTGGAAATCGAAGACACGATACTAAATTAACTTCGGCCGTTGATCAATTCTTCCAGCTGGGGCCCCAATTGGACATATCAATAGCCCCCAGAACTACAATGCGCAAAATAAGGCGGCCTGAAGGCCAAAACAAGCTCGGCATCGCGATCGCACCAGACCTCGATTTACGAATTCGGTGTCGGTTCCGTACCAGAAGCGGATGGGAGTGGAGGACAGTGTGCGGGAGCCCAGGCAGAAGTCGATGACGGCGTCCTTCCGGCTCCCGACCCCTACCACCTCCACGGGATCCGTGGCCCGCGAAGCACCCTCCGCCGCCGCACGCACTCCGTGGACGCGTCGTCGGCTGCTGCTGCTGCGTCCCCGTGTGGAAGGGTCAAGGCGCCGCGGGGACGTGCTGGGGTAGGCGAGGGGCGGCGGAAGCGCGAGGCCCCTGACTGGAGCCGCCATGGGCACGTATGAGTGGCACGGACAGCGAGTGAGGCTGTTGAGAGGGAGGACCGGAGGAAGGAGAAGCCGACGAGCCGTGGCTTAGCGGCATCTCGCCGTCAAATGCGTGCTGCCGGTGACGGTGGTGACTGCGAACGCGCTTTTTTTCATTTTTATATTAAAAAAAATCAAAACTCTATGCTGAATTGGTAAATTTTCAAAAATGGGCAGTTGGCGACAGCGCCCAGGACGCATTAAACAGTGAACTTGTAAAATCGATATAAAATCGTAGAAAAATAAAAAAAATACAAACTCAACTGTTCTGAATTCTATGAAACAATATCTACAACTTTTGTTACATAAAGTTTTTCATTTGATCAATGTATCTTGCTCTATTTTAAATACCAGTTTAATGCACTTTTATTTAAATCTCAAGATCCATCCTTTGGATGGATGTCATCTTTGGCCAGAGTGTTGCATATGGTGAGCATATGCTTGTACAAAATTGGTAGGCCCAGAAAACATTTTTAGAATAATTTTTTAAATTAGATCTTGCAATATGTCTAGTTTAAATGAGTTATTTATGCATGCTGCTATACTGAGTATTAAAAGTCATAACTTTTATAGTACAATTATTTTATTTCCTAAGAGCTATAAAAAAGTTTGGTAAATTTTAGATAAACACAACTATACCAAATAAATTATTTCAGATTTTTCTAAGTACAAGAACTATTTTTCTTGATTTAAATACATTGATCAAATGAAAAACTTTATATAACAAAAGTTGTAGATATTATTTCAATGAATCAAGAACAGTTGAGTTTGTATTTTTCCGATTTTTCTACGATTTTATATTAATTTTACAAGTTCACTGTTTAATACGCCCTCGGCGCCAGAATCTAAATGTAATTTTTTTTATATTTAGGTCACGTCGCCAACTGAATGGGCAGCAGGCACCCATTTTTTAAAATTACCCATTTTTGAAAATTTCCCTATTCGGCATATATTTTTGAAATTTTATTTTTTTAATATAAAAATAAAAAAAAGGCGACATGGAACTGTATTGGGCCTGAGTCCAACGTTGAACCCGTTTACTGCTTGGCCCAAATAAGTATTTCAGTTTTGGCTTTTAGCAGTGGCAATCGGCGGCATAAAAAAAATGATCGTGTTTTGGCTTGGAAAAAGTTCATTAACCTAAACTGTGAGCCAAATTTACGTTTCCACTCTGAATATGAAAACAAGTTATTTTAGCTCCTCAGACTAATGATACCGAATAAATAATCTTCTTGAGTAGTTTTTCTTAGTGGTTTTTCTCATTTTCTTTTATACTTATTTTGTATAAATTGTTGATAAATTATAGTAAATTATAAAATGGAAAATCTAATTTTGTTGAAATCCCCATGAGTAGATCTATGCAGTAAATATGCATTAAACATGTGATATGATATAATTTAGTAGTAAATATATTTTTACTATTAGATATATATAGTTTTCGGTAATTAATTTATATCTATATTTTTCGCGGTCCAATTATAATGAAATTTTTATGGTGGTCTAATTATTTTATAATAGAGATTTAATAAAAATTTCATCATCATTGTACTATGTATGTCTAAGTTATAGATTCAGAAGTTTAATTCCAAGTTATATCAGACTCTTCAGTTGCTCAAACATACATGATCCAATGAGCATTAAATTTTTACTACAACTAACAAATATAATTAGTACCCCACTGTGATAGACCCACCGAGTTAAAACGCTTAATTAAGCGTAACCGCCATCATCTGAACGTATCAGGCGCATTAGTTTAATTAAGTATAACTTGACAGGCTGTTTCCAACCCACAGGCCGATCGAAACACACCAGAGGTCTCGCACGACGGCGAGCGCAGATGGTACCAGCATGATAAAATTTTACAACAATAGTAATTAATTTTAAATTATTTACCAAAACACTTTTCATTTAGAATAAACATAAGAAATAATAGCAGCAGAAGAGAATTTAACCTGAGGAGCATTTTTAATAGAGAACAAATAAAATAAACAAAATAAATCAAGAACTACCGAGGCGTGAAGACATGACGTCACATCGAGCCCACCGATGCGAATCCTGGTTAACTCCTATACCTGAAAATAGGGTAAACAACAAACCCTGAGTATACTAATACTCAGCAAGACTTACCCGACTGTTGGGTATACTTAGCCCACATATCTAGACATGCAAAGCTTTCTGGCTGGTGGTTTATTTTGTAGAAAAGCGTCTCAAAGTGGATCTTTATTTTCAATATTTTAGCTCCAGGTTCTATATAGATTAATCATAATCTAATATTTGCACAAACCAACTGTAAGCATCTAGGCCCTCTAGGTATGTTTCGGAGATTAATGACAACCATTATTGTGACTAATGAGTTTGTGCAGCCTAATGAAACATTATTGCTCATTTGGTCATATGTTAAAGAGGCCCCTCAATTTCATTATTCAAAAAGGCGATCTCGGTATTCAACTCAAATATATATCAAAACTAATGATCTTTCTAGTCCTAAGTGTCGTAAGGTTGAGAAGGACACTTAGGTTAGTATAGGTTTTATAGTTTTGTAGAGGTCGCACTATTAAGAGGGGTTAAGGCTAAGTAATTTGAGCATGGACATGGTCAATTAAAAATGGATGCAAACTATGGTCACTCAGGTTCTAAAGAAGTTCAAATAAGTAGTTTTCAACTTATATCTCAAGAATATTTGGATTTCATTCAAGACTCAAATCAGAAAAGGCATAATCAGAAAAAGTCTATACACCGGTTTAACCGACGACTCCATTTTTCTATACGTCGGTTAAACGCAGTTAGCAGAGTCTGGACAAGTACTTACACCAGTTAAACCGATGTAAGCATCTATGCCCTCAAGGTATGTTTCGGTGATTAATGACAACCATTATTGTGACTAATGAGTTTGTGCAGCTTAATAGATCATTATCGCTCATTTGATCATATGTCAAAAGAGGCCCCTTAATTTCATTATTCAAAAAGGCGATCTCGGTATTCAACTCAATTTTATGTCAAGACTAAGGATCTTTCTAGTCCTAAGTGTCATAAGGTTGAGAAGGACACTTAGGTTAGTATAGGTTTTATAGTTTTGTAGTGATCGCACTATTAAGAGGGGTTAAGGCTAAGTAACTTGAGCATGGACATGATCATTTGAAAATAGATGCACACTATGGTCACTCAGGTTTCTAGAAGTTAGAAAAGACAAAATCAGAAAAAGTCTATACACCGGTTTAACCGACGCTCTAAATTTTCTATACGTCGGTTAAACGAAGTCAGCAGAGTCTGGACAAATTCAATACACCGGTTAAACCGACGTGTTTGAAGTTAACATCGGTGCATTAGTCCAGAGTTGGTTTTTCCAGGGTATTTCAAGTTCTATACACCGGCTAAACCGACAATGTTTGAATCAAGACGTCGGTGCAATTGACCGGTGAGATGGTTTTTCAGAGGAATTCAAAAGTTGTACTCACCGGTTAAACCGACGATAGGTTTGAGTTAACGTCGGTGCAGTTGTCCAGAGACTTGGTTTTTCAGTTGATCAGTGGACAACTACACTCACCGGTTAAACCGATGATACGTCGGTTAATCTGCCCAAGTGGTAACGGCTAGTTTTCAGAAGTGACAGTTTACATTCACCGGTTAAACCGACGCTGGCTATTGGAGGGACGTTGGATTAACCGGCGCTACGCAGTTTTCTGGCAGCTTTTCTCCAACGGCTCTATTTGTGTGAGCTGCCTATATATACCCCTCCAATGGGTCATTTCGCCCACTCTTGACACCAGGCAACATCCATACACTCATACTATAGTCAAGAGCCACCTTGAGCTTCATCATTCATATACTTGTGCATTCAATCAATCAAGAAGCAAGATTAAGGACTTGAGTAGAGAGAAGCTAGTGTGCATCCGTTCTTGGTGATCGGTTCTTGCTCAAGTGAAGCCTTAGCTTGTTACTCTTGGTGATTGGCATCACCTAGGCGATCTTGGTGATCGAGGTGTTTTCTCGCGGAGCTTGCCAAGGATTGTGGGAGCCCGGAGAAGAAGATTGTACGTGGCTTGATCTCCACCACGCCGGGATGGTGAACGGAGACTCTTAGTGAGCGCCCTCGTCTCGGTGACTTGGGAGGTGACAAGACTCTTTGAGAGTGTCACAACGTGGATTAGGGGTGTGTGCCAACACATCGATACCACGGGAAAAAATCCGGTCGTCTCTTGTTCACTCTCTTTATTCAAGCATTTTCTTTCTGGCAATTTACTCATGTGCTTGACTTAGAGATCATAACTTAGCTCTACCTTGCTAGGCTTTACTTTGTTTTTATCTCTCTTAGCTTGTGTAGGTAGCTTAGTTATCCGGTTGGTGAATTGGTGCCCTACTAGCTTTGCATAGGTTAAGGTTGCTTTACTTTGTTTTAGAAATTGAAAAAGGCCCAATTCACCCCCCCTCTTGGTCCATCGATCCTTACAATTGGTATCAGAGCCTCGTTGCTCATTTGGATCATTAGGCTTCACCGCCTAGAGCTATGGCCAAGATGGGTGGTTCGCCGCCTCACTTCGAGGGCAAGAACTTTGCTTATTGAAAAGTTCGCATGGCCGCATATCTTGATGCGATTGCCCCCGAAGTGTGGTTGGCCACTAAGACCGGGTTCACCGGAACTCCCACCACCGAACAATTAAAATGGAATGCCAAGGCTAGAAATGCAATTTTCGAAGCTATTAGTGAGGAAGTCTTTGCTAGAGTAAATGGCATGGACTTAGCAAGTGATATTTGGAAGGAGCTCATTGAAATTCATGAAGGTTCCACTAAAGTTCGTGAAAAAAAATATCACTTGTTTAGAGCTAAGTATGATTCTTTTAAAATGCTAGCTCATGAAAATTGCAATGATATGTACTCTCGCTTGAATGTCATTGTCAAAGACATTAATGCACTTGAAATATCCAAAATTGACAGTGCCTCCATCAATCGCAAGATTCTCATGCTCCTCCCGAAGCCCAAGTATAACATCATCAATGCTATGCTTCAAAAGGAGAATCTTGACACAATGGAAGTAGGAGAACTTGTGGGCGAAATTCGCGCTCATGAGATGAGTATCCTTGGTATGTCCGAAGAGCCAATTTCAAGCAAATCAATTGCTCTAAAGACCAAGGCAAACAAAGCCCGCAAGCTCAAGATGATCAAGCAAGATTCAAGCTCAAGCAATGAAGAAGATGATCATCATGAAAGCTCATCCGATGTTGAAGATGATGGAGAGCTTGCTCTCATGATGAGAAAGTTCACTCGCTTGAATGACAAGATCAACAAGAAGGGTTTCAACTTTGACTCTAAAAAGGGAATGTTCCGGTCAATGGATGTCAAGAACAAAATTTACTACAGTTGTGGAGAAAAAGGTCACATCCGTCCAAATTGCCCCAAGCCGGACAAAAGAAACAAGGACAACAAGAGCAAGCATCGCCATGATTCAAGCGATGATGAAGAAGAAGAAAGGAAAAACAAGAACAAGAGACTTGGGAAGAAAAAGAGCCATGACAAGAAGACCAAGCTCTTCCCAAAGAAGAAAGGGCACACCAAGAGAAGCTTCTTGGTGGAAAAACAAGAATGGGTGACTGATGTCTCATCAAGCGAAGAGTCAAGTGATGAAGAAGACATAGTCACCATCGCCCTCACAAATGAAGAACCATCACTACCTCCACCTTCAATGTGCCTCATGGCCAAAGGTAACTCTAAGGTATGTGAGAATGAAGATGATAGTGATGATGAGTTTGACCCTAATGAGTTTGCTAACCTCATTAATGAGTATACATCCGTTATCAAGAGGGAAAAGGGCAAAGTCAAGGTTCTTGAGAGCACTCGTGCCAAATTAGAGCTTGCCCACTCCGATTTGCTTGGCAAGTACAATGACTTGCTTAAAAAGCACAATGAGTCACTTGTACTTGCTAAGCAAGTTGAAGAGAGCCACAAAAAGCTTAAACAAGAGCATAGAGAGTTGGCTCACAAGTATCAAGAACTTGAATTTGCCTATGAAGCAATTGACCCAAGTCTTGAGAACTTTGCTCATGAAACTATTGAGAAGGTCAATGCTTCTACTTCATGTGATGACCTACTCATTAATGCAAATGCTACTAATGTTTTGCCCGAGCTTGCACCTTCTAGGGAAAAGGAATTGATGGATCAAGTTGCAAGCCTCAAGAGTAGTGTGGAGAAGCTCTCAAGAGGAGAATACATCCACAAAGAGATTCTCTTCAACAATGCCCGTGACTATGGCAAAAGAGGTCTTGGTTCATTTCCGGAGCCAAACATAGTCACTACTCCTTCTCCGGAGATAAAGATTAGCTTCATCAAGGAAGTTGGATCATATTGCCAACATTGCCAAGTCACCGGGCACCACACTAGGGAGTGCACTTTACCATCACGTCCTCTTCCTAAATTACCCAAGAATTACTCCTCAATGTTTCAAAATAACCATTTTCTCTTGAGTAAAGTGAAGGGCAAGGTGAAGGCCAAATTCATTGGCAAACTCACTAAGGAGTCAAAGAAAAAGGTCCCCAAGCAACTTTGGGTCCCAAAAGCTCTTGTCGCACATGTGCAAGGCCCAAAACTTGTTTGGGTTCCTAAAACTCAAAAGTGAATTCTCATGTGTGTAGGTGAACTACAAAGCCGGTGGAAAACATTGGGTACTTGATAGCGGTTGCTCTCAACACATGACCGGCAATGATAGCATGTTCACCTCCCTTGAAGACCTCGGCGATCATGAACATGTCACCTATGGTGATAACTCAAGGGGAAAAGTTTTAGGTTTGGGTAGAATAGCTATCTCTAAAGATTTATCTATCTCTAATGTCTTGTTTGTAGAAGCACTTAGTTTTAATCTTATTTCTATTGCTCAATTGTGTGATCTTGGACTAACGTGTACCTTTGACAAGAATAGTGTTGTAGTAACTCTTGAAGAAGACAAGTCAATGGTATTCACGGGGTTTAGGCATGGCAACATCTATTTAGTGGACTTCTCTTCAAAGCAAACAAGTACCATGACATGCCTCTTCACCAAGTCTTCTCTTGGGTGGCTTTGGCATAGAAGAATTGCTCATATTGGCATGAGCAACCTCAAGAAAGCCCACAAGAGAGGGATGATCACCGGCTTAAAGGATGTCACGTTTGACAAAAACAAGCTATGTAAAGCATGCCAAGCCGGGAAGCAAGTTGCAACACATCATCCCATCAAGACGATGTTGTCTACCTCCAAGCCGCTCGAGCTTCTTCACATGGATCTCTTTGGTCCAACTACATACAAGAGCATTGGTGGTAACCTCTATTGCCTAGTAATTGTTGATGATTTTTCACGTTACACTTGGGTTATGTTTCTAGGCGAGAAGAGCTCAAAGGGAGTACAACCTCCGGATTGTGAAGATCTGGAGTGACAACGGCACCGAGTTCAAAAATATGAAGATTGAAGAATGGTGCGATGAAGAGGGCATCAAGCATGAGTTTTTCGCCACCTACACACCTCAACAAAATGGAGTGGTGGAAAGAAAGAACAAGACACTCATCACCCTAGCTAGAGCAATGTTGGATGATTATGGCACGTCCGAGAAGTTTTGGGCGGAAGCAATCAACACGGCGTGTCATGCATCCAACCGAGTATATCCTCACCGACTCCTCAAGAAAACTCCATATGAGCTCATCACCGGGAAGAAACCAAATATATCATACTTTCGAGTCTTTGGTTGCAAATGCTTCATCTACAAGAAGAAAAGGCTCGGTAAGTTTGAAAGTAGATGTGATGAAGGTTTCTTTCTTGGTTATGCATCAAACTCCAAAGCATATAGAGTATTCAATCAAACCTCCAGGTTAGTTGAAGAAACATGTGATGTGGAGTTTGATGAATCTAATGGCTCCCAAGAGGAGGTTGTTGGCTATGAAAATGTAGGTGATGAGGAGATTGATGAAGTTTTGAAGAATATGTCCATTGGGGATATCAAGCCGGAAGAGGTGCATGAAGGCAATGATCAAGGGGGAGGACCTTCCTCATCTACACCAAACACCTCCACGGCGCCCCAAGTGGATGAAGATCAAGAAAAAGATGATACACAACGTCAAGAAGATGTGCCAACACCAACACCCCAAGTTCAAGAACAAGAAGAGCAAAGTGTTCCACCACAAGCACAAGTCACCCATGATCCACCCCAACAAGCATCCACGCAAGAACCGCTAGTGAAGCATGGTCGCATCTCCAAGGATCATCCAATTGGTCAAATCATTGGTAGTCCATCAAAGGGAGTAAGAACTCGCTCTAAACATGCTTCATTTTGCGAATATCACTCGTTTGTTTCTTGTATTGAACCCACTAGCATAGAGGAAGCGCTTGAGGACTCGGATTGGGTGATGGCCATGCATAATGAGTTGAACAACTTCACCCGCAATGAAGTTTGGGTCCTCGAAGCTCCTCCGAAAGACAAAAACATCATCGGCACCAAGTGGGTCTTTCAAAACAAGCAAGATGAACATGGGGTGGTGATACGTAACAAAGCAAGACTTGTGGCAAAAGGGTTCTCTCAAGTCGAAGGTTTGGATTTTGGTGAAACTTTTGCTCCGGTCGCAAGACTTGAAGCTATCCGTATTCTTCTTGCTTACTCTTCACATCATAACATTAAGTTGTATCAAATGGATGTGAAAAGCGCATTCTTAAATGGCGTTATTAACGAACTTGTTTATGTTGAGCAACCTCCCGGGTTTGAAGATCCGAGGAATCCTAACCATGTTTATAGGTTGCACAAGGAACTCTATGGGCTCAAACAAGCTCCAAGGGCTTGGTATGAGAGGCTTCGTGACTTCCTAATCATGCAAGGCTTCAAGATCGGGAGGGTGGACAGCACTTTGTTCACTAAAGACGTCAACAGGGATCTTTTTATTTGTCAAATTTATGTTCACGATATTATCTTTGGCTCAACTAATGATTTACTAAGCCATGAGTTTGCTACCATGATGTCTAGGGAATTCGAGATGTCCATGATTGGCGAATTGACCTTCTTCCTTGGTTTTCAAGTCAAACAAATGAAGGAAGGGACATTCATCCATCAAGAAAAGTACACCAAAGATATCTTGAAGAAGTTCAAGATGGATGAGTGCAAGCCAATCAAGACACCCATGGCAACCAATGGGCATCTCGACTTGGATGTGGACGGTAAACCGGTTGATCAATCCCTCTATCGTTCTATGATAGGGTCTTTGCTTTACCTTACCGCATCTAGGCCCGATATAATGTTTAGTGTGTGCTTGTGTGCCCGCTTTCAAGCTAACCCAAAGGAGTCACACCTCTCGGCTGTGAATAGAATCCTTCGGTATCTCAAGCACACCCCAAGCATAGGCTTGTGGTACCCCAAAGGCGCTAGCTTAGATCTCTTGGGATACTCGGATTCGGATTTTGCCGGAAGCCGTGTCGATCGCAAGAGTACCTCCGGGGGTTGCCACTTGCTTGGGCGTTCTCTAGTTTCTTGGTCAAGTAAGAAGCAAAATTCCGTGGCTTTGTCCACCGCGGAAGCGGAATATATAGCGGCCGGTGCATGTTGTGCCCAAATCCTATATATGAAGCAAACCCTTTTGGACTTTGGTGTGAAACTAGATAGGATCCCACTCCTTTGTGACAATGAAAGTGCCGTAAAAATTGCCAAGAATCCGGTTCAACACTCTCGCACAAAGCACATTGATATTCGCCATCACTTCTTGCGTGATCACGAAGCCAAAGGAGACATATCTCTTCAAGGTGTGAGATCCGAGGAGCAATTGGCGGATATTTTCACAAAACCATTAGACGAGAGTACCTTTGTTAGGCTAAGGAATGAGCTTAATGTGTTAGATGCGGCAAACGTCATATAAGTTGCCATGTCATATAGAAAAATGCATACATATAGGACACTTGTCTAACCATGGTAAGATAGTGATGAGCAAGGGTTTAGCTAGAGGTGGTGGTCCACTTGTGTTCCTCTAGGCTTGTAGAAAGGCTCATCATGAAGAAGCTTCCCGTGGGTTCAAACTTGACAAGTAGATCTTAATTTCTTGTTATGCATTTCTTGTCATATAGATGTGCACTTCATGTTTACTTTACTTTCGCATGTGGTTGTAGCTTGCATTATCATTGCATGCGTAAGGGTCACAAAGGAGATCACTTGATGAAAATGAGACTTGTTTTGATATACAAGATCTTAATTCATGAAAAGTGAAAAGAGCAAAGAGTTAGGTGCGTTATTGCCTAGTGAGCAATGTCATGATGAGTTTGAAGCTTTCTATCTTCAATATTCCTATGACATGGCTCATACATTTTATTTGGCGCTTTGTCTCTCTTGCGGCTTTTCCTTGTGTTTAAAAAGAAATTTATTTAAGCAAGTGTGCTATCCTATTTATTTTGAGGGGTAAAGTCGCCTATGCAAGTCCATTAACTTGAGATTATTTGAGTTTTGTAAGATTATTGGACTTAGCATAGAAGAGTGAGCTGAGTGTGGGGTTTTTGGCTTCACCGGTTAAACCGACGTTCAATGGATCTATACCCATCGGTTTAACTGGCGTTACTAAGTTGTGGCTCAGCTCAGTCAAGTTTCAGGCGTTTAACCGACGTATACAAAAGTCAGAGCATCGGATCAACCGGTGATCATAAGTGCAGATCAGACCAAGCAATCAACCGGCGTTTTGATCAATCAACCGACGGGTTCACATTTGGCATCATCGGTTCAACCGGCGTTCAAAAACAGGTCTGGTAGAGTCTCGGGTGAACTACACCGACGCAATCAACCGGCGTTCAAACCCTACGCGTCGGATCGACCGGTGTTAAAGAAAACCGCGGGTCCCACCTGTCATATATGTGTCTTGCCCGCGGACGCCTGGCTCTCTTTTTGTTTTCCCCGACTTCCCATCGCGCCGCCGCCTGATCCTGTTACGCCGCCGCCGCTCCGCAGTCGCCTCCACGCCGCCACCAGTCGCCGTCACTCGCCCACGACTCACGCCGCCGCTCGCCTGCACGCCGCCAGCAGAGCCGCCGCCGCCTGCGCGCCCTCCTGCGCCGCCTGCGCACGCGCCGCCACCATCTGCGCCGCTCCGCTCCCGCACTCGCGCCCGCGCCGCCAACACGCCGCCCGTGCGCTGCCGCCACCGTGTGCCTCCACGCCGCCGTCAGGGTCAGAGCCGCCGTCCCTACACCACACCCCTTTCACGCCACAGCAGCACCCAATCAGTGCTCACCAGGTGTTCGAGGTTTTGACTGATAGAGATGGGTCGCGAGAAGAGGAAGGGGAAGGAAGTCGTTGTCGAGAAGCCCGCTCGCAAGCGGACTCGTGCAGAGAAGGAGGCCGAGAGGGCCGAGATGGTGGCCAAGGCCGCCGAGGAGCAGGCATCAGGCCGTGCTCGTCCGTTCCAGATCAGGGAGGACCCCAGAGGCAGAGGCAGAGGCAGAGGCAGAGGCAGGGGTATGGGCAGAGTGAGAGGTGCCAGGGCCACCAGAGCCGCGACGGCAGCAGCAGCAGAGTCAGATCAGTCAGATACAGCCGCAGATTTAGATTCAGAGGCAGAGCAGTCTGAGCAGTCTCAGGGGCAGAGCACACAGGAGTCACCGACTCTACGACGGTCTGGCCGCACTCGGCAGACATCCCCAGCAGCAGAGACTTCACAAGCGACCGAGCGTCGCACTGGACCGAGGACGCGAGGAGGTCACCAGCCACAGGAGCCTCGCAGGTCCGCAGCTGCAGCAGCAGCAGCTCGTAGAGCCGAGGCCCTAGAGGCCGAGCACGCAGTGTTCCGTATGGACACCGTTGTGCGTTTGGAGCCAGGTGTGCTGCTCCAGAACTTGACCAAGGCCAATGCGGCGAAGGTCAAGAGGCTCAGGTGGAGTGTTCAGGAGGAGGACTGGTTCCCCGTGACCCGTGACAGCCGAGTCGACCGTAGGTTCTGGACGCTTCTTCAGGTCAGTTTCTACGAGACCTACCAGAGACGGGGTCACAGGATCTTCCCGCACAGAGTGCTTAACTGGGTGTCTCTGAGGACAGCCGCAGGGGGAGCAGATGTCAGAGAGCACTTCGCTCACTTCAGGGGCCTGCCCAGGTTACTCCAGATTGAGCAGAACAGATATATTGAGGACTGGGTCAGAGTCTTCTATGCCACGGCCTGGATTGCTCCCGAGCGTCGAGCAATACACTTTGTTTATGGAGGCCAGGTCTTTGGTTTGTCGAGAGCGACGATAGCAGGGATTCTCGGAGTTGACTTAGTTGACGTCTCCCTGCACGAGATGGTTTACGGAGATGCAGATCCACCGCGCAGAGCGATGATTGGCGGGATTGCACCTTCTCATGAGGCGATCTCTCAGTGTTTCCGCCAGCCGTTCCCTGCCTCCTATGCCAGAGTTCCCAGCCTGCTGACCCCAGAGGCATACGCAGTACACATGGCACTCCGGAGGACTTTGCTACCGAGGAGTGGCTACCCAGAGGGGTTTACAGGACTGCAGCAGCTCCTGCTTCTACACATCCTCACTCACGAGCCGTTTGACATAGTTGATTTTATTCTGGCTGAGATAGAGGATGTGATCACAGACGGGATGGGTGTGGTGCGACAGTTTCCCTTTGCACACTGGATCAGCTATATATGTTCTATGATTGTGCCAGCAGAGTCACCCATCAGCGCTCCCTACCGTCACGACGAGGCTCCTCGGTTCCCAGTTTACCGACCGACAGCTCCACAGGACCGGAGGAGGGGCAGACAGGCAGAGAGAGCTGCCATGGCACAGTTGTCACCAGAGGCACAGGCCCGTGTGGCACAGGAGGACGAGGCACTGCTTGCCGCCGAGGCACTGCTTCCCGGAGGAGAGGATGAGATACACTGGTCTGAGCTTGAGTCAGACTTCCTCCGAGGACGTAGAGTACTTCCCTACAGCAGCCCCAGCTAGTCACGACCACGAGGCAGGGGGGTCTAGAGAGCCAGCTCCAGAGTCACCAGCACCTGCTACAGTCTCTGAGTCCCAGGTGTCTCAGCCGTCCGATCTCACCGCACTTCTACAGCAGCTCGTGACTCAGCAGAGAGAGGACAGGCTTGCACAGGAGGAGGCCCGGAGAGCCCATGAGGCTCAGCTTGCTGCTATACAGAGAGAGGCCGCCCGAGAGCGGGCTGCGACCGAGGAGCGTTTTGTCGGGCTTATCGACAGAGTTTCACAGAGGACAGACGCTCAGTTTCAGCAGATGCAGCAGGGGATGATGGCGATGTTCGGGATGATCTCACAGCTTTACTCTCACACCGGACTCGCCCTGCAGCAGCCAGGACAGCCAGGCCTTCAGGGTGTTGGAGCACCTCAGCTTGCCATTACACCAGCTCCAGCCCCTACTGCAGCTCCAGCTACCTCAGCGACACCGGAGACCACGTTCTCGATGTCCGCATTACTTGGGTCTGCCGGTCGTCCACTGTTCTCTCCACTGCCAGCGACTTCACTCTTCCAGGAGTCTCCTTCAGCAGTCCAGTCAGTCGCCCTCCCCGTCGTACCACAGACACTACCTTCAGGGGGAGGAGGAGAGGGTTCCTTGCTTCAGCAGCCGTCACAGCCGGCAGCTTCAGCACTCACTACTTCAGATGTTGACACATCTTCTGCTGAGCCGGTTACTACTTCTACGGACCCTCTTCCAGGCAGTGCCAGCACGCGAGCCTCTACCACAGCTACACCCCCAGTCACTTCAGATCCAGCAGGCAGTTCTGACCAGCAGCTCCCGTCTGTCACCGAGGGTACACCGTCCAACGACGACGACGATGATGACCCGGACCGCTTCCTTGCAGTACCACGACAGCCGGACCAGTAGCTCGCCTTTTTGGTGCTTTGACGCCAAAGGGGGAGAGAGTCAGGGGGAGTCAGAGTTAGGGGGAGGGTAGAGCTAGAGAGAGCTCGTAGTTATCAGGACTTTGATTCTTTATATCATTTGGTGTTAGTTCATGGATATGTACATCTGTCGCTTGAGTATGCCGTGCTTTGAGACATATCTATGGATTTCATTTGAGCCGTTGTGCTCTTTGGTCCTTCTTTTCGAGTTCGTTTGTGTTTATCTTGCTTTATCTTTCTCGCTCTCTCGTTATTTATGGTTGTGTTGTCATCAATCACCAAAAAGGGGGAGATTGTAAGCATCTAGGCCCTCAAGGTATGTTTCGGTGATTAATGATAACCATTATTGTGACTAATGAGTTTGTACAGCTTAATATATCATTATCGCTCATTTGGTCATATGTCAAAAGAGGCCCCTCAATTTCATTATTCAAAAAGGCGATCTCGGTATTCAACTCAATTTTATGTCAAGACTAAGTATCTTTCTAGTCCTAAGTGTCATAAGATTGAGAAGGACACTTAGGTTAGTATAGGTTTTATAGTTTTGTAGTGATCGCACTATTAAGAGGGGTTAAGGCTAAGTAACTTGAGCATGGACATGATCATTTGAAAATGGATGCACACTATGGTCACTCAGGTTTCTAGAAGTTCAAATAAGTGGTTTTCAAACTATATCTCAAGAATATTTGGATTTCATTCAAGACTCAAATCAGAAAAGACAAAATCAGAAAAAGTCTATACACCGGTTTAACCGACGCTCTAAATTTTCTATACGTCGGTTAAACGAAGTCAGCAGAGTCTGGACAAATTCAATACACCGGTTAAACCGATGTGTTTGAAGTTAACATCGGTGCATTAGTCCAGAGTTGGTTTTTGCAGGGTATTTCAAGTTCTATACACCGGTTAAACCGACGATGTTTGAATCAAGACGTCGGTGCAATTGCCCAGTGAGATGGTTTTTCAGAGGAATTCAAAAGTTGTACTCACCGGTTAAACCGACGATAGGTTTGAGTTAACGTCGGTGCAGTTGTCCAGAGACTTGGTTTTTCAGTTGATCAGTGGACAACTACACTCACCGGTTAAACCGATGATACGTCGGTTAATCTGCCCAAGTGGTAACGGCTAGTTTTCAGAAGTGGCAGTTTACATTCACCGGTTAAACCGACGATGGCTATTGGAGGGACGTCGGATTAACCGGCGCTACGCAGTTTTCTGGCAGCTTTTCTCCAACGGCTCTATTTGTGTGAGCTGCCTATATATACCCCTCCAATGGGTCATTTCGCCCACTCTTGACACCAGGCAACATCCATACACTCATACTATAGTCAAGAGCCACCTTGAGCTTCATCATTCACATACTTGTGCATTCAATCAATCAAGAAGCAAGATTAAGGACTTGAGTAGAGAGAAGCTAGTGTGCATCCGTTCTTGGTGATCAGTTCTTGCTCAAGTGAAGGCCTTAGCTTGTTACTCTTGGTGATTGGCATCACCTAGGCGATCTTGGTGATCGAGGTGTTTTCTTGCGGAGCTTGCCAAGGATTGTGGGAGCCCGGAGAAGAAGATTGTACGTGGCTTGATCTCCACCACGCCGGGATGGTGAACGGAGACTCTTAGTGAGCGCCCTCGTCTCGGTGACTTGGGAGGTGACAAGACTCTTTGAGAGTGTCACAACGTGGATTAGGGGTGTGTGCCAACACATCGATACCACGGGAAAAAATCCGGTCGTCTCTTGTTCACTCTCTTTATTCAAGCATTTTCTTTCTTGCAATTTACTCATGTGCTCGACTTAGAGATCATAACTTAGCTCTACCTTGCTAGGCTTTACTTTGCTTTTATCTATCTTAGCTTGTGTAGGGTAGCTTAGTTATCCGGTTGGTGAATTGGTGCCCTACTAGCTTTGCATAGGTTAAGGTTGCTTTACTTTGTTTTAGAAATTGAAAAAGGCCCAATTCACCCCCCCTCTTGGTCCATCGATCCTTACAACCGACGATATGAAAATTAACGTCGGTGCAGTTGTCAAGAACGTTGGTTTTTCAGGGTGTTTCAAGTTACATTCACCGGTTAAACCGACGATGTTTGAAATTAACGTCGGTGCAATTGTCCAGTGAGTTCGTTTTTCCAGGAATTTCAGAAGTTATACTCACCGGTTAAACCGACGATGGATTTGAATTAACGTCGGTGCAGTTGTCCAGAGAGTTGGTTTTTCAGTTGATCAGTGGACAACTACACTCACCGGTTAAACCGATGATAAGTCGGTTAATCTGCCCAAGTTGTAACGGCTAGTTTTCCAAATGGGCAGTTTACATTCATCGGTTAAACCGACGATGACAATTGGAGGACCGTCCGATTAACCGGCGTTAAGTACTTTTCTGGCAGCTTTTCTCCAACGGCTCTATTCGTGTGAGCTGCCTATATATACCCCTCCAATGGGTCATTTTTCTCTCTCTTGACACCAGGCAACATTCATACACTCATACTATAGTTGAGAGCCACCTTGAGCTTCATCTTCCACACATTTGTTCATTCAATCATTCAAGAAGCAAGACTAAGGACTTGAGTAGAGAGAAACTTGTGTGCATCTGTTCTTAGTGATCGGTTCTTGCTCAAGTGAAGGCCCTACCTTGTTACTCTTGGTGATTGGCAGCACCTAGGCGATCTTGGTGATTGAAGGTGTTTCTTCCGGAGCTTGCCAAGGATTGTGGGAGCCCGAAGAAGTTTGTACGTGGCTTGAGCTCCACCACGCCGGGATGGTGAACGGAGACTCTTAGTGAGCGCCCACGTCTCGGTGACATGGGAGGTGACAAGACTCTTAGTGAGTGTCACAACGTGGATTAGGGGTGTGTGCCAACACATCAACACCACGGGAAAAAATCCGGTTGTCTCTTGTCCTCTCTTTACTTTCAAGCACTTACTTTCATGCAATTATTCATGTGCTTGACCTTAGAGATCATAACTTAGCTCTACCTTGCTAGTTCCATATCTTGTTGTATCTTTGATAGCTTGTGTAGTTTGCTTAGTTAGCCGGTTGGTGAATTGAGCCTTACTAGCATTGCATAGGTTAAGGTTGCTTTAATTTATTTTAGAATTTTGAAAAAGGCCCAATTCACCCCCCCTCTTGGTTCATCGATCCTTACAATTGGTATCAGAGCCGCGTTGCTTATTTGGATCATCAGGCTTCACCGCCTAGAGCTATGGCCAAGATGGGAGGTTCGCCGCCTCACTTCGAGGGCAAGAACTTTGCTTATTGGAAAGTTCGCATGGCCGCATACCTTGATGCGAATGCCCCCGAAGTGTGATTGGCAACAAAGACCGGGTTCACCGGAACTCCCACCTCGGAACAATTAAAGTGGAATGCCAAGGCTAGAAATGCAATTTTCGAAGCCATTAGTGAGGAAGTCTTTGCTAGAGTAAATGGCATGGACTTAGCAAGTGATATTTGGAAAGGGCTAATTGAAATTCATGAAGGCTCCACAAAAGTTTGTGAGCAAAAATATCACTTGTTTAGAGCTAAGTATGATTCCTTTAAGATGCTAGCTCATGAAAATTGCAATGATATGTATTCTCGCTTGAATGTCATTGTCAAGGACATTAATGCTCTTGAAGTATCTAAAATTGACAGTGGCTCCATTAACCGCAAGATTCTCATGCTCCTTCCGAAGCCCAAGTACAACATCATCAATGCTATGCTTCAAAAGGAGAATCTGGATACGATGGAAGTGGGAGAGCTTGTGGGCGAAATTCGCGCTCATGAAATGGGGATCCTTGGTATGTCCGAAGAGCCAACTACAAGCAAAACAATCGCTCTCAAAACCAAGGCCAACAAGCACCGCAAGCTCAAGATGATCAAGCAAGAATCAAGCTCAAGCAATGAAGAATAAGATCGTCATGAAAGCTCATCCAATGATGAAGAAGATGGAGAACTTACTCTCATGATGAGAAAGTTCACACGCTTGAGCGACAAGATAAACAAGAAGGGTTACAACTTTGACCCTAAAAGAAGAATGTTCCGGACAAGGGAAGATGTCAAGCACAAAACATGCTACAATTGTGGAGAAAAAGACCACATCTCTCCCGATTGCCCCAAGCCGGACAAGAGAAAGAAGGACAACAAGAGCAAACATCGCCATGACTCAAGCGATGATGATGAAGATGAAAAGAAGAACAAGAAAAGAAACTTGGGAAGAAGAAGAGCCATGACAAGAAAACCAAGCTCTTCCCAAAGAAGAAAGGCCACACCAAGAGAAGCTTCTTGGTGGAAAAACAAGAATGGGTGACCGATGTCTCATCAAGCTAAGATTCAAGTGATGAAGAAGACATCGTCACCATCGCTCTCACAAATGAAGAACTATCGCTACCTCCACCGCCCATGTGCCTCATGGACAAATGTAACTATAAGGTATGTGAGAGTGAAGATGAAAGTGATGATGAGCTTGACCCTTATGAGTTTACTAACCTCATTAATGAGTATACATCCGTTATCAAGAGGGAAAAGGGCAAAGTCAAGATTCTTGAGAGCACTCATGCCAAGTTAGAGCTTGCTCACTCCGATTTGCTTGGCAAGTACAATGACTTGCTCAAAAAGCACAATGAGTCACTTGTACTTGCTAAGCAAGTTGAAGTGAGTCACAAAAATCTTAAACAAGAGCATAGGGAGTTGGCTCACAAATATCAAGAACTTGAATTTGCCTATGAAGCAATTGACCCGAGTCTTGAGAACTTTGTCAATGAAACTATTGAAAAGGTCATGTGATAACCTACTCATTAATGCAAGTGCTACTAATATTGTGCCCGAGCTTGCTCCTTCTAGGGAAAAGGAATTGATGGATCAAGTGGCAAGCCTCAAGAGTAGTGTGGAGAAGCTCTCAAGAGGAGAATACATCCATAAGGAAATTCTCTTCAACAATGCTCGTGACTATGGCAAGAGAGGTCTTGGTTCATTTCCGGAGCCAAATCAAGGCACTACTTCTCCGGAGATCAAGACTAGCTTCATCAAGGAAGTTGGTTCATATTGTCAACATAGCCAAGTCACCGGGCACCACACTAGGGAGTGCACCTTACCATCACGCCCTCTTCCCACTTTACCAAAAAATTACTCATCAATGTTTCAAAATAACCATTTTATTTTGAGTAAAGTGAAGGGCAAGGTGAAGGCCAAATTCATTGGCAAAATCACTAACGAGTCAAAGAAGAAGCTCCCCAAGCAACTTTGGGTCCCAAAAGCTCTTGTCACACATGTGCAAGGCCCAAAGCTTGTTTGGGTTCCAAAAACTCAAAAGTGAATTCTCATGTGTGTAGGTGAACTACAAAATCGGTGGAAAACATTGGGTACTTGATAGTAGTTGCTCTCAACACATGACCGGCAATGATAGCATGTTCACATCTCTTGAAGACCCCGACGATCATGAACATGTCACCTATGGTGATAACTCAAGGGGAAAAGTCTTATGTTTGGGTAGAATAGCAATTTCTAAAGATTTATCTATTTCTAATGTCTTGTTTGTAGAAGAACTTAGTTTTAATCTTATTTCAATTGCTCAATTATGTGATCTTGGACTAACGTGTACTTTTGACAAGAATGGTGTTGTAGTAACTCTTGAAGAAGACAAGTCATTGGTATTTACGGGGTTTAGGCATGGCAACATTTACTTGGTGGACTTCTCTTTAAAGCAAACAAACTCCATGACATGCCTCTTCACCAAGTCATCTCTTGGGTGGCTTTGGCATAGAAGAATTGCTCATATTGGCATGAGCAACCTCAAGAAAGCCCACAAGACAGGGATGATCACCAGCTTGAAGGACGTCACATTTGACAAGAACAAACTATGTAAAGCATGTCAAGCCGGAAAGCAAGTTACAACACATCATCCTATCAAGACGATGTTGTCTACCTCCAAGCCGCTCGAGCTACTACACATGGATCTTTTTGGTCCAACTACATACAAGAGCATTGGTGATAACCTCTAGGCGATAAGAGTGAAACTCCGGAAGTCTTCAAGACATTTGCAAGAAGAGCTCAAAGGGAGTACAACTCCCCAATTGTGAAGATCCGGAGTGACAACGGCACCGAGTTCAAAAATATGAAGATTGAAGAATGGTGCGATGAAGAGGGCATCAAGCATGAGTTCTCCGCCACCTACACGCCTCAACAAAATGGAGTGGTGGAAAAAAAGAACAAGACACTAATCACTCTAGCAAGACCAATGTTGGATGATTATGGCACGACCGAGAAGTTTTGGGCGAAAGCAATCAATACGGCTTGCCATGTATCCAACCGAGTGTATCCCCACCGACTCCTCAAGAAAACACCATATGAGCTCATCACCGGGAAGAAACCAAATATATCCTATTTTCGAGTCTTTGGTTACAAATGATTCATTTATAAGAAGAAAAAGCTCGGTAAGTTTGATAGTAGATGTGATGAAGGATTCTTTCTTGGTTATGCATCAAACTCCAAAGCATATAGAGTATTCAATCAAACCTCCAGGTTAGTTGAAGAAACATGTGATGTGGAGTTTGATGAATCTAATGACTCCCAAGAAGAGGTTGTTTGCTATGACAATGTAGGTGATGAGGAGATTGATGAAGCTTTGAAGAAGATGTCCATTGGGGATATCAAGCCATAAGAGGTGCATGAAGGCAATGATCAAGAGGGAGGACCTTTCTCATCTACACCAAGCACCTCCACGGCACCCCAAGTGGATGAAGATCAAGAGAAAGATGATCCACAACCTCAAGAAAGTGTTCCAACGCCAACACCCGACAAGAAGAGCAAAATGTTCCACCACAAGCACAAGTCACCCATGATCCACCCTAACAAACATCCACGCATGTACCGCTAGTGAAGCATGGTCGCATCTCCAAGGATCATCCAATTGGTCAAATCATTGGTAGTCCTTCCAAGGGAGTAAGAACTCGCTCTAAGCATGCTTCATTTTGCGAATATTACTCGTTTGTTTTTTTATTGAACCCACTAGCATAGAGGAAGCGCTTGAGGACTCGAATTGGGTGATGGCCATGCAAGAATAATTGAACAACTTCACCCGCAATGAAGTTTGGGTCCTCGAACTCCTCCGAAAAACAAGAACATCATCGGCACCAAGTGGGTCTTCCGAAACAAGCAAGATGAACATAGGGTGGTGATACGCAATAAATCAAGACTTGTGGCAAAAGGGTTTTCTCAAGTCGAAGGTTTGGATTTTGGTGAAACTTTTGCTCCGGTCGCAAGACTTGAAGCTATCCACATCCTTCTTTCTTATTCTTCACATCATAATATCAAGTTATATCAAATGGATGTGAAAAGTGCATTCTTAAATGGCGTTATTAACGAACTTGTTTATGTTGAGCAACCTCCCGGGTTTGAAGATCCGAGGAATCCTAACCATGTTTATAGGTTGCACAAGGCACTCTATGGGCTCAAACAAGCTCCAAGGGCTTGGTATGAGAGGCTTCGTAACTTCCTAATCATGCAAGGCTTCAAGATCGGGAGGGTGGACACCACACTGTTCACAAAAGATGTCAACAGGGATCTTTTCATTTGTCAAATTTATGTTGACGATATTATCTTTGGCTAAACTAATGACTTACTAAGCCATGAGTTTGCTACCATGATGTCTAGGGAATTCGAGATGTCCATGATCGGCGAATTGACCTTCTTCCTTGGTTTTCAAGTCAAACAATTGAAGGAAGGGACATTCATCCATCAAGAAAAGTATACTAAAGATATCTTGAAGAAGTTCAAGATGGATGAATGCAAGCCGATCAAGACACCCATGGCAACCAATGGGCATCTCGACTTGGATGTGGACGGTAAACCGGTTGATCAATCCCTCTATCGTTCTATGATAGGGTCTTTGCTTTACCTTACCACATCTAGGCCCGATATAATGTTTAGTGTGTGCTTGTGTGCCCGCTTTCAAGTAAACCCAAAAGAATCACACCTCTCGGCTGTGAATAGGATCCTTCGGTATCTCAAGCACACCCCAAGCATAGGCTTGTGGTACCCCAAAGGCGCTAGCTTAGATCTTTTGGGATACTCGGATTCGGATTTTGCCAGAAGCCGTGTGGATCGCAAGAGTACCTCCGGGGGTTGCCACTTGCTTGGGCGTTCTCTAGTTTCTTGGTCGAGTAAGAAGCAAAATTCCGTGACTTTGTCCACCGCGGAAGCGGAATATATAGCGGCCGGTGCATGTTGTGCCCAAATTCTATATATGAAGCAAACCCTTTTGGACTTTGGTGTAAAATTAGATAGGATACCACTCATTTGTGACAATGAAAGTGCCGTAAAAATTGCCAAAAATCCAGTTCAACACTTGCACAAAGCACATTGATATTCGCCATCACTTCTTGCGTGATCACGAAGCTAAAGGAGACATATCTCTTCAAGGTGTGAGATCCGAGGAGCAATTGGCGGATATATTCAACCATTAGACGAGAGTACTTTTGTTAGGCTAAGGAATGAGCTTAATGTATTAGATGTGGCAAACGTCATGTAAGTTGCCATGTCATATAGAAAAATGCATACATATAGGACACTTGTCTAACCATGGTAAGATAGTGATGAGCAAGAGTTTAGCTAGAGGTGGTGGTCCACTTGTTTTCCTCTAGGCTTGTAGAAAGGCTCATCATGAAGAAGCTTCCCGTGGGTTCAAACTTGACAAGTAGATCTTAAATTCTTGTTTTGCATTTCTTGTCATATAGATGTGCACTTCATGTTTACTTTTCTTTCGCATGTGGTTGTAGCTTGCACCATCATTGCATGCGTAAGGGTCACAAAGGAGATCACTTGATGAAAATGAGACTTGTTTCATATGCAAGATCTTAATTCATGAAAAGTGAAAAGAGCAAAGTGTTAGGTGCGTTATTGCCTAGTGAGTCGTGTCATGATGAGTTTGAAGCTTTCTATCTTCAATATTCCTATGACATGGCTCATACATTTTATTTGGCGCTTTGTCTCGCTTTGCGGCTTTTCCTTGTGTTTGAAAAGAAAATTATTAAGCTAGTGTGCTATCCTAAGTATTTTGAGGGGTAAAGTCGCCTATGCAAGTCCATTAACTTGAGTTTAGTTGAATTTTATAAGTTTATTGGACTTAGCATAGAAGAGTGAGCTGAGTGAAGGTTTTTCGGGATCATCGGTTAAACCGACGCTGAATGGATCTCTACCCATTGGTTTAACCGGTGTTACTAGGTTTCTGTCTCAGCTCAGTCAAATTTCAGGCATTCAACCGGCGTATGCAAATGTCAGAGCATCGGATCAACCGGTGAACACAACTCAGTTCTGACCAAGCAATCATCCGGTGATAGCTGTGTTCAACCGGCGAGTTCAAATTGCATATCGTCGGATCAATCGGCATTCAGATGCATTTCTGCTGGAGTCTCGGGTGAACTGAACCGATGCAATCAACCGTCGTTCTAAACCTAAGCATCGGTTTAACTGGTGTTAAGGAAAATCGCGGGGCCCACTTGTCATATATGGTTCTTGCCCACGCCGCCGGCCTATGTTTCCTTTTCTCTTTTCACGCCGTCACTCACTCGCTCATGCCGCCGCTCGCTGCACGCGTCGCCTGCACACCGCCGGCCCGAACCGCCACCGCCGCGCGCCATCCTCGCCGCTGCGCGCCCACACCGCAGCGCATTCAGCTCCGCCCACCTGCGCTGCCCGCGCGCGCCACCGCCGCCACGCGCCGCCGTGTGCCTCCGCGCCGCCGCCACACACTCTGAGCCACCGCTCCCGCACCTTGCACCACCCACGCAGCCGCACCTCCAAGCCTTTCACGCCGCAGCCACAACCGCTCAGTGCTCGTAGGGTGCTCGATGATTTGCTTGAGCCGCTTTTTGCACTGCTTTCGCGCCGCATTCGCGTTCCTGCACTTCCGCGCCACGATCTAGCCACCGCCATGATGGGTCGTGAGAAGTGGAAGGGGAAGGAGGTTGTTGTCGAGAAGCCCGTCCGCAAGTGGACCCGCGCAGAGAGAGAGGCTGAGAGGGACGAGATGGTGGCCAAGTCCGCCGAGGAGCAGGCATCAGGCCGTGCTCGACCGTTCAGTATCAGGGAGCAGCCCAGCAGGGGCAGAGGCAGAGGCAGAGGTATGGGCAGGGTCCGAGGTGCCAGGGCCACTACTGAGGCAGCTGCAGAGTCAGATCGATCAGATTCAGATGCAGTTTTAGAGGCAGCACAGTCAGAGCAGTCTCAGGGAGAGAGTACTCAGGGGTCACAGACTCCACGACTTTCTGGCCGCACTCGGCAGACGTCCCCAGCAGGAGAGTCTTCGCCCGCGACCGAGTGTCGCACTGGACCGAGGACGCGAGGAGGTCACCAGCCACAGGAGCCTCGCAGGTCCGCAACAGTAGCAGCAGCAGCCCGTAGAGCCGAGGCCCTAGAGGCCGAGCGTGTTGTGTTCCGTATGGACACTGTTGTGCGTCTGGAGCCAGGTGTGCTGCTCCAGAACTTGACCAAGGCCAATGCGGCGAAGGTCAAGAGGCTCAGGTGGAGCGTAGCAGAGGAGGACTGGTTCCCCGTGACACTTGACAGCAGGGTTGACCGTAGGTTCTGGACGCTCCTTCAGGCCAGTTTCTACGAGACCTATCAGAGGCGGGGCCACAGGATTTTCCCACACAGGGTGCTTGACTGGGTCTCACTGAGGACAGCCGCAGGGGGAGCAGATGTTAGAGAGCACTTTGCACACTTTTGAGGTCTGCCCAGGCTACTTGAGATGGAGCAGAACAGATATATAGAGGACTGGATCATAGTGTTCTATGCCACAGCTTGGATAGCTCCCGAGCGTAGAGCCGTGCACTTCGTGTTTGGAGGCCAGGTCTTTGGTCTGTCGAGGGCGACCATTGCAGGGATCCTTGGAGTCGAGGTCGATGTCTCCCTGCACGAGATGGTATACGAAGATGCAGATCCACCACGCAGGGCGATGATTGACGGGATTGCACCTTCTCACGAGGCGATCTCTCAGTGCTTCCGCCAGCTGTTTCCAGCCTCACATGCTAGAGTTCCTAACCTGCTGACCCCAGAGGCGTACGCAGTTCACATGGCACTCCTGAGGACTCTGTTACCGAGGAGTGGCTACCCAGAGGGGTTCACAGGCTTGCAGCAGCTGCTACTACTTCACATCCTCACTCATGAGCCTTTCGACATAGTGGATTTTCTTCTGGCTGAGATCGAGGATGTGATCACTGATGGGATAGGTGTTGTACGTCAGTTTCCTTATGCTCACTGGATCAGTTATATCTGCTCTATGATCGTGCCAGCTGAGTCACCCGTCAGTGCAGTTTACCGTCAGGATGAGGCCCCCAGGTTCCCAGTCTACCGTCCCACAGCACCACAGGACAGGAGGAAGGGCAGACAGGCAGATAGAGCCGCTATGGCACGGCTATCACCTGAGGTGCAGGCCCGAGTGGCACAGGAGGACGAGGCACTACTAGCTGCCGAGGCACAGCTTCCCGGAGGAGATGATGAGATTCACTGGTCTGAGCTTGAGTCAGACTCCTCCGAGGATGACGAGTACTTTCCTGCAGCACCAGCCAGTCATGACCACGAGGTAGGAGGGTCCAGAGAGCCAGCTCCCTCGTCACCTACAGCTGCTACAGTCACAGAGTCCCAGGTGACTCAGTTGTCCGAGCTTACCTCTCTCCTTCAGCAGCGTGTCACTCAACAGAGCAGAGAGAGGATCGGATAGCACAGGAGGAGGCCAGGAGAGCCCATGAGGCTCAGCTTGCAGTCATTCAGAGGGAAGCTGCCCGAGAGCGTGCTGCAGCCGAGGAGTGTTTTGTCGGGCTCATTGACCGAGTTTCACAGAGGACAGACGCTCAGTTCCAGCAGATGCAGCAGGGCATGATGGCGATGTTCGGGATGATCACACAGCTTTACACTCACACCGGACTCGCCCCGCAGCAGCCAGGCCTTCAGGGTGTTGGAGCACCTCAGCTTGCAGTCACTCCAGCTCCAGACCCTACTGCAGCTCCAGCTACTTAGACGACATCGGAGACCACGTTCTCGATGTCCGCACTCCTTGGGCCTGCCGGTCGTCCGCTCTTCTCGCCACTGCCAGCGACTACACTCTTTCAGGACTGACTGTCGGCAGTTCAGTCAGTCGCCCTCCCCGTCATACCACAGACACTACCTTCAGGGGGAGGAGGAGAGGAGTCTATACTTCAGCAGTCGACAGGTTCAGCAGTCACGACTTCAGATATTGACACATCTTCTGCTGACCCGATTACCACTTCTACGGACCCTCTCCCAGGCAATACTAGCACGAGAGCCTCCACGATAGCTACACCCCCAGTCAGTTCAGACCAGCAGCTCCCGTCCATCATGGAGGGCTCTCCGTCCGACGACGACAACGACCCGGACCACTTCCTCGCCGTGCCACGACAGCCGGATCAGTAGCTCGCCTTTTTGGTGCTTTGATGCCAAAGGGGGAGAGAGTTAGGGGGAGTTGGAGTCAGGGGGAGGGTAGAGCTAGAGAGAGCTTGTAGTTACAGGATCTTGATGTTTTATATCTCATTTGATGTTAGTTCATGGATATGTACATTTGACTCTTGAGTATGCCGTGTTCTGAGACATATCTATGGATTTCGTTTGAGCCGTTGAGCTCCTTGGTTCTCTTTCGAGTTTGCTTGAGTTTATCCTATATTATGTTTCTCGCTCTCTCGTTATATTTATGTTTGTGTTGTCATCAATCACCAAAAAGGGGGAGATTGTAAGCATTTAGGCCCTCTAGGTATGTTTCGGTGATTAATGACAACCATTATTGTGACTAACGAGTTTGTTCAGCCTAATGAAACATTATTGCTCATTTGGTCATATGTTAAAGAGGCCCCTCAATTTCATTATTCAAAAAGGCGATCTCGGTATTCAACTCAAATATATATATCAAGACTAAGGATCTTTCTAGTTCTAAGTATCGTAAGGTTGAGAAGGACACTTAGGTTAGTATAGGTTTTATAGTTTTGTAGAGGTCGCACTATTAAGGGGGGTTAAGGCTAAGTAACTTGAGCATGGACATGGTCAATCAAAAATGGATGCAAACTATGGTCACTCAGGTTCTAAAGAAGTTCAAATAAGTAGTTTTCAACTTATATCTCAAGAATATTTGGATTTCATTCAAGACTCAAATCAGAAAAGGCAAAATCAGAAAAAGTCTATACACCGGTTTAACCGACGACTCCATTTTTCTATATGTCGGTTAAACGTAGTTAGCAGAGTCTGGACAAGTACTTACACCGGTTAAACCGATGATATGAAAATTAACATCGGTGCAGTTGTCAAGAACGTTGGTTTTTCAGGGTGTTTCAAGTTACATTCACCGGTTAAACCGACGATGTTTGAAATTAACATCGGTGCAATTGTCTAGTGAGTTGGTTTTTCCAGGGATTTCAGAAGTTATACTCACCGGTTAAATCGATGATGGATTTGAGTTAACGTCGGTGCAGTTGTCCAGAGAGTTGGTTTTTCAGTTGATCAGTGGACAACTGCACTCACCGGTTAAACCGATGATACGTCGGTTAATCTGCCCAAGTTGTAACGGCTAGTTTTCCAAATGGGCAGTTTACATTCATCGGTTAAACCGACGATGACAATTGGAGGACCATCGGATTAACCGGCGTTAAGTACTTTTCTGGCAGCTTTTCTCCAACGGCTCTATTCGTATGAGCTGCCTATATATACCCCTCCAATGAGTCATTTTGCTCTCTCTTGACACCAGGCAACATTCATACACTCATACTATAGTTGAGAGCCACCATGAGCTTCATTTTCCACACATTTGTTCATTCAATCATTCAAGAAGCAAGACTAAGGACTTGAGTAGAGAGAAGCTTGTGTGCATCCGTTCTTGGTGATCGGTTCTTGCTCAAGTGAAGGCCCTAGCTTGTTACTCTTGGTGATTGGTAGCACCTAGGCGATCTTGGTGATTGAAGGTGTTTCTTCCGGAACTTGCCATGGATTGTGGGAGCCCGAAGAAGTTTGTACGTGGCTTGAGCTCCACCACGCCGGGATGGTGAACGGAGACTCTTAGTGAGCGCCCACGTCTCGGTGACATGGGAGGTGACAAGACTCTTAGTGACTGTCACAACGTGGATTAGGGGTGTATGCCAACACATCGACACCACGAGAAAAAATCCGGTTGTCTCTTGTCCTCTCTTTACTTTCAAGCACTTACTTTCATGCAATTATTCATGTGCTTGACCTTAGAGATCATAACTTAGCTCTACCTTGCTTAGTTCCATATCTTGTTGTATCTTTGATAGCTTGTGTAGTTTGCTTAGTTAGCCGGTTGGTGAATTGAGCCTTACTAGCATTGCATAGGTTAAGATTGCTTTAATTTATTTTAGAAATTTGAAAAAGGCCCAATTCACCCCCTCTTGGTCCATCGATCCTTACACCAACTAGAGCAAACATGGTAGAGTATTAAATCACAATTCAATGTAGACATCAACATATATAATATAATCCATGTTCCATATCATATTACTACGATGTGACGCAGTTGATCAAGGTACTCATATCCGAGAGCGACTGACGGCGAATCGATCCGATTTAACCTTGCAAGGTTGGCCTAACCAACACGACACACAAAAGCCCCGTCGAACCCCACGCACCGACCTTTCCCCTCCCCGCCTCGAACTACAGGACCGCCCCACCATCATATGGTCAGCCGAGCTCAACGTGAGACCACCAAAAGTAATATATGCATCCCCGTTTCTCTGCGACTACTCAACCACCCCAGGAGGTGAGATGGTGTCCTGTACTTTCGAAGCAAGGCAGTACTCGGCTTACCGGTTTCGACCACCTCCTACTCCCAGCATGCGGTTAGTACAATTCAACATGATCACCAGGGCCAACAATGGTACGGTGCTAAATCGACACAGACGGGACTAACACACCCAGGAACTCTGTCCTGCTGCCATACCTACATACCCTTATCATTCCCGTCCGATCTCAATTCTTCATTCATTCCATATCGAATACACAACTCATGTACTAGAATAGGAATTGTCGTGGTGTGCAAACCCACAGCCGGGTGGCGTAGTGCACCCGCCTTAACCCAAAGGGTGCGTACTCGGGGGTTAGCTAGGATTAGTCCAATCTAGATGCAAGAATGCGATGAATACAAAGGGTTTAGAGTGGTTCCGGCCGCCGGAGCGTAATACCCTACGTCCACTGTATGTTGTATTGCTTGTGTTCTCAGAGGTTGAGAACGGGATTGTTCGGAGTCCAGAGAGACCAGAGAGACGAGAGAGACCAGAGTGTCCAGCCCTGGGTCTGCCTTCCCTTGGCCTTTTTTTGAGTCTCGTGTATGTGTGAACCTGTGTTCTCAGAGGTTGTGCTCTCCCTTTTATATGTCCAAGGGGAGCACCTACACTGAGTGGGGAGCCGACAGGTGGGCCCGGCGATATATTTGATATTGTACACAGCAGAGCCTTAAATGCTACAGATCCGGAGATCTTCGTCGTCGGCCTCCGTGCGTACCTTCCGACTGGGTATGGTCTTGAGCCGTCCTATCGGTGTACGCAGCTACGAACGTAGAGGGTAGAGTGCAGCGCCGCGTTACCCTCTCTGTTCACTGTTGCGGCATACTATTACCGAGTTGTCAGAAGTAGGTCATCATGACTTGCCGCCCATGCGCGGCGCTACGTCTTTAATGCTTGCCTTGGTAACTGACGAGCCGCCTCGGTAACTGGCGATCCATAGTGTGGACTGACAAAAGCTGCTCCGTGCCCAGCGGCAGCAGAGCATGACTGAACCGCTCGCACTTAATGTGGGTGGGTGAGGGAGCTTCCAGCAGAAGGCTTGTGCCCGCCCCCGCGTCTGTGTGACACGTGGCGGCTCCGGACCCCTCCCGAGTAGCTAGCTGAGCCGAGAGCTCACGGGGGTCCGGATAGGCACGTGGAGGTCCCGGACCCATCTGCTGGAGTCCGGATGGCATGTGGAGGTCCTGGACCCACCTGCGTGGGTCCGGGTCCGCGGCCACAGGTGCTGAGCATTTTCACCTCTGGGACACGTGGTGACACCGGACCCGTCCCCGAGCGGGAGGCGGGTCTGGGACCGTTGGTCCGGTGAGATGGAGTCGGACCCCAGGGGTCCGACTGCTCAGCTCCTTAGGGCATAGTTACGGATAACTACGCGAGTCTTGGCACAGTAGGAGTGGGTACCCCAGTTGTAGGGTACCGACAGGAATATATCATATATCTCGCGAGTAACCAGAAATTACTCGACTTCTAAACATCCTATATCTCGTGAGTGACAAGAGAGCATTCGTCTTCTACCGGGAACCATTAAGCACAGCACTTCTATCGTCCTATACATATTAGTCTAACTCAAGGAAACCTAGGGATCATGCAACTAGGGTTCCAAACAATTCCTAAACCTAATGCACAAATAATAAAGACATAAATATGTATCATAATTTTAAATAATAGGATGTGCACCGGGACTTGCCTAGGGTAACACTAAGTCAGTGTTAATGCTATTAAGGCCTTGGGCCCTTCCGACCTTGGGCCGGGTCTTTGGTTGCTTCAGCGGGTCCTTCCATCTTCTGGCAATATCCGTCGAACACCGTCTTGTGGGTCGACTCCAACACTGCGTGCTTCACGTCCAAACGTGTACATCTAGCACACCTAAATGAGGTGCAATAATGCATATGCATGAATATATATGAAATGACAATTAATGCACATGCATATGACACAAATTAGTGCAGCTAAAATTCCCTACTTATAAAAGAATCATACTAAAAAATAAACTAGTTGGCGGACTGTCCGCTATGCAGCAGCGGACTGTCCGCAACTCAAACTTACCGACCTACCAGACCTACCAACGTCTCTGGATAAACTTACAACTATACGGCGGATGGTCCGCGATCCAGTAGCGGACTGTCCGCAGTACACCTCTGCCAACTCGCCAGAACCTACAACGTCTCTGGACGAAATTCAAGCTCTATGGCGGACTGTCCGCTATCCATTAGCGGACCGTCCGCAGTTCACTCTGCCAATCCGCCAGAGACAACGACGTCTCTGGACAAACTTCTAATCTTACCGGCGGACCGTCCGGCCCTCCTTGGCGGACCGTCCACGGTTCATTTACGCGAGACCACCAGAAACACAACGTTTCTGGACAAACTCTAACCTAACTTGCGGACTGTCCGGCCCTCCTTGGCGGACTGTCCGCAGTTCACTTTTGCAGACCCGCCAGAGCCAACGACGTCTCTGGACCCACCCTAATCTTACTGGCAGACTGTCCGGCCCCCCTAGGCGGACCGTCCGCGGTTCGCGGACGGTCCGCCTCTTTGACACCACGCGATAGGCGGCAGCAGGTGCGGCGGCGGCGGCGCACAACAGGAGGGGAAAAAAAGGCCAGAGAGCACAAGTAACTCACCACGAATCCATTCTCGCGATCGGTTCGGGCGGAGGATGACTGGAGAAGCGGATCGATGGTGGAGCAAAGCTTCAAGCGGGCTCCAATGGTGACCGGCGGGGGGGGGGGGGGGCGATTCCGGTCAGGAGGAGCTGGGCTAGGGGTTGGGGAAGGTGGAGGTGCCGGGGAAGATGCTCGCGCAAAGAATCGAGGTATGGTGGCCGGAGGAGGGAGATCGAAGGAAGGGGGCGACGGCGGAGCTCGTCTCTGATCGATGGGGAAAGATGAAGGAGGAGATGATGACCGGGCCCCACAACCAGATAAATATCTGGGCGTTACTTTGGCGGACCGTCCGCAGTTTCCTGGGTGTTACACCCACCATAAAAATTTCACCATATTTGGACTAAAGAAAAAGTATATATTTACAGAGAAAGTATACATCTAAAAGTAAAAAATATTTTTTACTAAATTTACATAGATATACTCATGCGGATTCTAATAAAATTGGACTTTCCATTTTTATGATACTTTTTTGTGATTTATTATAATTTTTCGAAGATTTATTCAAAATAAATATAAAAAAAGAAAAACTACTAAGAAAACACACTCAAGGAGGTCATTTCTCCTGTATCATGAGTTTGATGAGTCAACATAACTGATTTTTGAGTTCGGAGTGGAAACATAAACTCAACCCATTGTCCGGAAAGGTAAATAGGACTATATTTTTTGGCTTTACCTAAGACAATGCTCCATGTATCATTGCCAACCATAAAACCTGTGATTTAGTTATTGATGAAATTCATATGTGAGAAAATTAAATTCTTAAATTTTTATTTATGTTGAGAAATAATGATAATGGTTGTTATGTATCACACCGTGAATAACGTCAGGTATTTAAATTCATGAGATGTGGTCTCATTGAGTTGTTTTCGTAATCGCTCTGCAAGTCCTGGGAAACTTGATGCCAGTTGCCAGCATTTTCCATCAGAACCCCGTTGCATCATAGAACCGGAAGTCCTGGCAACGGAACATGAACACCAACATCTAATTTGTACCGGGCCCAACAGGCTTTTTTTCCATCAACTTCAGTGAACCTAAGCTGCTGGGCTGGGCTGGCGGCCTAGCGATATCCTCCAACGAAGGAAACGAACAACCCAAACCACGTGAGCCTAAAACAAAAACAATAAACAATAAAAAACACGTGCTGAAGAAGCAAATCGTGGAAGCCAACACAGTTGAACAGTGGATAGATACTGAAAAAACAAAGAGCACACAAATCAAGGACAGGCATGAGACGTATCGAGAGATTCTTTTCTTTACGCTGGACTTGTCGGTGTCCCGACCCGGAGGTCCGGATCCCAACTAGTAAATACTGCGTGTTTTCTCGTCCCAGATGTTGATGCAAGAGGCAACACAGTAACGCACGGGTTTATCCTGGTTCCGGCCGCGGGGCCGTACGTCCAGCAAGAGGGTGTGCGAGGGCACTGTATTATCCTGCATCCGGAGTGCTTGTAGTAGGGGGTACAAGCGAGGCGAGAGAGGGAGGGAGGCTCCCAAGTCTCTGCTAGAAGAGGAGTTAGGCGTGGCGAGTAGCGACGTTGGGGCTGGAAGCGGGCGTGTGTGCTTTGAGCGGTGTAATGTCTAGAGAGCCGACCGACCCCCTTAAGGGAAGCCCGCCTCCTCCTTTTATAGACTCAAGGAGGGACGGGTACATGTACAGGGGATCGCGAAAGTCGTCGTGTTCTCCCCGAGCTGCGGGGATACAACAGTCGAGTACTGTGGGAAGTACACTGTGGGGTATGGCGTCGGGCGTGGTGGTCGTCCTTGTTCTTGCGGAGATTGCGCCGACGTCCTGCCAACCCAGCAAGCGGCGTGGTCCTCGCAGTAGGATGTTCAGTCCTCCAGATGTGGCGTTCCGTGGATCCTGCAGGTCAGGATCCAGCGTGCACCAGTGGTGGCGGGGCACGCGGCGGTCCCGGACCCCCTAGATAAAGTGCCGGTGTGCGCACTAAGGAGATCCGAGGGTTGCGTGGAGGTCCCGGACTCCTCGAGGGGGCAGGTCCGGGACTCCGGCTGCGTGTGCTGTGCGTCCTTCTTGGAGGGGCACGTGGCGTCACCGGACCCCTTCCCAAGCAGGAGGCGGGTCCGGGGCCATGCGTGTGATGAGGTGGAGTCCGGACGGCCGGAGTTGGCAAAATAGTACGAGAGCAGTGCCGAGCACGCTGCGTCCCGCGTCGTAGGTCCCATAGTGCTGCCACAGCATCCGGGATGGCGGAGCAGTGACCGGAGTTGGCGGATGGGACTCCGGTCACAGCCACTGTGGGGAATGGCAGCCTGACGCCGTCTGTCCTGAGCACTGTGGAGGAGTGGTTGACGTTCAATGCCTCCGTACGACGGGCGGTTGAGCGGCAGGGCCGTTTGTCCCTTACGCCGAGGGGTGGCCTCGAGCGAGGCGGAGATGATTTACCTGATCGAGGGAGGTTCGATGCCCTCGAGCGAGGTGGAGATGATTTGCCCGCTCGAGGGAGGTTCGCTGCCATCGAGCGAGGCGGAGATGAGTTACCTGCTCGAGGGTAGATTTGCTACCCTCGAGCGAGGCGGAGATGCGGGGCGCAGTCGAGGGTCCCAATGGGAGCCCTCGAGCGAGGCGGAGATCGTCCCGCGGGCCCGAGAGGGGTGCTAATGGGCCGCATGCTGGGCTTCTTTGAATCCTTTCCTTTCTTCCAGATTGGAAGGAGGCCGTGGGCCCTCGTGGGTCTAGTTGCCTTAACACGTGTTTGTGTTTTTTAGAGTGATCTTAGTACCCTGATTAAGGTGTCCCTAATCGTAGTACCCGACAGGACTGGAGCAACTTTTCTTTTTCTCAGATAGGAACCGATGGAGCAAGTTGGTTTCCGTTGTGTTGAGAGGAAACTAGTGCGAATTTGGCAACACTTGACTTAGACCTTTTGTAGTGCCCCCGGCATTTACAGTGAAATCGCAGCATAACGCCAGCCAAAATCTCTTGTTTCCTCTAGTATCTTTCTAGTTTGAGCCGTTGTTGATCATGTCATGTGCTTTGCCTATGGGCCAGCTTAGTTGCCAAAAGTTTTTGGGCAATTTTTTTTGTGCCTCTTTTACAACACTAATTAGAAGTATTAAATATAGACTAATTATAAAACTAATTACACCGATGAACGGATGTAAGGATCACCAGGGTGTCCGACCCTAGAGGGGGAGGGGGTGAATAGGGTCGCTAATCGCTTTTCTATCCTAGGGCTCAATCTAATTGCATAAGATCTACTTACCCCAAAAGACTTGCAACCTATAGCCAATCCTAATCAAACTAACTAGGAAAGTAAAGGTAAGCAAGAAAGAGTAAATGCGGAAACGTAATGCGGTAAGGGAGAGGATATGCAAACTCCCGTGAAGACACCAAGACACACGATTTAACGTGGTTCGGTTAGGACACCAAAGTCCCTCCCTACGTCCACGGCCACTTGCTCACAAAGAACAAGTGGGATGCCGAGTCTCTTCGTTTGATCACCGTCTTGCCACGCCTCCAAGGCTCCCGACAAGCAAAGGCTAAGTGACGCCAAGTCACAAAGACGAGGTCACCGCCACCGTCTATCTCGAAGCGTCACCACGGCACCGTCTTCACTATCTTGGAGCTTTAACACCAAGTAGGGGCCTCCTTCCCCGCACAAAGTGTCGTTGCCACTCCACACCAAGTCGGAGGGTCACACGACGAGTACACAAGTTGCTTGCCGCAGCAAGACTTTCTCTCAAGCTAGTTCTCTCAAGAACTAAGCCTAAACAAGCACTAAGCACTCTCACAAGTGTGCTTAAGCCTATATGATGTACAATGAAGCTCTATAGTGGTTGGAGATGATCTTTAGCTCTTGTATACTTCCTTGAACTCCAGCACTCTCAAATGACCCGGCCTTGGGGGTATATATAGGCAGCCCAAGTAAATGTAGCCGTTGGAGAAAAGCTGCCAGAAAACTGCGTAACGCCGGTTAAACCGACGTACCCCAAAAGCCATCATCGGTTTAACCGGTGTATGTAAACTGCTACTTGAAAAACTAGCCGTTAGCAATTAACCGGTGTATCGCCGGTTTAACCGATGCAATCAACCGGTGTATGTAAAATTGGCGTCGGTTTAACCGGTGATTGTAACTTCTTCACGTTCCTCCAAAAACCACCTCTCTGGACAACTGAACCGATGCAATTGACCGATGCATCGTCGGTTCAACCGGTGTATGTATTTTCATCGGTCTTCGTTTGGCAATGCACCGACGTATGAATTTTCTTCAACGTCGGTTAATCCGGTGAGTGTATCTTCAGTTTCCAGCTTCTGGACAATTACACCGGCGTGTGTCTTTTCCTTAACGTCGGTTCAACCGGTGTATTGAATTTCTTCACAGTCTCTTCGATTCTTGTCCTTTGGACCGAAGAGGTTTCAGGGCGCTGCTCTGAGACCCGCGAGGGGCGGCTCCCCCTCGACCCCCGTCCGCTAACCGGGTAGCGGAACCCCCGTAGGGGTGGCCCTTCGGGCCTTGCTACGCTTCTCTTCTCTTTGTCATCACTTGAACCTAAAAGTCTGAGAATAGTCATCTTAACAATCACATTAGTCCAAGTGTTGTGTGTGTCATCAATCGCCAAAACATTATATTGAAATATGGCATGAGAGGCCATTTTCGCTACAACGGAAAATCGTGAGGTGAATCTATTAAGGCTAATTATCATCATTAGTGGTTGTTTACTGTAGCACGACATTATCTAATCATTGCATAATTAGATTCATTAGGTTCGTCTCGCGATTTTGCCCGGGGGTTATGGAATGGGTTTTGTCAATTATCTACATTTAATACATCTAATTAGTGATCAAATGTTCAAAGTTATTGTAGCGCATGAAAAATTCTGGAAGCTAAACGCGCCCTAACCCAACAATCACGTGCATGTGTACTTCACATTATTCATGGATTCCTACCATATTATTATTATTATATACTACTCTATTCGTCTTAAATTATTATTATACGGAGTATGTACTGTGGATTTATAGGGCTTTGCTAATGCTTAATAATTTGAGAGTAAGTACTATAGCAAAAAAAAGTAACTAACCACTCTTTTTTAAAATATAAATAGAAAAAACAAAGCGGGTTGTTGATGCTTTGCGTTACGGGATTGGAGAGGATAGGAGTGGAGGAGGCGGCCGTCAGGTCTCCACTCTCCACGATGACAATATAAATAGGATTGGAGAGAATAAGTAGAATAATATTTTTTAGTTGGAACAATTTATTATAATCCTAACAAATATAAACATGCGTTGCTGGAGGTGATACTGTGAAACATTTATTAACTTATCGGTTTAATATCATCAAATTTCACATGACAATATCTTGTTGAAAATCCTTTCAAATAAAATTTTGATCTCTAATACTTTTTAACACTTTCATACATGTCATATGCCCCTTTCCTCAAAATTTCTCCTTATCCTTCGTGATGCTGGCTGTTGTGACATTGACTTTAGCAATGATGGGTGCCCACCATATTAGCATGCTGCTCGTCTCAACACTAATGATATGATGACTTGATGATTTACACCTACTGATCTACTAAGCATTCACCGTTCACTCTTATCCCTAAGTAGGGTTACCAGAAAAGCTTAAGACTCACGAGCTATTTATATTTAACTTGCTAAAAACTCAATTCAAGCTAAATTATACTTAGAATCAAGCCAAGCTTCGACCTAACATGAAGCTCGCGAGCTTCAAGATCTGAGATTGATGAAGCTCGAGTATTTCAGGTTTGCCTGGCATGTGCATACACCCTGCTACCTCTATTAATTTAGTTGCCAACCATTGAAAGGTAAAATTATATAGCTGGAGGCAAGTCTTGCATTAGCTAGCGAGCTACTATATTGCACAAGCTAAAATAGGTATAAAATAATACTTCCTATATTTTATTTTGATAGTTCTTTTTCATCTTGGTATGAAAATCAAGGAGAAGATTTTCAAGAGAAGTCACTTTGCACAGGAATCGAACGACCATCCATACTATTCCAAGATGTCAACTTGTATGTGACTATCAAAATAATATAATTCAATTTTGGAGGGGACTGTCAAAAGAAAATAAAATAGAGGGAATAAAGCTAAATATTCAATATGATTCTCTTTCCATTTATTTATTGAATTTAATTTATCTTTTATGCCAATCTCAGTACATAGTTTATTGCACTATTACGACAATGAATCTGGTAACTGAATTGGATTAGTGTTATGAGGATGGAACTTCTCTCACATCCATGGAAATTCTTCCTTATCTCTCACAGTGATACTGCCATGTCAGCAAATTTGTTGATGTGGCACAAGATTTAATACCATGAAATTTGTACTGAAACTAGCCTTATACATGTGTCTCCCTATCTATAATTAATATTGATGTCGTGAAGTCATTCTATTGTGGACTTCATATAAGTCAAGGATTTGGAATGTAAGAATGCAAAATATAGGAATGAAGAAAACTGCAGAAATCATGTGAAGTAAAACGTGGAAAACTACGAAATTTCAAAAATTTCAAAACACAGTAATGAAAAGTTTAAGTCATTTGGATCGCAGGAAAATATGAAACTTTCGCAAATGTAATGAAACAAAAATCCAACAATTCACTCTAATTAAACTAGGTTTGCATGGTAAGACATGAGAATAAATTCTTATATATTTCTTTCTCAAATTTCCTCCTTGCTTCTTCCTTTCTTTCTCCTATAATAATCACGCCCCTTCTCATCCCCTTCTAATTATTCTTATTTTAAAGATCCCACATGTTACTATTCGAATTGACGAGGTTTTAGGCTCAATCACGGTTCATCGGCAATAAATCATGAAGCACAGTAACATAGTTAGATCTACTCTCCAGTAAGATCATCTTGATAAAATGCCGCATGAATTTTTCCTTTGGATTCTGTTGGATGTTTTCCCCAATGTTTTGTGAAGGGAAAGAAACCTTTTCTTAGAGATGGAAATAAGTTTTCCTCCATTTCAAACACCTAAACCATAAATTTTTATAACAAATCTATTTATTTAGTTTTTCTATAAAATTACTTCAACTTGTTGAAGGATGCATGCGGCAACGGTTATGCGAATTTTCGCCAACCATGGATGGAGTTTTAGCAATAGAATTGCTGCTTAATAAATTCTCATGTGAACTTTGTTGGTGTCTCCTATTTCCTTTTGTAAATATTATGAGTGTGTTTGCAGACGAAGATGCTGCAGTTTGATGTAATGACTGGACTATAGCCTCTTGGAGGTCAAGGCCGTGACATTTTATTTTCCCATCATCTAAAAAAATTACTCCAACTTGCTTGAGATCCTCCAGCTTTAGGTGGCAGGCTCGCTCGAGCTCGGCTCGCTGACAGCCCCTCCCGGCTCCCGCTCAGGGCTCAGCCGGTCAGGGCCTCAGGTTCATCGCCTCTCTCTTTCTTCTCTCGGTCTCTCTCCTCGCTCTTCCTTCCCCGGCGGCGACGACTGGGCGAGCGGCGGCGCCATTTGTTCTGTCTTCGCCCAGCCCTTTGCCGGCGATGAGCGCATCCTTCAGGTATGCCCGCCCCTTCTCTTTCCTTCTGATGTGCGAGACGGAGCACCCAAACCCTAACAAAACTATCTGTATTCGTATCTTAATCCAGTTACAATATATTACCTACTAACTTCGATTTCGTTTGCAAGAATTATCGGGTGTACATGTGTACACCCATGTCATATGCTGGGTTCCCCCCTGGCTCCAGCTCAACATGCTTCCATGCCCACTACCTAGGACTGCTTCTACTTGCATTGGGCCACCAATTTATTACCGCAATGGCTTCATTCAATTGCAAACATTGCTGGTCTGGTAATATGGTATGGTCCCAAGTTTTGTACTACCGCCGGCTGTGCCTTTGCCTGTGCCTGTGCCTGCTGCTGCTGTCGCTGTCGGATGTTCCAATGCTTCCGTGTCATGGATGAACTAGATCAATGCTGCTCATGCGGTTGGTAGGTGGGTGCTACGCCGACCGCATGCTCCTCTCCTCCATGTGATTCCTGCTTCTTCTCTGCTAATGTATCAAATGTGCCTGATGCACTTTCACTTGCCTGCCCGACCGACCTTCTACCACCAACCTTGATTGTCTAGTTAGTTAGCCAGCAGCTGCTATTCACTGTACCATCCTAGTGTCCATTTATGAGCAGCAAGGACACTTCAAAGCTGCTCCTCAATTAAGGTAGCCTAAAGTACTGCCCTGCCCGCCTGGGTCATGATATTGCTCGCTCATCCTCCATAGCTTAAGCTTAACAGATGAATCTCATATCCTTCTATGTTTGATGCAGGAATGAATTTCTCTTGCACTTGATTCTTAATGCGTTTCTGCTTATATTTTAGCTTTTGGTACACTAGGGAGTTCTTTCCTCAATAGTGCCTTCACACAGTACATTGGAGTGTGCTGCAATAGTCATCTTTTCCATTTTCACAGGTTCAGATTCTGTCCACCGATGTTTCCTTGATCATTCAAGTGCCTTTACAACTAAACTGTTCTAGTTTAGCCTGTATATAGCTGATCAAAGAGTAGCAACAATGGCGTCGCTTCAATTGTTGCAACTGACAGAACGCGGGCGCAACCTTTTGTCTTCAAGAAGGTATGCTGATCCAACAATACTGTCTGTCCTTTTTCCTTTTCAATTGGCGAGTAGATTATCACCATGAATCTTAACTTGTGCTTCCTTCCTTTTCCCTCAAATTTGTACAGGAGAACACTTGCAGTTATTTCTGGAGCACTAATTGCTGGTGGAACTTTAGCATATACCCAATCAGGCCGATGGAAAAGGCAACAGAAAGAAAATTCTTGCACCAATGGAAATGCACATACCAAACACAGAATTGGTCATGATGGTACTGATGGTAAATTGGTTAAACCAAGGAAAAAGAAAAGTGGACTCAAGTCCTTACATTTTCTAGCTGCCATCTTACTTAAGAAGATTGGCCCAAATGGATCAAATTACCTTCTTGGCTTGATTATAACAGCAGTAAGTTATGCAGCTTTTGCTATTTGCTCATTTCAGTTATTTGTCATATTGATATTCATGCTCTGATGTATATCAAAACATGCACGTAATCTATGTGCTATCTAAATTTCCATTGCCTTGCATCTTTCTAATCATTCTTTGCAATTTTCTACTGTTTGCCATTGTAGTATGTTACTGTGTTGCACTCTTCAATTCTGATTATCTATGGTTAGCTGTATCTTGAGTCTTAAACTCTAAATCATTATGGGCTTTCTGAACATGTATTTCCTGTTTTATTGCCAACTACGCTAGACATGTCCCCATCGGTTATGTGAACATTGTGACTTTATATTTGCTCCTCTAGCTACATGTAAACCTCAGAACTTTGTTATGCATACTCACGTAGTTATTGTTCTAAAGCACTGGGATGATGCATCCAATCTTTTTGCAGGTCTTGCGTACAGCTGTAGGCCACAGATTAGCAAAAGTACAAGGGTATTTGTTCAGAGCTGCTTTCCTTCGGCGTGTTCCAACCTTTACACGTCTGATTATTGAAAACCTTCTTCTATGCTTTCTCCAATCCACAATATACCAGACGTCAAAGTACTTGACAGGGTCCTTAGGCTTGCGCTTCAAGAAAATTTTGACAGATCTTGTCCATGCTGATTATTTTGAGGTATGTTGGGTTATAAAGTTGGAATCCACCCATCGTCTGCACTCTTTGTTACTCATGATTTCAAATTGCCCCCTGTCGTCTTTGCTCAGAACATTGAACTAACTCACTTTTTCCCTGGAGTTCAGCTACTTATATTATTATATAGATGCAATGCTCTGGAAAAAATATGTGGTGTTCTCTTTGAGCGATCACCTCATTATAGGACTGATTGGTCCATCGATGATTGCATGATCCCACCATTCCTAATATTTCTACTAGGCTTATGATTATGAGGTTAAAATAATGGACAAATCCATTTTGTCCCCCCAGCAAACAAGAGAGGTAGATTTGTATCTACGATTGGGCGAACTATTTAATAGACCGTCAAGTTCCATAAACCAAAGACATATTAATGGTTGTTTTATCTTCGTGTAGTTTTCATTCTTTGCATTTGAATATCAAATCCTACCCCCATCTACCCTTCCCTTTCGGGGTTGTATTGAATATTTTATGTTCAGCTGGATTGATTCTTTTTTTCATCTTATATCCAGAACATGGTGTACTACAAGATCTCACATGTTGATCATAGGATCTCAAACCCAGAGCAAAGAATTGCAAGTGATATACCAAAGTTCTGCTCAGAACTAAGTGACCTTGTACAAGATGATCTGTCTGCAATTGCAGAAGGGTTAATATATATCTGGCGTCTCTGCTCTTATGCAAGTCCGAAATATGTATTGTGGATTCTGGTAATTCTTCTATGGATCGACTGTTACTCTTTATGAACTGCAGATGATATTAATACCTACTTAAAATAAAATTGCTCCTAGTTCTCTTCCTTTTCTTTTCTCTAGAGAAAGTTTGTTCCTATTTAACAAGATTCTATTCTTTATATTGAGTTAAATTATTAATAAGTATGCACTTCACAGGCATATGTTATAGGTGCTGGTGGTACAATTAGAAAATTTTCTCCTGCTTTTGGTAAGTTGAAGTCTACGGAACAACAGCTAGAGGGGGAATATCGCCAGGTCCATTCACGATTGAGAACCCATGCTGAGAGTGTGGCATTTTATGGTGGTGAAAGCAGAGAAGCATCACATATTATGCAGCGGTTCGAGGCACTTGTTAAGCACTTGAATGTTGTTCTCCATGAAAACTGGTGGTTTGGCATGATTCAAGATTTTCTTCTGAAGTATCTTGGTGCCACCGTGGGAGTTATCCTAATTATTGAACCTTTCTTTGCGGGGAATCTTAGACCCGAATCATCCACCTTAGGACGGGCAGAGATGTTGAGCAATCTCCGATATCACACCAGTGTGATAATATCATTATTTCAGTCTCTTGGGACCCTTTCTATCAGTTCAAGGCGCTTAAATATTCTCAGGTATTTGCTGAGTTCACTATGTCAAATATGACCTCCTGTAAGCTAAGTACACCGTAATAAAGTAACCTAATCTATCCTTTATAATGTTGAATCACAACCTTAAGTGATCCAAAATGTTAAGATCTAAATGAAATATGTCACTTGCAAATCTGAGCAATTTGCCCCTAACTATTCAGTTCCAGTTCCTGAGAACTGTATTGGAATTAGTTGCATTTGAAGTAGGGTCAATCGCATAACTGCCCTCGTTTTCACCTCTAACTGTATGTTTGCCCTCCTTTTTCAGACTTTGCATGTTTGCCCCTATTTTTTTGAGTCCGAGCCACCAATCTACCCCTATTCTGTGAAGGAAAGTTAACAGTGTTAACAGAAAGATGAAAAGACATATATACCCTTAGCATGGATGACCCTATATTCAACATGAATTAGCACATCCAAGCTTATTTAAGGAATATAGAAGCAAATAGCAACATACATTTCAAGTAAATGGAAGAGTATAATATTTTGCAAGTATTACACAGTACGGAACCATTAAGCAATTGATTCCATGGCTACACGTTGCAAGCTGCCTCGATTCTCCTTCGTGCTACAATAGCCCACCAGGCGAGCCGCGGATCCGAGGCCCTGTACCGTGCGCCGCTTGTGAGGTGAGCTGTAGGCGCGCCGCGCGCTGCCCACGAGGCGAGCGGCAGCCGACTCCCTGCGCGCCCGTCGCCGGCGACGCGAGTCGCGGCCACGCGCTTCCCTGACCTGCGCCGCCCTGCGACACGATTCATTGCCGCGCGCTCCCTGCGAGGCTTGTCGTGGCCATGCGCCGCTTGCGTGGCAAGCGGCAGCCGCGGACCTGCGCTGCCCGTGACGCAAGCCGCGGCTGCGCGCTGCCTGCAAGGCGAGAGGCGGTCGGTTCCCTGCACGCCTGCTGTCCGCGAGGCGTGTCGCGGCCACACACTTCTCACGTGGCAAGCGGCAGCCGTGGACCGGCGCCGCCCGCGACGCGAGCCGCAGCTAGCGCTGCTCGCAAGGCGAGCGACGACCGAGCCGCGGCCATGCGTCGCCCGTCCCCACAGGCTACTGCTCCACCGTCCGCCAGTTGCCGCCGACCGCTACCAGTGAGAGTGGATTCCTTTGGTGTAGAGATGGGTCACGGGATGCCTGGATGTGAGTACTTTGGATAAGGTAAGGGTAAAAACATCATTTCCTACCATTTATCTCTTAAATTTTTTTTGCTATCGAGTTTATACTGGGTAAAAACTAGTTCTTCTCACGACGTTAAGAATCAGGGGCAGACGGACTACTCGGAGTCAAAAAAAAAAAAGAGGCAAACGTGCAAAGTTCAAAAAAAGAATGAGGGCAGTTATGCAATTTACCCTTTGAAATAAGAATAAGTAGGCACCCAAATTTGAGTTAAAGAGGATTTAAACCTAGGGTGCGGGTGTACATGCAACCTCCAATCTACCGAGCTTTAAATTCAGTTTTAGATTCTCAATGAGTTTGAAATTCCGAGTAGTATTTGACGTTGATTTACTATCTTTGTCTTTTTTTTTTCTTTTGGCAGTGGCTATGCTAATCGTATTCATGAATTACTGGATGTCTCACGTGAGCTATCTGGTCTTCGTGATAGATTGTTGAGTCAAAATTCATCTGTTGGAAATTATATCAGCGAGGCAAATTATATAGAGTTCTCAGGTGTTAAGGTAATAATATACCATACTGATTTTAATTTATCTACTCTGTATGGATATTCTTAGAAACAATGTTACAGGTGGTGACACCCTCTGGGAACGTCTTGGTTGATGATTTGACGCTCCGGTTGGAGTCAGGCTCTAATCTATTGATCACTGGTAATGCTCTTAAATGTTTACTCTCATTATCTGGATCTGTGTTGCTTATCTCAATGCTTGCTGTGAAGGAAATTGAATTGATTGTTGAGTATTCAAATGTACTGCAAGAACAAGAAAATTCATGCAAGAATAATTTGGTATTTCCTATTCTGTAGACGTGCTATAATTTGGTATTTCCTATTCTGTAGACGTGCTTTCTACTTATCTGAGGGTACTGTTTTTGAGTATATGATACATTGAATGTATTGGCCACTTGCTGTCCTAGTCAAATAGATTTTCTTTCACATTCAATTCTATTCAGTTGTTTTCTTTCTTCTATAATACAAAAGGGTGCAGCTCACCTTGCGTATTCAAGAATAAAAGGAAAAAAAGGCCAGTTGAGTATAGTGAATTACTTTGGGACTTGTCTTCAAATATTATCTTTGGCCTGGAATTGGCTGATCCTTGGCTACAAAAAAAAATCTTGCCTGGAATATGTTTTTGTCTTACTATTTCAATTTTAGGTATTTCATTTTTTCCCTGATAACAGGGCAAGAGCTCTGCCATTCTTGCCCCATAGGTGGTACACTTTTATCAGAGAATATGAAAACACGATACCATAGGGAGCAGCATCCAGAGAAATAACTAAACAGAAGAGGCTAAACTGACCTGTAGAAAAGGACTTGCAGCACAGGAAGGTTATATTTCTTCTTAATATTATTGGTGCTTATTCTGTCTGTCTAAGCACCCTTAGATAGATTCAGCTTAAAGGACAATTAGGATTTTTAAACCAAGCCAGTACAGTCTCTTTTCCCAATGCATTAAACTTGTTTGTGTGGTTCTTTGATTCTACTGATAATCAACGTTACATGAGATATATTAATTATTTGTTTGGCTTAGATGCACTTAACGTGTCTTCTCGACTGATAATAATCATCTGGTTAGTCCTCAAAAAAAGAAAGTTCATCTCCTTGGATGAGGGAGAGGTTGATTTGTCAAGTACCTGTTTATTCGTAACATCTTATGATGCCTAATGCTATTTTTATCTCTGAGATTTCACTTTATGTAAGTTACAGCCATGGGACATTAATTCCGTGATGCACATGAACTTCATATTTCAGGCCCCAATGGTAGTGGAAAAAGCTCTCTATTCCGTGTTCTTGGTGGTCTGTGGCCGCTGGTTTCTGGTCATATAGTCAAACCTGGTGTTGGTTCTAATCTCAACAAGGAAATATTCTATGTGCCCCAGAGACCATATACAGCTGTCGGAACACTTCGGGACCAGTTAATCTATCCACTCACAGCAGACCAGGAAACTGAACCACTCAGCTATAGTGGCATGGTGGATCTTCTAAAGAATGTAATAACAAACATGTCTATGTAGTTTATAATTGACCAATCAAACATTACCATCATCCTTGTGTACTTTGTTTTTGAAAACAACTGAAACAACTAGTAAATATGTTGGAAATCCTTATGTTTCCTTTTGATTGCAGGTTGATCTAGGGTACTTGCTAGAACGCTACCCCCTTGGTAAGGAAGTTAACTGGGGTGATGAATTGTCTCTTGGAGAGCAGCAAAGATTAGGAATGGCTAGACTGTTCTATCACAAGCCCAAGTTTGCTATCCTGGACGAATGCACTAGTGCTGTGACAATTGATATGGAAGAACGCTTCTGCAAACGGGTTCGAGCTATGGGCACATCATGCATAACAATATCTCACCGTCCAGCATTAGTTGCATTTCATGAAATCGTTTTGTCCTTAGATGGTGAAGGAGGGTGGAATGTTCAAGACAACAGGTTACAGTCATGAAAAATACATTTTTTGTTTTCTTTTTAACTTTTGAGAGCTGAAAAAGTAAGGCTGAAGTTGATTTGACTATTGTAGAAATGGTTCTTCCTTCTCTCCTGAAGTAGAATTTGATGTGTTGAAGTCATCAGAAACTGATCGCAAATCTGATGCACGTACCGTTCAAAGGGCTTTTGTCACGAACACAAAGGTACTTATATTTTCATAACATCACTTCAATGTGTTACTATTTGGCTCATCTTCAATCTGTAACTGAATTTTATTTATACCAGGGCAATGCATCATCAAAGCTCAAGAAGCAGTCCTATTCAACAGAGGTCATAGCATCTTCCCCTAGTATGGAGATAGAACATACAGTACAAGCACCTATCGTCACACAATTGCAATGCTCTCCAAGACCTTTGCCCGCCAGAGTTTCTGCAATGTCTCAAATACTGGTACATACTTGTACATAATCTATTTTAGTGTTAGGATAAGTCGTGCTCCTTACTTTCAGCTGCTTATTTTCTCTTGAACTTGATTTAACATGTGATGATTTGAAGGTACCAGAAGCTCAAATCTTGAATTGGATTGCTATAAACATAACACAAAATCTAGAAAGTTATAAGCTCTTCAGTACTTATATTGTTGCCTAATTATTGTTTGATTGCCAGGTTCCAAAGCTGTTTGATAAACAAGGAGGGCAGCTTCTTGCAGTGGCACTACTTGTATTTTCCCGCACTTGGATTTCAGACCGTATAGCTTCACTGAATGGTATGGTGGTTGATATTATTCTCTTCGCTAACTATATGGACTAGAACTGATAGGGTGCTTACATACTAATATATTTCATTTTGACAGGAACAAGTGTCAAGTATGTCTTGGAGCAGGACAAAGCTGCCTTCATTCGTTTGACTGGAATCAGTGTGCTGCAAAGTGCTGCAAATTCTATTGTATCACCCTCACTAAGGTAATTTGTTGGTTCCACTGATTTGAAGTATTTTCTAGATACTGAATTTAGTTCCTCATGGAATATTCACTACATGAATCCAATAATTATTTTCCCAGGCATACACATTAGCTTCTTGTGCACCTTAACTGTTTTACGTGATTGATTTCATGATTTGATTAAATGCTTTCTCTGCAGAAATCTTACTTCAAGAATTGCCCTTGGATGGCGGATTCGCATGACCAACCATCTACTTCAATATTATTTGAAAAGAAATGCTTTTTACAAGGTGCGCCATTCTCCAATGGAATACTCACCAGGCCTTTATTGCATTGTGGTTTCTTTCCTTTACCTATTGTTATTCTTTTGTGCGGCATGCATATCATCATTTGGATGAGCAAGCATTTAATACTATCGTGTTCTTTTCCCATTTTTATTTCTGGAGTAATTGGATAGATAAAAGTTCGAGAACGTGACAATTTTATCTGTTGTGTGTTTACTCTGCACTCGGCATTAATACCTGATTAATCTGTTTGTAAACATATCCTGAGCTGCTCACTACCAGAACATTTGAAGTTTCCTGGTAGTTGATACTGAAAATATGTAGTGGGCTGATTTAAAGGCACAGTAATTTTGTACATCAACTGGATCGTTTTGTAACTAAATTGACTGGAGATTGGATAGCTAAAGTTAATATTGGTCCTCATTCTGAAAATTTGGTAGACCTTGGGTTTCAGAGTGGGCTTGTGTATTGTGCTGATTCTAATATCTATGATTGCACAAAACATGACAATTTAACTTTATTTTGCAGATATTCAACATTTCGGGCATGAATGTGGATGCAGACCAAAGATTAACACATGATGTAGAGAAGTTGACCAATGATCTTGCTGGCTTGGTTACTGGAATGGTGAAGCCACTAGTCGACATTCTTTGGTGAGTTCATGATCTCCGAGTTTGGGCTATGTGTTCCTTAATACCGATGTTTTGTTTGTAACCCTATTGGAATTCACCAGGTTTACATGGAGAATGAAGATTTTGTCTGGGCGAAGAGGAGTTGCTATACTGTATGCTTACATGTTCCTAGGTCTTGGTTTTCTAAGAGCTGTGTCCCCTGACTTCGGTGAGCTTGCAAACCAAGAACAAGAACTTGAAGGAACATTCAGGTTAGTAATACATACTTCATTGAGCACTTGCAAAGTTCACTTTCTTATCATGTGAAAAGCTTTAAAGTGTTGACATTGTAACCTTTTTCAAGATTCATGCACTCAAGATTGCGGACACATGCTGAGTCAATAGCTTTCTTTGGTGGTGGATCAAGGGAAAAAGCTGTAAGTTTGTTCATACTAAATGAATGCAACTCAAAACTATCTTGTCTATACCATGTGTTAGACTATTGTAAGTGGGTCATGTGCCCGGCTGGCCCATGGGCATGCCGCACAGGCCTGTTGCTGTGCATGCAGCCTCCCTGGCCATGGTAGATTAGGCAAGGCTCTCCCTGATTGGTGTTTTTATAAACCTAACCCTAGGAGACCCTTGCCTACCTCCATAATCAATCTACTATTTTTCCAGCCATACCTTCCTTCACCATGATGCTTCTGAATAGTGTGTTGTCTGGTGCTTTCTTTCAATCAATCTTGAGGTTGAATAAAAATCGCAATTACCAAGTATTGTACATGTACTTCAATCATAAATCTGTCTTTAGATTAAATTAAAATGCTTAAAAGTTAGAGTTTTGTAGATTCTTTTGTCATCTTATACATGATCTTTTCTTGGTAAAAATGTGTGCCCTCACTTATGCTTTTTTCCCTTTAAAAAACAGATGATTGAAGCTAAATTCTCAACATGGCTCAACCACTCGAAGGTTCTATTGAGGAAAAAGTGGCTTTATGGTATTTTTGATGATTTTGTGACGAAACAATTACCTCATAATGTGACGTGGGGACTGAGTTTGTTATATGCTTTGGAGCACAAGGGAGACCGAGCTTTGACTTCAACACAAGGTTAATTTTAATCCTAAAAGTTCTATTATTGAAAACATATCAAGTCCTTCCATTTTCTATATGGTGTTCCTCTTGCTGTAGAGTTTTAAAGTATGCACTCTTTTTTCTAAATTACAGGAGAGCTGGCACATGCCCTGCGGTTCTTGGCATCTGTGGTGTCACAAAGCTTCATAGCATTTGGTGATATCCTTGAATTACACAAGAAGTTCCTTGAACTTTCTGGTGGTATTAATAGAATATTTGAGCTTGAGGAGCTTCTTCAGGCAGCACAAAGCAGTAAGTGGCAATTCATACTGAAACTTGGTGCCAGTAGGTAGTGGTGTGGCAGACTGATAGTCCACTGAATATTTGCTGTTCAGAAAATGATAAATTTAGACTTATCTGTCTTTTGTGTGCTTGATTGGTCACTTGCCTGGACCTGAACGTAGTATTACTGCTCATGTAGATCCTGCTGTGCCTTCTAATGCTATAAATGTCGCCTCCGAAGAAATCATCTCCTTCCATAACGTGGATATTGTCACGCCGTCACAGAAGCTATTGGCTAGCCAATTATCTTGTGATGTATCTCAAGGGAAAAGCCTTCTTGTGACTGGTATATGATCCTGCAGCTTCTGTTTAGCTTAAAATTAGCAATGTGACAATATTGTTACTCTAATACCTGTTGTGTTTTTTAAGGTCCAAATGGTAGTGGAAAGAGTTCTATTTTTAGGGTGCTCCGAGGTTTGTGGCCCATTGCTTCTGGTAGACTTACCAAGCCATCTGAAGGAATTTTCAATGTACCTCAGCGTCCATATACTTATCTTGGAACCTTGAGGGATCAGATCATATACCCCCTCTCGCGCGAGGATGCGGAGTTGAAGATGATTTCACACGAAAGAAGTTCGTGCCACCATCTCTGCCAACTTGTTGCTGTTTCTATGAAATGCCTCATATTTAGTCCTATATATTTATATTGGTCTGTAGGTAACAAGTCTACAGCTTCCAAGATGTTGGATGATCACTTGAAGATGATTCTAGAGAATGTTCGTTTGGTGTATCTTCTAGAAAGGGAAGGTTGGGATGCTACACCTAACTGGGAAGATATCCTGTCCTTGGGAGAACAACAGAGGCTGGGGATGGTCAGTGATTAAGATCTATATATTTGAACCAGTATTATTTGTCTTAACAAATTTCCATCTTTTAAAATAGCTGCTTTCTTTTCAGGCTCGTTTATTCTTTCACTGTCCTAAATATGGCATCCTTGACGAGTGCACCAAGTAGGTCTCAATATTTTTCTTATTTTCATTTCATTTGTGGTGAACAAACAGTGCAGTACTTAGAAATAATACTCTTTGCAGTGCCACAAGTGTGGATGTCGAGGAGCATTTGTACAGGATAGCAACCAACATTGGCATAACAGTCATCACGTCCTCGCAAGTAAGCGCTGGCATTCATCATACTCTTTCTTGTTGGCAGTTGCCGACGCAGTTTTTATCTTTGTTTCTCACATGTGAAGTGCATGTTGCTGAAACCTTTTCTTGATTCTTAATTTGCAGAGGCCTGCTCTGATTCCCTTCCATTCGTTGGAACTGAAACTCATCGATGGAGAAGGGAAGTGGGAGCTATGTGCCATCCACCAATAACCGCTTCCGTCAACTGACTTTCATCTATAGTTAGTTACCTGTGAATTGTACAAAGCTGTTGTCATCACTCGCTGCTTCATTGGTGGCAGTCTTTAGAAGCTAGGAAGGCAGTTGCAAGGATGCACGCAGAGTGTGTGACGGAGCCTTCCCTTGGTTGAAGATTTCTTTTTTGGTTCTCTTTCTGAAATTTTGAAATACGGAGCGGAAGAAATATACATACGTCAGTGTTAGGAGGGAAAGGTTTAGGAATTAGGATGTTGGGGTTTTGGAGGTGCAGGCTCCAAGTCCAATGAGATAGCATAGTACTGGTACATATAGTTAGTCCTGATAAATATGTCGATCGGCGGCCTGATTGTCGATTTTTATACGAGAATAAGTTGGTGGTGGTGGTGGCGGTGGCCAACAGAATGGATGGATTGGTGCCGTGTAGAAATCATTATTATTATTTGTATCAAAACATAACTGATAGGGGCACGAAGTGTGCCTTGTAAATGGCAACTGATGATCTATAGAAAAATCTTCTCTTTTTCGTTGGTTATTTATTAGATATACAAAAATGTGGATCAAAGCTGCTGTTGCTGCGAGAGCAGGACGAGCAGGCCCTGCGGGCCGACGAGGATCTCGTTGAGGAAGCTGACGAGGCCGAACCAGACGACGGGTGTGACGTCGACGCCGCCGAGCGGCGGGATGAGCTTTCGGGTGACGGCGAGGAAGGGCTCCGTGGGCGCGTACGCCAGCACGTAGGGGAACTCCGTCACGGGGAGCCTCGGGTACCAGGACATGACGATCCGCAGGATGAAGAGGAAGCCCAGCGCCGACAGCGCCGGCCCCGCCACGCCGGCCACCGTCTTGGCCGTCGCCGGGTCCAGGTCGCCTGCCAGCACCCAAGCATGGCACGGGAGCACTGGCGTGCTGCTCGCTGCGGCGACGGCGACGGCGGTGGCCAACAGGCCGCCGCGTGCTCGCATCATTACAGTTTCTGATGAGCGGGTGCCGGGTTCCTGGAATTGAAGCCAAGTTACCATTGAATTGATCGATCGAGCTCCAAGAAAGAACAGGAGGTTCAGGCAGCATTCATCGAGGCGAGGGAGCTCGATCTCCTCCTAGTGCTAGTAGTTGGTTGGGTACTGACCTTGGTGGTGGCGGCAGCGACGACGAGGCACCTCCTGGCGGGACCCCTTGCACTTGCAGAGACGATCGAGGCCATGGAAGGTTTGGGAGCCACAAGCAAGGAAGCCTCCATTAGTTGAGAGGCAAGCAAGCAAGAGTCAGAGGAAGAAGCAGCAGCAGCAGCCTGCCTTGTGTTTGTTTGGATAAGGGGGAGGGGCGAGGAGAGGAAAGGAAGAAGGCAGGCAAAGGCCCAGTGGAAAAGCCCAATACAAGAAGGCAGGCAATGGCCCACATACGGCCCAATAGATAAACTCCAGGTCACACTACACTAATCTTCCGTGTTTTTTTATTTTTTTATTTTTTATTTCCGTTTTTTACAAAAATATATTTTCGATTTGGAAATTTACAGAAATATACCCCGGCCGCTCCGCTGCCGGGCGGCCGGGACCTGGCCGCCCGGCTGTCGGGCGGCAGGGGCTTATCTGCAAAAAAAAGAGGAAAAAAATTACGGACAGGTCTCCGGGAACCGGCCGCCCGGCAGCCGGGCGGCCGGCCTCCCAGGGCGCCCGGCTGGGGGACGGCCGGCCCCCACCTCTATATAAGGGTATTGGCTGCCCCTCCCCCCTCATTTGACTTGCTAAAAATCCAGAAAAAAGAAAAGAGAGGGAGGGAGGGAGAGGAGGGGTGAGGGAGAGGCAAAGCGGCGAAGCCCTGTCGGATTTTCAAGCCGGCGACTTTAGGTAACTAAAATTTTCCACATTTTATAGAAAAAGTATTATAGAAATGCAAGATAATATTAGAAAATTGTAGAAAATGTTAGAAAATTGTAGAAAATTGTAGAGAATGTTAGAAAATTGTAGAGAATGTTAGAAAATTGTAGAGATTGTTAGAAAATTATAAAAAATTATAGAAACTATTTTGTTTAAACATTAGATTAGCAATCATTTTAATTATTATTAGGACTGATTAGTGGTACATTTAGGTGTAGTTAATTGTAGTGATTAGCGTTCTACAGCGAAGGTCTGTGGCGTGTAGTAGGGAAGGTTGCAACGGGTTCTGCCATGCCACTGCATGTCTGATGTGTGTTTCATTAACGTTGTATTATGATGTAATTCCTATGGTTTATATTGTGTAATGCAGTTTTTAGTTCTTAATTCGTACCGTTATATTTGATGTGTGGTTCACAGTATTCTAGCCTCCTGAAAATGTCCGAAAATATTAAAGGCAAGTTCGAAGATTCACTAGATTGCTTGTGTGTGCGTGGCACCTCGGCGTCGTGATCTGTGGCGCCAAGACGTGTTATCTCGGCGCCACATATTACAGCGCCCACCCCCAGGGTCTATTTCTGCAAAAAGTTACAAAAAGGGCACATATGTGAAATTATTTCGCGAAAAGGGCTAAATTGCAAAAAAAAAAATCCGGCCGCCCCCCAGCCGGGCGGCCTGGGAGGCCGGCCGCCCAGCTGCCGGGCGGCCGGTTCCCAGGGACCTGTCTGCAATTTGTTTTCGTCTTTTTTTTTGCAGGTAAGCCCCTGCCGCCGGCAGCCAGGTCCCGGCCACCCGGCAGCGGGGCGGCCGGGGTATATTTCTGTAAATTTCCAAATTGAAAATATATTTTTGTAAAAAATGGAAATAAAAAATATAAAAATAAAAAACGCCTAATCTTCCTGCGAATGGTAGGACGGTCCAGTGGGACGCTACCCACTAGGATTCAAATCCTGGTGCTTGCACCTTTTTCTAGGATTTTCCTAGGAGCCAGTGGTAGGGTTTGTGTGCGTGTGTGTGGGCGTTTACGTTGTACTGTGTAATTCTAAAAAAAATAACTACACTAATCTTTCTGTCCGAGTGCGACCACCGATCCTATATTTTTTCCCCCACCTTCGAGTGTTTAAGATTCGTGCAACAATTTACAAATCCGAACCCTCACCCTCACCCTCATCCACTCGCGCCTCCCTCCCGTGCCCTCACCACCACGGCACCACCCCATGCTGGACCGCACCGCCGCGCGCGCATCGCCACCGGCCCTCCTCTGCCCCGCCGCTGCTCCACCCGGCGCGTGCGCCGCCTTGCACCGCCAAGCTCGCCGGAGAAGAAGGGTCTTTAACATTTTGATTTAATATTTTCAACATTCCGTGCTTTCAATGAACAACATTTTCATCTTTACAGTTTCAACAATTTGAAATCAAATGTTGAACTTGTTTATGAAAAATGTTGAGTTAAAAGCCGCCGACCAGGACGGGGTGGAGGATGGGCGAACCGGGGGAAGAAAACGATAGATTGGATTTTGGTGGGCTTGATAGATGCATCCCTTATTGTCTTATGCACCTTCCGGAAGCGATGGAGGGAAGCAGAAGAACGTCGGGCATGGATCAAATCTACTAGCAAAGAACTCGTTACGATCCCTTCGCTTTCCCCTCGCTACATGAACACCAACATCTACTTCTGCGGCTTGCAGGTTGGCGCCTGTGACTTTACAGAGACCGGAGCTCTTCAGGAGGTGAACGAAATTCACTTGACTGAAATTGTAGTGTGTGTTTTGCCAGCAAATGAAAAGCAAACAGCAGTTGGTATGCAGGAAAACCAAAACATTCAGAAGATGCCGGTATATATCTATATAACAAACCCAACCATTACCCATTGTCTGCGGGGGCTTGATTGATTTTGACGATGTATTATTGTCGCTGTTTCATCACTCTCACCCCCTCATTATTCTCTCCAATCTTCCATCAACTCAAGTTGAGCAATCAAGGTGAAAAAAAAAGTAAACTCAAAATTGTATATGTGAAATCTAACAACCGGCGGGGCGGGCGCACACCCTGCGCTGGATGGGGGTCCGGCAAGAAGGGCACTCCTTCATCCCTTGCTTCTCATGGAGGTCGCTGCATTTGGCACAGACCACCTGGTGGGCACAAGGGAGGAACACCACGGACATCTCCTCACTCAAGCACATGACGCACTCCCGGTCACGCTGTATATCATCAAAATCGAGATCTTGGGGTACTGCTATATTGGACAAAATTTGGGCATTGCCGTTCTTTCTCCCTTCAGAAAGATGCAACGCGTAGGTTTTATTGTCGGCTCCCCACTTGGGGGCAGCAACCTTTGAAGAGTCCATAGACACCTTCAGCTGCATGATCTGCTGCTCAAGAGCACGAATCTCACTCTTGTATCTTTGTGTATCGTTCGCTGATTTAAGATGCAGCGAATTCTCTTCTGACCTCACTGATGTCTCGATTTGATCCCTCTCTTTCCTCTCTGAGGTAACAAGGGCAATTGCCTCAACCTTTGCAGCCTCTTCTTGTTTCCACCTTGTCTACAAGTGTTGAAAATCAGACAGAAGATCAATGATGTGATTATTATAAATACAAGCTCAGTGAAGAGTGAAAGCCATAAAGTAAAAGCAAGTGAGGTAGAGGGAATCAAACTGAACTGAACTATGCAGATGTAGCAAGTAGCAAGCTTATAATATTAACAAGATTTCATACAACCAGTATCCATAGTATTAATCATCCTTCAATTCTGATTTTTTGGAAAATATGACAAGCACAATCAATTCAAAATGGCTTTAAAAAACCAGGAAGCTAATGAAAAGTATACTACAATCACACACATCCCTTTTTCTTAAAGCCTGTTTAGGGATGGGATAGAACACCTCAATCCAGATTCACTAGCAGTCTATGCTAAGCCACCTTCTCCACTACTAATCACTGCCTTGACTTGCTTATCTAACAAAGTACAAGTTGTAAGTCATGTCTTTCTGATTTGTATTCCAACGTCTGAAAGATATAGGGTATAAGAAGGAAGGTTTTCTTTACAGCATACTCAACAAATGGTTGGAGAAGCCTCAGAGGTGCTATTGAACCAATGGCATTGTTGTGCCGATTTAAACTATGGAACTTATCGTATACCATTTATAAAAATGCAATCACATCTCATCTTCATCTAATGCTGTAAACATTTGAAAACAGCCAGAATTTAAGGGCGAGAATAATGTAATGACATATAAAGCTCCAAACTTCTTCCAGAAAAGTCTGCATGCAAAAGCTTGCAGCCTACTCATGAAAAACAAAGTGTGCTTAGAGCAGTCTTAGCTAGGAGGCCAGTTCAATTACGATTTATTCTGTAAACTTCTCAACATCCACAATCACTTCAATGTGAGAACACACACAAAAAAAAGGTGTGGAACAAAACCTTACCAACACAATCACAACATTTACATGCAAAACAAGCCACCAAAACATCAATATCTATTACAGAATATACTGGAGCGTTAAGTACAAAATAAAATAACATCACACAACAGATAGTGCGCTGTTTTCCATATGTTTTACAAGTTTGTCAGTGATACCTTGCCACATTTATAAATTATACCATTTCTGTCTAAGAAAAAGAACTGGCCCAACAATATTCATTTGCACCCTAATAGTCAACTATGGTAGCAATGAAGAAATTTCCAGGAGTGACATGAATTGAAAAATGAATGTAAGTTGCATGATCGTATAATATATATTTAGCTTCAGTTTAAAATAATGTTACAGAGAGGTAAAAATAAAGAAGTTAGTACCTGCACTTGATCCTTTTGCTCTTTAGCATGCTGAAGTTGTTCTTGAACCCGAGATAGCCTGCTCTTTTGTGCTGCAAGATCCTCTTGCAACAGGGCTCTCTCAGATTCCCAACGCTGAGACCTTTTGCGACTATTCTCATCCTTCTTTAAAAGCTCCAAAATATTTGTTGCAGACTCTGCTGCATGCCGCTTTGCAGCTTCCATCTGTAACATGAGTTGTGCATTTTCAGCCTCACGTCTACGAGCAGAAGCATCTGCCTTCTCCAGCTGAGCATTTGCCCTAGAAATTGCAGACTCCATCTCTAAAAGCTTCTTCCGAGTACTCTCTTCCGAATGGTGCCTTTCTTCTTGTAGGCGGTCCGCCTCTTCCTTCTCTTTCCTAAGCGACTGAAGTTCCTCCTTCTCCTTTGCAAGTCGGTGAGCAACTTGCATCACTTTCTGCTGAGCCCAGTCTGTCCAGTCCCGCATATGTGCTTGCAATTCTTTCTGCCTCTGGACAAGAATCAAAACAATTTCATCCTTTTTATCTTGTGGGATCCAGACCTTTTGTTCCTCATCATAAGAAAAATTAATTTTGCTACTAGAGTCCATACCCTCAGCATTGGAATCATGATTCAAAGATGGAGCAAAACCATCACTTGAGGAGGGCAATGACAATGAAAGATCTGTGCTAGCAGCAGGTGCTGGGTTTGAGTTACTAACCACCTTGGCATCGAATGGAGTAGAGGAAATGGTACCAGTAAAGGAAAGGTCGACTGATACTTCAGGCGTCGTTATGCTTGCAGCAAACCCTTTGGCAACTTTTGATGAGCCCTTCAAGTTGCTACTAGTAGAGTCTGAAAATGACCTGCATTTCCTGTCCAATACCACGCTGCCCGAAGAGCTATACTTGACAGACCTAAGAGGTCCTTTAGAACCCAATGCTCGGGAGCTCTTATCAAAGCTTGTCAATTTCTGGCGATGCAAGGAGTCCCTCTTAGAGCTCCCCCTCTTGCTAGGAGATGGCTTGTCATTTTTCACAGATTGTGTCGCAGCAGCAACAAATGGTTGGTCCTCTGAATGATCACGAGTAGGAATAGGGTATTCTTTTGGCTCAACATTTGGGATCGCATACGGCATCCTGCCTGGTACAGAGGGTTTGCTACTCGATAAATTCAGACTTGTTTGTGTCGTTGATGAATCAGCTTTTACTGCACCATAAGAAATGGGTGGTACCGGGGTAAGCTTTCCGCGGAAAGTAACACCAGTCTGCGGGTTGGTAATAGAAACTGATAGATCGGAACCTGAGCCAGGTTCATAGTTTCCCATAACTGGTTGGGCAATAACTTTAGAACCCACTGCTGGTAGGGAAGCAGGACTGTAGTCCATGGCACAGGCATTTGAAACATTCATGTCTGACATAAGCAAGCAAAACATTACATCGCCCGTGGTGTAGAATGGCTGAGCCTCATTTACCACAGCAACCATGCTACCAAGCACAGCCTGCTCAATCTTCCTCCTGTCTTCAACCGAGGCACCCTCCCTTGGCAACATGTCTCCTTCAGTCTTGAGAACCTCAACTGCCGACTCTCCAAACCCAGCAAGGCTCTCCCTCCAGTTGTACTGGGCAGCTGCCCGCACAACAGCAGCACGTGCAGCCGCCTCAGAGTAGCCCATTGTGGTGATCAGACTGACAGCATTGTCGAAGGTGGTGTCCAGGCTCTTGAGAAGGATCTCCTCCAGCTGCGTCTCATTTGGGTCACTCCAATTCACATATCGCTGGCACTCTAATATTTCCTCTGCAGTAGGGTGGATATCCTTGCAGGTTTCGCAGGTGCTTGGGATGAGGTCGAGGTCCGCCACCGCTGCCATGGCAGCCTTCTCGGGCGACATAAACTCGAACCCTACGCAGTCCGCCGTCAGTGGGTATTCCAGCCCGAATGGGCCCAACTCGGAAGATGGCGGCTCGGCACGGTACTTGCGCTTATTCCGACTGGCGGCTTTCTCCTGCGCCGCCGAGGGGGGCGGCGGGGTCGCGGTAGTAGACATCAAGCAAGCTGCTCTTATTTCACCAAACCAACAGGAAATCCTTCGGAAAACCGACAGGATGCAAGCGAAAATAAAGAAAATTTCTCCGCAGACGGATTGGACTGACCAAGCTCCTGCGCACCGAATCAAGGAAAAAACCTGGAAAATTCAGAAAAATATACTGTGAGAATCGTGAAGTTTGGACGAATCAAGAACCAAGGAAAAACTCATACGCGCCGAGTCGTAGGATCAGATGGTCGCGAAGCCTTGATCCGATCTGGTATCGCCAGAGGGGAGAATCGGGCGACGGATCGAGGCACGCACCGGATTGGATCGGAGGGGATCGAAGCGGAGGCGGAGGCGGCTGGTGATCGGAGGAGTGGAGAAGTGTATGGCGAGATGGGGGAGGCGGGGGAGGGAGGAGATGACTGATGAGAGGGGGGAGAAGGCGTCTGCCTCGTCGCTCCGTAGACATCGCCGAGTACACAACGCCCGGAGTCGCACCTGGAAGAAACTGGGCTGGGATCGGCAAAATCCGTGTCCATTTGGGGCCCAAGTTGCCTGCTCAAGCTCAGCCCGTAAAGATAGCGGGCCCAGCATTTCCACAACAGTACGACTGAATTATCTCTACATGTCGTGTCATATTTCCAAAAGAAACTTTTTAACCCACAAAATTTTGGCAACGTATCCTATGCAAATCAGACATCTTGTGGAAACTATAGAAACTACAATCAAAGCCACATGATCCTCATCCAAAGGCTAGAAAAAAAGGTGAGTTGTTTTAGCACTTAACCCCTCCCACCATTAGGCCAAATAATCACACTTTTGTGGATAACCCCCTCCACCTCATCTCCTCCGTTGCCCAGGCCCCCTCCCTTGTTTCTCCCCCAACATGCGCCGCACCACATCCGCCTCCAGCGCTCCGCCGCCTCTTGCCCGGCCAGCGAGCTCCATCGGCCGTGGACTAGAATGGGGCGCCACCCATGGAGGTCTACGGCCCCTCCGCCATCAAGGGGGGGGGGGGCGCAACCCCTGGAAGTCCAGGGTCCCTCGCGAGATCCCGCCCCTGGAGGTGTAGGGCCCTCGCCCAACACAACCTTTGCCAGATATCTACCCCTTGACAGGCCTGCAGATTGGGTAATTTCTTGTTCATCAATTTGGTTTCTGGGATGAAGATGATCCGTACAAGGATGAAGGCGTATGATTGATTCCCATGTCGTGCAGGCAGGGACATCCAATCCTACATCTCGCGGGCGTTCCTCTACTTCGCCCCGCTCAGTAAGAAGGTGTTCATCCTCGTGGACAACCAGCCCTGGCTGTCGGCCAAGCAGTCATGGTCGGCGAGGTTGTGGCAGTTCATGGTCACCAAGGTAAATCGCGTCGTGTCGCGTCACGCCGCCGCCGCCGACGAATCGAAGCCTCCTCGGCTGATCCGTGCAAGTAGTTTTTTTTGCCGTACAGGATGTCTCCGTTCGCGAACTCGCGCGCAAAGCAGGTCCCGACCTTGGCCACGGCGGCGGTCGCCGCCTCGGTCGCCGACGCCGTCGGGGAGAGCGATGCGATGCGGCGGTGGCGGACCTGAGCCGGGCGCTGCACGGGTTCCTGGTGTTCGAGGTGTCGTGGCGCGACGTGCACGGCATCAACTACCTAAACGAGTTGCTGACGGACACGCCCCTGACGCTGGAGGCGCGCTACATGAAGAAGTGGGAGTTCTATTGCACGGAGCAGGCGGCCGGGTGCACCCACCTCTAGTTCCTCGGCCGCGCCACCGAGGCGCGGGCGCTGCGCGGCGCGAACCGACTGCAGGGCAGGAACGCTGAATTGGACAGGAGCTCTGGACCCAGAGCAGTCTCGGGCATTGCGAGACTAGGGCGGCAGCCAAAAGCTCCTCTGGCCAGATGACTAGGGCGGCAACGAGACATAGGCGTCACAAGACACAGACAAACTCGTTTTGAAGCTCCTCCGGCCAGAAGCTCCTCCGGCCAGATGACTGGACGGTGAAGTCCCTTGGCAGCGGCCAGCAGCAGCCAATGGCGCTGCAAATCCCCAGACGAGGGTGGCGGCCTTTCGGGAGGAGGGCAGCATCTGATCCGTCTCGGCAGCGGGGGGATTTGCATAATTTTGGGATTAGGAGGGATGAGTGGGAGGGGTTAAGTGCTAAAACAACCCACCTCTTCTCCTAGCCTTTGGATGAGGATCCTGTGGCTTTGATTGTAGTTTCCATAGTTTCCACAAGATGCCTGGTTTGCATAGGATATGTTGCCCAAAATTTTAGCCCTCATCAGCATGGAACAACCTCAAAAACCAACAGAAGTACAGAACCCTCTCAACCCATTGTAGCCATGTCGGCTCATATATCTACGTTTGGCGAGTGTGAGTCAATGCAAGAGGCAGCACAATTGAGAGCTACTTTTGTTCATTGGGCGAGTGGGTGCGTATGCAAGAACAAATACCAAAAATTCTAAAATGGGGTTGGATGTCTTTAACTAGAACCAAAGTCATAGGAATCTTAAACTTCTCAATTATAGAAACGTTGCATTCATTATTATGTACATAGCCATCTCAATACCGACTGTTAAGTCAGTAAAATTATATATGCTACGCAATCAATATTAATTTGAGAACCATTCATGTATGGAGCATCGGCGTTTTGGAAAAGAAGAAAGTCTTTACCATCTAGAAAACTTACTAAAATATTTTCAGGAAACGTTCACAAATATATTTTATGGGATTTTTACCAACTTTGTTCAGAAAGCATCTCAAGAAAAACATTTTGCAAAACTTCTCAAAATATTTTTTTGCAAAAAAAGAATATATGGAAACAGTCTTCCAAAGGTAGTACAAAATTCTCTCTCAAATGCTTCTTTTTGAAAAAGAAGGCATACGAACTTTCCAACATTTCGAGGTGCTCTTAGGGAAAAAATTCAAGAAAGAGAGGAAAAGCTCATAGAAAACCACATCAGTTCTTGTCGGCCCTCCACAATATCGGGCTCTCGCCTTGTTGCCTTATCAAGGTCCAATCTTACCACCTCGCCAAGATCCGAGCTTGCTATTTTCTCGTTGCGATACCATTTCATCACCTCATCCGGATCCCAACTACCATTGTCCCATCAGGCTCTCGCCTTGCTCTCACTGCTGAGATCCCAGCTCACCGTTGGAGCTATGGGCTCAGCAGGGCCTCCCCCCGCGCCCAATTCTCTGTTAGCACCACTAATACCTCCTAATACTCTCTAATGAAATGATACTAATTATCAAGATTAGTCTATATTGGCCTCCTTCAAAGCCAGTCAATAACTATTTAGCCCCTTCTTAATTCAAATTCTGGCTACGCCCTTGGGGCTCGGCTTGCTCCCTTGGCGAGATCCCATGCCACCGCCTCCTCAAGCTCAAGGTATCTTCTCTCCACTACCGCTTGAAGCTCTTGGTTTGCTCCCTCGGCAAAAATCCATGCCACCACCTCCTTCAGATCTCACTTGCTTATGTCCTTTTGAGCCCTTGGTATCGAGGCTCCTATCTATCATGTGGAAGATAGATAAGCCATCCCTTATTAAGATTCACTTTGATCTAATTATCTGCTGCAAATATGAAATGTTAAAATATTTTTTTAAATAGATTCAACATTTGACTTTTAAAATATTGCAACTGTAAAGATAGAATGTTGAAAATGGAAGTATAAGGTATTGAAAAATACTAAAATGGAAATATTGAATGGGCGTTTCTTCTCCGGGACATGGGCACCTTCTTCTCTAGCGGCGGCGCAGTGGGCGTGACGCTCCAGAGGCCCAGGTGGCGGTGGCGCTCCAGTGCAGATCAGGGTCGTAGGGGCGCGGCACAGGAGCTGGCCGGTGCGTGTAGCGCAGGGCAGTGGGGTGGAGGGGGGGAGGGCGCATGTGAGGTTGGGTGGCGGAGACTGGTGGGCCCAGGTGAATAGGAATAGGGTTTAAGCGAGATCTAACGGATGCAATTATTTGTATGAATCTCAAACAAACACTGGAAAATGAAGAAGAATTTTTTTCCCAAAAGTATAGGGGGTGATTGGTTTGTTGGGCCAGTCCAAACCAGACCTAGATCTATGCATGGCCAGGCCCAGCTAGGCTTATGGGTGGCTTTGTAGGTATGTTTGGTTGGCTGCATTGGGAGATTTGGCCCATGTTAGATTGTGTTTGGATGGCTGCACTCGGACCTGGTGAAAGGAATCTAGGTCTCTAAGTGGGTTTTGGTGTTTGACGACAAAACCGTGTACGCTTAATGTGTTGATTGAGCATGTGTGTAGGAGCTACAGTTGGATAAATGCTTGAGAATGATGAAGTACGCCCCTCAAAAAGGAAATAAAAAAGCGGTGTTGGATATGAACTCTAGAATTAGATTTTCAATTTATGAATTGAGTTTAGGAACACCGTACTATCAAGGGGGACGTCGATTCAAAGATTGTGACCAAGTTCTAGTGCTCAAGGAACCTAAACAAAACCTATGAGAGAACTTTGTCACACAAAATACAAAAAGAAGCAACTGTTAGTGAGATTGTGAGCTAAGCCCGGATAGTCCGGACTTCAGCCCGGATAGTCCGGACTTCAGCCCGGATAGTCCGGATGTCCGGAGTATCCGGACAGTTCTCCCGGAGTATCCAGGCACCTTTTAGCCAACGGCTATTTTCCAGAGTGTGGGGTATAAATACCCCTCTTACCCCCTCACTCACTCTCTCTCTTGCTCATTTCAAACCAGAACAAGACCTAACCCTAGAACAAGCTCTCTCACTCCCTTCCCTTTGATTCTTGAGAGATTTCTTGAGGGATTCAAGTGAGAGACTTGCAAGAGAAGAGATTCGAGCTAGTGAGCATCCATTCCAATCCTCGAGCACTAGTTCTTCATCGAGTCCGCGGATTCAAGTCTATTACTCTTGGAGCTTTGAGCTCCTAGACGGCTAGGCGTGCTCGTGAGTGCTCAAGCTGCATTGTGAGCTCCACGGGAAGTTTGTAAGCTTCATTCCTCTCTGAGGAACCCATAGTAAGTGACCTCAGGCTTGAGCGTTGGTCTCGCCCTTTGGTGAGGAGCATAGGGGTTCTTGAGCACCATCTCTTGAACTCTTCCTCAACGGAGACGTAACACATTCGGGTGTGAACTTCGGAAAACAAATCCTGCGTCACTTGTCATTACTTTATTTGTTTCAATTTGATATTTTCTTGCAAGTAAACTTTGTTAGGGTTTGAGGTCGATCTACTTGATTACAAGGTTCTTGTCTAGCTTGCCTAGTAGAACTATCTTAGAAGCACCTACTGGTAACCTCTATTTCACTCGATTTAAGTTACACACTTCATTTCTCTATTTTTGTGCACATTGCACTGTGACCCGGATAGTCCGGGTTTTACACCCAGATAGTCCGGACAATCCGGAGTATCCAGACCCCAACCCCGGACAGTCCGGGTCATCTGTTACTGATCAGATTTTAAGTGTTTTAATTTCAGATTTAGCCTATTCACCCCCCTCTAGGCATCTTCAGATCCTCTCACCTGGGCTACATTGTGTTATGCGAAGATGGGTTTGATTGGTTGGTAGATTTGGGCCGGATGTTAGCACCGATCTGAGTTCCGGTGTCGTTACCGTTTGGGCCCATATTAAAGGCCGTCGCTCATTCGCCCAAACCCTACCTCCTCAGTCTTACTGCTTACCCGCCGTCTCTTCCTCCGCTGCCGTCTCCTCGAGTTCTCCTTCGTTCGCCGTCGTGAAGCCTGCCGGTGCACCACGAGTGGAGCGGGGTCGGGATCCGGTAGGGGTGCCACCAAGTGAGATGCGGCTCCGGCCTCTACCCGCGCGAAATTGATGGATATCTCTTCCCCGACGCCTATTGTCATCGACTTCTCCCCCTTCATCTGCCAGTTTGGGAAGTCGTGCACCGGGTGCCTTGACTACCACGAGCGCAAGCGCAAGGCGGAGGAGGCTGCTGAGGTTGCGGCACCCACGAAGAAGAGCCGCAGCGGAACTGGGTCAACCAGCTCGGAGGACCCCTTTTCGGAGTCCGTAGAGGATGACGACGCCGGAGAGGAGGAGGATGCCCAAGAGGAGGACAACGAATCGGATGACAACAGCACTGATTCGTCGTCGTTAACCCCGGTTTGAATCATCCCTTTAACTCCTTTGTAGATTAATCTTAGATTTAATCGGCTGCTAGGGTTTGTGCTAGGGTTAACTGTGCATAAATTGTGTTTGAAATTGGTTGATTGGTTCTGTACATGTGTGCCATCTTAGAATTGCTTCAACTTTGGTACATTTGGGGTTCTTTGTAGCCGGTATCGGTTGAGAAGATCCCAGAAGGCATGGAGTGGATGAATGGGGTGGAATTGACCGTGTTACCCAGTATCGGTGCCGCCATGGGAAGCACCCTAGGCGAATGCTATGCTGGGATGTGGCCAACACTGGCCGTCGCTACCTTGGGTGTCCTATGGAGGTATGAATTTTGTAACCCAATTCTGTGAATCGTGTGTACTTGTCACAAGTTAATGGCCAATCAATTGTAGTTGAAACCTTGCATATTTGATACAACTAAATTGTATGTTACTTGTCCAACAGGGGAGGTCATCCATGTGTCGATTTGTTAAGTGGATTGATGATGAATGGCCACCAAAGTTCCAAGAAGTTGCATGCACACTCTGGGATGTCGTAGCTATGTACAAGAAGAAAGCAGATGAAGCCGAAGCCGACTTCCTTGGCGCAATTGCCCTCAGGAATGAGATGTTTGAGGAGAAGGAGGCTTTGCTGAGTGAGAAGGAGGACTGGATCAAAGAGCAAGCTGTGCTCATCAGGGACAAGGAGGAATATCAAAGGGAGTCCATCCAGAGGGCTAGGTTTGCTAGAGCTTCATGCACAACTCTGCAGCAGAGGATTGCTGGTGAGGTTCAAAATAAGAAGATGTTGTTTGGTGTCATTCTGTGCATGATTGGCCTGATGGTTTCTCTGATGTTTGGGGTCATGTTCAAGCAGAAGTGACATGTAGTTGGCGCCGTGGTGTTAGCTTTTGTGTTAGATGTAGCGTGCCTTGTTCGACTTGGTTAGTAGAGTTGATGTTCTCTAGAAGTGGTTTATAAAACCTGTTTATGCTAGGGGAGTAGATGGAGTTTGACTTCTTTTGTCTGTACCTTTTGTGTCTGGATGGTGTAATGTTGGGTTGTGAACTGAACCTGGTAGTGTTGATGGCACCTTGTTTGATTGTGAACTGAATCAGGTTGTGTAATGTTAGCTGTAGCATGCCTTGTTCGACTTGATTCACCTAAACCTCTGGTTGTGGCCGACCACATGTAGGAACATTGCCACATGTTCCTCAATATCACAGTGGATGGTGTCTCTCAGGAGGCCCCTATTGCGGAACAGGTCACACAACTAGAAGAAACGCAACCTTCTCATCCTAAGGAGCTCAACACATTGGGTATCATTTGAATGGTAGATGAATCTAAGGTTGCTCTGGCACTCCTCTTCCCTAGAACTCAAAGGGCCATAGGTTATAGCAGGTCTGGAATTTGCCAGACGCCTAAACCTGACCATCATCCAAGCACAGATCACACAAACCAGTGCTGCCCTCCCTAACAATCAACTGACGATGCCTAGAACCAACATCCTCTTCCATGGCTAACATGACAACAAATGTGCAACAATTAGAACTTGCAGTGGTGACATTGTGCAGCACAGTTAAATGATTCTATAATAATAGCACGGCTACGACATCCGAAGAAGCGCCACCTAGTGAAACATCTTGCATCCACATCATAGACCATTTGCAAAATAGGTATTCAACAGATTCAGAAGATAAACAAAATTTACGAATCAAAGGCATGCACATAAATTGAACAACAAGTAGATCTGAGGAGAGAACAATCAAAACAACCAGATCCAAAATCGTTCCTAAAATATAGCACAAACAAGGTAAGAAAGAATTGATAGCAGGGATGAACAAGACAGGAACACATGCAAAGAAGAGAGGAAGGAAGGGGAGCGGTGCTGCGGATGGAGACCGGCAACCTGCTTCACCGGGGGGTGGAGCGCCCGAACACAGCTCATCGAAAACGGCGGCGGAGCGGCGAGAGAGTGAGGAGAGCGGACGAGCCTGGATGGCGGCGCGAGCGAGGGAAGGAGTGAAGGCAAGCGGTAACCCTAATGGGTGCTCTGGTTTTGTTCTCTGCACAAGTCGCGAGCGGATGGTGATGCGGGGCCCACTCGATGGGCAGCCCAAATGCAAGCCATGCTGCATTAGCTGGCTACGGCCGATTCCGCCGTTCCCAACAATGCAGCTTTGGAGACCACTTTGCACTACCCAAGCCAGGCTAACAGGCCTATGCAAGGATCCAAACAGTAGTGGGCTGCATTGTGCAAGCCTGGCTGGGCCTTAAACCAGCCATCCAAAGACGCCCATATAGGATTGGAAAAAGTCTTTTTTGCCCCCCTCAACTCTGTGCCGAATCTGCTTTTCCTCCCTAGACAACAAAACCGTCCATTCAGCCTCCTCAGAGACTCACAAAACTGTTCACAAAACCTCCTTGAGCGGTTTAAGGGTGAGTTGGCAGCGGTTTTTCTCTTTTTCTTTTATTTTTATTTTGACAAAATCTTTAAAAAATCACAGTAAATCACAAAAAAATCATAAAAGGAAAAATCCAATTTTGTTGAACTCCAAGTAAGTAGATATATGCATTGAACATATTATATGATATAATTTAGTACAATTTTTTTCTGTAGTTTTAAATATATGCTTTTTTTGTAATTAATTTATATCTACAACTTCTATTGTCTAATTATGGTGAAATTTTTATGGTGGGCTAATAATTCTATGATTGAGCTATAGTCCAAATTTTATAATTAATGGATCATCTTTGACTGAGTTATAGATTTATCTATATAAACCTAGATAAATCTAGACCAATCTATAGATAAATCTAGAAAAAATCAATAACTCAGTCATACATGATCCGATAATCATAAAATTTTTACTACATCTCAATCATATAATGATTATACCACCATAAAAATTTCATTGTAATTGGACGACGGAGACTATAACTATAAATTAATTATAGAAAAATATATATCTAAATCTACAGCAAAATATTTGTACTAAATTATACCATATAATATGTTCAATGTGTAGATCTGCTTATGTGGAGTTCAACAAAATTAGATTTTCTCTTTTATGATTTTTTGTGATTTACTGTGATTATTCAAAGATTTAGTCAAAATAAAAAATAAAAGAAAAAAAGAAAAACCGCTGCCACCTCACCATCAAACCACTCAGGGAGGTTATGTGAACGGTTTTGTGAGTCTGAGGAGGCTGAACGGACGATTTTGTTATATAGAGAGAAAAAACAGATTCGACCCAAAATTGAGGGAGGCAAAAAAAAAAAGGTTTTCCTATGGAATTGGCGCCTGTGTACTCCTTGATCGTATGGTAGTATTGGGTTGGCCTGAGAATCCGATCGAGCCCATTTAGTTTCTGGGCCATCAAATGAGTCCAAGATTGACAGAACCCGAACAACATATTTGGAAAGGCAAAAGTCTATTTTACCTCCTCCAACTATCACCAAAGTTTGGTTTTCCTCCTACAACTATAAAACCGGGTATTTCACCTCCCTCAACTTTTCAAACCGTCCATTTTACCTCCCTCGAGCGGTTTTGAAGACTGTTTGCTACAGTAACCGTAGTTTTGTCTTTTTCTTTTTTTAAAAAAATTCAGTTGAATCTTTGAAAAATTATAGTAAATCACAAAAAATCATAAAATAGAAAATCCAATTTTGTTGGACTCCACATGAGTAGATATACGCAGTGAATATATTATATGGTATACTTTAGTACAATTTTTTTACTGTAACTTTACATATATACTTTTCTGTAATTAATTTATAGCTACAGTTTTCGTCGTCCCATTATGGTGAAATTTTTATGGTGGGCTAATCATTATATGATTGAGCTATAGTAAAAAATTTATGATTATTAGATCATGTATGACTGAGTTATAGATTTATCTATAGATTCGTCTATATTTTTCTATAGATTTATCTAGTTTATATAGATAAATCTATAGATCAGTCAAACATGATCTAATAATCATAAAATTTTTACTACAGATCAATCATGTAATGATTAGCTCACCATAAAAATTTCACCATAATGGGACGACGAAAACTGTAGCTATAAATTAATTACAGAAAAATATATATCTAAAGTTACAATAAAAAAATTGTACTAAAGTATACCATATAATATATTCACTGCGTATATCTACTCATGTGGAGTCCAACAAAATTGGATTTTCTATTTTATGATTTTTTTGTGATTTACTATGATTTTTTAAAGATTCAACTGAATTTTTTTTAAAAAAAAGACAAAACTACGGTTACTGTAGCAAACAGTCTTCAAAACCGCTCGAGGGAGGTAAAATGGACGGTTTGAAAAGTTGAGGGAGGTGAAATACCCGGTTTTATAGTTGTAGGAGGAAAACCAAACTTTGGTGATAGTTGGAGGAGGTAAAATAGACTTTTGCCATTTGGAAATGAAACAGCTTGGCCCAGAAACTACACTCGAAATTAGGCCCATCTAGTCGTACTCGCTTCCAAGTTCCTTCCCAACCGAAACTGTTAAATTTTTGTCCCTTTTATTTATTTTTGCGAAACCTCTTACTATTTTCTTGTGGAGCAACTGTTTTTAACAGATGATCTACAAGCGCAACTTACTGAGGCGGAATGAAAAAGCTACAGCTTAGACTCGCGTTCCTGTGTCCAGTGTCCCGGTGAAGATCGAAAGTTATGAGACATCAAGATGCACTGCCTTGTCTGGGCCGCGTAAGAGTACAGGGCAGGGTTTGTTCATGAAACACAAGTTCAGAAACTTTTACAAACTTGGGCTGCCTTTTCGAACTTCTGCATCATATAGGCCTTATTTAGTTGCCGTTGTAAAGTTGTAAAAATGGAATCTTTACACATTTGAAGTATTAGATATAGACTAATCACAAAACTAATCATAGAATTATTCTGTAAATTAAGAGACGAATGTAGCAATTTAGTGTCTAATCATAGTCTAATTATGCTCATTAGATTCGTCTCGCAATTTACAAGCAAACTATACAATTTATTTTTTATTTCACCTAAATTTAATACTACATGCATACAAGGGATAGTAGCCTTTTCCCGACCAATCTATCAATCGCTCGATGGGATGGGAATATCGAACCCCGCGGTACGACGCAGATTGATTGGGATTCCGTCCTGCGAGCAAGCCAACAGCTCCATCGCCCCGGCAGCGATAGCGAGAGCAGCCAGCAGCCTGCAGGGACGGCCTGAGTCCCCGCGCCGAGGCAGACGACGGCAGCGGACCACGACCTGCGCAAGCGCATGGCCAGAGCGTGCCCGGCTAATGCCTCCCCGTGCAAGGCGCCAACGGCGCCCGACCAACGCCAGAGACAAGGACAAGCTAAGCCCCATCGGCCGGGCCCTCCCACGCATGTGAATGTGATGGATGCGCCGCTGCGCACGGACCCGAGCCTGCCCCAGCACTCGCTCGGCGAAACAACAGGCGCCTCCGGCCGCGCGCGGGGCGGCACCTCCCGCCGCGGGCACGAGCACGGACCGACGGTGATGGCCGGCCGGCCGGCCGGCCGGGGTCTAGCCGGAAATCCCCTTTTCCAGGAGCATGCGCGTCCGTCAGGCCTCAGGCGCATGTGTCATTTCATTTTTCCGATCAATGGAAGGAAGGATGGATGTGGGGCGGGCAGCAGACGGCGGGATGCCGGCCGGAGATTCCGGTGGGACGGCAAGCGGCCAAGGCGGCCGTGGTCGCCGCCGACAAAATAATTCGGAGAGAAATTAAGTAGAGTAGCTAGCTAGCGTGCGGCGCCCAGTCCAGTACTTGGGCCGTGTTTGGTTAGGATTGCATAGATTTTTTTTTCATCTTTGACCACTAATTTAGAGTATTAAATGAAGTCTAATTACAAAACCACCTCCACAATTCTGTGTGAATCGCGAGACGAATCTAATGAGGTTTTTGACCGCGTGATTAGAGGATGTTTACTGTAGCATCACTGTAGCAATCATCAATTAATTACCGTCATTAGATTCGCCTCGAAAAGTTACGCCCATCCCTGAAAAGATTTTGCAAATAGACTTTATTTAGTACTCTATGCATACGAGATTTTCTTCTCGAAAAACGTGCGCGGAAATAACCAAACACGGCCTTGGTTTTGTCGCAGGGCTTTGAACAAAGCATCGGCCGCAGCGGCAAAGGACGTGTACGCGCAGCAGCAGCTAGCGCGGATCTCTTTCCCGAGTGCTTACGCACGAAAAGGCTGCAGATCGGCAGCCGCGGCGAAAGCTGGCGGCAGAAAAGACACGGACGCTTCGGGCGCCCACGGACGGACCTATCTATCCCTGCCGCCGCCGCCGCCGCCGCCGGTTCGGTGGTCGCGGTAAAAACGTCACTGCGAGTAGCCAGCCGGACGTGAAACTTGTCAATTGTGATTCGTGACAGCGTGACGTGCACACAGATAGGAAGGTCGGTAACTTCGTGTCATGCAGCGGCAGTACAGTGGAGGGTCGTGGAGCCCATGTATGATTGTGTGAATACAACGGCGGCAGATCATCGCTACACACGCAGCTCGTATTCCTACGGCCGGAAGCCCGGAACCCTATCTAGTTTTCCATCCGTGGACCATGGGCACACATGCACACAGAGCAGAGCAATGCAGTGTTGGGTCAGCGCGTGTCGTGTAACTGTGTGAGAATCAAGGAAAAGTGCTCGAAAACTCCACGGGGAAACAAAGCTCTGCGCGGCCGCTGAATCGTCGGCCACTTTCTCTCTTTTTTTTCCTTTACCGAACAAGCAAGGCGGAGGCGCGTCGGCTTCCGCCGCCTCTTCTGCCGCGGTGTGAATCGCTCAACGATAGCAGCGGCGGCGGCCTGCGGGCGACCGGTCCGGCCCGACATGGCGCGCAACAGGCGGCCAGCAGCAGCCGCCTGCAGCCTCTCGATCGGCAGGGGCGCCTTGCTGGGGCTCGTCTTTCCACGAGGCCACGGGCGGCTCGATCGGGCCGGACACGACGGTTTGCGCTCATCGATCGCTCAGGGTCAGGGAGCCCACAGGGAAAGGACGGCCGGCAACTTCGGCAAGAGGACGAAGCGGTAGGTCGTCTGTGGTATCGCACGGGAGTGCTGCTGCTGCGCGCGACACCAGCGTGATTCGGCAACTTGTCGTCGACGGTGTTGCATCCGCGTGTTAGCAGACACGACACGCCGGGTTTTCTTTTTGGAAAGGAGTTTTCTTCACCAGTTGATGGATTATGGTCTTTTTTGAGACGTATACGCTCATAGCATACACGCTCATCTTTGTGGATACACGTACACAACTCTATTTTTGAGAGACTGAGTCGGTAAGTTACCATATGCATCTTGTTGTCGATAGGTATGTCGCTTGAAAACAATAACATCGGTTAAAATCTAAAATAAATTTAAGAAAATAAGAGCATTCGCGTTGAGTCGAGAATTCAAATCTAGGTGGGCAGGTTCCACCATTAGTAATCTTTACTAAATACCAACTGAGCTACACTCTGTTCTTTGATTGTTTTTATCTCATAAGATTATAAACTCTCCCAGTCCTTTTTAAACCCGTTTCTTAAAAATTTCTAAGCAAAATTTTGGGCTCTTAGGATGCCTTGGGCACCATCTCTTGGTTAAAGCTTTGGTACACAAGACATCATTTTTTTGGAGAGAAAAATATAAGATCGGTCTATGTATGTGTGCTTTTATTGAAGTTGTGCCTCGATCATCTCTTACTCGATCCATATCATCAGTGTTTTTTCTAAGAAAAAGGCTATCTGTTTGGTTATGGAAGGGTACTTTTCGAAACCTTTTAGTTGATGTTTTTGTTGGCTAATATAATCTAAAAGCGCCCCTAGCACTACTGGAGAAATGCTTATCGGTACCAGTACTTTAGTGCTGGTCACACAAGAGCTGGCACTAACGTGCTTGTACAGTACACGACGGGCACGTTTGTGCCAGCGAGCCTCTTCGATCGGCACTAAAGTGTCACCCCCCAACGGTCAAAAGCCCACACGCAACGGTCAGAAGCCAAGTTAGTGCCGGCCGAGGATTCTAGCCGCCACTAACTTGGCACGGGGCAACTTAGTGCCGGTTGAGGGTTCCAGCCGGCACTAAACGGCTCCACTTTGTGCCGGCTAGACCCATTGGCCGGCACTAAGTTGCCCTGTATATACTCTGCTCCCCTTCTCCCCCAGCCCAATCCAACCATTTTGGCCGATCTCCTCCTCTCTCCCATGACGTTTTAGAGGGGAGGTGCTGCCCATTTTCTCCAAAATTTGTGAGGATTTCACCCATCCAAGTACACCAAAGGTTAGTAGCTTCTTCCACTCTTCCTTCACGGTGTTTATTTTTTCGTTTCATGCTTTCTAGATAAAGAAAATAATGATTTTAATGTTGAGAAAAAATGAGCATAATTTTTCGATTTGTTCATTAATTTGAGCAAAGTAGAATTGATTTGTTACTTTGTAGAGAAGGTTTACTTAGATAGTTTGACTATGACACATTTAGAGTAATTTTTTTGAATTATTTCACGGGGACATGTGTATATGTTATTATGCAAAATTTTAAGGATTTTAAGGATGAGGAAAAATGAGCATGATTTATCAATTTGTTCTTTAATTTGAGCAAGGTAGAATTGATTTGTTGCTTTTCAGAGAAGGTTTACTATATAGTTTGACTATCACACATTTAGAATGATTTTTTGAATTATTTCATGGTGACATGTGTATATGTTATTGTGCCAATTTATTTTGCTATTTAGTTTACGTTTACTAGATAGGTGGCCTATGACACATTTACAATTTTTTTTCGAATTACTTCATAGTAACTTGTTTTTAGGGATAATGAGCATGATTTTTTAATTTGTACATAAGTTTCACAATAAATAAGTTTTGCCAATAGTTTGCATATTCTAGTTTCTTTGGATAATTTGTGTTGGATGTTGAGACATTTATTTGTGTTCATTCTTTTAGCGACAATTATGCCAATTTGATATATGTACAATTGATTTTTGTTTTTATACGGTAATTAATTACAGATGGACCGGCAATGGATGCACGGAAGCCGGAGCACCTCGGCGTGGATTCAGGGTTTAGATTCTTTTCTCAAGGCGGCAATGGCAAATAAGTCACCAAAGGGTTTAATGTGTTGTCTATGCAGTGTTTGCGAAAATAAAAAGGAATTCCGGACAAGGGAGATACTCTATGGAATCACCTGGCCTTGAATGGTTTCATGAGTAACTATACCCTTTGGACCAAACACGGCGAAGTTGGAGTTATGATGGAAGATAAATAAGAAGATGCCGATGATGATAACAACCTTCCAGATTAGGCATGGGTTCATGAAGCAGGTGGCTTTCAAGATGAACCAATGGATGAGAGTGAAGCAAATGTTGCACAAGAGCAGCCACCTGACGAGCTAGGTCAGGCGTTGCTTGATGCACAGAAAGACAGTGAGACTGAAGGAGGAATTAAAGTTCGAGAAGATGTTGGAGGATCACAAAAGGCTGTTGTTCCCTAGTTACAAACCGGAGCAGAAGAAGTTGGGTACCACACTGGAGATGCTGAAATGGAAGGCAACTAATGGTGTCACCGATAAGGGATTTGGTGAGCTATTAAAGATTGTAAAGAACATGCTTCCTGAGGGTAATGAACTGCCATCAACAACATACGAAGCTAAAAAGATGGTTTGCCCTCTTGGATTGGACGTGCAGAAGATTCACGCTTGTCCTAATGACTGCATCCTGTATCGCAGCGAATACGAGAACTTGGAAGTTTGTCCTGTTTGCAGCGCATTGCGGTATAAGATCAGACGAGATGATCCAGGTGATGTTGATGGGCATCTGGTAAAGAAGAGAGTTCCCGCAAAGTTGGTGTGGTACTTCCCTATAATACCATGTCTGAAGCGCTTTTTCAAAAACAAGGATAACGCTAAGTTGATGCGGTGGCACAAAGAAGACCGTAAGGAGGATCACATGATCAGACACCCAGTAGATGGGTCCCAGTGGAGAAACCTTAACCGAGAGTATTCTCAATTTGACAACGACCCAAGGAATATAAGATTTGGTCTAAGTGCGGATGAAATGAATCCGTACGGTGAGTTTGGCAGCTCTCATAGTACATGGCATGTGACCCTATATATGTTCAACCTTCCTCCTTGGTTGTGCCTGAAGCGTAAGTTCATCATGATGCCGGTGCTTATAGAAGGGCCAAAAGAACCTAGCAACGATATTGATGTGTTCCTACAACCCCTGATGGATGATCTCTTACTGCTCTGGAAAGAAGAAGGTGTATATGTGTGGGATGAGTATAAACAGGAGTCCTTCAACCTTCGAGCTTTGCTTTCTGTATGCATCAATGATTGGCATGCACTTGCAAAACTTTCGGGACAGTCGAACATGGGATACATGGCCTACACCCACTATTATGATGAAACCGATAGCATTTATTTGAAACACTGTAAGAAGTGCGTATACATGAGCCATCGCTGATTCCTTCCTGCCGATCACCCCCTAAAAACCGAAGGGAAGCATTTCAAAGGATAGCCCAAAACTCGTCCTAAGCCTCTATTCCGTAATGGAAAGCGTGTGTTCTCGATGATCAAGAATGTGAAGATAGTATTTGGAAAGGATCCCTGTAGCCAACCTATTTCCAAGAATGACCAGGGACATGTTCCAAAGTGGAAGAAGTCTATATTGTGGAACCTACCTTATTGGCAAGTCTTACAGGTTCGCAACGCAATTGATGTGATGCATCTGTCGAAGAATCTTTGCGTGAACGTACTAGGCTTCCTGGGAGTGTATGGTAAGTCAAAAGACACATTGGAAGCAAGGCGCGACATGCAGATGCTAGCAGGACGACAAGGCTTGCAACCCGAGAAGAGAGACAAAGGACGCCACTATTTAAAACCTGCTAGCTATAATCTGAGTAAAGAGGAGAAGAAAAGTATGTTCGATTGCTTGAACAGTATCAAGGTCCCGTTTGGGTACTCCTCAAATATACAGGGCATAATAAACATGAAAGAGAAGAAAATTCAAAACTTGAATTCCCATGACTGCCATGTCCTGATGACACAATTACTTCCGGTTATACTGAGGGGTGTTCTACCAGAAAATGTGAGATTGGCAGTTGTAAAGCTTTGTGCGTTCATGAATGAAATTTTGCAGAAAGCAATTAATCCAAATAATCTAATAAAGCTGCAAAAAGACATTGTCGAATGTCTTGTCAGCTTCGAGATGGTCTTCCCACCTTGCTTCTTCAACATTATGACACACCTTCTAGTTCATATTGTGACAGAAATAACTATTTTGAGTCCTATTTTTCTACACAATATGTTCCCTTTCGAGAGGTTCATGGCAGTATTGAAGAAGTACGTGCACAAACGTTCTCGCCCAGAAGGATGCATTGCTAAGGGCTATGAAATAGAGGAGGTCATTGAGTTTTGCGTTGACTATCTTCCTGATTTCAATCCGATTGGGCTCCCCGTGTCACACCATGAGGGGCGACTAGAGGGAAAAGGCACACTAGGAAAGAAATGTAATGTGAACATCCCTTGTAGTGAATTCAGCCAAGCAAACTTAATGGTTCTTCAGAATTCATTCAAGGTGGCTCCATATATTGACGAGCACATGAATATTATACGGTCTAAAAATCCTCAGAAGAATCTTGCTTGGATTACACGCCAATATATAAAAACTTTTGATGGCTGGTTCAGATGAAAATTATTGGATAACAACACAGTTGATCAAGAACTTCAATGGCTGGCCAGTGGACCATCAATCACTGTCCAGCAATACCAAAGGGTACAAAATTAATGGGTATATATTTTACACGAGAGCTCAAGACAAAAAAAGCACCAACCAAAACAGTGGTATCCGTATGTGTATAGTAAATAGTGATGGAGAAAAGAACAACTACTATGGCGTCATAGAGGAGATATGAGAACTTGAGTATGGACCCATAGTTGTCCCTCTGTTTCGTTGTGAATGGGTGGCTGGAGGAGGCGTAACAAAGGACCGATATGGGATGACCATAGTCGATTTTAAAATGATTGGATATAAAGATGAACCATTCGTTCTAGCCAAGGATGTGACATAAGTGTTCTATGTGAAGGACATGTCGAACAAATTGATGAAGAAGTCGGATAAGATGTCTCAAGCAGACAGGGCTGGAAATGAGCCGAAATGGCACATAGTTCTTTCAGGAAAAAGAAAAATTATTGGAGTTAAGGATATTTCGGATAATTCGGAAGATTATGATCAGATTGATGACTTTCCTCCATTCTCAGTTGACGTTGACCCCAGCATCCTCTTATCCAAAGAGGACACGCCTTACTTACGCCGTGATCATGCCCAAGGGACTTTCGTCAAAAGAAAGATTATCAATGTTCCAGTAGATAATGATAATGAGTAGTAGTTTTATATAAATTATATATTGTATTTTCTCATTCAGTGATGTAATGTAATGCACCGCGTTGTATTTATCTCAATTCTCGATACTATTCGTGTAATTAGGACACAATATCATCTTCAGATAATATTATATTTTTGCATGGAATAAATATTATTTATGTTCACTAATTTTGCATTACTAGAAGCATTGAAACATTAAATTTCAAACAAATAATCAAGTAATATGCGAATTGATTACATCATTGTATAGGCTAGTATTGAAAAGTTTTTTTGAATATTTTTGCATGGATCAAAATGAAATGTTTTCGATTTATTATGAATAACAGAAACATATACACATATAAACCCTATAAGCTACACATAATTGATAATAATTGATAGGGCAAATTTTTGTTTCCCGCCGGGTGAAACATTTTAGTGCCGGCTAGGTTTACCAGCCGGCACTAACGTGTACTGCTGACGTCACGGAGGGCATGTTAGTGCCGGCTACGTTTACCAGCCGGCACTAACCTTACCACCGCCCCAACAAATTCCCTTCCTTCTCTCCCACTGCTCACCAATTTCAGATCGACGTCCCGGCCGCGCCCCTGCTCCCGCGCTCGCCCGCGTGCCCCGCCGCCGCCGCCATCCCCGGCTGTGCGAGGGTCCCCGGCCGGCCATCGCCCCGCGAGCTCCGCCGTGCGTTGCGTCGTCATCCTGGCCCGCGCTGCCGCACGCCTCGTCATCCTCGCGCCCCCCGCGCCGCGCCGGCGCCTCGTCCCCGGCGGCCTCCGCCCCGACGCGACGCCTTCCTCCGCTGCCCCGACTCGTCGTCCTCGGCCGTCCCCGGCCCTTGACGTCGTCCCCCGCCATCCCCTCTTGAGGTCGTCCCCGCTTCCCCCGCCGCGCCGGCGCCTCGTCCTCGGCGGCCGCCACGACGCCCTACCCCTGCCGCCGCCCCGACCTCATCGCCATCGGCCGTCCCCGGCTCTTGATGTCCTCCCCCGCCGTCCCCTCGAGGTGGTCCCCCGCCGTCCCCGGCCCGCTGTCCCCGCACCGCCTCGACCTCGCCGTCCTTGCCCGCGCCGCCGTGCACCTCGTCGTCGTCCAGGCCCTGCCGCGCGCCTCGTCATCGACCTAGTCCAGTCCGCGCCGCCGTGCCTCGTCGTTCTCGCCCGGTCCGCGCTGCCGCCCCTCCTCGTCCCCGTCGACGTCCTGGCCGCGCCCTGCAGCTTTTTTTTAGGTACTGATTAATCCTTTTCAGTTATATGCAGTTTGAACATTTCATTAAATCTTTTCATGCAGTTCTATTACAGATTCATTTCAATTAGGAGAATTGGTTCATTTCAATTACTAATGTTTACTGTGGAAAATTATCATACTTTTTGTAATGCGTTGACAGCAGGCACATTACAAATAGCATATGGCTACCCTTTAGTGATAATCTGGCTTCTGGCACATGTATTTATAATTTTGTTGCCATTCCCTTTGCTGAACATTAATTTCTCTATTGAATTGAACAAGTGATTCCTGAATTGTCATGGAAGCTATTTAGTTTTTTTAGGGCATTCTGAAGATATTTGATTGATTATATGATGAAGCCCGCTGATTCGTGTTCAGGAGCTGTTGGTTCCATGCTTATGTGCAAATTATTCTGTTTGGCAGATTTCGTTGTGGGATCATATTATACTGGACAATTACTCAGTAGTTCTCTGCAGATTGAATAAAACAAGTGTATAATATTTTTTTAAATATATGCGTGCCGCACGCACATTTTACTAGTACTATAAAATACTTAATGTTTTTTTATTGTTTTAGGTAGTGGAAATGAATCCTACGGACAACCAAGACTAGTTAATGCACGAGTTCATTCGTGAAAGTACCGAGTACATTGCTCCAGAGTTTGATGAGGCCGAGAATGATGGCACCCAATTTTTAAACTTGCATTATCATGGTGATGAGGAGCAAGGTACTGATGGGGAGGAAGAACAAAATCTTGAGACCGCCGAGGTATAAAAGTTTTGTCAATATATATGTCATTTGAATTTATATATATACGCGTCGACAACTTGTATTTATTTTTAACCGTTCGACAACTTGTATTAATTTTTAGATATTATTTCAGGCATCAGGATCGACGAAGCCTAAACGGAAACATGGCTCCAAGAGGAAGATGGTAGGATGTACGACCATCACGGAGATTGACGAAGCAACCGGCGAGCCACTAGCCCCTGGCAAAATTAAGACGACATTTATAAATCAATTAGGATATCTTGTTAGGGAAAGCGTCCCCATAAAGTACAAGCTTTGGAAGAGAAATAAAGTCTCTGATCGACCTGAAGATATCGTGCCAGATTCAGAGAAAGATTTGTTATGGAAAGAGGTGTCGTTGCACTTCAACATTTCCCCAGGCAAAGCTGACAAAGTAAAGGGATGGGCATTTAAGAAGATGGCAATTCAGTTCGGCTCGTTCAAGAAAAAATTGGTGGCAAACTTTGTCAACAAGGGCCTCACACCAAATTTTGATAAAGTCTGGAAGAAGCAACGAGGGTGGTGGAATGAATTTGTGAACTACAAGCACAGTGTTGACAGCGTGGCAACCTCGACTCAAGGCAAAACGAATGCTAGGAAAAAAGAAAAGCTTTCATAGACTTGGGTGTAACACCCTAATTTTTAAATTTCAGAATTTACTAATAATTTAATTGGCTTTATTTAATTTTCTAAGGTTTATTGTGTTAGACTTGCATTTAATCTAAATTTAGTTCTATAAGTATTAAAATTTTACCATAGGTTTAAATTTTGTGTTGCATTCATGCTGGTGCATAGCTTTTAATTGATTGAGTGTGGTTTGAATTCAAATTATTACTTGAATTCAAACTTTGTTTGACTTAGATTTGAAATGAGAGAGTAAATAGAAATAGAAAAGGAAAAACCCAAAGGAAAACCCAAACCCTTAACCCAGCCCAAACCCAGCCCGACCATTCTCTTTCCGCGGCCCACTCCCCTCCTTCACTTGCGCCCGGCCCACTTCACCCCCTCCCCTCTGCGGCCCAGCTCTTTCCCGCGAGGCCCAGCTCCCTTCTTTCCTCAACCCGCGCTCGCGCGCCACCTGCCCAGCCCGCTTCCCCGGCCTGCCCCGCGCTCGCTCCGGCCCAAACGCGCGCGCCGGAGTCCACCTCACCCCGCACTCACCCGGGCCCGTGCGTCAGCCCGTTCCTCCCCCGCTTAAACGCCGCGCACTCACCTGTGGGCGCCTTACTGTCGCTGCGCAGCCGACCCCACACGTCAGGGCTTCCTTCCTCCTTCAGCACGCCTGCAACGACCGCGCCGAGATCACAGCCGTGATCTCTGGCGACTCCCTGCCATAACCCTCTCCGAGATCCGCGGAACCTCTCCTTTAAACGCCCCGGCCTTCCTCTTGCGCCGCACACGCCACCCCTCGCAGCCCCAAGCCGAGCTGCAGCCACCCCGCAACCTCGACGCCGGAGCAGAGGTCTGCGTCGCCGACGCCACACCACTCCGCTGCACCCCAACCCCACCGGGGCCGCACAGAGCCTTTGCCTCGACGCCGTGAAGCTCCCCAGAGCCTCCACGCTCGGCCTTGATCCCTGCAGTGCCGGAATCACGCCGGACCTCAACTCGGGTGAGAAGTGCCGCCATCTCAATTCCTCGCCACCGGTGCTTTTCCAGCCCTTCCTGACCCCCGCAGCACTCCCACAGGTTCGCTCCGCGTCGATCCTCGGAATCCAGGAGCTGGAGACGTTCTCCATCACCCGCGCCTCGAGCTCCGCCCCACCTCCGCCGCGGGTCCTCGTCGCCGACCGCCCTACACATCGTCTTTGCTCGTTCTTGAGCCTTGGTGAGCACCGCAATGATCTCCTATCCCCGCTGCGTTAGTTAGTAGGGCAAATAGGCCACTCCCGTGGCGGATACGCCGCACTCCGGCGACGAGCCGCCGCGCCTTCCGCCCCTCGCCGTGGCGAGCCCCTCCCAAGCCCGGCCGAGCCATGCTTTCGCCTCCAGTGGATTGCGCATGCCACGTGGATGCCAACCGACCCAAGCTCGGGTCGATTTGACCCCCGGACGGCCAGGTTTGGCCAAGTCCGGCGAGCCTAGCGCCCCGCCGCCACGAGCAGGGTCGCCGGCGGTGACCCGCCGCCGCCCCCACGCGCCCAAACCCTTCCAGCCGCCCGATCTTGAATGGACGTCCTAGATTAGATCTAGGACTGAGCCACCCTGAGCCCTTAGATCCAGATCTGACGGCCGTGGTGTGTGCGTACCGGTTCGGTCAGTGTTTTTGTTAAAGAGCCCCTCCCTTTCTTAGATATCAACCCGCGGTCCTTTCCTTTTGAAAAGTAATTACGGATCGGCCCAAAACTTTGCAAGAACACCCCTGATCTTCCTAGAATTAGCACCCGCAGTCCAGGCCTTGTGTTTTTGCACGTCAGCCCTTAGATTTAATGTTTATTTACGTTTCAGTCCCTGGTTTTTGTAGAAAAGCCCCTGGAACTTCAGTTTTCTTACAAATAAGCCCCTGAACCTTGTTTTTAGCCCAGAAAATGCGTTTTAGCTCCGTTTTTAGCGTTCTTTATGTCCACGCGATCGTTGTAACGAGTAGAATAGTTTTAGCTTAGTTTTTCTTGCTGTTGTTATGTATTGATGTACTATTCTTTAGCTTTTTGTTAGAGTTTGCTTGTATGCTTATTGTTGTGCATTGTTTTGGCCATGTGTTCGTGAGTAGACGTTGATCCGTCTGAGGAGCCTCAGTACCAGTACCCGGAGCAGCCGTCTTCGGATCAGTTTGAGAAGCAGCAGGAGCAGTACGAGGAAGGCAAGTATAACATGAACAACCTATCACTTTTAATTACAATTTCATACTGCATTTTAATACTGTATGCCGTTAAGGATTTCCTAGCCAGTTTATATCCTTTAAATATACCCTTGGGTTGCATTTTGGTTAATTGTGCTAGGTTGCTGCGCTATAACACACTCTGGTCCTTTTTAATTAATTTGACTAATGGTTTACTTGAACTTAATTCTGAGAGTGGCACTCTGTGTGGCTTGAGTGGCTCACGTCTCGTTAAAATTGGCTTTTGTTAGAAACATGGTTTAGGGGGCCAGCACGGTGCTTAGTGCTTGGTTGGCCACTCTCCATAAGGACCGGTTCATAGAGCGACAACCTGGGACAACAGCGCTACCACAAGACTGGAATGGGACGGTCTTGGCTTACTAATTAGGCCATTTTGGTTCGGGAGTAACTTACCGACGGGGCATGGGGGGTGGTGAGCTTCAATGGTGGCCAGGCTACGAGGCTGGTCTGTGTGTCTTGTACCCCCTCGAGGTGGTTACCATCGTTGCGGAGCCTGATTCCTTAGCGGTTACACCTTGCCAATGTGTCCTTTGTAACGGCCTCGTAGTGAGCCGCTAGTCATCTCACCTAAGGAAGTGTGATGAACATCTGGCGTAGCTCACGACTTGTGGGTAAAGATGTGCAACCTCTGCAGAGTGTAAAACTGGTATACTAGCCGTGCTCACGGTTATGAGCGGCCCAGATCCTCCTTTTGATTAGTGGAGTTATCTCCTTCCGACGAGGGAGGTGCTTCTCGGGGTTACCTTGGTGGCTTGGTCGTGGTTTGGTTCTCAGTAGTAGTATAATTTAAACTTGATTAATTACTATGTAACTGGGTTAATGGTAATTCATCAACTCGTAGTAAATAGTTTTAATAAAATCTTGCCAACACTTAAAAGCTAATGCAGTTGAGTCAGCCAGCCTAGAGCCTCATAGTTTGTGTTATACTTGTTGAGTACAAGTTGTGTACTCACTCTTGCCTCTTCTCTACTTTTTCCTCTTGGCTACGCTACTGCTGCTCAGTTCCTGCCGACGCGAGGGAGTTCGCTCAGCGCTACCAGGACTACGAGGACTTCTAGGTGTTCGTCTCCCAGTCGACGTCCCTGTGGCGCCCTACTTCAGCTTCGGAGAGCTTTATTCGTATTTTGTACTTCGCTTCCGCTGTATCAGACATTTTGTCCTTATTGTAATAAATAACATTCGTATTCGCTTTATTATATCTTTTTACGTGATATGTGCTATGATATACTGTTCATTCTGTTGTATATACGTGAGACTTGATCCTGGCACGTATATGATTGCTCGGTTTATGTTCTTTTGTAAACCGGGTGTTACAGAGTGGTATCAGAGCCGTATCGACTGTAGGACGAAGCCTAGATAGAACTGGTCGAGTTTTAGGACTTCTTCTCTCCAATCCTTGACTGCTGAAACTATTTTACTATTATACCCCTTGACTTCTTTGACTTTTTACCTTTCTTGCCTTGATTTCTCTCTCTGAAGAATAGTTTCGTAGATTTTGGCCTAAATCAGTCATCTGACCACCATGAGCATAGCTAGGTGACCTTTTTATAATAACACGATAGCACGTTCTGCGACGCGTTGTGTTAGTCGAGTCTTTTGCTAAACTCGGCTAAGTCGTGAAAATTGTCTGCTTGTTATTATGCTACATGCTTGATTTGGATTTTTGACTGATTGCATAGCTTAGTAGTTTAAATTTGTTTAAAGAAAATCGCTCAGAAGTTAAAGTTAACTAATTAATAAAATGACTTAGATCGTTGGGGGTAAAACAGTCAACTCTATCCTGTCTACTTTATCATGGCTGAATCTTTTTCCGCAAAGAGTTATCATATCCATCTGAGTTTATTCCTGCAATATCCTTACTCGTGAAATCTTTTGTTCAAATCAGATGGTGAACACCAGGAGCACCGGTTCAGGTTCTGGCCAGCAGCAGGGTCAGAACAACCAGGGTACTGGGATCCCGATGCCGCCGCCCTTGACTCCGGAGCAGTACTTCCAGCTCCAGATGCAGATGATGGCCACCCTGAACAACACCGTTCAGGCTCTTCAGCACGCTCACACTCAGCCTCCGCCTCCTCCACCGCCGCAGCCTCGCGACAGGCGTGCTGAGTTCCTGAGGGGTCACCCGCCGACGTTCTCTCACACGTCCGACCCTCTTCAGGCTGACGACTGGCTCCGTGCAGTGGAGCGTCAGCTGGACATCGCCCAGTGCAATGATCGTGAGCGCGTCTTGTACGCAGCAGGACAGCTGCGAGGGGCAGCTTTGGACTGGTGGGAGTCCCACCCGGTCCATGACCGCGAGTCTCTCACCTGGCTCCAGTTCAGGGAGCGTTTCCGTAGCCACAACGTCCCCGCGGGCGTTATGAAGATGAAGCAGAAGGAGTTCCTTGCACTGAAGCAGGTAATCTTAAGTATAATCATTCAGCGGTTTCTTTTGAGCTTATGCTCCTTGTTCTATCCTTATGAATCTTGAGTTAATCTTCCGATATCTATCTGTCTTTGTGAATTCAGGGGACTATGTCGGTCACGGAGTATCGTGATCGCTTTCTTCAGCTGGCACGCTACGCCCCTGCCGAGGTTGCGGATGACCGCAAGAAGCAGGAGCACTTCATGGAGGGTCTTGAGGACTACCTCCAGTACGCGCTGCTCAACCTCCGCTTCGACGACTTCAACCATCTGGTTGACAGTGCGCTCAACACTGAGCGTAAGCACTTGGAGATGGAGGACAAGAAGAGGAAGGTTGTCCCCGTTGCTTCCGGCAGCAACACTCGTCCTCGACTCCAGCAGCCCCAGCAGTACCAGCCTCAGTACCGGCCTCCTCAGCAGTACCAGCAGAGGCCACCGCAGCAGTACCCGCCTCGACAGCAGGCAGGTCAGGGCCAGAGGTTACCAGCACCTCCGGCTCGTGCTCCACCGGCTCCACCGGCACCGCAGGCTCCACGTCCGGCAGCTCCTACCGGACAGCAGGCTCAGGGACCTCCTCGCACCTGCTTTCACTGCGGCCAGCCGGGGCACTACGCCAACGCTTGCCCCCGGAAGGCGCAGGCGGGACAGCAGGGGCGCCCAGCTCAGCCCAGGGCGCCAGCACAGGGCAGGGTGAACCACGTGACGGCCGAGTCAGCGGCCGAGGCTCCCAACAGTGGTTATTGGTACGTTCATGGTCAACTCCCATCCAGCTTCAGTGCTTTTCGATACTGGTGCTACTCATTCTTTCATCACCAAGTCATTTGTTGAGGAGCATAGTTTCTTTACCACTGCATTAAAGAACTGTCTGCTAGTTTCTTCACCGGGAGGGGAATTGAGATCCCATATTGTTTGCCCCCGAGTCAGTGTAGCCATAAGGGGGGCAACGTTCAGTGCTGATCTGAGGGTGCTAGACACCAAGGGTATCGATGTGATTTTGGGAATGGGTACTCTTGCCAAGTGGGGAGTCAGAATTGATTGTGCTCATCGAGCAGTTCACCTGACAGCATCTGATGGCCAAGAGGTGACAGTTAGTGCTTCAGAGCCTTCTGGATTTCTTCACCATATGGAGGCTAGACCCACAGACGGTATTCGCGTGGTGTCTGAATTCCCGGATGTCTTTCCGGATGATCTGCCAGGTATGCCGCCTGAACGCGCCATTGAGTTTTGTATTGATCTCTTGCCTGGCACAGCTCCTATTGCAAAGCGGCCCTACCGTATGGCACCTATAGAGCATGAAGAAGTTAAGAAGACTATTGATGAGTTGCTAGCCAAGGGCTATATCCGTCGCAGCTTCTCTCCTTGGGCTTTTCCATTGCTGCTAGTAGATAAGAAGGATGGCTCGAAGAGGATGTGTGTGGATTATCGTGAGCTGAATGCAGTCACTATCAAGAACAAGCATCCACTGCCCCGTATTGAGGATCTCTTCGATCTGCTTCGAGGTGCTCGTATATTCTCGAAGATTGATCTTCGTTCGGGATATTTTCAGCTGAGGATCCGTCCTGGGGATATTCCGAAGACGGCATTCACCTGCAAGTACGGGCTATATGAGTATACAGTCATGTCCTTCGGCTTGACTAATGCCCCGGCTTTCTTCATGCATCTGATGAACATGGTCTTCATGGATTATCTGGATGTCTTCGTGGTGATTTTCATTGATGATATTCTGATCTTCTCCAAGACAGAAGAAGAGCATGAGGAGCATTTGAGGCTCGTGTTGCAGAGATTGAGAGAGCATCAGTTGTATGCCAAGTTCAGCAAGTGCGAGTTCTGGATTGACGAGGTGCCATTCCTCGGTCATGTTATCTCTCAGGGAGGCATTGCTGTTGATCCGAGCAAGGTGAAGGATGTGCTCGAGTGGGAGACACCGCAGACAGTAAAGGAAGTCAGATCTTTCTTGGGCTTAGCAGGATATTACCGGAGGTTCATTGAGAATTTCTCCAAGATCGCGAAGCCTTTGACTTCTTTGCTAGAGAAGAATGTGGCATTCATATGGACTGATGAGCGTCAGATGGCCTTTGATGAGCTGAAGAAAAGGTTGACTACGGCGCCAGTCCTGACTCTGCCAGACCAGACGAAGAGGTTCACGGTATATTGTGATGCTTCGAAGGATGGTCTTGGGTGTGTTCTGATGCAGGAGGGCAGAGTGATAGCTTATGCTTCACGGCAGCTACGCCGGCATGAGCTGAATTATCCCACTCATGATCTTGAGTTAGCCGCAGTTGTGCATGCTCTGAAGATTTGGAGGCATTACTTGTATGGGCAGCGGTGTGATATCTACACTGATCACAAGAGCCTCAAGTATATTTTCACGCAGAATGAGCTGAACATGCGGCAGAGAAGATGGCTAGAGTTGGTCAAGGACTATGATCTGGAGATTCACTATCATCCGGGCAAGGCCAATGTTGTAGCAGATGCTTTGAGCAGAAGGAGTTATGTCAACATGGCCGTTGCTTTCCAGATGCCTCCAGAGTTATGCGAGGAGTTCGAGCAGCTGAGTCTGGGCTTCTTGCATCATACTTCCAGTGCAGCATTTGAGGCAGTACCGACTCTAGAGTCAGAGATCAGGCAGCATCAGAAAGATGATGAGAAGCTGCAGGAGATTCGTGAGTTGCTCAAGAAGGGCAAGGCTCCTCATTTCAGAGAGGATGATCAGGGTACCCTGTGGTACAAGAACCGGATCTGTGTGCCAGATGTGCATGATCTCCGGAAGTTGATTCTGAGTGAGGCCCATGATACAGCATACTCTATTCATCCGGGCAGCACGAAGATGTATTATGATCTGAAGGAACGTTTCTGGTGGTATGGGATGAAGCGTTCAGTGGCAGAGTACGTGGCTATTTGTGACACCTGTCAGCGTGTCAAGGCTGAGCATCAGAGGCCAGCAGGTCTATTGCAGCCTTTGAAGATTCCAGAGTGGAAATGGGAGGAAATCACTATGGACTTCATTGTTGGATTGCCTCGTACTCAGAAAGGGTACAACTCCATTTGGGTAGTAGTGGATCGATTGACGAAGGTTGCTCACTTCATTCCAGTGAACACTACTTACTCCGGTGCTAGACTTGCAGAGTTGTACATCTCTCGGATTGTCTGCTTGCATGGTGTGCCGAAGAAGATTATATCTGACAGAGGGTCTCAGTTCACTTCTCGTTTCTGGGAGCAGCTCCATGATTCGTTGGATACGAAGCTGCGTTTCAGTACGGCTTATCACCCTCAGACAGATGGGCAGACAGAGAGAACCAACCAAGTGTTGGAGGATATGCTGAGAGCTTGTGCTATTCAGTATGGTACTAGTTGGGATAAGTGCCTGTCATTTGCTGAGTTCTCATATAACAACAGCTATCAGGCCAGTCTGAAGAAGTCTCCCTTCGAGGCATTGTATGGCAGAAAATGCAGGATTCCTCTCTATTGGGATCAGATTGGTGAAAAGCAGCTCTTTGGCCCTGAGATCATAGATGATGCAGAGCAGATGGTTCAGGCTGTGCGAGAAAATCTGAGGATTGCACAGAGCAGACAGAAGAGCTATGCTGATGGCAAACGGAGAGACCTGACTTTCAGTGTCGGTGATTATGTGTACCTGAAGGTGTCTCCGATGAGAGGAATCCGCAGATTTAATGTCAAAGGGAAGTTAGCACCTCGTTATGTGGGGCCATTCAAGGTGCTAGAACGGAAAGGCGAAGTTGCTTATCGCCTGGAATTACCTCTCAGCCTCTCAGGGGTTCATGATGTCTTCCATATATCTCAGCTGAAGAGGTGTTTGCGAGTACCCGAGGAGCAGGCACCCCTGGATGGAGTCGATGTCCAGGAGGATCTGACTTATACTGAGCATCCGGTGAAGATTCTGGAGACATCAGAGAGGGTTACTCGGAACAAGCGCATCAAGATGTGCAGAGTTCAGTGGAGTCACCACAGTGAAGCTGAGGCTACATGGGAGCGAGAAGATGAGTTGAAGAAGACATATCCAGATCTCTTTGCTAGCCAGCCCAGCTAAATCTCGGGACGAGATTTCTTTAAGGGGGTAGGGTATGTAACACCCTAATTTTTAAATTTCAGAATTTACTAATAATTTAATTGGCTTTATTTAATTTTCTAAGGTTTATTGTGTTAGACTTGCATTTAATCTAAATTTAGTTCTATAAGTATTAAAATTTTACCATAGGTTTAAATTTTGTGTTGCATTCATGCTGGTGCATAGCTTTTAATTGATTGAGTGTGGTTTGAATTCAAATTATTACTTGAATTCAAACTTTGTTTGACTTAGATTTGAAATGAGAGAGTAAATAGAAATAGAAAAGGAAAAACCCAAAGGAAAACCCAAACCCTTAACCCAGCCCAAACCCAGCCCGACCATTCTCTTTCCGCGGCCCACTCCCCTCCTTCACTTGCGCCCGGCCCACTTCACCCCCTCCCCTCTGCGGCCCAGCTCTTTCCCGCGAGGCCCAGCTCCCTTCTTTCCTCAACCCGCGCTCGCGCGCCACCTGCCCAGCCCGCTTCCCCGGCCTGCCCCGCGCTCGCTCCGGCCCAAACGCGCGCGCCGGAGTCCACCTCACCCCGCACTCACCCGGGCCCGTGCGTCAGCCCGTTCCTCCCCCGCTTAAACGCCGCGCACTCACCTGTGGGCGCCTTACTGTCGCTGCGCAGCCGACCCCACACGTCAGGGCTTCCTTCCTCCTTCAGCACGCCTGCAACGACCGCGCCGAGATCATAGCCGTGATCTCTGGCGACTCCCTGCCATAACCCTCTCCGAGATCCGCGGAACCTCTCCTTTAAACGCCCCGGCCTTCCTCTTGCGCCGCACACGCCACCCCTCGCAGCCCCAAGCCGAGCTGCAGCCACCCCGCAACCTCGACGCCGGAGCAGAGGTCTGCGTCGCCGACGCCACACCACTCCGCTGCACCCCAACCCCACCGGGGCCGCACAGAGCCTTTGCCTCGACGCCGTGAAGCTCCCCAGAGCCTCCACGCTCGGCCTTGATCCCTGCAGTGCCGGAATCACGCCGGACCTCAACTCGGGTGAGAAGTGCCGCCATCTCAATTCCTCGCCACCGGTGCTTTTCCAGCCCTTCCTGACCCCCGCAGCACTCCCACAGGTTCGCTCCGCGTCGATCCTCGGAATCCAGGAGCTGGAGACGTTCTCCATCACCCGCGCCTCGAGCTCCGCCCCACCTCCGCCGCGGGTCCTCGTCGCCGACCGCCCTACACATCGTCTTTGCTCGTTCTTGAGCCTTGGTGAGCACCGCAATGATCTCCTATCCCCGCTGCGTTAGTTAGTAGGGCAAATAGGCCACTCCCGTGGCGGATACGCCGCACTCCGGCGACGAGCCGCCGCGCCTTCCGCCCCTCGCCGTGGCGAGCCCCTCCCAAGCCCGGCCGAGCCATGCTTTCGCCTCCAGTGGATTGCGCATGCCACGTGGATGCCAACCGACCCAAGCTCGGGTCGATTTGACCCCCGGACGGCCAGGTTTGGCCAAGTCCGGCGAGCCTAGCGCCCCGCCGCCACGAGCAGGGTCGCCGGCGGTGACCCGCCGCCGCCCCCACGCGCCCAAACCCTTCCAGCCGCCCGATCTTGAATGGACGTCCTAGATTAGATCTAGGACTGAGCCACCCTGAGCCCTTAGATCCAGATCTGACGGCCGTGGTGCGTGCGTACCGGTTCGGTCAGTGTTTTTGTTAAAGAGCCCCTCCCTTTCTTAGATATCAACCCGCGGTCCTTTCCTTTTGAAAAGTAATTACGGATCGGCCCAAAACTTTGCAAGAACACCCCTGATCTTCCTAGAATTAGCACCCGCAGTCCAGGCCTTGTGTTTTTGCACGTCAGCCCTTAGATTTAATGTTTATTTACGTTTCAGTCCCTGGTTTTTGTAGAAAAGCCCCTGGAACTTCAGTTTTCTTACAAATAAGCCCCTGAACCTTGTTTTTAGCCCAGAAAATGCGTTTTAGCTCCGTTTTTAGCGTTCTTTATGTCCACGCGATCGTTGTAACGAGTAGAATAGTTTTAGCTTAGTTTTTCTTGCTGTTGTTATGTATTGATGTACTGTTCTTTAGCTTTTTGTTAGAGTTTGCTTGTATGCTTATTGTTGTGCATTGTTTTGGCCATGTGTTCGTGAGTAGACGTTGATCCGTCTGAGGAGCCTCAGTACCAGTACCCGGAGCAGCCGTCTTCGGATCAGTTTGAGCAGCAGCAGGAGCAGTACGAGGAAGGCAAGTATAACATGAACAACCTATCACTTTTAATTACAATTTCATACTGCATTTTAATACTGTATGCCGTTAAGGATTTCCTAGCCAGTTTATATCCTTTAAATATACCCTTGGGTTGCATTTTGGTTAATTGTGCTAGGTTGCTGCGCTATAACACACTCTGGTCCTTTTTAATTAATTTGACTAATGGTTTACTTGAACTTAATTCTGAGAGTGGCACTCTGTGTGGCTTAAGTGGCTCACGTCTCGTTAAAATTGGCTTTTGTTAGAAACATGGTTTAGGGGGCCAGCACGGTGCTTAGTGCTTGGTTGGCCACTCTCCATAAGGACCGGTTCATAGAGCGACAACCTGGGACAACAGCGCTACCACAAGACTGGAATGGGACGGTCTTGGCTTACTAATTAGGCCATTTTGGTTCGGGAGTAACTTACCGACGGGGCATGGGGGGTGGTGAGCTTCAATGGTGGCCAGGCTACGAGGCTGGTCTGTGTGTCTTGTACCCCCTCGAGGTGGTTACCATCGTTGCGGAGCCTGATTCCTTAGCGGTTACACCTTGCCAATGTGTCCTTTGTAACGGCCTCGTAGTGAGCCGCTAGTCATCTCACCTAAGGAAGTGTGATGAACATCTGGCGTAGCTCACGACTTGTGGGTAAAGATGTGCAACCTCTGCAGAGTGTAAAACTGGTATACTAGCCGTGCTCACGGTTATGAGCGGCCCAGATCCTCCTTTTGATTAGTGGAGTTATCTCCTTCCGACGAGGGAGGTGCTTCTCGGGGTTACCTTGGTGGCTTGGTCGTGGTTTGGTTCTCAGTAGTAGTATAATTTAAACTTGATTAATTACTATGTAACTGGGTTAATGGTAATTCATCAACTCGTAGTAAATAGTTTTAATAAAATCTTGCCAACACTTAAAAGCTAATGCAGTTGAGTCAGCCAGCCTAGAGCCTCATAGTTTGTGTTATACTTGTTGAGTACAAGTTGTGTACTCACTCTTGCCTCTTCTCTACTTTTTCCTCTTGGCTACGCTACTGCTGCTCAGTTCCTGCCGACGCGAGGGAGTTCGCTCAGCGCTACCAGGACTACGAGGACTTCTAGGTGTTCGTCTCCCAGTCGACGTCCCTGTGGCGCCCTACTTCAGCTTCGGAGAGCTTTATTCGTATTTTGTACTTCGCTTCCGCTGTATCAGACATTTTGTCCTTATTGTAATAAATAACATTCGTATTCGCTTTATTATATCTTTTTACGTGATATGTGCTATGATATACTGTTCATTCTGTTGTATATACGTGAGACTTGATCCTGGCACGTATATGATTGCTCGGTTTATGTTCTTTTGTAAACCGGGTGTTACATTGGGCCTGAAGGTTATAAGGTTGCTGTTCCGAAATGGGAAAAGATGGAAAATGATTTAATTGCAAAAGGAATCGTACCACAGACCTTGAGTTGGCCTAAACGAGCAAGGTATTACTTCTATGCTCATGGAGGCACACTAGACCCTGACACTGGAATGTTTGTGACTAGCGACGTACTAAGTGAGGCTACCCAAAGACTCGACGATGTAATGAGGCATACGGAAGAAGGAACCTTCGAGCACAACAGAGAGAATGACGAGCTGACTTACGCTCTTGGGAATGCGGAACACTCTAGACGGACCCGAGGCGTGGGCGTAGTTCCATGGAAACATGGCTTTGCCGGAGATCTCGAAACCTACCGAAGCCGATGCAGAAGCAAGGCAGTAGTGGCAGAGAAGATCCGTACCCTAGAAGACCGGAAAATGTCACTTGAGGCAACAATTAGGCAACGCTCGGAACAACCAGCTGCCAATGTGGAGATCAACCCCCCCTCTCAGCGTCGTAGCAGTGTTGCTTCCACGGAGCACCCTAGTTTGGGTGCCGACAACCCGAGGGACCCCATTGACGACATCACCGTTAGGACCCAATGTGAGCTTCTGGTTCTTTATGGGAAAAAGCTCAAAGTTTGTGCTGAGGGTTATGCGGAAGTCCAAGAAGAAGGCGGGACAATACATTGCCAGCCGATTCCTGAAGGATATGCTAGAGTCTTTGTTGACCAATTTACTGGAGAACGCTGGGAAGACCTGGGCCTCCCGATCCCTATAGGTCCTGAAGACACAGAACTACAACATGCCGTACACACATGGATCGCTTGGCCAAAGCGAGACATAAGATTGGTGCAAGCAGCCACAGATTCCGCTCGGTGCTCAAGGCAAAGATCACCAACGCCAGTAGACAGGAATCCTAGTGTTGGTCCACCTTCTCCACCGCCTACACGGGACCCCAGCATGGATCCGCCATCACCAGCCGCACAAAGCGAGCCCAATCCGGCATCACCAGCCGCACAACAGACTCAGAGTAAGCGACAGAGGGCATACACGGTACTTTCAGTCCAGCCATCTCATAAGCAGCAGAGAAAGAAGAAAGCGAAGGCTCCAGAAGAGGTAGCGCCAGAAGAATCGTTTAACACCTTCTTGCTGAAACAAAAGCTAAAGAGGGAGGCTGCGAAGAAGAAGCCAGAAATAGATCCGGTTGGGAAGGCACACTTTATGGCACACTTCATTAAAGATACCACCAAACCGTAGGAGAAAGAAAAGGAATCGAATTATGATCGGCAAATTAGAAAGTGCTACAACAACCCCAAGAATCGGCTGATTAATGCAAAGACCATTCCCCCAGCTCGGAGAGCAGTCCAAACAATCGATCCCTCCCTTGATAGTGCCGCGTGAAGAATGTCTCGATGAATCAAGAGATCCGGAGACCATGGCTGGGATGATATTGCAAACTGATCTATCAAGAGCTCAATTGTTTGGGCAGGCCCTACAGAATGCCTGCGGCAGGAAAAAGTTTGTACTTGGTGAACCTTTGATATGGCCAAAGTTGCTAAGTTTCCTACCAACGAGAATGGCCGAGTTTCACAAATGGTATGTCGTGCAATCTAAAGCTAAGGGATTAGAGATGTTCCTAGCTCGGATTAAAGATGAGCATTTCTGGCGGAGGGTAGATGATGTATATGTTGAGTTTGCGGCACTTTACGATTTATACCATCAAGATGCCCTTCATAAGTGCCTCATGAGTGTATGGTGCATGTAAGTATTTTCTCTCGTTTCATTATTTTAGCCTTGTGTGTTGACTGATCCCCGCTTTTGTTGTGTACCGTAGGTCAAAAATTCAAATTTGCCGAAAGAAGAACTTCCATAACGTCGGCTTCTTGGACCCCGATGTTATACACGAGGAATCAGTAGCGTGCCAGCCTGAAGATGTAGTCGATGTTATGTACAGGGGATTGCGTAAGAATAGCATGTGTTCCTTCATTCTCTTGCCATACAATCATCAGTAAGTCGTCCTTCGTTAGCCTCTTTTTCAATCCCTTCATATTAATAATACTAATTAATAACTATTATAATCAATATGTATATGCACAACTTCTATTGGATATTGCTTTGTATTCGGATTGAGGAGCACAAGGTCTGGGTGTACGACTTGTTAAGGCAAGATAAATCAAAGTACCAAGACCTCATTGACCTGATAAATATTGTATGGAGTCGCTACCTCCGCAAACACATAGGCTTGAAAGGTGAAATCGAGCCTCTTCGTTGGCTGACTGAATTTCCGGTATGAATATATTCTCATAGTGTCATTCGTAATAAACATCAGAAAAATTCTATATCGTAACCCATATTTGCCCATAGTGTTGGAGACAGGAGGAAGAAAACAACTTATGTGGATACTACGTATGCGAGTGGATCAATAATTATGCAATTGAAAAAGGCAAATGACACAGGAGGCATTCAATGTACGTGACCACAATCATATCTGCTCATTATTTTAATTTATTATTTTTTATTCTCAAATTTTTATCTGAAAATGTGACAACGTTGGAGGATAAAAGAAGAACTCATTCAAATGGCTCGGGTCAGGGCGATTCAAGAAGCTATGTGCGGCTTCCTGCTTGATGAAGTCATAAATCCTAAGGGCAAATTTCATGGCGATCTGCGTACAAGCGTCGCCAAAGAAGATCCGACGACGAGGAAGCCGATACTTTACTATAGTTGATGCTTAATAATTTGTAATATCTCAAGTACTTTTGAACTCCTAAGAGTTCCGTATATGAACTCTATATGTATGTACATATTATATATATATATATGAAATATTATATTAGTGTGATGCGATCCTAATATTAGTGTGCAATACGTTACTAATACGGTTCTAATATTAGTGTGCAATACGGTACTAATACGGTCCTAATATTAGTTTGCAATATGGTTCTAATACGACACAAATACGCATAGCAATATGTATAAAATCAAAAAGAAAAAAAAAGAAAAACATTTAGTGCCGGCCAGTGATACCAAGCGGCACTAAAGAGGATGCCTGGGATCCCGCGTGGCCGCGCACATTGGTGCCGGTCAGAGTAGCCGGCACTAACGTGTTGTCAGGTTAGTGCCGGCCATTTAGTGCCGGTCACAGGGACCTGCACTAATAACCCTTTCTCCAACAGAGCGTTCTGGTCAGAAAAGGTTAAAGTTAACCAAACCCTCTGTTCTATGACGCAAGCCACCACGAAAACGGTAGTTCATCATACCCACCTTTCTCATGGCCCTTCCTAGGCTTACTTGCATTGGGTACATTGCTTGTCAACTACTCATGCTGATTTTTTTTTACAAAGTTAGAAGCCTTTGAGAAAAGTTGAAAGGGAATGAATGGGAATTTAGGGAACATGCATGACGATGCCTGAAATATTCAAATTGATTGAGCTCAATCAACCATTAACAAGTAATAATCAATATGAGATGGTATAGAGTATAGATAGGGGATATTGTAAAGTTGTTATGTATCCAACAATAATCGTTTTATTTGTTCAAAATTGTCGTGGTGCTGCAAACCACGGCCGGGTGGCGGAAGGCACCCGCCCTAGCCCAGAGGGTGTGTACTCAGGGGGTAGCTAGTCTTAGATCGATCTCACTCAAGAACACGAGGAACACAGCAGGATTTAGAGTGGTTCGGGCCGCCGGAGCGTAATACCCTACGTCCACTGTGTGTTGTATTGCCTTCCCACGAGAGTGAGAAGGTGCGAGAGCTTGAGTCCGTCTGGATCTGTCTGACGAGCGCCTCCCTTTTATATCTCAAGGGGGCGCGTACACAGCCGTTGGATCCCCGACAGGTGGGTCCAACGATGCAGTATAAACTAACGTACTGTTCATACATTATGGCGTCGCAGGCAAAGGAGATCTCTCTCTTGGATTCCCTTGCCTGCTCCCGGAGCCCTTCGTCCATCATGTCCTAGCGTCGTCTTGTCAGGTCGGGCCTGTCGTAGCTAGTGGCAACCGCCCGTCACATTGCTTAAGCGGGTGGTGTAGCTTGCGGCGTAGGCGGCATGATGGAAAAGTGCCGTGCTGTCGTATCCATTTAATGCTGCAGGCGGGCTCTACGCGGGTGCGGCACAGGCGGCTGCACTGTGCTTCTTGGTAATACGCGGTGCTCAGCGAGGCCTGACAAAGGCTGTCTCACGTACCGCGGCGACAGAGCACGCCTTGTCCACCACATTAAATGCGGTGGGTGGGCGAGTCCCCCTGCGGAAGACTCGCGCACGATCCCGCGTCCTCGGGACACGTGGCGGTTCCGGACCCCTACATGGTGAGGGTAGTCCGGACGGGCGCAGGAGGTCCCGGACCCCTATGGGGGTCCGGGCCTCGGCGGTCAGCACGGAGCTTCCCTTCTTTAGGGATACGTGGCGTCTTCGGACCCTTCCCCAGGCGGGGAGCGGGTCCGGGGCCGTTGGCCTAGTGAGGGAAGAGCCTGATCTGTGGGGCCTGGCTACTCCGCCTTTCCCGCGCAGCTATGGACAACTACGCGGGTCCTGCCTTGCTGCAGTAAGAGTGGGTATCCCTGCTACAGGGTACCGACAGTGGCCCCCGGGCCCACCTTGGGGAAGGTACGAACCCACAGGTGGGGCCACTTCTGCGATTTGGCTCTGTATGGCTTGAAGTTCCTTTCTGCAGAGGTCTCGACCGGCTTTGACCACCCGTCGGGTTGGTTGCTGCCTCATCACGTCGCAACGGATTACTGACTATGGGCCCCATGATCAGTGGTTCACCTAGTCACACGCGCGACGTTCGGCATTGTTGCGGCCGGAGTAAACGGATCATTTACCACCGGCGCAGCTCCCGAAAAGCTCGGCCACGCCTGCGATTAATGCGTGCACGTCAGCTCAGCTTCCGCCTTGCTTCACGCGTGCGGGCGACGGTTCGGATCCCGCCTTTTCGCACCCTCGTTGATTACCCACCCTCCCTGACAGGTGGGCCTGGGCCCCCACGTCATGGACTGGGCGGCTAACTCCGGGTGCGGGCGTCGCTTGAGTTCCGGCGACGGTTCCGGGGCGCGCCGGTTGAGTCAGGCTTTATAACGGGGCATACCGCATTCCACGGTTGCTTTCCCGCATTCGTCTTCTTCCTCCAGCCTTTGCGCCCCTTTGCCTCCGAGCTTCCCTCGCCCTTCTCTCCCCCCTACACAGGCTCCTTCCTCACCCACCAAGAGATGGCATCCCTTGTTCATCCCCGTCGCTTTCAGACCGAGGGAGAGCTGAACACAGTGCGCCGCCTGCTTGGGTGGAGCGCTCAGGAGACCGGCTGGGGGGTGCGAGCAGGCTCGGTTCCCCTTGGCAACCTCCGCACCGGGGAGTTCGTGCTATTCACCTCGCACGTCTCCGCCGGTGTGGGACTGCCGATTTCTTCATTCTTGCTGCTGCTGCTGGAAGACTTCGGCCTCCAGCTTCAGCATCTGACGCCCCACTCCCTCCTCCTGGCGTCCATCTTTGTGCATCTATGCGAGATGTTCGTGGGAGTGCGTCCCTGCGTCATCCTCTTCCACTACTTCTTCATCCTGGTGAGATCCGGAAGGAGCAGGGACGAAGTGGGAGGGTACTACTTCCAGATAAGGAGTGACCTGCCGACTCCTTACATTCCGGGCCTTGCTGGCGGAAGGTGGGAGGAGTGGCGCAGGGATTGGGTGATCGCCACCACCGAAGCCAACGAGCGTATTGTCCTGCCGACCGCGGGGCCCGCCTCCGATAAAGCATCCTGGAGGGCCAAGCCATCGCTGCAGCCGGAGTTCGACTCCGTGCTGGATAAGATCAGGTCGCTGGCAGGGAGCGGCCTCACCTCATGGCACGTGCTCGGCGACTTCGTGAAGCGCCGGATCGCCCCCCTAAAGCAGCGGCCGCGACCGGCGTGGAGCTTCACCGGCCTCAACGATTGCAGCAGGACCCACCGCGGGGAGGGAAGCGATCTGACCCAGGAGGCCTTGGAGGTCCTGGTGCGGAACGTGACGGGAGACACCTTCATCCCAGAGAACCTGATCCTCCCGCAGAGCATAGTCCCCCTCTGTGAGGACCCGGCGAGGGTGGCGGTGCTGGCCACCCTGCCAACCCTGGACGACGGGGGACTGGCCCCACGGCAGACCGGGGGTGACCCGAACCGTGGGCTCCGGATCCCTGGCACGTCCGGGGATCAGGCTACGCTGAGCGCTGCGGGGTCCGGCGCCACTACGAAGGGGAAACAGGCCGCGGCTAGCAGCGCGGCCGCGGCCGGCTCCAGCCGGGCTCAGAGCAGCTCCGGTGCGTCGTCGGGGGACGTAGGCCGGCGAAGGCTACTCCGGGGCGACGGGACCCTGGTCTCGGAGCCCGCCGCGAAGCGCCAGAGGTCTTCTGAGGGCGCAGGCCAGGGTAGCTCCCGGGCTGCCGGCCCCCACGGGTCCTCTGACGCAACTGGACCACCACCATCGCCGCCGAGGAATTCACCCCGCCGGCAGCAAGAGCAGCAGCAGCAGGAGCAGCCGCAAGAGCAGCGGCAGGAGGCACGCGGACGGCAGCAGCAGCAACAGGTGCGACCCCGGGTTGCGCCCATGCCGCAGCCGCAGGAACAGCAGCAACAGGTGCGACCCCGGGTTGCGCCCATGCCACAGCCGCAGGAACAGCAGCAACGGGTGCAGGCCCGGGTTGCGCCTACATCGCAGCTGCAGGGGCAACAACAGCAACAGCAACAGCAGCAGCCGCAAGAGAAGAGGCCCGGGCTCCGGGGACGCTGGGTACCCGGTACTGCTGGGTTAGTGTCATCCTGCTCTCCTCCCTTGCGCCGGTGTTCTGTTTGTTCGTTTTTTTTGTTGTTGATGGCTTTTCTGCTTTGCTATCAGGGCTTCCCACCCCAGCGGTTCTTTTACCACCGTTGGCACATCAGCAGGTGCCCGGGCGGCGGCGACCTCGGCATCGACAGCGACGGTGGCAGCAGGTGCGGGACCCTCAGGTACGGCGTCCTGCTGCTTACTCCATGGCACATGACGCGATGCTGACTGTCATGCCATTTCCAGACTCCGCAGTGCTCAGTGCAGCAGCGGCGGCGGCGGTGGCGCCGGTGCTGGGTGCAGCCGCACCCGACACGGTGGTGGAGGTGCCAGTGCAGGGCGCAGCCGCTCCTGACGTATCGGTGGCGGGGGCACCCGATGCGGCCGCGTCCGCCACGGCGGCAGCGGGAGCGCCGGAGTTAGGCTCGGCCGCTCCCGACTCGGCGGCAGCGGGGGCGTCGGAGCTGGGCCCGGTCGCTCCCGACTCGGCGGCAGCGGGGGCGCCGGAGCTGGGCCCGGCCGCTCCCGACTCGGCGGCAGCGGGGCGCCGGAGCTGGGCCCGGCCGCTCCCGACTCGGCGGCAGCGGGGCGCCGGAGCTGGGCCCGGCCGCGCCCGACTCGGCAGCAGCGGGGGCGTCGGAGCTGGGCCCGGCCGCGCCCGACTTGGCAGCAGCGGGGGCGCCGGAGTTGGGCTCGGCCGCGCTCGACTCGGCGGCAGCGGGGGCGCCAGAGCTGAGCCCGGCCGCGCCCGACTCGGCAGCAGCGGGGGCGCCGGAGCTGGGCCCGGCCGCGCCCGACTCGGCAGCAGCGGGGGCGCCGGAGCTGGGCCCGGCCACGCCCGACTCGGCGGCAGCGGAGGCGCCGGGGACAAGTGCCGCAGCGGAAGCCCCTACCTCCAGCTCCGGTCCTGTTGCGGAGGAAGAGTTGGAGGTGGTCTTTGGCAGGCGGCTCCTGCAGCTCCAATCCCCGGAGGAGGATGCGACTCCGCTTCCTCAAGTGCTGTTGCGAGTTCGGCGTTCGATCGAGGAGGCAACCTCCTCCGCCGAGGTGGCCTTCCGGCGGGAGTGGTCTGCGCGGGAGAGCGAGCGTCAGCGCCTCTCCAACTGGCACACCTGCCTGGAGGCGCACACGAAGGCTGAAGCCTCCCACGCCGCGGAAACTCGGTCAAAGCTCAAGGCGGACCAAGAGGCCTACCGAGTCAACCTTAAGAAGGTGTTTGACCGAGACCTCGCAGTGTCAAACCGAGAGAAATCCTTGGCGCAGCGGGAGCAGGACTTCACCCTGGAGGTTGTTGGCTTCGCTGCTCAACGGTCCGACCTCGAGGCCCACCTCGCAGCCCAGCAGTCAGAGCTGGAGACTCGCAGCGAGGACCTCGAGGTCCGGAGGCAGGAGCTCGATGTCTTCTCTACGACTCTGCAGGGATGGCGTGAACAACTGCAGGAAAGAGCCTGCCAGCTGACTGCCGACGAGGCGGATTTGGAGGAGGACCGGAAATCTCTCGCCAAGCGGGAGGCTCACGCCACCGGCATAGAGAAAGAGCTTGGGCGCCAGCGAGAGTCGCTCAAGAAGCGGAAGGTATATGCGGAGCAGAAGGAGGCCAAGCTGGAGGAGCGGTCCCACGAACTCGAGGAGAGATCCCGCGAGCTCGAGGAGAGGTCCCGCGAGGTGGAGGTGGCCAAGGCGGCCTTGGACACCCGGGTGCAGGAGGCTGTCCGGGAGGCGGTCCGGAAGCATCAGGAAGACCAGCGCGTCGAGGCCCAGTGGATCGCTGACTGGGCAAGCGAAGCAAGCCTGGCGCTGGTGCCACTTGGTCTGAGCCCGATCCAGGTGGCGGTGCCGCCACCTTCGGTAGCTGACGCCCTCCCGGTGCTGAGTTCTGCTTCGGATAGGCTCCAGCGCCTGGGGCCAGTCCTTGCTAGACAGCTTGAGTCCGAGGGCCGCGAGCTGATCCGGCTGGTGGCGGAGCACATCCTGACCTGCCTCCGGAGCTACGACCCGATCATCTCGCTGGCGCCCGTGATCGATGGCCCTGTAGCGGAGACGGAGGCCGCCGCTCGGGACAGCGTGCAGGAGGTCGTTGACTTCGTCGCCGCCTACTTCAAGTGAGAACCTGCAGACTCTTGAGCTAGGCATCGTATCTTTTTCCTTTTGCATTATGTAACAAACTTGTACTAGCTGAAATTTTTGAAGCAGAAAAACTTCAACTTAGCTGTTTGTCAGTTGTTGATTTGCAATATGCAGCACCCCGGCGCCCTGGCCCTCTGGCAGACAGGTTCAGTTGCTTGGACCTGTCTGCCATCTGAGCCGTAGAAGATACTGCGGACCTTCTTGGCATAGGGCTGCATAGCCTGCTAGACGAGCAAGCGCCTTGTTCCCTGCGTAGGATACAGGAGTATAGATAGAAAAATCAAGTTCGCTTATATAGTAGCAACGATACTGCATCTTAGCTATTTGACGCATGCAGAATTCATCCATGATGTCTGGGACAAAGCGGATGCCCCGGGCCCCCTGGGAGAGAGACTCAGTTGCTATGAGTCTGTCTACCATCGAGATTGGCTCTTATCCTGCATGAAAGCTTTGAAGCAGATACTCGGACCCCCTGGTAGGTAGGCTCAATGGTTTGAGTCTGTCTACCACTGGCCAGGTTTTAACCTGTGTACCACTTCAAAGTTATAGCTTAGTAGCAGACCCGCGGGGCTCATTCCTGACCAATCCCAGGATGGTACCAAGTCCAGGACTCTAGATGCGCAGGCCCAGGTAGCTCTGTGCTTGTTACAGAGTGGGGGAGTGCGTAGGCTTAGGGTCGGAACCAGGCTAAGGCGCTACGCAGGGCTCCGGACCACTCCAGGAAACAGCACGACCTTTCCGGACCTGGCTTCATCGTCCCAGACCCTTCGCAGCAGTGGGTGAGGTCACTTTGCTGTGCTCGATCCTTTGAGATATAGTGCTGGACACGCCGTGTTGGACTTAGGAAGCCAGCTCTTGAGCTGGGACGAGGTCCGGGCCCCCAATTACCCGGCTCTAGGTACTAGAGCACTCGTTACAGGGTGGTGGAGAGTGCAGGCTTTTGGGTGCGGAACCAGCTAAGCGGCTACACTGGGCTCCGAACCACCCCAGGAAACAAGTACCCGCTCCCCAGAGTAGGTTCCTAGGGGTCCGGACCCCTCTCCAGCAGCAAGAGGGTCCGGACCTGTACGGTAGTCCAGCAGCTCAATGCAGATCTTAGTTGCAGCAACAAGGGCAGAGGTCCCGCGGGGGTTAGAAAAAAGCGAAAATCCCGAGAATCGAAATGCGTAATTTAACTTTGACACAAAGACAGAACTAGGAGAAAATCTTTCCTTTGCAATCTCGATGTACATGGCTTGCGCGATGGATGCCAGAGGCCGGGTTTATGAGGTCGGACCTCTACCGCTCTGAGCCGCACGTTAGCCGCTAGTGCGATGGATGCCAGAGGTCGGGTTTACGAGGGTGGCCCTCAACCGCTCCGGCCGCACGCTAACTCTATCTTATTACAAAGGAAAAGTTATTTCCCTGCTCTGCCTAGGTGTAAAACTTACGCAGATGCTCTATGTTCCACGGGTTGGGCAGCGGCACTCCGTCTTCTGTGGCGAGGCGAACGCATCCGGGCCGGCATACCTCTGTAACCTTGAAAGGCCCCTCCCAGCTGGGGGAGAGTTTGTGGAGCCCCGCTCGGTTCAGGATCCGTCTAAGGACGAGGTCGCCAGCCCGGAGCTCGCTACTGTGCACGAACTGTTGATGATAGCGCCGGAGCGCCTGGTTGTAGCATGCATTTCGGATTGCTGCTCGCCACCTTCGCTCGTCAACGAAGTCCACGTCGTCGCACCGCAGCTGCTCCTGCATGGATTCGTCAAAGGCCCGGACCCGTGGTGAGCCCTGGTGAATTTCTGGGGGAAGGCATGCTTCAGCCCCGTAGACCAGGAAGAACGGAGTCTCCCCGGTAGCTCGGCTGGGTGTGGTCCGGTTGCCCCATAGTACACACGGAAGCTCGTCAACCCATTTGGCACCATGCTTTTTCAAGCAGTTGTAGGTGCGGGTCTTGAGTCCCCTGAGGATCTCTGCATTCGCTCTCTCAACCTGTCCTTTGCTGCGGGGATGTGCCACGGACGCAAAGCATAGCTGGATGCCGATGTCCTCACAGTACTCTTGGAAGAGTCTGCTTTTGAATTGGGTCCCGTTGTCCGCGATGATGCGGTTTGGGACGCCAAATCTGCACACAATGGACCTGAGGAATGCGACTGCTGATTTCTTAGTAATATTCACCACAGGAGTAACTTCCGGCCACTTGGTGAACTTGTCGATGGCGACATAGAGGAACCGGTATCCGCCGACAGCCCGGGGGAAAGGCCCCAGGATATCCACACCCCACACAGCGAATGGCCATGAGGGTGGAATCATCTGCAGAGCTTGAGCTGGGGTGTGTATTTGTTTTGCATGGAACTGGCATGCTTTGCAGGACCTTACCAGCTCAGCCGCATCCTGGAGTGCTGTTGGCCAGTAGAAGCCATGCCGAAAGGCCTTGCCAACAAGCGTGCGAGAGGAGGAATGACTTCCGCACTCGCCTCCATGGATCTCCGCGAGCAGTTTGCGGCCCTCTCCCTGGGAAATGCATCGCATGAGGATTCCGTTGGCACCACGGCGGTAGAGATCCCCTTCTACCACCGCGTAGCGTTTAGCCAATCGGACTATGCGCTCAGCGGACACATCGTCATCAGGGAGGATGTTATCCTTCAGGTAGTCCCGGATCTCGGAGATCCATGCATCGGGAGCTCCCAAAGCAGGTGGGGGTGGCTCTGTGAGGACACCAGGTTCCTCAACAGAACACACAGCCCCGGTTAGGCACCATAGGTGGAATGCTGCCGGGACCGCTAGCTTCGAGGTGCCAGCTTGATCCCCCTCACCCGGCTTGGGAGGCTGGGCGGTAGGTTTCAGCAGCCGTCTTTCAAAGACACCCTCAGGCACAGATGCCCAGGTAGATGCTCTCGCAGAGAGATCATCTGCTGCTGAGTTGTGCTCGCGGGGAACGTGTTGCAGTTCCAAGGCGTCGAAGTCCTTCTCGAGCTTCCTCACGTGTATGAGGTATGCCGCGAGCTGGGGATTGTTGCAGTTGCAATCCCCTCGGACTTGCTTGATGATTAGCTGGGAGTCCCCCTTCACCAGAAGCTGCCGGACCCCCAATGAGAGGGCTTGCGTCAGGCCGAAGATCAGAGCCTCGTATTCCGCCATGTTGTTGGTGGCCTTGAACTCAAGGTGCACCATGTACTTCAGCTGATCTCCGTTTGGGTCGATGAGGACCACACCAGCCCCGGCCCACTTCTCGCGGGCGGACCCATCAAAGAAGAGTGTCCAGTGAGGCTCGGTGAAGACTGGTGTCCTGATTTCCGGCTCCGGGGGTGCAACATTTATGACCGGACCCCCAGGGTTGCTTGGGGAAGGAGTCCACTCCGCTATGAAATCAGCCAAGATCTGGCTCTTGACCGCATGGCGTGGCTGGAAATCTAGTTGGAACTCTGCCAGCTCTGCTGCCCACTTGGCGATATTGCCTGTGGCGTTGGAGTTGTGTAGGATCGCTCTTAATGGGTAAGAGGTCACTACAACAACTCGGTGTGCTTGAAAGTAGTGGCGCAGTTTCCTGGACGCAATAAGTATTGCATAGATAAGCTTATGCGTCTCAAGATACCTGGCCTTTGCCTCGTGGAGGACTTCACTGACGTAGTAGACTGGCTTTTGGACGGTCCGGACCCTAGTTCCTGGGTCCGGCTCGCCCTTGTCCACCACATCTGTCCCTGGGGCCCCCAGTGGTTCTGGGTTCCCACTGGGATGAGGCTCCTCCGGGCCTGCCTGTGCAGGATCCGGACCTTCAAGCTGGGGTGAGGCTGACGGGCCCCCGTGTCCGGGGTCCGGCTCACCATCCTTGGCCAAGAGGACCTTGGTGCTCCCCTGGCAAGTTTGCTCCATCCTTTCGGCGACCAGCACCATGCTGACCGCCTCCGCAGATGCAGCAAGATACAGAAACAACGGCTCACCGGGTTCTGGAGCCACCAATACTGGCAGCGAGGTGAGGTGCTGCTTCAGCTCCTGGAAGGCTTGTTCAGCCTCTTCGGTCCATGAAAATGGACCGGACCTCCTCAACAGCTTGAAGAAGGGAAGGGCCCTCTCAGCCAGCCTCGATATGAAGCAGCTAAGAGCAGCGAGAGATCCAGTAAGCTTCTGGACGTCCTTGATGCGGCCAGGAGGCCTCATTGCTTCGATCGCCTTGATCTTGGCTGGGTTTGCCTCGATGCCTCGATGCGAGACCAGGAAACCCAGCAGCTTCCCTGCTGAGACGCCGAAGATGCACTTCTCTGGGTTCAGCTTCGTGCGCGTGGCGCGAAGACGGTCGAAGACGAGGGACAGGTCCTCCACTAGTGTTGACCCTACCTTAGTCTTGACCACAATGTCGTCGACATAAACCTCAACAATATCTCTAATTAGATTACAGAAGGTTTTGTTCATAGCTCGTACAAACGTGGGTAAGGCATTCCTTAGACCATACGGCATGACAATGTAGCAATAAAGCCCATCTACTGTTACAAAGGCAGTATGCTTCCTATCCTCTCTAGACATCTGAATCTGGTGGAAACCAGAGTATGCATCTAGGAAAGACAAAAGATCACACCCGGAGGTGGAGTCCACGATCTGATCGATACGCGGAAGAGGATAGGGGTCTCTTGGACATGCCTTGTTGAGGCTGGTGTAGTCGATGCACATCCGGAGCTTCCCGTTGGCCTTTGGGACGACGACCGGATTGGCCAACCACTCGGGATGGTGGACCTCCTCGATGAAGCCGGTGTGTAGGAGCTTGTGGACTTCTTCGCGGATGAAGTTCTGCCGCTCCACGGACTGCTTCCGAGGCTTCTGGCGCACCGGCGTGGCGTCGGGGTAGATCCTCAGATTGTGCTCGATCACTTCCCTGGGGATCCCGGGCATCTGTGACGGTTCCCAGGCGAACACGTCGACATTTGCTCGGAGGAAAGCGATGAGCGCGTCTTCCTATTTCTCCTCCAGGTTCCCCGCGATGCGGGTGGTTCTGGTGGAGTCTGTTCCAATCTGTACCGACTTCACGGGAACTTGGTCCGGGTCAGATGGTTGGACCTTGGGAGCCTTTGCAGGCGCCCTGGGTTGCGAGGTGGACGGATCCTCCTCGGAGCATGCAGCCTCTGCCGCAAGAGTATGCAGTCTCTCAACTGCAGCGACGGCAGCGGTGCGGTCGCCCTGCACGGTGAGGACTCCGGCAGGGGAAGGCATCTTCAAGACCAAATACCCATAGTGGGCAATGGCCATGAAGCGGTAGAGAGCCGGTCGGCCAATGATGGCGTTGAACGGGAGGTTCACCTCCGCAACATCGAACATGACGCTCTCTGTGCGGAAGTTCTCCTCGGACCCGAACGTGACCGGCAATGTGATGCTCCCCAGGGGGAACACCGGGTGTGGGCCCACTCCGGAGAATGGGCGAGAGGGAGTCAGCTTGGACTCTGGGATCTGCAGCTGCTTAAATGCTGCATAACTGATGACGTTGAGGCCAGCCCCACCGTCAAGCAGCACATGGTAGAGCCTCACGTTGGATATGACAGGGGCGGTGACTAAAGGTAGCACACAAGCTCCGGCCATATTCTCCGGGCAGTCGGATGGCCCGAAAGAGATGGTGGTGTTCATCCACCTCTGGTGCGGCGCCGCCCTCGGGACCCCCGGCTTCACCGAAAGGACCTCCCGGCGAAGGGTCTTCACGTCCCGCCGGGAGACAAGCTCCCAGCTCCCGCCATACATTACGTACAGCTTCTTGCGGCGGTCGCCGTTGTCGGAATCGGAGTCGTCGCCGTGATAGACGCCCTTCAGCTCTCGAGCGGGGGATTGGTACCCCAGCTCCTTCTCCCCGGCCGCGGCCCCACTGTCAGAGGCCTTCTCCTTGCCGGCCCGCTGGCGAGGAGGGGGTGAGCCATCCTTAGAGGACTGCTCACGCCGCCCACTGACCCGTTTCGCGAGCTTTTGGATCTCGCGGCAGTCGGCGGCGCTGTGGCGAGCGGTGGGATGCACTGGGCATGAACCTCCGTTTCCACTTTGCGGGCGAGGGCGTTTGCCGTGTGTATTCTGGCCCCCAGCCGCTGCAGCCGCAGCCGGCGCCGCTGCAGCCGCAGCCGGCGCCGCTGCTGGCGCTGCTGCTGCAACGACTGGTCCGCCAGAATGCGGCTCCCCGCGACCCCGGTTCTTCTTCTTCTTCTTGCCACCGCCCAGAGCGGTAGCACTGGAGCCACCAGCCTTGGTGTCTCCGTCTTGGGGGGCTGAGTGCCATGCACGGCCCTCAGCGGCCCTGGCACACTTGTCTGCCAGGGAGAAAAGCGTAGTGACGCTTTCCACCTCGTGCGTCGCCAACTTCTCGAGCATCTTCTCATCGCGCACCCCCTGGCGGAAAGCAGTAATAATAGATGCATCTGAGATACGAGGAATGGTACCCCGTACCTTGGTGAAGCGCGAGATGAAGGCCCGAAGCGTTTCCCCGGGTTTTTGCCTCACGGCGTGAAGGTGTGCCTCCACACCATGCTGCTGGTAGGCGCTGGCGAAGTTCGCTGTGAACCTCGCACAGAGCTCTTCCCAGGACTGGATTGTCCCAGGTGTGAGGTTCATGAGCCAGGTCCGGGCTGGCCCAGACAAGGCTACATGAAAGTAGCTTGCCATGACGGCGCCGTTGCCACCAGCCGCTGTGATGGCGGTAACGTACACCTGCAGGAATTCCGACGGGTTAGTAGTACTGTCGTACTTTTCCGGCAGGTGGGGGCGGAACTTGGGTGGCCACGCCACGGCGCGGAGGTGCTCCGCAAGCGCAGCACAGCCCACCCCGGCCACCGGTGCACCTGACTGAATCCGGGCGTTCACCGGAGGCCTGGGTGCCGCCGCGTCCAGATCGACATTGAGGTTGCGTCCCTCAATGTTGAGACGGCGCTCTCGCGCCCTCTCGACAGCGATGCGGGCATCCTCCCCCGCGCGCCGGCGGTTGAGCTCCGCCCGCAAGTCTTCTGTTCGTGCACCCCTCACGGTAGGGGAGCACACAGATGCCGACGCACCGCCCTGACGCTGGTGGTAAGGTACCACCGCGTTGCCAGGCGGAGGTCGTTGCCCAGTCTTTGCAGAACTGGGGGAGGCCTGAGCCAGATGGAGGAGACGATCGACGTCGTCCCGCCACTGCCTCAGGGCATCTGGCGAGGCTGCCTCAGTCGGGGGGTTGCGAAGCAACTCCCTAGCCACTGCCAGCGCTCCGCCACTCGCAGCCTGTGAGGGGGCCCTTGATGGGCGCCCTGACTCTTGCCGGCGGGCGGCGCGCGCCGCCGCCAACGGTGGCTGCTCCACAGGCACAGTTGCCCCTGGGGCAGGAACGCAAGAGGCATGTGGCGTGGAGGACGCCACCCCCTCCGTCATCTCCACGTCGTCCACGCGAACCATGGGGACGAAGAAGATGATGAAATGCGACCAGCTAGTTCCCCTACCTGGCGCGCCAAATGTCGTGGTGCTGCAAACCACGGCCGGGTGGCGGAAGGCACCCGCCCTAGCCCAGAGGGTGTGTACTCAGGGGGTAGCTAGTCTTAGATCGATCTCACTCAAGAACACGAGGAACACAGCAGGATTTAGAGTGGTTCGGGCCGCCGGAGCGTAATACCCTACGTCCACTGTGTGTTGTATTGCCTTCCCACGAGAGTGAGAAGGTGCGAGAGCTTGAGTCCGTCTGGATCTGTCTGACGAGCGCCTCCCTTTTATATCTCAAGGGGGCGCGTACACAGCCGTTGGATCCCCGACAGGTGGGTCCAACGATGCAGTATAAACTAACGTACTGTTCATACATTATGGCGTCGCAGGCAAAGGAGATCTCTCTCTTGGATTCCCTTGCCTGCTCCCGGAGCCCTTCGTCCATCATGTCCTAGCGTCGTCTTGTCAGGTCGGGCCTGTCGTAGCTAGTGGCACCGCCCGTCACATTGCTTAAGCGGGTGGTGTAGCTTGCGGCGTAGGCGGCATGATGGAAAAGTGCCGTGCTGTCGTATCCATTTAATGCTGCAGGCGGGCTCTGCGCGGGTGCGGCACAGGCGGCTGCACTGTGCTTCTTGGTAATACGCGGTGCTCAGCGAGGCCTGACAAAGGCTGTCTCACGTACCGCGGCGACAGAGCACGCCTTGTCCACCACATTAAATGCGGTGGGTGGGCGAGTCCCCCTGCGGAAGACTCGCGCACGATCCCGCGTCCTCGGGACACGTGGCGGTTCCGGACCCCTACATGGTGAGGGTAGTCCGGACGGGCGCAGGAGGTCCCGGACCCCTATGGGGGTCCGGGCCTCGGCGGTCAGCACGGAGCTTCCCTTCTTTAGGGATACGTGGCGTCTTCGGACCCTTCCCCAGGCGGGGAGCGGGTCCGGGGCCGTTGGCCTAGTGAGGGAAGAGCCTGACCTGTGGGGCCTGGCTACTCCGCCTTTCCCGCGCAGCTATGGACAACTACGCGGGTCCTGCCTTGCTGCAGTAAGAGTGGGTATCCCTGCTACAGGGTACCGACAAAAATAGAAGTCATATACACTAAAATATAGTTCATGGTGAATCCAATGGTACTTATTTGGTGCCATATATGTTGACACTCTTCTCTACATATTTGATCAAATTTATACAACTTTACCTTAGGACAAAACTAGAATTGCATTCCTTTCTGATGGAGAGAATAATTTATAAGAAATAGATTATTATCAAAAGTCTAGCTTTCATGCGTAGTACGTCAGTATGTCCAATATTCCGAATGGAGTGAGTTTCGTTTCTATGGAACAGTAGAAATCCTAATCATCAGGAGCGAAAAAGGTAAACAAATCAAAGAGAAAAGAGATTATCACTAAACAAAGCTATATACCTTCCAGACCATGCATACGTATGCATTTTCTGCATACTATTCCTTCCATTGTTTACACAACTAGCAAGTGCCCCGCGCAAATAGCGCGGGTACCTAATTCTTGTTTTCAATATTTATGATTTTTCATTCAAAGTAATAGATGCAAATAGTTTGTTTAGACACATAATTATAATTCTTTTGTACTAAACTTACAGGCACAGGTGTGGTGTTTTTACATGACTTTAGAGAGAAATGAACCTTATTTATAGAAATATATCGTTTGGGTATTTACTAAAAGTAACTAAATATTATTTTTTCGGGATTACATAATACAACTCAAACACTCACAAACGCATACACACTCACCCTTATCAACACACGAATGCAAACCCTATCCCTATGACCATCTTTGATATGAGTAAAATATTTTAGTTACAATGCATGATAAATTATCTCTAGATTTTTATAAAAATATTTAGGTATTTTGTGTTAAAAGTAAAAATATACTTTATTTTCTTTGTCCTTTAATCACCCATTAATATAGCCCCATATATGCATACTCCCATATTATCTTAGGTATAGCTATACCATGGTCATGTAAGATGCACCATTATACCTTTAGTTGAATCCTACCCGTGGCTTGCTATAGACTGCATGCATGTTAAACATCAATTTTCTTACATGTTTTGTTCTAGATCGCATTGGCCCTCTACCATGATTGCATCATTTTTTTTCTCTCCTAAATTTTTTAATCTCAGCTATCAACTAATCACAATGCTTCTCACTGTCGCTAGTGGTGATACCATACTTTTATAATAGCAACAGTGCAGTTTGCGTAAGCTAATGCTCAACCTAGTGAATGGGTTGAGATCATATTGTGGGTCACCGTCATGCTATCATTGCCATGCTATAATTTCATACTCTTATTACTGTTGTGGTTTTCAAGTCTAGACACTCTTGTTAGTTCATTGCTTTCCAGATTGAAATCGATTCTAAACAGTGTGCTTCTTTTTTCTATCTTCTAATTGTACAGTTAATTCTCTATATGTTGCTATCTGCGTAAACTTATTTTTTGCTAACAAAATACTATTTTTCTCCATGATAGTAATCACCCGGCCATCTTGTGTTTGGATCCATGCTGAATTTTTTCTCTATTTAATTTCTTTTTATCATAGTTCCATATAAACTGTTGCTACTAAGTTGTGCTTCTCTGCAGCATCCTTACTAACATAGCCATACCCAAATTTTATTTCACAATGCACATTGTCCAACTTGGCAATTATTTTCCTCCATTACACATCCATAACGTAGTGAGCATGGTAATGTGCAGGGCAAACAACCTAAATAGACTCTAGTGTTAAAAAATAATTCATAAATTTTAATTTGAAGGTAAGGTTGTCAACAAATTTTGACCATATTTAAGTTTCAATTCCAAAAATTATATACCCTTGTTTGGTCAACTATTTCTTTAGCTATTTTTCTGCATATTTTGCTTCTTAATCATTATACAGTTTAACTACTAATTTTTTCTTTTTTAATTTATCTAGTTATTAGTCATACTTGATGTGGAGTCTTATAGTCAACTGTTAAATTATTTATATAATTATAGTTATATATCATATAAACATTAGTTAAAAACTAATAGAGTCCATATTTCTCTTTTTCTTAATACAATCACATATCTTTATTTCTAAAGAAAAATAATAAAATAACTGTTGGGTCTGGTTCACTACTACGGTCTTGAAAAGATACTAAATTTATACAAAACAATGTTGTAATTTAATCTACTTTGTAAGTATGTCACGTATATATCCCTTTTTTATCTTTTTAATATAAATGAAAATTGAAATTTTGTGGGAACTCCTCCATAGTTTTCCCTTCAAAAAAATTATACGATATAGTATACCATTTAGATTTATATCCTATAATCTTATTAAAATATCATTAGATCTATTTGAAGATATAAATGTTAGTAGTTTTTAATATAAATTTGTTCAAACTTAAAATTATTTTTTTTAGAAAGCGAGAGTTGCATTTTTTTTTGGACGGAGAGTACATTGTACGGAAATTCATATACAATAGACATCTAATCCTAACCTGCACAGCCTAAGACAATATATAGCTAATACTCCATTGGATCCGCTCCCATCCATCCAACGATGTACTTCCGGAAGACGTTAATCACCCCGTTCGGCTGGTGGACAGCCTCCAGCCTCTATAGTATTTCTCTCTCACACAACTCCAGCTCCAGCCTCCAGCCACCAGCCAGACAATAGTATTTTTCTCTCACATAATTCCAGCTCCAGCCTCCAGTTCCAGCCTGCCGAACGGGGTGAATAAGATGGAGGATGGATTTATTAGCAGGAGGCCGGTGCAGTGCTGCTACATGGGTGATGGATGATGTGTGAGGCTGATGGAGCCTGCTGCTGCAGGACCGGCCGGCCGCGGCGTAATGGTCAGTGGCACAATGCGTTGGTTGGCGAGCGACACGGGAGATGATGCATGGGCATGGAAAGCAGGAGAGAAGTGGGCGCATTTGCTTCCGCGGCTTTTATTTCTACCTGCACTAAACTAAGCTACGCCGGCGTAGCATCGCATTGCATATGCATTAATTTCGACTGATCATATTCACGGTAGACTCATATTCTTATTTTTCTTATTTTTTTAATTTTAAAATCAGCTATTTAGTAATCGTATTTGATATGGACTCTTGCTAGTTTTTTAGACCGTTAGATTTTCATAAAATCCGACGGTGCAAATTCTTCTCTTTTTTAAATTTAGTAATCGTATTTGATATGGACTCTTGCTAGTTTTTTAGACCGTTAGATTTTCATAAAATCCGACGGTACAAATTCTTCTCTTTTTTAAATTAACGTGAGAATTTCTAGACTTTCTCGATGAATGTGGTGGCTTCTTTTAACACTATTATATTAAGATAATAGATAGATAGATTCTTTCATCCACCGGAGTTAATTTTGGCGAGTTGTTGACGTGGATATCCAGGCGCTGCGCTGACGGCTTCCCTACAGGCTACAGTTTCGTCTATAGCGCGAATATATACTAGTCACATGCAGACACACACAGTTACCTGTGCTGGCTATAGCTATTCTGTACGTACCTTCCTGTACAGTGGCATACAGAGAACATGTAGTACAACATTCTACTGTACATTCATACCCAATTGCCACAAACAGTTCCAATTGAAAGCCGCCCTGTGGGCAACAACTGCATGCAACATGCATGCCTAGTCCTGGACCTGCACAGACTTGGCATGCATCTCTCTCCCTCTCTCTCTCTCTCTCTCTTCACGTGGACAATCCTTCGTCAGACCCTTCACCCTTTGTTGTGTAGCATCCGGCTACTTCCAAATGTTCCCTAGCAACCTTTCAATGTGCTCTACTAATCTACTATATTTGTACTGTAAATCCTTCCCTCTTATGCGAGACTTGACACTTGAAAGAGAGAGAGAACTGATGCAAGGGGCACAGCAAGTCAAGCATCAGCCGACACCGGGATGCGTGCTTTGGTCGATCTGCTTGTCGTAGTATAGCTTTCCTGCGCTGTCCTGGACTCCTGGTTGACCTAGCTAAGCTCACAGTTAATGCCTACGCTTCGGTATCCTGCACCGCCGGCCCCTTTCAACTTTGAAAGCAGCGCGACCCAGAGAAGAAACCAACATGAAATATCACCACCACCATCATCATCGCCATGCATGCCACGGGAACAGCTGTTAGCTAGCGTATCCAGGAGAGCACGACGCAACAAGCAGTAAACGTCCAAAACATCCTGCTTAGATTCAGGTCTGGTCTCTCCGGCCTCCACATGATGAACTTCACATCAGGGGAGACCACGATTCATCTCCGTCCAGCCAAAAGTTTAATTATATTAACTAAGCACTTGAAAGTTAAACTCCACGAAATTGTACCGGAATAGCAAAATCAAGTTGCATGATGAAGTTAGATTAAGTTTACTTGGTATCTCCGATCCCTCATTAGCTCACCTTCTCCATGGTCCATGCACGCGAAAGCTCGGTTTCACGTGCACGCGCCCGTCTGTTTATTGAGACTTCTTGGTTCTCTTGCATCTTCTCCTTGTTTTGTTCTTCTTGTTGTTGTTCACTCCCTGATCCTATCGTCACATCGATCGATCACTTCATCTGGGCCGGGTCCAGTGCGCCGATATGGAGCCCGGGCGGCGCCATCGCGCCCCTGCCGACGCCGAGGAAGTCCCTCGTGCTCAGCTTGCCGTCGTCCACGGCGCCGAACCCTGCGCCGCCGCCGGAGAAGCCGCCCCCGCCGCCGCTGCCTCCCGCTAGAGAGTTCATGATGAGGTCATGGAAGTGCGCCTCGTGCGACGTCCCTTCTCCTGCGGCCCTGCTAGTGCCCTGGCCGCTGGCGGCGCTGAAGCCGGCGGCGCGGAGCAGCGCGCTGGGGCCGTTCTGCGCGCTCGACGTCGAGCCCATCTGGGCTGCCTTCATCAGGAGCGCCGTCGCCGAGTTCTGCGCCAGGCCGGCCGATGGAGATGAGTTGTACAGCGAAGAGGGGAAGCTGCTGCAGCTGAGGTGGCTTCCCATGGACGCCATCACGCTGCTGTGATCGGCGTTGCCGCCGCCGCCGCCGCCGTTGAATTGGTCTTGGATGACAAGGCGCGCGTCCTGGCCGCGGGCCGAGCCGCCGCCGTTGCCAGAGAAGAACCCGAGGTTCAGGAGGTTGCCGTTGGCGTTGCTGCTGCCCGGCTGGTGCTGCTGCTCGGGGAGTTGCATCAGGCCTTGGAAGGGCGACTTGCTGTGAAGCAGAGACGAGCCCTGACCGCCCTGGGGGTCATCGGAGAAGTCCTGAGCGGGAGATGGAGCGCCGCCGCCGAGGAAGAAAGACGACGAGGAGGCCGACACCTGAGAACGGAACAAAGAGGGGCCCGAGGACGGTGGCATGATGTGGTCGAATTGAGCGGCTGCTGCTGCTGCTGCTGCTGAAGAGGACTGGCCGGCATGGTCCGCGAAGCCATGCATCTGGGCGGCGGCGCCGGAGAGCCCGAGGCTCATGCTGCCGGAGCCGACGTAGAGGCCGGCGCCCAATGGCGGCATCTGCGCGCTCTCACGAGCCAGCGCGTCGCAGAAAGCACGGTGGGTGATGAAGCTGTCCCTCCTGCATCATGCGTACGTGAAAATGTCAAAATCTAAAGATACTAATTTTGTGGCGAACATATATAAAACTACATGAAGTTTTCACCAAATTTTGCGAGGATATCTTAAATTCATTTTTTTAAAAAGGGACATATTGTAAACATTCACGTTAGTTGTTTATTAACAAATAATATATATACCGAAATAAAATGAAACCTCAAGATATATTCCTTCAAATAATGGAGCTTTGATTTTGTTTTGGTATGACCTTACAAATAGCTAGGCAAGTGGCTACAACCAATTTTTTTTTTTGACACGGAGGCAACCCCCCATTTCCATTACAGAACGGAAATATATCCAGGTACACATAAAGCTAAGGCAAAGAAACGGGGAAAGAAAAGACAGTTTGAGGACGGAAAAGGGTTGACATTCAACAGTGGCTACAACCAATGGTGCACAAAATACCATGCTCGTTGCTTGTTGGCAGTGAGTAATATAAATAGGTAATTAGGTATACAACTATAAGTTGTAATAAAATCATGCTACAAGCAGAACAAGATATATATTTGGTGTTCTATATTTTGTAATCGCGTGGCAAGCGATGGGTGCAGATTCAGATTCTATATGTCCTTTATGCATGAAGCTAAAAAACAGACCAGAGTTTCAGGCTAGAGAGTACTGGTATAGGAGTATGAAATCCAGCACAATCTTTTCAGTAAATTGCGATGCAGACACAAAATCTTGAATGTGTAAAAAATAAGCTACTCTATACCATGGTTCTCGGATTCGGTCTGAATTGACCGAATTTCACCAAAATTCACCCATTTCGGTCAGGGCCAAAATGAAACTGAAATGATAAAAAAGTAGACCAAAATGTTTTTTTTCTATTATCACTAAGATCTATACCACCCCATATACCCTTCTAGCTATAAAGATAGGAATGAACTTTAGTTATATAATTCTTTTAGCCTCTTTAACTTTGTAACAGCTGATGAACGCATAAACATTGTGTTTTCGCCATCGTTCTCCTAAACTCCTCACAATATCTCTCTAGTTCTGTCCCAATTCCTTCTCTAGAAGTACTCAATTCCTCAATCTCTGTATAAATGTAACCGAATTTCATATAAAAAAGAATTTTTTTTACCAGGTTAACAATCAAATCGCGGTTTCGAAATTTCCAAAGTTCACCCATCTCAGTTAGGATCGAACTTTTCGCATTTCGATTAATATCTATCTGGCCATTTGCCTACTTTTTTCTGGCAGGAAGGCTACCCGACCCTCTGTATGTATAGGAACAAGTATAGTAAGGGGCTCATAGTCTGCCTACATGGCACTTTTGGCTATGTGGAGGAGAGTCAAGGAAAAACGAGGGAAGCGGGCTCTCATGCGAGAGTGAGAATCTACATACAAACTACAAACAAACAACGTAAATGCAAATGAAAGAGACAGAGAGAAGATGACCAACCTAATGCCAACCCATCAGCATGCCAGTGGTTACAAATGATGTCTGTAGATGGCATGGTAACTATATATACTAGCCAGCTATGTATAAATTAGCATTGCTCTAGTATATACAGTATCTAAAAGTGACAATTTTCGGCCTGTTCGGATCGCTGGTGAAGCAGCATGCTGGGCTGATTTGGCTAGGTGGTAAGCCAGCCGTTCGGAAAGCACAGCTGGGTGCCTCCGCCGGCTGGGATGCTAACACCAGCCAGACAGCCACCCTATCCAGTACGAATAGTGAATACCAGCCACCAGCCCAGCGATTCCCAGCCAGCCAGCGCTTTTCAGCTCATCCGAATGGGCTGTTTACAAGTGGCAGGGCAGCTACTTATTTATGGAGCAGAATATATTTACTGTACATGTGCGTGCTACTACATTTAATTAGTGAGTCAAATTCTGACTACTCTCAGGCGTACTGTATGCATGCATGTATATAATTGCTGGAGCAACACTGCGTGTACAGTACTCGGTGGATACAAACTGTACTGGGTGGTGCAATCCAAAACGTGCTTGAATGAGAAAAAATCAGCCCAAGATTTTCTCAAGGTCTAACACAGATCGAGATCAGTCCAGCCATTTGATGCCATGTACTGTACTCTAACGTACATGCAGCTGGCTATGCTATGCACTACACACCAAGAGAAACAGATGATGCACGTACACACACCATGCCAGCTGCTGTACAGAAAATACAGGACTGTGACACGTAAGAACGAGCGAGGTGGAACCGAGATTAACCGGAGAGCTAGCCAGCCGGCCGGCACGGCACCCCGCACCCCCGCAGAGCGCGTGCGTGCCCCCGGCCGTTCCGGCGAGTCGCCATGCATCCCAACTCTCCCAATTTCCACGAGAAGGAAGAAAGCCTGCTGGCAGCGTGGCTGCTTGCGGAAGGGCAATGCCGTCACGTGAACAGGTAGGGATGCAGGCTTGCAGGGGCCGGGGAGAGAGAGAAGAGAGAGAGAGGCTGCAGGGCGTGGATTCCGATGTGAAAAAGGAGAGAAACTGCCCTCAAATGACCATGTCAGGAGTTGTGCTGCGCGCATATCTCCAGTCCCCTCCCGACAAGAGCAATTCACGTGGTGGGAGCTTGCGCTCTCGCACACTCTCTCCTCTGACCTCTCTATCTCCAGCGGCCCGGCCGGCCCCTCGCGCGCCCAGGAATCATATCCCTACACCAAGCAAGTAACGCGCGCGCACCTTCACTGCAACTGACACCCACAACCCTAGCTCACTCCTCATCATCAACGGACCGATTCATCATGGCACAATCATGCGAGACAACCCATAAAGAAATGGGGCGGAACGAAGAAACGGCAAACATCCTATAGCTAGAATCCAGCCATCTGCACCGCGTGCTGGTTTCTAGGAGAAAGAAACCGACCTTGCCGACGCATCGAGGAACAAGCAGTCTCAGCAGATGGACGGAGATCAGGATGGATGATCGGAACAAGCAAGTAACGGACCTGGAGAAGAGCGTGCCGCAGTCGCAGCGGTACTCGCGGGTGCCGCAGGTCTTCGAGTGCGCCTTCCAGTCGGACTGCACGGCGTAGCGCTTGTTGCACTTGTCGCACTTCCACTTCTTCTCGCCGTGCTTGCGGCAGTAGTGCTTCTTGATCCCGGTGAGGTCGCCCAGCGCCCGGGACGGGTCGTGGTGCACGCACGTCGTCTCCGGGCACAGGTACACCCGCCGCCGGGCCTCCTTGGGGTTCTTCTGCTTCAGCTTCCACGGCAGGTTGTGCCCGCGCCGGTGGAGCTGCAGGTTCTGCTCCCGCTGGAACCCCTTGTTGCACACCTCGCACACGAACCGGTTCGTCGCCAGCAGCGTCCGCGGCGACAGCGCGATCACCTCCGCGTCGGGGTCTGCAATGCATGCATGCGAAAATAATTAACCATCATCTGGTCGATCGAACGAACAAGCAAGCTGTATCATCATCAATCATCATCAGAGGAGTGGTAGCTAGGGTTAGGGGACTTGCTTGGATTGCCGGGCTGGTTCCTCTTCTTCTTCGGCGGCGCGGCGGCGGCGCCGGGCGCGGCCGCCGCGGAGTTCTGCTGCAGAGAGGGGCCCTGGGGCGGCTGCATCTGCGTGTCGCCGAGCCCGAAGAAGGGCGCGGACGAGGCGGCCGCCATCGGAAGAAAACAAACCGCTCTCTTCTTGCCCCCTTGACTCACTCACCACTCTTGCCCAAACTGGCAGCTACCTTCCCCTCGTCGGTCGGACTCTACTCTCTCTCAGGTGATGACCGACCAGTCCAGGTCACGGAGAGGCGACATGGCAGGCGCCGTGTATCTTTGTGCCTCTCGCTCCCGGCGTCTTCCGGATGATCGATCTGGACAAAGAGCGTAGCAAGAAGAGAACGAAAACAGAGAAGAGTAGAAGACAGCAGCCCTGTGAGATCGATGGAGATAAATATATATGACCAGGATTTAGCTGTTAGCTAGCAACAACGGATCGATAAATCTGTGCGTACGTGGTGCGCCATAGGACAATACTACACCAAACCAAATAAATCCCCATCTATCCCCTTCCCCGTGCAAACGAACAAGGCGATCGAGGGAGATGACAAACGAGTTGCACTCGCACGCACACGCAACAAGGCCAGGAAGAAATCAGTCAGAAGTCAGAACCCGTGCCAAGAGCTCAAACGAGGAACAGGTAGAAAGAGGGAGAGAGAGAGAGATTGGGGAAAGGCGACTCTGGCTATAGCAGGCAGCCGCGCTTGGAATCGGAGAGCAGATGGCTCTCCGGAAGGTAAACCAACCAACAAACGCTCGGAAACAACAAGACCTCGAGGAATCGATTAAAAACAGCGCCCGCAAGATGATGAACCGAGAGAAAACGCCGAGGAATTTACGCGGGGAGGGGGAGGGGGAGGAGGCGAGCCCTACCGCTTGGCTTGTTGCTTTCCCCTCCGCTGCTGCTTTGGAGTTTAGGATATCGTCTCCCAGCTCGAGAGAGGGGAGGAACAGTGGTGGGAGTGGTTGGGAGCGCTGCCTGCCCTGCCTCTCTCTCGCCAATATATGCTGCTCTGCACCGTGGTGGAGTGGAGCGGAGCGGAGGAGAGAGAGAGGCAGCTAGCAGAGCGCAGCACCGCAGCAGGTGGAGGGTCGCACGGCCCACGCGGGCGCGTGGGGTCCGCTGGGTCCCACAGGTCTCAAGCGGCCGCGATGCGTGTCCTCCTGGACGATGGACAGTCGTTAACTTGACGACGCACACGACGCTTCTGCACATCCGTCTGCACGGCGCCGGGCCCGGACCCTTTCGATCTTGAAAGCGGCACGACCCGGAGGAGGAGAAACCACAGCATGAAATATAGCCACCACCACCACAGCATCGTCATCGTCATCATGAATCGCCAAGCGAGGAGAGAGAGAGAGAGCAGCTAGCGTATCCAGAAAGAGCACGAGACAACAAGCAGTAAACGTCCAAAGCATCCTGCTTAGGCTCAGGCCCGGTCTCCGGCCTCCACATCCACATGATGTGATGAACTTGGCATCAGGGGGAGACAGACAGACCACCAGCCCAAATTTAAGCGACTGGATCTCCACGGGATTGTACCAAAACTAGCAAGGTGGCCCGCGCTAATAGCGCGGGTAGCTAGTTTTTTATTTAATTCTTTAAAAATATTTACATTGACAGAAGAGATGTATTTTATAATTTATTTACCTCTCGTTTGCTCTTGTTGAATATTATACTACTTGCAGCTTTCTATGCATAGGAGTTCATATCAATCATCACTTTTTATATTGCTTTATTCTATATTATAGTTGTATATTTTGGTACTTAAACCTGCAAAATCTAAATTTGAGGATTGAATTCAATTTTGGATCACCTTGAATACGGAGCAAATTGTACATAATTGTATTCATATAAAGTTTTTTATAATTATGAAATATATTTATATGTATTTGATAGTTATGTTTGCCAACAATCTGTAACTTAGATGTTGGAGTTCGATTTGTATCTTGAAATATTTTGATTAATATTTGGCGAAAATATATCTAGAGTAGTTGTTAGAGCACTTAAGTAGCATCTAGCAGATCTAGACCTGACTCATCATCGGAGCGAAATAAAAATGATCATGGATTAGACAAAAAAAAGTTATGTTAAAAAATAAGTTGAGGCCTCCTGCTGGTTTTGGTAAATAAATGTTATGCAAAACTTATATATATGCGTGCTATGTTAATGCATATATGTTTTAAATTTTTTATTTAACCGAACCTATTATTATTTTTCCCACTTTGGTTACTGCACAATTTATTTGTTTTTAGCCCATATGACTGTATATATTGGTCTACTTTAGAGTTTTGTCATCTCGGTGATAGATAGTTCCATATATATCTTTGTTGTTGTTTCTAACTCTTTTCTTTATTTTTCATTTTCTCTAGCAATTTTTATTGATTTCTCTGTCTTCTATTTTGTTCCTCGGTATATTTGAAATCGATTAGTGTGTATCGCATCCGATGCATCTAATGGAGAAGTTTCATGTTTAGTATTGTGCCTCAGGGTTTTTTTCTGAGCGAAGAGGAGCATCGACAACGTATATTTGTTTGAATCATTTGATTTTGTACTGTAGGCAATCGACTTTGAGATAGATAGATTAGCAGGGCTTCAGCCCTGTATCTGTGGCTAAAATAACTTCAGTTGTGGCTTCTTTGATGGAGCAGCTTTTTTTATGGATATAGAGCTGTTTTGAAAACCGTTCGGTAGAACCGCTTCTTCTATTTTTTCATGAATATATGAAAGATGTCAAATGTCCAACATGACATGGCTATAATTTAATATTTTTCTCATTCTAATGATATTATTTATAGACTAAACCAATAAATTCACTTTTGTCCTTTTCTTTTGCCCTCATTTTCTCATTTTTCCTGCCTTTTTTTATATTATCCCTTTTCTACTTTCCTTACCCGTTCAATCTTGGTGCTTCTTTATCTTTTTCTCTTCTCTTTCTCTATACTTCTTTAGAGGTATCGATCACATTTGTGTTCCATGCCTAGTGTGTACTTATAGAAGATTAGATGGAGATAACAATGTTAATAATTATCTATGCTATTTGATTCCTCACATGACTAACTCCTTGATTTTTCCCATGCATCTATTTAGATTGAGCTAATAATAGTCACATTTATTTGTAGGTTTCAGTGCTTTACCCTTTATCCCAGTGATTATTACTTGTATGGAACTATTTATATGCCCATAGAATCATAATTCTTTGTTGACCACCATCATATTAGTTTGTATAACTAAAGTTGTTCAAGAATATGCAATATTTATGATGATAATCCTTGTTTGGAGAAAGCATTGATTCTTTAGCGGATATTTCTCTCACATTAATTCGTCTGCGTATTCATTGGCCCACACTTACAATCATAAGGTGCCAATGGTCTTGCAATAGATTGCAATATGTGAAACTCTGCGCATCATCATTATTTTTTCGTCCCTATCTTGACGTTTGGTTGCTCCAGAATAAATGGATTGATTGAGTTCGGCAATGATTTTGAGTAGAATCCAGTGTGCTTCATGCAGCTGCATGTACTGCCGGACGTTCTTGAGACTCAAAAAGTTGTGATTCGGAATCTCGGGCAAAGATAATGGTCGCGTCGTAGTGCAGGACGTTCCAAAGATTTTTCAAAGCAATTATCTCTTTCAATAGTACCAATACAATACAACTATGGTCGTGTTGTCACGCTTATGTTGCTGCTATTTTTTTTGCATCTTTAAGGAAGGTTAATGCGAGACATAGATGATAACATGGGTTTTTATGTCATGCGGACCCTGTATTTAACTTTAATTGGATATAGACACTTTTTGGTAGTTTAAAATATTGCATCTCATTAAATTGGACATGGACTCTTTTGTCCAATTTAGATCGTTAGATCTTCATTAAATCGAATGGTGTAAATCCTATACACAAATACTATTTAGATTTTCGTTAATTTGGAGTATTTATTAACTTTATTTGCCATGAAACTCAAACTTGGATTTTTATTATTGCATTTGATACTATTTATTTAGCTATTTTTCTTCTTAATATGATTCATAATCACTACACATATCAACAATAATTTTTTCCATCAAGCTACCAGTTTAAGTCAGCCTGTTGCCTGTTGCCTGCGACCACCGTGCTGCTAGCTACCAGTAGTTGCTAGGAATTCAAGTCAACATTATCTCTTTGCAAAGAGGTATTAACAGTCCAGATTAATTCTAAAACATATGTTTTTCCATCAAGCTCACGTATTACCCATGCCCCCTCTTCTTCAATCGTACAGAACGCATAATCCGTTTGCAAAACTTTTAACAGGTACTAACAATATGACATACTAAAAAATTAGTCAACTGACAATAGTTGGACAGTCATAGAATAACGTAGGAATTTCTAGACCCTCTCAACGAACGTGGTGGCTTGTTTTAACACTCTCTTAATAATATAATAGAATTTATACTTTTAATTTTAAATTTAGCTATTCAGCTAATATTAATTTTTATCTAGTGGTAATGCTATTTTTTAATTTGATAATTCAGAATTTTCCTTTTTAGTAATTGTATTCAACATGGACTCTTTGATTAAGCCCTAATTTCCTTATTTTTTTAATTCCGAATTAAACTATTTACTAATAGTATTCAGCATGGACTCTTTGCCATGTCTTAATTTTCCTTAATTATTTAAATCCGAAATTATCTATTTATTAATCGTATTTGATACGAACTCTTGAGCTATTGAGCTATTTACTAATAGTATTCAGCATGGACTCTTTGCCATGTCTTAATTTTCCTTAATTTTTTAAATCCCAAATTAGCTATTTATTAATCGTATTTGATACGAACTCTTGTGTTAGTTTGAACTGTTAGATCTTCATAAAATCCAACGGTGCAAATTCTTCTCTTTTTTAGATTAATGTGGGAATTTCTAGACCATCTCGGCGAACGTGGTGGCTTCTTTTAACACTCTTTTAATAATATAATAGATAGCAAGACTAAGCCGCCGCATGTGCAGCCCCCTGACCATGCCATGGCGCCATCAGACACAGAAATTAAAGGAAACCAAAGTTAACTAGATTAAGTTTCACACCACATCTCTCCGATGTCCGGTTCCTCGCTAGATAGCTTACCTTCCACACGCGCGAAAGCTCGCTTTCATGGGCAGAGAAAATTGGGATTTTGCCCCTATGGGAAGTGGGTTTCACTGGAATGCCAACGAAATCGTGGGTTTCGCTATAATGCCCTTATGAACGTTGCGCTTTACGCTATTTTGCCATTTCGTGATTTTTGACAAATTTACCAATTCTGCAGCTCAATTTTTGACCTGGATGGACGCTTTTGCCCCTGCCTCCTTCTCTCTTATCCTCTCCCCTGTTACTCCCATTTCCTTACTCCCATTTCCTCCATCCCTGGAGCCGACGCCCCGCGGCCAACACCAGCCAGCACCGGGCCACCGCACCCAGCACCGTGCGGGTCCGCCGTCGCGGCCGCGAGCTCGCTCTTCAGCTGCTGCACCACCGCTGACTGCTCGACCGACACAACCGCCCGCACACGCTTCCCGCCGGCGTTGTCCTCCGCCGCGCCGCTGTCCTCGCCGCGCCCACGCTTGCCTAGCCGGCCGCTGTTGTGCTGCTGCTGGTGGTGGTGGGCGCGGTGGTACACGTGGCCGTCCTCGTCCTCGTTGCCGTAGTCCTCGTCGTCGTCGTCGTCCGCGGAGGAGTCCTTCATCCCCGGCGGGGACGGGGCCGCCTGGTGCTGCAGCTGCGCGTGGCGAGCGGCAGACGAGGCCGCAGGCGCCGGTGGCGGGTGGTGGAGGCAGGCGGCGTCGCCTCCCGCCGCAGCGTGCGGCGGCACGTGCGACCCGCCGCCGTTGTGGTAGGCGCACATCTCGCGGAAGAAGAGGTGCTTGGAGCTGAGCAGGTTGCGCGCCTCGTCCTAGGCCTTGGCCGAGAGGTCGTCGATGGCGTCGAGGAGCGCGTGGTTCTCGACCACCCGGCGCGCGGCCGACGGCGGCGCAGCAGGGGCTCCTTGGGGCGGCGGCTGGGGGGTGCTGGCCGCAGGCGCGCCGGCTCCTGGTGGCGGCGGCCGCGGGGCGCCGGCTCGTGGAGGCGGCGGCCGCGGGGCGAGGGCTCCGGGGAGGACGCCGGTGCTCCAGCCGCACCGCACGGGAGAACAGAGGAGAAGAGAGAAGAAAGCAGGGGCAAAAGCGTCCATCTAAGTTAAAAATTGAGCTGTGGAATTTGTAAATTTATCAAAAATCTCGAAATGACAAAATAGCGTGAAACGCAACGTTCATAAAGACATTCTAGCGAAGTTCACAACTTTGATGGCATTGCAGCGAAACCCGCTTCCCATCGGACAAAATCCCAATTTTCTCTCACGGGCATGGCCGGCCGTCGATCTCTTTATTGACTCCATCTTCTTGTTTTGTTGTCGTTGTTCATTCTCTGATATGATCGATCACCCTCTTGCTTCACTTCGTCTGGGTCGGCCGGGTCCGATCCGGTGCGCCGCCGACGCGGAGCCGGCCGGACGACGGCGCCATCGCCGCGCCCGTTCCGCCGCCGAGGAAGTCCCTCGTGCTCATGTTGCCGTCGTCCATGGCCCCGAATCCTGCGGCGCCGCTGGAGAAGCTGCCGCCGCCGCCGCCGCCGCCGCCACCTCCCGCGAGAGAGTTCATGATGAGGTCATGGAAGTGGGCCGCGTGCGACGACATCGCTTCTGCAGCGGCGCTCCTGCTTGTCCCCTGGCCGCGGCTGGCGGCGCCGAAGCCGGCCGCACGGAGCAGCGTGCTGGGGCCGTTGTCGGCGCTCGACGTCGAGCCCATCTGGGCCGCCTTCATCAGGAGCGCCGTCGCCGAGTGCTGCGGCGGGGCGGCCGATGGAGATGAGTTGTACAGGGAAGGGAAGCCGCCGCTGATGAGGCGGCGGCCATGGCTTCCGACGGGCGCCATCACGCCGCCGTGGTCGGAGTTGCTGCCGCCGCCGCTGCCGTTGAATTGGTCCTGGGTGACAAGGCGGCGCGCGTCCTGGCCGGTCTCCGAGCCTCCGTCGTTGCCGATGCCAGAGAAGTACCCGAGGTTCAGCAGGTTGCCGTTAGCATTGCTGCTGCCCGGCTGCTGCTGCTCGGGGAGTTGCATCATGCCAGGGAAGGGCGACTTGCCGTGAAGCAGACACAAGCCCTGGCCGGCCTGGGAGTATTCACCGTCCTCGGAGAAGTCCTGAGCGGGAGAAAGAGCGCCGCTGCCGGGGAAGAAAGACGAGGAGGACGGCGCCTGAGAACGAAGCATGATGCGGTCATACTACACGGTTGCTGCTGCTGCTGCTGAAGAGGACTGGACTTGATCTGCCAAGCCATGAATCTGGGTGGCCGCGCCGGAGAGCCCGAGGCTAATGCTGCCGGAGCCGACATCAAGGTCATCAGCGCCCATGTGTGTCATCTCCGCACTCTCACGAGGCGCCATGTTGCAGAAAGAGCGGTGGGCATCATAGGTGCCCTTCCTGCATGCGTACGTGAAAAATGTCAAAATCGAACATGTGTTATGTGTATATATACAAGACTAAAAAGGGTACAGCTTGAACTTACCAAACTATGCAAAGGATATCTCAAATTGCTAAAAAAAATACTAGGATATTCTAAAATGTCACATCATTTATTAATAAGTAATACACCACTACTGCAATCGTTACAAATCAAATCCCAAGACACACTTGTTCAAAATCAAAATTAGATGTTGCTACAAAGCTAAAAAAAGCACCGAGAGGTCTTCTCTCGAAGCGTCGTCCATCCCCCAATAGTTGAGAAAGGCAAAAAGGGAGGAGAGCGTCCCCGCCGGTGGAGCCGGTGGTCTCCTCCGCCTCCGATAGCCCCAGGGGCGTCGCGAGGTGGCGGAGACCGTCGGTCTCTTGCTGGCTGGGGTGGTAGGTGGTAAGGTAGGTCCTAGCGAATCTAGGTTTTCATTTCCGGGCGGCGGCGACGACGCGGCGGCGGCAGCGTCGTAGTGGAATAAGTCCTCCTGGGCTCTTCCCCGTCCCGGCGGTGCTCTGCTCCGGCACTGGCGGCGAGCCTATGGAGGTGGGTCTCCATGTTTGGAGCCCTTGTACAGGTGTCGGTCGGCGGCGGCGCGTTGTCTTGGGTGGCGGCGGCTCGAGCTAGCCTTGTGTTTCCAGGGTGTGGAGGAGGCTGTGGGTGCTGTGCTGGTCAGGTGGATGGATCATGCTCGAACTTCCTGCAGCGGCAACCGTCGGCGGTGGCGAGCTTGCATCTATGGTCATGGGGGCTCGGGGTGCGGCCCCGGCCGATGGACTACAGCGACGGCTTTATCTCGCTCTTGCGAGCGGGTGTCTTCTGCGGCTCGTCAAAGCCTTCCGGCGATAGGGCTCCTTCTGACCGGGGGCGGTCGGCGACTGGAGTCGGCGACAAAAGTGGTCGGCAATGGCGGTCGGCAGCGGACTCTGGAGAATTCGGTTTGCAGAGGTTCCAGGTGCTTTAATGTAATTCTTTTGTTGCTTAGGGGCCTTTGTGCAAATAGGGTGGGACAGCTGTCCTCCGTATCCTTCCGGAACATATCTGTATTTGTACGGGTCTTTGTATGATATCCTTAACTTTTAATACAGGTATGTTTCCATAAAAAAAATTAGATGTTGCTTTCCTCTGGGCAAGTGGCAACACTGAATGGTTCACAAAATAATACCATGTTGATTGCTTTGGTAGTGAGAACTATAGATATACAATTAACTAGAAGATCATGCCAAAAGCCAAACAAGATATTAATGTTCTCTTTATTCTACATGCATGCATCCATCAACCAAAAACAAAAGGTAGTTCGGGACTTGCACTATAGATAGCCAAACCAAAAACAAAAGGTAGTTTGGGACTTCGCACTATAGATAGCGAAAGGGGCCGCACGGCACGGCATGGCTCAAACATGGCCTCGGCCCGACATAACTCGGCATGGCATGGTTAGACACTATAACTTAGTCGTGTCGTGTCGTGCTAGGCGTGCCGGCTCCTAGGTAGTCGTGTCGTGTCATGCTAGCACTGCATGCCGGCTCCTAGGCTCACAGGCACGACACTAACATGTGCCATCACTACTACAAAATGACATTAACTGTGACATTTAAAAATACAGTTGGAGGCGGGCATAGTTTTGAACCACTTGTGATTTACAAAGACAATCATATTTCAATGACCGAGACGGTTAAAAAAAAACCATTTCGCAAAATCGATTAAAAGAGACGGGCACCTTAAAATGTTGCCTCTGTTAATAGAATTAACCAAGGCGGTTGTTTTAATGTAAACGATGCTATAAGGCCCATCTCAAATAATACTAGCCCATTTCGGAGCCCAGACAATCCATTTCGGCCCGATATGTTGCTCGAAGTATATAAGCATGAGTTAGGGTTCCCTCCTCTCCCATTCCTCACCTCCCTCTCCCAGCCGCCCCTCCCTCCCTCCACAGCTCCACCCCCAAGCCGCCCCTCCCTCTCCACAACAGCAGCAGCGGAGGCGGCGCGGCATCTCCTCTCCCAATGGCGTGGCTCCCTCCCCTCCCTCCCCTTCATCTGTGGCAGCGCGAGGAGCAGTAGCAGCCACGGTGGCGGCGGGCGGGCGGCGGACGTGACCGACGGTGGGCGCGACGAGCGGCGGGCGGGCGGGCGGTGGCAGCAGCAGGATGCGCCGGGGGCTGGGACGTGGCGGCGGCGGTGGATGGGCTCGTGATGGGCTTAGTGGGCTCGTGATGAGCTTGGTAGGATTTTCCTTTTTTATTTTTTATTTGATTAATTGAGGTGGGCAGCAAAACCGCCTCGAAAAATAAGTTATTTATCGTGACCTTTCATCCGAAGCAGTTATGAAAACCACCTCGGTTAATCAGTTTTGCCTGTCTGAATTAAGATTTTTGTAGTAGTCTGTGCCGGCACGATAGGCACGGGCGGCTCGGCTTGCTCCCGACCCAAGCTTGATGCTCAGTGGCGAAGGCAAGAGGCGATGATAGGACGAAACGGTATCGGCCGCACGTAGGCCGACCGCCCCCGCTTGCTCGCATGCCGGATGCCAGCCTCCACCGCACCAACGTTGCCCACTATCCTCCATCATACGGCCCTAGCCGTCTCCTTCGCTTGCACGCTTGCTCTCGGGCCCTTCCCTGTGCGCCGGCTGCTGGCCCTGTAGTCCCGCCGCACGCGCCAACCGCTAGCCGTAACCTTCCTCCATCGGCAGGGGCAATGGAAGGGGCGGCGGGGAGAGAGGGGAGCCGCAGGAAGAGAGAAGGGAGAGGGAAGAGAGGGAGATCAGGAGAGAGAGGGGGTGGGGGAGAGATAAGGGAGAGAGAGAGGAGATCGGGACTGGGAGAGGGGGAGCCGAGGAAGAGAGGGAGCGTCGGCTTTTAAACAGATTGAATAGTGTCAGCCCGTTAGTCATGTACCGGCACTGCATGCGGGGATCTTGGCTCAGACAAGGCACGGTACATCGTGTCGAATGAGTATAGACACTACTCATAGTAGGCCCGGACCCGATCGGGGTCATGTTTTTTCGTGCCGTGCCTCGTGCAGCCCACTGGACCAAGCTCATTTGGCCATCTATACTTTGCACTAGAGAGAGGTATAGCCGTATAGGGTCAGTATGTTGCAGTAATCAATAATTGAGCATAATCTTTTTGCATATCTATCCAACAATCTAGACACCAAAAGATTTCTCCAGAATGCTGCAGTCAAGTAAAAAAAAATTCCTCTAGAAATTAGCTGCTCTAGGGGAAAAAAAGTCCCGTTCAAGAAAAAAAAATTATGGCTTCGCAAGGAAAATATTCCGAAAGTTAATCTAAGTGGTTAACTGTACTTTGATCGATCCCATGGTCCAAAAGAGTGACTGTAAGCAAAATATCACTTAGTACCTTACATTGAGATAGACCTTTTCAGTAATTAAAGATCAAATACAAGATCTTGAAGGTGTAAAATAAGCTGATGTGAAATGAATACCTGGCAAGTTTAACCCCCCCCCCTCCCTTTTTTTCCCTTTGGAAGGAAGGCCAATTATAAGAGCGGGCGGTTAATTGTAAAATTATCCAATTCCCCATGCCTCTTGGATGTTGATCTGATGGTTCATATTAGAGTTTGCACGGTTTGCACGGAGAGGTTGGTTTACAACTGATATGTTCCTTTTTTTTTTGTTTTGGAAGGAAGGCACTTATTTATTGAGTTACAGTTTTAGAGGTGGCAAAAGATTACTTATTTATTGACTGACAATTTTACAAGTGGCAAAGGCTACTTATTTATGGAGAATATTATACTGCATGTGTGTGCTACTACATTTAAGGAGTGAATCAAATGCTATCTAGGGCTCGAGACGTAATTAAGTACAATGAGCTAGCACAGAATCATGCCAATACAGCACTTGACTGAATACAATCTGTATTAGGCTACTCAAACCAAAACCATGTTAGAATTCAACATATATATCTCATCTAGAAAATCGGACCAAAGATTTTCTTGAGAACTAACAGAGAAATCAGTACAAGTGACGCCATGCATGCATTCTGATCTCAGCAATAATGCACAACATACAAGTGAAACGGAAGATGCATGGACACCGGGCACACCAGCTGTAGTACAAAATGACAAAAATACAGCTCTATCTTTCTATCTACAACAGCCTCCGGCCGTCAGCACAGGAATCCTATACCAGCAAGCTACACACACAATATCCTCTGGCTACTGGACAGCCCCAGGCACCGCCAACACACATAAAGCTAGATACAACCAATTCATCATGACACTAATCATGCTCATGCAAAACAACAATCAATATAAATAAAGAAATTCAGGAAGAAACGGCAAGAAAGCTATAATCCAGCCGTGTGCTTGCGTGCGTGTCTTGGAATCTTGGCTCTAGCAGAAACTGATCTTGTCGATATGCCGAGGAACAAAACAAAAAAAACCAAAGGCCGGCCGGGGGGCCCGGCCGGGAACGGGCGGAGGAATTGAACGGACCTGGAGAAGAGAGCTCGCCGCAGGCGTCGCAGCGGTACTCGCGCGTGCCGCAGGTCTTGGAGTGCGCCTTCCAGTCGGCCTCGACGGCGTAGAGCTTGTCGCACTTGCCACACTTCAACGTCTTCTCGCCGTGCTTGCGGCAGTAGTGCTTCTTGATCCCTGTGTGAGGTCGCCCAGCGCCCGGGACGGGTTGTGGTGCACGCACGTAGGCTCCAGGCACAGGTACACACGCGGACGGGCCTCCTTGGGGTCCTTCTGCTTCAGCTTCCACGGCAGGTTGTGGCCGCGCCGGTGGAGCTGCAGGTTCTTCTCACGCTGGAACCCCTTGTGGCACACCTCGCACACGAACCGGTTCGTCGCCATCAGCGTCCGTGGCGACAGCGCGATGACCTCCGCGTCAGGTTCTGTGTGAACAATGACAACCACGCACACGCGTATCATCAGACAACGATGTGAAAATGTGTGTAGGAACTTTATGTTTATATTGAACGAACTCATCAATCATATCAGTAATCATTGAATTGCTAGGGTTAGGGGACTTGCTTGGATTGCCGGGTGGGTTCCTCTTCTTCTTGGGCGGCGGCGGTGGCGGCGCCGCAGCACCAAGAGCGGCCACGGAGTTTTGCACCGGAGTGGAGCCCTGTGGCTGCATCTGCATGTCGCCGAGTCCAAAGAAGAACGCGGATGAGGCGGCCGCCATCGGAAGAAAATCACTTACCCTGCCTAGCTTCCTCCTCTGGCTCAGTGAGTAGGTTATGCCGCTGGCGGATCCAATCCTCTAAGGTGACCGACCAGGCGAACAACTATATATATATGTACGTCACACACACTATGAAACTTGGTGCTATTGCCTGAAGAGGAGTAGTAGGTTATGCCACTGGTGGATTCTCTAAGGTAACTGATTAGGGGAACAGCTATATATATGTCACACACACTACCAAACTTGATGCTATTGCCTGAAGAGAATGTGCGCATGCGGGAGAAACGAATCGGCCCAGAATACGATGGTCAGCAGCAGAGCAGGCCAGACCCACAACCTCATGGGAGAGAAGTGAAAGAGGCGTGCACCGCTTGTGGGGGACATGGAACACCTCTCGCACACGAATCGGATCATCGCCATCAGCGTCCGCGGCGACATGTGATAACCTCCGCATCATGTTCTGCGCGAACGACGACAACCACGCACGCGTATCATCAGACAACGATTTGAAAATGTATATAGGAAAGTCATGTTTAGATTGAACGAACAAGCTCATAAACGACAGCGTAGCGCCACGGCACTGAGAGCTGCCACGGAGTTTTGCGCTGGAGTGGAGCCCTGTGGCTGTATGTGTGTGTGTCGCCGAGCCCAAAGAAGAACAGGGACAAGGCGGCCGCCATTGGAAGAAATTAACTTACCCTCCATAGCTTCCCCCTGTTGGCTCACTCAGTAGGTTGTGAGACTAGCAGACTCTCTAGGTGACTGACCAAAGGAATAGTTATATGTCACACACATTACAAAACTTGGTGCTGTTGCCTAGAGAGGATGTGCACATGTGGATGAAACGAATAGATCCAGAATATGATTGTGAGCAGCGTAGAAGCCTAGGCCCGCAACCTCGTGGGGAGACGTGCAGGGGTATGCACCGCTCATGGGAGACGTGGAACACCTTGCACATGAATCAGTTTGTCGCCATCAGCGTCCGCGGCGATAGCGCGATGACCTCCGCGTCAAGTTCTGCGCGAACGATACGATCCAACGATTAGAAAACATATATAGGAAAAATTTCATGTTCAGATTGAACGAACAAGCTCATCAATTGTATCATTAATCATTAAAGTGCTAGGGTTAGAGGACTTGCTTGGATTGCCTCGGGCTTCCGCGCGTTGTAAACACTTAATATAGGGGGTGGCACTTTCGCGCGTTGTGAACACTTAATACAAATATACACAACTATTCTCTTACATATTCAATAAAAAATATAAAAAAGAGATGATAAACAGGTCGCACTCACATGCACATGCAAGGAAGAATTCAAAACCCGTGCCATGCTCACAAAAGGGGATTGGGGAAAGGCAACTAACAGCCACGATTGGAATTAGAGCAACGAGGAATCAGAGCAGGAAGCTCTACACAAACCGACCAACAAATCTTGAAAACAACAAGAGAAACGCACATCAAGATTGACTAAAATAGCGCAAGATGATGAATGGGTCAAGGAATTCAGGGTGAGGGGGGGGGGGGGGGGGCTGATGACTGGCACTGGCAGAGTGGCAGGTGGAGCGGTCATACGGCCCACGCGCCGCGAGGAACGCACTGGAGCCCATAGGTCTCTCGCAAACAAAAAACAGGAAATATTCCAGGGGTGCGTACCCGTTGTGATGCACAAATGTACATTGATCTAGGCCATCCTTTGTGGATCTAACAACTGGTGTGGCGTTCACACACATGGAGTGGGGAAATATGTGTGGGGGTGGAATTGCTAGTCCACACTTCATACCTTCCAACCTAGTCTCCGACGTGTATATTATGGATGTATGTGCATTTACTTGCTGCCTTTGGGTATGTAGAATGATATTCGGAAGGAATGTAGAATGGTGAAGTCGGGATGTATTAGGCAATGTCATCTAGGATAAAAGGGGAAAATATATTAGTGTACACAACGTAAATGCGACATATAGTGTATACAACGTAAATGCACACATATGGATCAATCTGGGTCATCTACTTGAATCCAATGATCGACGACTCCAATGCAATGCACAATATTATCTCACTTTTTTCATAAAAAAATATCTCACTTTTGGTATCAGATCAAATTGGCATGCCAGAGTATCATTGGATCCAACCTTGGCCTCTTATGTGGGTAAGTTTCCTAGAGAATGTCACTACTACAGAACAGGCCTTTGATCCCCCACATTTATCCTGGTTCTTATTAGACCCGGGACCAATGTAGTCTTTTGTCCCGAGTCCGACGGGTAGCTGGATAACGCGGGATTGCAGAGGTTTTTTGTCCCGGTTTGTAGCTCTGTCTGGGACCAATGCATTGCTTTTAGTCCCGGTTGGAGCCATCCACCGAGACAAATAATTTTATCCCGGTGGGTAGTACCGACCGGGACTAAAAGCAGTACATTTTGTCCCGGTTAAAGCCACCCACTAGGATAAAATTATTTGTCCCGGTGGATGGTTTCAACCAGGACTAAAACGAGTGCTTTTATCCCGGGCCAAGCCAAGAACCGGGACAAAAACTAGTGCTATTTATCTCGTCTCGCGAGCTCTTCTAGGCCCTCCTCTCTCCTTTATTTCTTTCACTGACTTATCCTCTCCCTCTCCCTCTCGATCCCTCTGATCCTTGTCTTTTGTTCAGGAGCGGCGGAGCGACGGGCAAGGCTGGGGCAAGACAAAAGGGGGGCCTTTTGTCCCGGGTGAAGCCACCACCCGGGACAAAAGGACCTTTTGTCCCGGGTCATGGCTTCACCCGGGACAAAAGGCCCCCCATATATTTCCTTCCTCCTTCGCCCTTCTCCTAACACTTGGTTTCTCATCTGCGCCCGTCCTGCTCCCCCCACCGCGCGAGCCGAGCACCGCCGCCATCGACGTCGCCGCCGCCCAGAGCCCCGACCTCACGCCGCCGCCCAGAGCCGCCGCCGCCGCCGTCCTGCTCCCCCCACCGCGCGAGCCGAGCACCGCCGCCATCGACGTCGCCGCCGCCCAGAGCCCCGACCTCACGCCGCCGCCCAGAGCCACCGCCGCCGCCGTCCTGCTCCCCCCACCGCGCGAGCCGAGCACCGCCGCCATCGACGTCGCCGCCACCCAGAGCCCCGACCTCACGCCGCCCAGAGCCACCGCCGCCGCCGTCCTGCTCCCCCCACCGCGCGAGCCGAGCACCGCCGCCATCGACGTCGCCGCCGCCCAGAGCCCCGACCTCACGCCGCCGCCCAGAGCCACCGCCGCCGCCGTAACGCCCTCGCCACCATCCCCTGCTCGCCATCGACCCGCCGCTACAGGCCATCCCAGCCCACGCCGCGTACCCAAAGGTAGAGCTCGATCTCGTCCCCTCCAACACAGAGCACTAACAGAATCACCATGCTTGTCTGCTGCTCTCAAATGTAGGTGCATTGATGCTTGGCCATCAAATAGGAAATGAGGCTTCACAAAACTATTATAGTGTTCACCCTGAATCTGACTTAAATCATCTGTCACAAATAGGAAATGGAAGGAAATAAGTTCACGGATCGACACAAATGCACCGTGTAAATCATCTGTCAAACTTACAGTACCACAACAATGACTAACATAACTTTCTAATTATGATCTGCATGAGAGAAAAATTATTGATAAGTAATTGACATGAATCTATGAATTTACTATAATAACATTCAGGGTCCAACTTAATTGACGTAAATTGCTGACTTCGATTTACTAGAAAGAAAACTCTTGGCAAGTAAGTAACATGGATCCATAAATTTTCTATAACATTTACTAATAAAAAAACTTTTAGTTTCGTGCTACTTAGACCTAAGTCCATAAAATCAACCACAACAAAAGAACCTGATGAAATCGGCACAATTCAAAGAAAGTAGCAAATTATATGGTTAATTTAGCATTATACAAGATCAATGAAGGTCTAGAAAATTATGAGAATTGTGTACTAAGAAGCATGGTAAACTAGTATAAGAGCGATCAATCATTCAACAATACATTTGTTATACCTAAAAGGTAAAAGTAATGCAGCAGCCTGGTACATAAACTACTAAAGCTGCCTGTACCTAAAAATAGATGGTATCATACTGGAGAAAGGCTGAATCCCACTGCATTTGACACCGAGGTTTCATCTCCTAAAAGATCGTCCTACTACGAGAGTCCCCTCAACACCTTCTCCATTCCATTGAACCCCAGAACCTCTCGCTACGTTGGGAAGCTCCTGCCTCTGTATATATAGTTCCCCAATGTTCTTTAATTTTTAGTTTTCAGAGTGTGTCGAGTGTTTGCAGCACTGAGATCGACATCGTCGACCAATTATGGCTCATTTTCAGTAGCTAGGAAGCTACACTCATGTAACTTTGGGACATGCTCATAATTTGAAATCATAATTTAGAGTTCATGTTATTTAGAGTGAAATCATAATTTGTTGTTAAGAGTGAAATCATAATTTGTTGTGTAAATAAAGGTATATTTACAAATTTTTAAATGTATGAATGTATGTATGTATGTATGTATGTGTAAAGTGAGTTTAAATTTCTTTTAAATATTTCATGTATATTTCTTGAATTACTTAGTGAAATATTTCTCGACCTCATCCATCGATCGGTACTTAGTGAAATTATCGATAGAATATTTCAAGTTCATTTCTTGAATTACTTAGAGAATATTACTCGACCTCGTCCATCGATCGGTACTTAGTCAAATGCTCGCAAATATGTGGATTATTTAGATAATTTTTTAAGGGTTTTATTTGTATTCATATTTTAGTTACGATGGACCCGCGACACACAGACGCGGAAGACGAACAGTTCTTGTTGAATATGATTGGCGAAGGTCAAGGAGATGTCGCTGAACAAGCTGATGATGGCAGCAATACCGACATATATTTGAATATGTCCGGTGATGGAATTGAGGCACCATCTATTCAGGATGACGCTGCTGCTGAACAAAGTGCTAATGTACATATCACAACTATAATTATTTGTAGTGACAATCATATTTTCATCTGAATCTATATGAATACTATGAATGTTTTTTATAGCCGTCTGGATCATCGTCGCAGCAGAAAAAGACGAAGCGAGGCCCAACAAAAAAACTGGAAGGGCGGTTCATTATAACGGAAGTTGGTCCAGATGGCGAACCGATCGTTCCAGAAGCTGCCGCCAAAAAATTCATAAGACAATCCGGATGTATTGTCAGGGACCACATCCCGATCAGCTTCAGGCTCTGGAAAGTTTCCAATCCAAGCGAGGAACGGGATGCGGTACCCGAAAGAGAAAAAGAATGGTGCTGGCGGGAGCTTAAGAAAAACTTCACGGTTCCAGCTGAATCCGAAGAGATATGCAAGCGCTGGACCCTGAGTAAGATGGCCGAACAACTGCGATCATTGAAGAAAATTTTGACGAAGAAATATATCAAGACCGGGACCACACCCGTATCTACCGGCGAGCTCGAAAAGCTCAGGGGTCACTGGGATGCATTTGTGGAATACAAGTCTTCAGAGCTTGGGCTTCCGAAGGTGCAGAAGGCCAAAGACAACGCCTCGAAGAAAGTGTACCATCACACTCTAGGCCAAGGAGGCTACAAGCTTGCAGTACCCAAATGGGAGAAGATGGAGCAGGATCTGCTTGACAGAGGCATCCAACCTGCGACCATGAACTGGCCTGAAAGGTCAAGGACCTGGTTTTATGGTCACGGGGGAAGCTTGGACCCATTGACTGGTGACTGCATCTATGGGCCAAACATCCAGCGAGCAGCCTAGAGACTACAGGAGGCCATACAAGCAGCGGCCGAGGGAACATTCCAGCCGGATAGAGAGAGGGACGAGCTGACTTACGCCCTTGGGAATCCAGAGCATCCGGGTCGCACAAGAGGCAAAGGCGTGGTTCCGTGGAAGTATGGGTTCAGGGATTACATTGATTCATATAGAAGCCGGCAAAGAAGAAAGAATGATGAGCGGGAGCACTTGCGAAGGCTAGAGGAATGGCTCATGTCACACGATCAAAGATTGGAGGAAGAGGTTCAACGCCAAGTGGCCGTAGCAATGAGCCAGCAACAGCAAGCGCAAACGTTGCCTCCAGAGTCTAGTGTCGCAGCCGATCACCTGTCTCAGCGGAAAAGCAGCTGCGCTTCCACAGACGTCGCCGCCGCCGAGCCCACGGGGATCCAGGCCGCAGTTGAAGCGTCGGCCCCGCAGCGATTTCCAGTGGATGAGATCACCCACCGGACACCTTGTGACCTGCAGACTGCCGTTAAGAACTTAATGTTCACTGTTGCGTACGGTACCGCCATGCTAACCGAACCAGGCGACGTGTACCACGGGCAGCAAATTCCGCCTAGATACACAAGAGTTGGCGTGGAGCAGGTGTGCCAGGGTTGGGAGACGCTCGAGCTTGATATTCCTGGAGGCGATGGGGAGAGGACACTAGCAGAAGCCATTCATGGCTACATCCTATGGGATAAGCGCTACATTGTCCTAAAGTCGGATGATCAAACACCAAGACCGGCATCTCAGCATGCCTCTCCAAGACCGGCATCTCCGCAAAACTCCCCAAGGGCAGCACTGTCTCGGCAAGGTTCACCGGCACATTCTCCATCACCATCATCTCATGCGCCGATGAACACTCAAGTGTCACCGTCGCCTCCATGGTCACCCCCTCCGCCGCCGGCAAAGAAGCAGAAACGGCCGCCGGCAAAGAAGGTAACTGCACCGGCTAGGGAGCCTCCAAAGAAGAAGGAAAAGGAGAAGAAAACCAAAGAGGCTCCTATTAAACACTGGGACATGAGCCTTGAAGAATGCGATCGGATAACTCAAGAAAGAGTTAAAGAGCACTTCAAGCCGAAGCCGAAGCCGGAGCCTGAGAAAGTCATAAATCCGATAGATTTGAAATTTTTTAAGGGAATGTGCGAAGCAAATAAGAGAAAATTCATTCCGAGAGACCCCCCTTCAGACTACGAACGCACAATTATCAAAACTACTGAGAAAAAGAAGAGACAATCAAAGTCGTCGTCGTCCGACGTTCCACAGCTCGGAGCCCAAAAGAAACAATCAATAGAGCCTCTCGTAGTGGGACAGACGACGCAAGAACAAGACTTTGTTACATTTCTGAAAGAATCAAACCTGACGGCCGCTCAGATTGCAGGGGGAGAAGATATTCCAAAGGCCGATGTGGTCGTCAAATGGACGTTTGAGATCGGCAAAACTCTTGTACCCCCCGAAGTAGTGTCTGTGCTTCCAACGCAAATGTATAAGCTGCACCAGCACTACATGCGTGCGATGGCCGATTGCATCTTCATGCAGGGCGCAAAGATTAAAGATGACGATTTCTTACGGGGGGAGGCCATTATATGGATAAACTGGGAAGAAATTTACCAACTATTCCATCAGGAGGCCCTCAACATCTCTATGGTCGGCTTGTGGGTTCTGTAAGTATTTTACTCTCCTTACGTATTGTTTTGCATGATCTCAACATACTGATCTCTTGATTTATTCAGTATCATGTAGAATGGAGATACATACTTGCAGAAGGAAGGGATACTCTCACCTCGGCTTCATCGACCCAATTACTTGTAATTAGAGGCTTCTACGGGACAATCCCGATGACATATTCCAAAACTTGTTCAAGTACATAAGCGTTCATCACAACAAGCAAATGATATTGTTTCCTTACAACTTTGCGTGAGTGATTCCTTCCGTCTAACTCGTTCTATTCTATAATCGAATTGTTTAAACCTTAACTACCAAGAACTGCCTCCGTATAATCTTGCAGTGAACACTTTGTCCTAATTGTCATAATTCCCGAGAAGAGCCTACTCGTGGTTATGGACTCATTGAGGAGACCTCCAGAACAATACGAAAATCTTCTTAACATGATGAAAAAGTAATTCTACCACTACTCTGTCCATGACCGATAATTTGAATCACTTTGTTACTTGACTATAATTGTTCTAATCATGCACAGGGTTTGGAAAGAATTCGCTAAAAATCATCCAGGCAAATTTGACAAGGAATTGAAGATCAAGACAGATTTTCCGGTACGCGCTTGGATGATTCGTTGCACGATTCATTAGTTTTATTATATATTCATGTAAATACCTGATAATTTCTTCTCTCTTAAAGTGTATGAGGCAGAAACCAGGCACTGTATTGTGCGCATACTATGTATGCGAGAACTTCTATGGTCTGGTAGGTCCTCCAAAGGGCTGGACAGATTGGGAGGAGGAAGTAAGTAAAAAAACTTGTTAATATTTGAACTCGTATTTTAATTAGTCGAAATTAATTATCCCCTTTTTCCATAGGTCGGGGAGATGCGCGATAAACTCATACCGGAGGAAAAGATTATGGCGATTCAAGAACAATTCTCCGGATTTATTGTTGAGCAAGTCCTCGATCCAAAAGGCGAATTCTACTATGATGGAATATCTAATATTGACAATCACAGTAAATATGACAATATACGCGTATATATGTAATTAAGAACGAATATAACTATGTAAATATATATGTGTGTCTATGTATTAAATTTCTATTTATGAGTATGTATGTATGTATTAAATTTCCAAAAGGCGAATTCTACTATGTAATTAAGAACGAATATACCTATGCAAATATGATGGAGTATGTATGTATTATATATATAAGCACTCCAATAATATATATGTGTATATATATATATATTTATATAATATTGGTCCTAGACATTTTCATATGTAAAGGAATTCACATGTATAGATATGTGTATACATATATATATATAAGTGAATTAATTTATATATGAAAACTATCTAGGACAAATATTATATAAGTAACTATATATATATGTATATATTAGTGGAGATCATACACACTGAATTCCAATATATAAGTTTAATTGAAATGCAAAAGTATAATTGAAATAGAAAAAGAATTGAGAAAAGAAAAACATGAAAAAAAAGAGACATTTTGTCCCGGTTGGTAACACCAACCGGGACAAAAGGGTGCGCCAGCCACGTGGGCGCTGGCTGCACCTTTTGTCCCGGTTGGTGTTACCAACCGGGACAAAAGGTCCACTTTTGTCCCGGTTGCCACACCCGGGACAAAAGGGCACCCCCTTTTGTCCGGGACAGGCGTTTCCGGTTGGGAAACCGGGACAACAGCGGTTTCCCAACCGGGACAAATCAACGTTTTTGTAGTAGTGTTTGTCAAATCTAGATATATAATTATGTCTACATACAGAACAAAAATTATGTATCTAAATTTGTCAAAACGACCTATAATTTTGAACGGATGAAGTAGTTCGTTCGTACGAGACATTCGTTCCTCCGCTTCACATGTGCTACTGTTGACCATGCTGAAACTACGCGTATTGCTTTGTAAAATATAAAGTTCCTTTTTTGACATCGACACTTTGACATTTTGCTACCCATGCCAGCTTTCCTGAATATATACATCCACACGCATGTGACACATCTCGATAGGGATGTCGAGAGCAGAAAACTAAAAAAAAGCTTAACTAAGAGCAATGCAAAAGTGAGGGAGAACACATGTGTCCATGTGATAATGTCTCTGTAGTCGATCACGATTAAGATTCCTAGTAGATAGTATTATATAAAATCGTAGCCGGAGATAGAATTATTTGATCAGAAGAGTTGGATATTGTATACAACCAGGTCCTGTACGTCACGAGGAAGTACGGAACAATGACCACATTGTCCCATGCATGGCATCTCCTCATGAGAGGCCAAACGAAGTGAACAACAACAGAACAACAAACACTGCAAATGGCATGCGGCAGCTTTTTTGTTGGGAAATGCGTGCATGCGGACCCTAGTAGTACTAGTACATGACATTAGGAAACTGTATACAATAACACTGTCGAGTACCAAGGTAGCCATGCTCTTCCATTCTAAAATTGAAGTATTTTTTAACTTGATCTTAAATTAAAATTATTCTAAATTTGATGAGAGTTTATAGAAAGGAACAATAATGAGCACATGAGATCATTACAGGTGAATACTATTTTCTATAAATTTGATCAAACTAATGATAGATATAGTTTCGGTTACGACAAAATTAAAAATATGTATCCACTGGGGATGAATAGATAGGTCGTCCATATTAGTTTGTACAAGTGAATTGTTGATGACTTGTGTGGTATGACTTTTAATTTGTGACATATGCATATATGTAGCGCCAAGATAACTCAGAGCCGTGCCCGTGCGGCCGTGCAAATGATCCATTGATTGGCACATATTTGTACGTATACAGACGACGTGATCTGAATGAATGTGTTCGTTCACATGAAGCTAGGCACTGTGAAAGCTGCTCCCTGTTGTATAAAACAATCAGTTCGTTTGTACTAGTTTACAAGACTGGTTCGTGAACGGTACGTACATAATTAAATAATCTGATATAATATATTAGTCCTTTGCTTTGACTAGATCGATGGGTCCATCTAACATAGATCGTAGAATGCATCTTTGCCTGCATGAGACTGAGTCCAAGTGTCCAACAGTGCGAGGCAATCGCTTTTTCTGCCTCGCGCTGGACACTATGCCTCGACGAGCGCCACTCTAACAGAAGAGGCAGTGGGCGAAGCATTTTGCTTCGCGAGGAGAGAGGAGAGCCAAAAATGAATCGCCTCTCTCCTCCTATGCATTTCTCCGCGCCCACGGGCGAGCGCGAGCGCGGCGGTGGGCGAGCGGCACGGGCGCGGGCCGACTGGCCGCGGCGGCGGGCAAGCTCGGGGGCGGACGCGGGCCACGGGCACGACCGGCGGCCCCTGCTTCACCTGCTCCGGCGAGCGGCGGGCACGCCGGCCGGAGCGTCGCGCGGCGAGACAAGCAGCGGCGAGCTTCGATGGCGGCGGCGAGCAGGCGAGGGCGGCGTCCCCTTCTCGGCCTCCCCTGCTCCCCTGCTCGGGAGCGGCGCGGCTCGGCCTCCCCTGCCGCGGCGGGATGGGGAGGAGGCGGCCTCCCGACGGCGGACGGCGAGCAGGAGGAGGGCGGGTTCTTGCGCCAAGAGGTGCTCCACTCTGGGTCTTGGGGCGGCGGCCGCGGCGAAGGCGAAGGCGGCGTATGACACGCCGCGCGCGCCGGTGCGTGGCGTCTCCGACGAGCGGGACGACAGGGTGAGGGCCGTGCCCTTGTCGCCCTCTGCAACGATCCAGGCCAAGACCGGGGCGGGCTCCTGGCGGGATCCAGCCGGGGCGGGCCTGCGTGGCGGCGCGATGACGAGGAGGACGAGGGCTCCGCACGGCGATGGGCACGATGACGAGGAGGACGAGGAGCAGCAGGATGATGATGACGAGGAGGAGACGGGTCGAGCTCGAGGCAGCGGATCCGCGGAGGCACCACGCCGGATCGAGCTCGAGCCGGCCGAGCTCAACCTCGCGGCGCTGATGGCGGCGGCGAGGTCGGCGGGGTCCTGATGGGCTTCCGCTCCTCGCCCTCCCCTGCGCGGCCGGGGCAGAGCGGCCGATTCGAGCTCCACCGCCACCGAATCGAGCTCCGCCGGCGGATGGGCTGGCCTTCCTCCTCCCCGCGCGGCCTCCCTCTGCTCCTGCGACGGCGGCGGAGCTCCCTCTCCTCCGGCGGAGGGGGCGAGGCGCACCGTCGGACCGTCGGCGCGGACGGTCCGCCACCGAAGGGCCAAGACCGCCGGAGCCTTCTTCGTCAGCTGTTGGAGACGGTAAAAAATGCGTGGGGAACATATCCACTGTAGAGGATGCAAACGAACAGATGCATGTCCCATTTTGCGTATTGTTGTTGAAGTCAGCCTGACTGAATGGTGACTGCATAACAGGCTGCATACAGAGGTAGTAGCCACGCTTCTATCCAAAACTTTAATATTCTGGGCTGGATTTCGTAGATACTTGTGTTGACGGCAATAATGCGTGTCCTGCATTGTGCATTCCTACCTGAAGAAATTAAGCCGGCCGGGCCTGCTTGACCGATGGATGCCTGCTAGCTGCTCTCTCTTACCTGGTTGATTCGGATGGAAGCACCCGTGTCGTACGTCCTAGTCCCACGCGTCGCCGTCGTTGATTTGGACGTCCAGGCTCACCCGCGCCTGCGCGCGCGCATCTCAACCGAGCCAACCAATCGCCGCCGTCGCGGCCGGACTGGCCTGGCCGTGCGCTATGCCGCCGGCCCCGCGCGGGAAGAGCAGGCAAGATGCGTGCCACGGTGCGGCCAGATCAGAGAGGGGCGCGGGCGCGGCGGCGGCACCGTCGTCACCCGTGCGTGCCGCGCGCGCGGGGGGCGCCAAGGTCCAAACGCCGGACGCGACAACGGTGACGCAGCTGGCCGCGCGCGCGCGTCAGGTACGGTGGCCGCCGCCCCACCGATCCAATCGACCGAGACCGACCGGCGCTGCCGGTGCCGCTCCAGGTACATGAACCAGTGAAGCGTGCTCGCCGGGATCATATTACTACGGAGCATCGCCGGTCGCGATCGATTGGCCGTGCAGCTTCCAAACGGAAGGGCCATCAGACTAAACGACCTGGCACACGCGCGCGCCCTTCACGTACAACGCTCCCGGTCGATCCCGTGCGGGGACGAGATCCGACCAGAGCGGAGAGTATCTCGGATGAGATCGAGATCGAGATCCGGCCGGTCGGTTCGGTCCGTTCTGCCGGGGGGCAGCAGGCCCGCTGTGCAGGCACGTACCCACGCACGGCGTGCCCGTCTAAAGGCCGGCCGGCCGCAGCACGCCCGGCTGTTGTCCCACAGCGACATGCTGCTTGTTGCATTGGGACACAGCGTTCCTGTACGACTTCACGTGTGGACTGTGGAGACGATATAGCATATATTAGGGCCCCCGTTTGGGAGGCCTTCCTCCGGCTCCGGCTCCGTCACTATAGCACGGAGCCGGAGGAGCCAGCAAATCATAGCTCCGGCTGCTCGTTCCCCTGGCCCAGTTGAATGTAGAAGGAGCCGGAGTCGTTTTCTCGTCGCTACAGTGGGCACAGTGCGCAGTCATTGTAGCATGGAGCCGGAGCACCTCAGGTGAAGCCGTCCCAAACAGGCTCTAGGGGTGCAAATGGGTAACTTTTAGGTGCACTTCCAAACCTTTAGGTGCACCTTTATTTTGGAAAACTAGTACAATATTTTGAATTAAAGAGAATTGGAGGTGCTCCTAAGGGTCATCCATTTGCACGTGAATTGTTACGGACAAATTGGTATAAATATTGGATGTGCTTGTGCATTAATTTTTAGAAATCTACATAATCAAATCATGGATGGAGAGGATTAGTCCGACTTGTATACATGTTAGACTAAGACTCACTTGTCAATAATACGAGACAGACCAAATCAAATGGACCAAACAAAAAATTTAGGTAAAATTTTTACTCATTTCAGAAATAGGCATAGAATAGATACAGAGTCTGGGAAGGAAGAATATAGCAGAGACGCGACGTCTTTGTCGTCTGTGCCCCGGTGGGATGATGGATGAATATTCGCGCACAGAGAGCTAGCAGCGGACACCCACGCACGCATGATGTTGGCGCCGACATATTCCGTGCCGGGAAAGGGACGACCCGCGGCCCCGGCCGAGAGGATCTCGGAGGTCAAGTAGAAGCGACACAGCGCTAGAAATTGAATCGAATCAATCCATCGCTCTTGCCAGCCACAGAAGCTACCTATATAGATATAGCTATACAATATACATTATTGACTCTTCAACAACATGCGCGTTGGCTGCTTGTGTACATTTGTACGCGACGCGTGGTTGACGTTTCTATTCTCTCTCTCACACTCTCTCTCTCTCTCACACACACACACTCCAGTAGTGTGCACATTTGTAGTTACGGATGGGACCTCGACCTCGATATGCAGTCAAAACAGCAGAAAATAAAAATAAAGAACAGCAGAGACAGTAGGTAGGAGACGACGGCCATGCCATATCTATCTCCATGTCTCCATCGGCGAAGCTAATCCAGTAATCACTCGGAGGTAGAGCAGGCAAAACAAAAACAGGGAGTGCTGGCCCTACTAATTAAGTACCATAATAAATGTGTAAAGGGTGAGAAAAGAATAGATGGTGGCAAGCTAGCTGATGATAACGATGCATGATTGAGCGTTCGATGATGCCGGCCGGGAAGAAGCAGGCGCCAAACGAAGGCAACTGGCAGCAGTGCTGAAAAAGGTGAGCAAAGCAGCAAGGCCCATGCACCCAACCTCATGTGTAGTAAGTAATCCATTGCAACTTTCTCCGCCGGCCCCTCGATTTCCCTCGCTAAAAAGTTAATTACATGCATATGGCTCATACATACATGTTCCTATGAACTACTGCTATATGCCCACACGACAACCACAGTCCACACGATGTTTGCTCCTAGCTAGGAACAAGCAGGAACTGATGACATGGCCTGATGAATGGCAAGTAGGAACAGACAACAATTAAGCTAGAGGATTAGAGGTAATTTGTGCTTTGGTCATTGGTTAAATCTATCCCATTATTCTCTTTCGGTAGGGTGTGGATCTCGATCGGAGTGGAATGAAATTTGGTAGTAATAGTCTGTTCCCGTGAATGGCATCACACAAGTACTCCATCAGTTGGTTGCAAGAGCAGTGACGGCGTGAGCGTATCGACCGAGACTAAATATACTAAACAACACGCCGGAGGACAGTGGCCGAGCGAGCTAAAAGCGATGCCCCTTTTCTTACGCTTAAAAGTTACACGGGTCCATCGACTGGGGTCATCGGATAGGATGTTCTTTTCTTCCTTTGCTGTCTCGCTTGGACGCAACCGCTTGGGCTCACCTGCTCTGCTCGCTCCCTCCCTGCTGCTAGCTTTTTTTCCGGTCTCTTCTCACTCTCAGCACGGGCGAGGACTCGTGCGCTAAGCCAGGTTATTACCACGAATTGAACGAGGGGATTGCCACCTCTCAAGTCTCAATCTCATCAGAGCAACTCTCTCTCTCTCTCTCTCTCTCTCTCTCTCTCTCTCTCTCTCTCTCTCTCTCTCACACACACACACACACACACACACACACACACACACACACACACACACACACACACACACCGGAGCCATTCGGATTCAAATATGGGTTGAGATTGAGTTTTACGCACATATATACAAGAACTTACATTATCTACCTTATGGATCCATTCAATTCTTTAGGCAAATTAATTAAGATACTGTGTGTGTAACACACGCAAATAATTTCCTTTTATTTCTGTTTTTCAGTTGAGATTGAGTTTTATGCACATATAGACCAACTTACATATCTTTTCTTTTAGAAAAAAGAGAGTGAATTATCTACCTTACGTATTCATTGAATTTTTTATGTTTATTAACGAAGTGTAACACATACACAAAGAATTGTATTTATTTCTATTTTCAATTTACAAACCTAGTGAGCGATTAAACAAAAAAACAAAAAAAATGGTCATATTAAAAATCAGTGATTTGCTGGACGAGGTGGAAGCCACATTATGTAGCCTTTTATGTGACTACATTGCCCCAAGGTTATTTGGGTGATTTTTGTGTAAAAGTTGCCTTACCATCAGGCAATATTTGGAGTTTGTTTGGCAAGACCGTGGCTCCTTTAAAGATGGCTCCAGCTCCAACTCTTCTCCTCTAGTAGAGCTGAAGCCGTTTTGAAAAACATTTGACAAAACGGTTTTACCTTGCTTTTCTATTTTTATTTAGATTTCGCAGTACAACTCAGACACTCATAACACACACATCACCCTAATAAACGCATGAGCGCAAACCCTATCCCTATAAGCATCTTCGAAGATTAAGCCGGTAAATTTTTGAGATTGACTAAGTTACCACAGACGTCTTGCTGTCGATAGAAATATCATCTAACATTGAAAGTACCACGCTGTTAAATAATGGTTAGAGGAGCAGCTGGTTGGAGGCTCCGTAGTGGAAAATGGAAATCATTTTGGGCTTCACCAACGGTTAACGGCTTCTTGCGTACGTCGATTCAGTCTGGAATCTGTACGCATGGGTGGTGCATGCGAACACTTACACAGAACAGAAGGTGGGCCGGCGTCGATTGGCTAGGCCATAGATATATATAAACACGGCCCGCTTAAAGCCCTAACCAGGACCATTATCAAAAGCCCGCAGAAATGACTGAAAAAGCCCATGGTTCAACATTTCGCGCTGGTCCAGCAACAAAAAACTGAGAAGACATCAAGAACAGCACACATCCGGCATCAGCATCTCGTCGCACCACCCATGTCTTGTAGTACTAATAAGGAAAAGAAAAGGAGCAACACTATGCACCATACCCAGTGCATTCACTTCATGCATAAACTCGTGCAGAGTTGATGGTCACGAGGTTGCTCGATCTATCCTCAACTGTGTCTGTGTGATGATCCGGTCGTGTCGTTGCAGCGCCTTCCGCCCCGCCAGAAAATAAAGACGGGGAGCCAGAGCGAGTCTCTGCCACGCGACGCCTCCTGAATTCTCTATCGCGACCGCTGAAACTCTTGATCAGCAACTGGATGCATACACAAGCCTGGCGCATTCGTGCCGCAGTAGATTCAACTCCGCGTGATAGAGGCGAGAGCTACGTGTGGACACGTAGTTGAAACACAGTACAGATCAGCAGTTTAATTAAAAGTTAAACAGATTGGCACTGTCGTCGAAACTGTTTTTAATGAAAAGTCGTCGAAACTATTAGAAAATGTTGTAAAAACTAGAGAATGTACATGTGCCTGAAAGCGCTTCAGTGGCAACCAGAGACACCTAACGATCGCCTTCCGTGTATGGGGATTCCTAGCAGATAGCAAACATTGGCGAACCGTGAAGTAAATTGTAGGGGGCCAATTGCTGGTGTGTGCGTCGATGGACTTAGCTACGTACTAGCTAGCTAGCTTCTTTGTTTCAGCGGTGAGCATCAGACATCGTGGGCTACTCACTACTGGGCATCGCGTGCAGCGGAAAAGCCCAGTTTCACCTCCCCTGATCCGCGGTCACCCATCGCAAGGATAGGCACACGCACGACCTTGTTGGCGCCTTCATAGTTAGATGGCGCCCACAGGACTTTCAGACCAAGTGTGCCATTGCTGCCATTTGCTGATGCCTCCTAACCCCAAGCTCGGGGACCACGGAATGCATCTCATCTATGATGTGCAGATCAGATGTGCACCAGTGCTCTCGATCTCCCAGTCGGTCTCCCATATATGGTAGCATTGGCCGCCTCCACTTCATCTAGCAAGTACATTTATGCAGCACAGTATAGTGCAGTACAATAACACCAGCAACAACCCAAGTAACTACACCCACTGAATGAATTAAACCTCGTCCAGATCACAGCGGCTATATATACATATATCCTCTCGAATGCTCTGTTCTCATGAGAATGAGAATCCTGATGGAACAATTCAAAAGTTGGAAGCAAAAGCAGCTGAACAGAACACTTGCAATGCTTTTTTTTTTACTTTTCCATTCTTTCAAACTTGACAATTGTTTCAGCATCAAAAAGATTTGTTCTGGCAACAAAAAAAAATTATTCCAGCAACAAAACACGAGTGGACCAATTTGTTTGGCCGGTTTTAGACTGAAAACACGAAATCCTTTAGGAGGTGAGCTGACTGCGATAGGTCCACTCGGGTCACGGGATCAGCGCGTGACCCCGAGCAGTAGTGCAGCACCCCGTGCTCGTGCCTTCGTGCCGCACTACTACTAGTGCGACGCCGCGTTTGGTCCGGTGGTGTGGAGTTGCAGCAGCGAGCCAAGGCTCAAGGCTCGAGCTGTGTGCGTCCGCTGCGCGCGTGAAAGTGGTTCAGAACATATTCCATTTCATTCAGATATATATCCAGGCAATGATACCCTCACGGCCTCACCGCTGCAAGAACACATGCTGCTCTCTTCTCAGGACGGCATTTCTCACGGCACAAGAAACAAAAAAGTTTGAAGCAAAAAACCAATTAAATCCTAATATTAAAGTGATCATCACTTGCAAATATGCAATGCCAGTTCCTCCCCACTTCTTTCTTTAGCTGTTGCTACAACAGAAAAACTGCCAACCAACAATCGGATAATCAATTATTTGACAACAAGTCAAATGCAGCCACAACAATTAGCAAGGGTGATCCGGCAAGATACAATCATACAACGACGGAGTAATCGGCTACCTCAAGATCAGCGTGGACACACGCATGCAAGCCATTTTGTAATTTAGATACCTAGAGCTTCACAAGGATTTGTAGCTTCCTGTACATACAACTTGCTTTCTATTACGTGTGCCCAAAAATCATCTCATTTTTCTCCATTTGTCAACGAAGCACCGCGTATCATCTCCATTTGAGAGCTCTTCGGCTCGGCGAAGCAATGGCCATTTGTGGCAGCAGGGCAGCTTGGCGCGAGTCCACAGGTTTCCCATTTCTAGTATAACCAGCAAAATTTCGGCATCACAGCTCTATCATGATTCAAGGTGCAGCTATATTTCCCAATACCTCCAAGTCCCATAGAAGCTCGCCTTGACCATTCCAGTGCAAAGTATCACTGCCCTTTGAAGCACTGTCAACTCCTATATATGCGGGAATGCACTGCAAAGATAACGAACAACAATCACATGCTATGTATATTGTGTTCCCCCTGCTTCATCCACTACAACAACCCAAGATACGCTCATTAAACCAGGCTTCATCAGAATTCAGAAGTGTGGATTAAATGGCATGACCCCACAATCAATTATTCACCAAATCAAAAGAAACAATATCAACTCTGACTATGCCCTGTTACTAAACATGCCACACCGCTCGGCTGCTGGGCCATTCAGATGCAGAGCCAAAGGCCCCTGTCTTAACTATTGAGCAAAGACAGGTTCCACCTCCACGGTGACCCATCGCGACGACGGGCACGCGCAGTCTTCCTTATCTTCTTCATAGTTAGATCGTTCACATCACTGTTATGTTTGGAATCCAACAAGCCACACATCCACTCAACGCGATAACCCACACAGGACCATTCAGTCAAAAAACCTAGACACAACTAACAGAAGATATAGGATCCCTTATTTGGAAGATATAGGATCCATTCAGTCAACAAGCCTCGGTTAATTCAGTTTTTTTTTAGAGTAGAACAGGCTTTCATTCATTGAACATCAGTGCTGTTACAATCCGACTCTATTATACCCCATAGTGCTAGTGGTATTTCAGTGCGCCACTCCACTATCACACACTCCGGGTTCACAAGTTTAGCACTCTCATGTGCAAGCCTGTTACAGGATCTACTAGTATAAACTAGGTTGAAACCTGAAAACGATAAACTTATATCCCTCATCTGTTGAAGAATTGGATAGATGATTGACCTCTGAGCTGAATCTGCCTGCCACAGTTTGACGAGCTCTTGGCAATCTGTTTCAACAATCAGCTGATGAGTACCCAATGTTCTCGCAAGCTCCATACCATCTTTGCAAGCAATCGCTTCCATCGACAAGGCATCTAAGTGTAACATCCTGAAACAGGCATCCAGCAGCGCTCTTCTCTTTGCTACTCGTGCCATATAGATGTAGTAGCGGGCAAGCATTGATGAGCAGGCAGAACCAGCAGACTGCCACCCATGAATGATCACGTCACACAGGCAAGTGCAGGGGCAAGGGTGCAGAGCAGGGAGCACCGCATCCAAGCACCTGCAGGATGGAAGTGCTGAGGGAACCGCCTTGTCACGTACACTGTGCCGGGTCATCGCTGAGATATTTTCTTCTTCTCCCCCCTAGCGAACCGCCTTTCACTTGCCTATAAAAGACCTCGTGCCCTCCCAGGAAGGCCACCCAGAAAAGCCTTCCCCTATACCCTCCGTTCCCGTAACCCAAGTTCCAGCTGTTTCCAACCCAAAAACCACAGGTAAGCGTCTTTATAAGTGTTAGTCTCCCGGTTAAGTTTAAGTACTTAGTGTATAAGTTGTGATCCATCGAAGGTTGGCTCTGCCACCCGGGATCACAAAAAGTGTCTGGGCTTCATCGAAGGTTGGCTCTGTCACCCGGAAGCTAGCTTCATCTGTTGGTAGGCTCTACCTCCCGGAAGCAAAAGGCGGCTCTGCCGTCAAAAGGACCCGGTACACTAAGTAACTAGAAGCTGACCAACTCTGAAGTGAGTTGGTGTAGATCCTCAACTTAGTAGGGCCACCTCAATTTCTAAAATAAAACTTATGTTGCAATTAAACTAGTAACGTAAAATAATACTAACATCATATAAGGTATTACATAATTACTAGGCAAACTATTTTATACTCTTGCCTTGCGTTAGTACATTCGTTCCCTCCAGTAACCAGCATACACATGCTTGCACCCACGACAAAAATTATCTCGTTTCCATAAAAGACTCTCAAGTCACCGTACCATGCCATAATTCCCAGACAATCATGACAGCGCCTACCTCCTTTGCCATAATTTCATCATTCCCTGGAAGCCACAGAGTACCCACACCATTGACCTTGAAAAGACCCGTCATGGCAGCACCCACCTCGCTAAAAATCGGGGTCGCCACGCACAGTGCTGGCCGAGATTTTTTCCGCCGAACTGCCTCACCCGCTCGCTCTCACTCGCGCACGCGCGACACGCCGGCCCCATGACGTGACCGCGCACTACCGCCGGCATCATGCCGTGCCGCCCACTCCCGCGTCCCCACCTCACCCACGCCGCTGCAGCGCCCTCGCCGGCTTTGCCGCCTCGGCGCTCGCGCCTTCAGCGCTGCCACTGTTCGCGTTGACGACAAGCTGCCACAGCCCACGCCGTCGCCGTCCTTGCTCAACACCGCTGCTGCTCTCCTCGCCTATAAAAGGAGCAAGGCCGTGACGAGCCCCGTCACCAGCCCAAGCACACCGAGCCGCTTCGCTCCGCTAGCTGAACCACTCCTCCTGAGCCCAGCTTACTCACGAAACGAAGCTCCAACAATTGATCCTCTTCCTCGAGCTGTTCCGCGCCAAGGTGAGATGGCAGGCAGCTCCCCCGACCATTAACTCCACTAATAAAGGCCCAAAACTCCCACCAGGCCGTGAGCACTTAATCCAAATCATTCTACCAATCAATACTGTAAACTCAATATCTCCTTCATATCAATTCCTTTTCACGAAACTCTTTTTCCTAAACTCTCCTCAAATCATATATTATCTATTCCTCCTATTTTCATCTCCATTTGAGCTTATTGCTTGCTTGTGTTTGTTTGCCGGTTGTGCCGTTTTCACTCGTAGATCACGGAGTGACCAAGGAGGAGCCTGCCAAGGAGCCAGAAGACCCGTACCGCGAGCAGGAAGCCGCCGCCGCCAACGCGTACGAAAGTGAAGGCAAGTTTCATCGACCCCTACGTGAGCGGTTGCATCCACGTGAGGACGTTTAGCTGTAGCCTGGGTCTAGGATCGATTACATATACCAGTACTTGAGTGATTGAGTGTGCTCATGCATGCATCTGAGTAGTCATGTATATCCAGAGCTGAGAATAGGATACGAAGGGATCTGGCTGAGACCAGGGCAGCTGGGTATGCTGGAGCCGGCGCTACCGTGGTGGTAGACTGGCAGGTGAGTGCTACCGTGGTGGTAGGCTCGAGTTGACATGTTGAGGGATGGTTGCTGCCCTGGTGAACCATAAGGACCGAGTTGTTTTGATATCTCACCTAGCTTACTTTAGTACGACCACAGGTTCCGGTATGGGCCGGACTTAGCCTAATCCCACTGGTTAGCCTGACGGTCGCAGGGATGGTTTACGGGTATAGACCATTGGGGTCAGGGCCCGAGGGTTTGTGCGGCCGGGCTGGGGCGTGACCACGGCTGGGTGTCAGCTATGTCGGTTGTCCGTTCGGACAGCCGAGCGTGTGGGTACAGTGTACGACCTCTGCAGAGTGTATAATCCATTCGAATGGTCCGTGCCCACGGTATGGGCAGGCTACGGTGTGGTCCTGACAACTAGTGAGCTACCTATTGTGGGTTGTGTCGGGAAGGGGTTACATACCATTAGCTGTATTATTAGTAGAATGTGCTTATTATGTGTCGTGCATGTCATTTCCCCTCCCGTAGGGAGAGGTGGAGCTTGCTGAGTACTTTTGTACTCACCCCTGTTGATTTTTCTCCAGTGGATCCTGACTTTGTGCCAGAAGACTTCGAGTAGATCGTGTCCGCACCCAAGCTGATCGAGTGGAGCCGTGATGGATGAAGAGCTAGTCCTGCATGTCGCTATGCTAGTTGTTATCCTATGGTTGTTCTGTGTAGCTTTGTGTTGTCACTTTACTCCTCATGTACGTATTAAATAAAGCTCTGTATGACTCTGGACTCCACTTGATGTAACATGTATTATGCCGGAGATCTTATTCGGTAATTAATACATGGTTTAACCTTGATCTTCGAGTCGGGGCGCTTCACTAAGCCATAGGTGTACCATTTTGCACATCCACCTAGCGGTCTGCCTTGATCATCCCGGACAACTGCTCCAGATGCCCCATTCATCGACTCAGTATTGAACGCCGCATCTGTGTTGCACAGGAACCATCCCGGTTCAGGGGCCGTCCACTTCATAGCGCGTACTGGCTTCTGTACTTCTTTATCCTCATGTTGAATCCGCCAAAGATCATGTGCAGTATCCAACGCCCAATTGACAGCACTATCAATCCGCCACGGAGAATCTCCATGGCGCCGTTGGTTCCTACACATCCAAATAGCCCACATGCCACAAAGTATAACAGTGGCGTTTTTCCTCTGTACAATCGCCGGGTCCAAAAGATCATGTGCCCAGGTCGCATGATGTAATTTAGGCAACTTGGCACCCGATAATTTATACACTTGCTCCCAGAACCTCCGCACCATTGTACAATCAATCAGAACATGTTTGATGGACTCTTCGTCAGCTCCACACACTTCACAGTTTGCAATTGGTTCCACATGTCTTCTCTTTAGAATCTGACGAGCAGGAAGAAAACCATTAGTCACTCGCCACCAGAAAACTTTCACCTTTGGAGGCACTTTCACCTTTGGAGGCACATCTGTTCTCCAAACCCGTCGCCAGTTCTGGTCTGATGAGCTTGAACCTCGGTTTGCATCATCCTTCTACTTCTTCCTCCAGTATAACATCTTATACGCAGAGCGGACTGAATACATTCCATGTTTCTCCGGTTCCCAAGCCCAACAATCCTCTACTGAATTAAAGTGAGGAGTTCGTAGGATCGCATCGGCATCCATACTTATAAATTTATTCCTGATGAGCTCCTCATTCCAACTTCCACTTGCAGTGCAGAGATCAGCAACTGTATCAATATTCAGTCCATCAGGTGGTGTGAAGGGTTTCCCCTCAAAATGGTTCGGTATCCACCTGTTCTCCCAGACATTTGTTGCTGATCCATTCCCTATTCTCCTGATTAAACCCAGCTGCAGCACCTCTCTACCAGCTAGGATAGCTCTCCAGGTGTGACTAGCATGTTTCTTTCTTGATGCTGATAGAAAGTCTGAATCATGGAAATACCTTCCTTTCAGCACCTTCGTACATAGGGAGTCTGGCCTAGTCATTAATCTCCAACCTTGCTTCCCTAACATAGCCAGGTTAAACAATCGTAAGTCTCTAAACCCCATTCCTCCCTGAATCTTTGGCCTTGTCAGGTCATCCCATCGCTGCCAATGAATTCTCCTGCTATCTGCAGCATTGCCCCACCAGTAATTTGCTATTATCGATCTCATTTTCTTGCAGGTTTCTAATGGCATGAGGAAGCAGCTCATGGGGTAAGTAGGGATGGCCTGTGCCACCGATTTGAGGAGAACTTTGCGTCCAGCACAACTTGTTTCCCGACTACTCCATCCTCCCATCAAACCTCAAAGCCGTCCCGGCATATACTCAAATGCTTCCTTGGTCGACTTTCCTAGAGCAGTAGGCAGTCCCATATATTTCTCAGCAAGTGCCTCTTTCTCAATTTGCAAAGTTCCCCTCACCTCATCTTTCATTTGGTCAGTACAGTTTGCACTAAAAAACACTGCTGATTTATCCCGATTAACCATTTGTCCCGAGCCTCTGCTGTACACATCAAGAATGTCCTGGAGACGATCAGCCCCTCTCTGCGATGCTTCTGAAAAAATGGTGCAATCATCCGCAAAAAGAAGGTGCGAGATCCATGGAGCATGAACACCAACACGTATGCCCCTTGAAAGATGCACTGGACCAATCGACTTCAGTAGACATGAGAATCCTTCAGCACAAAGCAAAAATAGATACGGGGAGATAGGATCACCTTGCCTTATTCCCCTAGATGGATTGAAGATATATGTAAGCTTGCCGTTGACCCTCACCGAAAAGGATACAGATGTCACACATCTCATAATGCGGTCAACAAAAGCTTCAGCAAACCCCAATTTCAACATTATACCTTCTAGATAATCCCACTCTACACGGTTATAAGCTTTTGCCATATCTAACTTGATTGCACAAGCACCACTTTTACCTCTCTTCCTCTTGAGATAGTGAGTACACTCATATGCAACCAAAACATTATCTGTGATCAATCTTCTTGGAACAAAGGCACTTTGCTCCTCTGAAATGATCTCATCTAGGAAACCTTTCATTCGATTGGCAAGAACTTTAGAACAAAGTTTATAAACCACATTGCACAGCGAGATGGGTCGAAATTGTTTGATGTCCTGTGGGTTCTTTACCTTTGGAATCAGCACAATTGTGGTTTTGTTCAGCCCATCTGATGCACCACCTCTGTTCAGAAAATTCAGCACTGCCCTTGTCACACTCGTCCCCAGAGTATTCCAATGATACTGATAGAAACCTGCAGTAAACCCGTCCGGCCCAGGTTGCTCGATCTATCCTCAATTGTTTCTGTGTGATGACCCGAGTCTCTGCCACGCGCCGCCTTCTGAACTCTCTATTGCGACTGCTGTCTTGATCAGCAGCTGGATGCATGCATAAGCCTTGCGCATTCGTGCCGCTGTAGATTCAAACTCTGCGTGATAGATAGGCGAGAGCTTCGTAGACACGTAGTTGAAACACAGATCATCAATTTAATTAAAAGTTAAAAAATAGGCGGTGTCGTAGGAACTATTTTTCTAATGAAAAGTCGTCGAAACGGTTAGAAAATGTTGTAAAGACTAGAGATGTACATCTTCATTGAAGCGCTTCAGTGCTACCAGGGCAGCCAGAGAACTCACGATCTCCTACTGTGTATGGCGATTCCTATCACATAGCAAGCAATGGCGGACCGTGAAGTAAATTGTAGCGGGCCAATTGTTGGCACGTGCGTTGACGATGGCCTTAGCTACTAGTTTTTTTTTTGAGAGAAACTGGTTATTTCATTGATAAATTTTGGTGATTGCAGCTCGTTTTACAAGGACACCTTCAAAAGAAACAAAAATTACATCTAGATCCTTGTAAAAACCTCTTGGCCTTCCTCGCCGCCGGCGATCGGAGTGCCCAACTTGAAGCCGATCCCCTCCCTGACGAAGAACATAAACTTGTGTTGCCGTCTTGAGTTGTATGCCGAAAATGACACACCCTATGAATGCTGAATGACACGGCTGGTTCGCATCGCCAAGATTGAAGGAATCTGACGCCACAAGAACAAGTAGACCCCCAACATCGAACAACAAATCCCCTAGAAGGGAAGCCAAACCACCAAAATTGGTGAAATCCAGAAACCAACCCGATTTCATCTCATGTTGGTATAGAAAACTCCTCAAATCCATGTCAGAAAGAACAAGACCCCTGACGAAGATCAAGGAGTAGCAAAATAACCCAATAGATTCTGGTACTCCAGATCCACGGTACCTACACCACTCCGACTCATCACTAGCAGCAGACAACTTACCAACGAGGCGGAGATCAATAAGCCGGAGTCGCTTATTCTAGCAGCGCAGACCCGCCTCCACCTCGCGAACTCTGCCTGGACCAAAGATACCCAAACTAGATAATTATTTGTACAACAACCATCTCTTTCCCCATTCCCCATCCTCTCCGGCGTCGGTCCAGCCGTCTAAATGGAAGAGGAACGGAAGAAAGCAGCGCTGGATGGAGATTGCCTCTCGTTCGCCCTCTCTCAAATGTAGATGGAAGATACAAGAAGGAAGAAGAGACTAGCTAGCTAGCTAGCTTCTTCGCTAAGCGTTGAGCACCAAACATTGTGGGCTACTCACTACTGAGCATCGCGTGCAGCGGGAAAGCCCAATTTCGCCTCCCCCGATCGGCGGCGTGAGGGACCGAAGCCGGCGACCAGAGGGGGGGGTGAATGGGAGCCGATCAAAATTTCTTCAAAATTTGAACCGTCGGCCTATATCCCGAAAAATCACCCAAGCCCTCAAGCGTTATGGGCAAAGTTTGGAATAGCTATGGAAAAGCTAAACCAACACAAAAGGCCTCGAACGAGCGAGCGAAACCACGAAGCAAATCGGACGCGAATTGGGAAAGCTGCAGAACTGATCTGCCAGGACCGGTCCTGACTAGTGTACTGGACCGGTCGCTGTTGTTCACGATCTAGCAGACCGGTCTTCCCTACTGGTTTGACCGGTGGCACCCAGAAAACCCCGAAAAACTTTGATTCAAACGGTGAATCTCGACCAAACGACCACGAAAATCGATGAAACTTGGGGGATTGCTTCACCCCTGCCTCGTGAACATATCCCCAAAAGATCTCGTCCTAAAGATCAACGAATCTTGAGAATTATGGGGGAGATCAAAAGGGATTGGGGTTTTCTCAAATACTCAAGAACTTCAATTCAAAAAAGCTCGTGATTCAGAGGGTTTGGGACAGGATTAGCAGCACGGGAATCACAACAAAGACCTCGTAGAATCCTCGCAATCATGTGCACCAAAAACGAAATCGAAATCCATCACACAAGGGCACAAAAACTAGGGGATTGAATCGATTCAAAAGCCCAGAGGGCACGAGGAGGATAGGGCCTCCTTTCCCAATCAAATCCCACACAAGGTCTCAACAATCCATGGACAAAATCTACTCTAAAGAGAGGAACAAAGGGAGAGGAACACAGGGGCGGCGGCCTGGAGAACAGAACAATTCACGGGCACCTAACCTAACACAAGTGAAGGGGTATTTATACCCGCGGGACCGGTCAGACCGGTACGCTGGACCGGTCAGACCGGTCAGACCGGTGCCAGGGACCGGTCTGATCGGTTGGCCTGCAGTACCCCTTGTACATAATCTCATCCGACGGCCGAGGTTCTTTCTTCGAAACGAAGTCTTCTCCGCCAAGCCGCCGTCTTGATGAAGATCCAGTCCGCGGTTTTGGAGGGTCCGCGAAATCTGGGTAGGTGGCCGGTTTTGAGAAAACCGCCAAAACCTCACGCGCGGGAAGATTCCCGCCTCCAAGCCGTGGCCCTAGACGCCTTTCCCGCCTCGGCCTTCTGACGGCCCTAGACGCCGCCCGACACCCGTCACCTCCTCGCCCGCAGCGAGGCCCTAGACGCCGTCGACGCCCGTCGCCTCCGTCAGTCCCGAGACCGACGCCCGTGCCTCCACGACTTGGCGTCTTCAACCGCCGTCCGCCTCCTTGGTTTTGTGGCGCAAACCAAGAAACCCGCCTTCCGTCGCCGCTTGCGCCCTCGATCCAGGAGTGGACGCCACAGCTGCCGCCCGGTCTGAGCTCCGGTCCCGGCTACCCTTCACCGCCGTCCACCGCACGGTCCATCGGCCACAGCACCTCCACGGCAGCTCCCCGTCGACACTCGACGCCCGTGTACATGCAATCCAAAGACCAAGCGCACGATCACACCGCACGGTTGACAATTCACTCATCACAAGCAGGATAGAGTACTCAACATTCCTCAATCTCCCCCTTAATGAGTGCATTGTCAACACACCACAACCGAACCAAGAGAAGTAAAACCAGAAAGGAACAAAGAAGCACGAAAGAGAAGAACTCAAGCAAGTGACGAAAAGCTCAGAAAGGCAAGAACAGTCACTTACTTAAGCAAAGATCGATCCCCTAAGACAAGGGCAAAGGCTCGACGCAATCGACCAAAAGCTAAAACATGACTCCTCAAAGACAGAGCTCGACGCAGTCATGCAAGAAGCAAAGGGAAAACGTGGAAACCAGGAGCCAAAACCAAAGCAGAAACTCCCCAAGCAAAGTTTTTCCCTCTCACAAGTGCAGCTCTCCCAAAATGATGCACTCTCAAGGCCCTGTGCACAACAAGTTTTTCAAAAATCAAACAAGTCTCCCCCTTGTTCGATCACTTCTCTCAAATTTTTCGATCACTTCTCTCAAAATTCTCCCCCTTGTTGGCACATGCACACATCAAGCCTAAAAAGACCTAAAGCTCCCCCTGAAGCTGAAACTCCCCCTGAACAGATGCTATGCAATAAATGCAATGCAGGAGGTGTAAGTGAAATCATTCAGGGATACAAAGATATGAACAACATCTAGTCTCAAGCACGTGTGCATCCATAAACAAGACCTGCATCTAGCTCAACAGGGTATATCAAATCAGTCTAGAGCTAGGCAAGTTCAGTTTAGGAGAAATAAAAGCATCACCCATGATCTAGCACTAACAAGTAGGAAATGGAAAGCAGTGCTACTCAAACTCATACAGGTGAGCCAAACCAGCCAAAAATAAATTGCCAACATTCATTTTTCAATCAATTTTATATCAAGCAATTCTTAATGCCAGGGGTTGAAAGCTTGTCATGCTTCACTTAGTAACGAGGCCAAGCCTATGCCAAAAGACAATCAGAAGCTTAAAGCACTCGTTTCAGTCATGCATAGCCTTGCCCGGGTTCTCACAAGTGCAAAGTGAGCTGTCCCGAAAGCTCGATCAGTGCGACAAGCAATCCCACCTAGATCTTTTCAATCCATTTCAAGAACAGTTCAAGCAATTTTATCAGATTTAGATCATTTCAAGTATGAATTGCTGAACAAAAAACTACACTAGCATGAATAAGATAGCAAAGCATATCAACACGCCCTAACATGCTAGTAGCCAAGACAGGGTGATCATGTTTTCAGATTTTCAAATCAAAATAGCTTAACTCAGATGATGTCATATACACAATGGAGCAAGCTATACATGATCAACTTTATCAACTCACACTAGCAGGCACTAGAAGATCATAGCAATGTATACAAGAATGCTAGTGTAAGTGAGACAATGCAAAATGCAGACATATACAATGCATATGCACAATGCAACTACCAAATCTAGAAAACAAAGAGAAGCAAATAAAATCTACAAAGCTAACCAAAGAAAAGCTGGCAATCAAAAGGGGTAACAAACCCCAAGCTCCCCTCGCAAGCGAGCAAAGGTGTCCTGCTCAAGCGGTTTGATGAGTATATCTGCGGTTTGCCTCTCTGAAGGGACATGGATCAGGTCTATGTGTCCTCTCTCATGGTTGTCTCGCAGGAAATGGAATCGGATGTCTATGTGCTTGGTTCTGGAGTGTAGGACAGGGTTCTTTGCAATGCTAATGGCTGACATGTTGTCTACAAAGATGGGAACCCTACCGAAACTCAAGCCATAATCCTGCAAGGTTTGTTTCATCCAAAGTATCTGGGAGCAGCAGCTAGCAGCGGTAACATACTCAGCTTCTGTGGAAGAAAGCGCTACGCTAGCCTGCTTGCGAGAGGACCAAGACACCAAAGATGTACCGAGAAATTGACAAGTGCCGGATGTCGACTTGCGATCCAACCGACACCCACCGAAATCGGCATCAGAAAAGCCCACCAAAACCAGAGAAGAATCCGCAGAATACCAAAGTCCAAATTCAGGGGTGAATTTCAGATACCTGAAGATGCGTTTCACCACCTGCCTGTGGGAGGTGCGTGGCAAAGCTTGATACCGCGCACAGAGGCAGACGCCGAACTGGATGTCCGGTCGCGTCGCCGTCAGGTATAGGAGAGAGCCGATCATGCTCCTGTACTCCTTCTGGTCCACCGCCTCGCCGTCCAAGTACTCATCAAGCGCTGTAGATGTGCTGATCAGAGTCGGCTGAGGAGACAAGTCACTCATGTCGAACTTCCGCAGCAAGTCTCTAGTGTACTTGCCTTGATGGACAAAAGTGCCCTGAGGAGTTTGCTTGATCTGCAGCCCGAGGAAGAACTGCAACTCACCCATCATGCTCATCTCGAACTTCCTGGACATCTGCTCAGAAAACTTGGAGACAAGAGCGTGAGAAGAGCCACCAAAGATAATATCATCCACGTATATCTGAACTAATAGAAAATCAGTGCCAAATCGCATGAGGAACAAAGTTTTATCAACACATCCCATTTTAAAGCCCTGAACCAGCAAAAAGGTTTTCAATCTATCATACCAAGCTCTAGGTGCTTGTTTCAAATGGTAAAGATCTTTCTGAAGTTTATAAACACGGTTCGGAAACTTCGGATTTTCGAAACCAGGGGGTTGCTTCACATAAACCTCTTCTTCAATAAAGCCATTCAAGAAGGCAGATTTAACATCCATTTGGAAAACCTTAAAATCCTTGGAAGCAGCAAATGCAAGAAAGATTCTAATAGCTTCCAAACGTGCAACAGGGGCAAAAGTTTCATCAAAATCAATACCCTCTTTTTGGCAAAACCCCTGGGCAACAAGACAAGCCTTGTTCCGAACAACCAAACCATCCTCACCCTACTTGTTTTTGAAAACCCACTTCGTTCCGATGGGATTACAAGCAGGTGGTGGCTTGACTAAAACCCAAACTTGGTTTCTCTCAAAAATTTCAAGTTCCTCATGCATGGCATTGACCCAATTAGAATCAGAAAGAGCGTGTCCAATATCTTTGGGCTCAAAAGAGGCAACAAATGCTGAATGAGCAAATCCAGCGATACTTGTTACCTTGGACCTGGTGACTCGCTCGTTGAGATCACCTAGCATCTGTTGAGGTGGATGTCGACACTGAATGTATCGTGGTGCTTCCCGTGTCGAAGTCGCCTCCTCCTCAACCAAAGCTGGTGTCTCATCAGATTCAGCTAGTGTAGCCTGAGTCACCTCCTCGAACAGCCCCCGAGAAGTAGACGTAGTCGGGTCGGGGCCGTCGTCATCGTCCGAGCTCGTAGCAGAGATAGCTGGGTCCACAGCACGCGTGGTAGCCCCAGCCTCGCCATCTGCAGCTTCTTCCTCCTCATCTTCAAAGATGGAGGTGCCGAGCTCATCATCTCCTACAACTTCAAAGACAGAAGAATTGCACGGTGCAGTCTCCTCGAAAGTGACTTCACAAGTCTCTCTGACGATGTTAGTATCAATAATCAGCACACGGTACGCTCTAGAGTGAGAAGCATAACCGAGAAAAACACCGTCAGACGAGCGAGACTCAAACTTATCAAGATTTCCATCTTTCAGCACAAAGCACCGGCATCCGAAAACTCTGAGATGGTGAACACGGGGCTGGCGTCCAAACCGCAACTCATAAGAAGTCCTGTGAATGAAAGCACGCAAGAAAATGCGGTTGGACACGTAACAAGCGGTGTTAACCGCCTCAGCCCAGTATTTGCGAGGAGTCCTATGCTCATCGAGCATCGTCCTCGCCATCTCAACCAGCGTCCGATTCTTCCGCTCTACAACTCCATTCTGCTGTGGAGTGTAGGGAGAAGAATACTGGTGTTCAAGCCCTTGATCACTGCAAAAGGCGTCAAAACGAGCGTTTTTGAATTCTGTGCCATTGTCACTGCGGATCGCTCTCATGGCCTAGGGTAACTCGTTTTTCAACCTCAAGATCAAGTCTCGAACAAACTCAAAAGCCTCATCCTTGGTTCTCATGAAAAAACCGAAGAATAGCGAGAAAAGTCGTCCACAATCACAAGCACGTACCACTTCCCACCAACAGACATCACCCGAGAAGGACCGACAGTGTCCATGTGTAGCAACTCTCCAGGGTGAGAGGTCATCACCTGATTAACAGGCGGATGTGAAGTGGCAATCATCTTCCCGTGGCGACAAGGATGGCAAACAAGGTCCTTTTCAAACTTCAATTTGGGCAATCCTCGGATCAGGCCAAGTGAGCTCAGTCTCGACAACAAGTCAAAGCTCAAATGTCCAAGTCTCCTATGCCACTTCCATAAATCAGAAGAAGGACCAGCCATCAAGCAATGAGAGGGGCCAAAAGGCGTTCCAGAGAAGTCAACCAAGAAAACTCGATCGCGAGGTGTAATCCGGCAAACCAAATCTCCTCTGGAATCCAAAACACGTGAACAGCCCTCCTTGAAGCGAACCTCAAACCCCTCATCAAGAAGTTGCGAAACAGAGAGCAAATTAAAGCCAAGATTCGAAACCAAAACAACTTCTCTCAGGGTAAAGCGATCAGAAACTCGAACAGCACCAAGTCCACGTACCTTTCCTCTTCCATTATCCCCGAACACAATGTATTCCTTTGAGTGCATCCGGGTGAGGCTGGAGAACCATTTGTCATTTTCGGTCATGTGGCGCGAACAACCGGAGTCCATGATCCACCTGTTCTCCAAGCCTCCGACCTGCACATCAGTAGTGAGACAAAGGGTGAGCAAATGTCTCAACACTGGAGTTAGCAAAGTGAGAAGCAAACCAGTGTCGAGCCATTTGCTCTACAGAAGAGTTAGCAAAACCAGACAAAGCGTATCCCCCGTCCCGTCTACCGCGTGACTGACGAACACCACCGCGAGGAAAGCGTGGAGCCTCAAAACCTTCTCCAAAGCCTCGGTCCCGTGGTCCATAGCCGTACTGAAAACGACCAGGAGCATGGCCGGCAAAGCGACCACCCGCTGGAGCACGGTAACCACCACCGTCTCCTTGACCTCCACCTACACGGCGCTCCCTAGCATCTTGCCTACCACCACGCCGAGAAGGACCATGCACCCGAGCAGAATACATGTCCGCGTTCTGTCTCTCCTGCTCTCTCCTTACAGCCCGCTTCCTCCTGAAGCAAAACTCCTCCAGGTGACCTTCCCTGTCACAGAACTCGCAGTGGTACCTCACTTCACGCTTGGGAGGTGGAGGCCTAGCCTGCGGACGGGGAGGAGCAGCCCTCTTCTTCTGGGCAACCTGGGCTGTGGCGGCAGGGAGCGTGTCGAGGTGATTCCTCAGCTCATTGGGCTTTGGAACCCAAACCTGCTTCTGCGGAGGCGCTTTCGGTGGTTCTTTAAGCACACCATCCGCAGGGTCAACAAGCGAAGGCTGCGTGCTCGTGATAGCAGTGTTTCCAGCAGCCTTGCCAATCTTACCATACAACCTGTCAAAGTCTGACTTCGTGTATGTGTAACCGACCCCAAACCCATCACCACGCTTGAACTGCTTAATCATCATGCCCAACTGCGGCTCACTGCTAGAAACCCAACTCAGAATCGCCCTAAGGTATGTGTTCTCATTCTCCAAGTTGGCTTTCTCTACCGCAAGACTATCTAAATCAGCAATCAAACCAGGGCAAACAGAGCAGTCAATAGGTGGGCTAGACTCTACAACCTTAGTCTTTCCAAAAGACTTGATCAAAGTGTTCTTCTCCTCTAGCTCCGACCTAAGCGTGGGACAAAACTTACAAGTGCCAAGCAAAGCAGGCCTAGATCTAAGCTCCTCTAGTTCACAAACAACAGTAACAAACTTGGACTGCAAAGAGGCTAGATCAGACTTGAAGATATGACACTCATCGCATTCAAGCACATCACTAACAATGGGAGCGTCCTTGACAAGTTCAAGCTCATGCTTGGCCTTGGCTAGCTCGTGAGACACGTCAGAAAGCGAAGTCTTAGCAACATCTAAATTCGCGACGTTCTCATCATGCTTGGCACGGAGAGCAACAAGATCATTCATGTGAGATATGCAGCCAGCGCGCTCATCCTCACTAGATTTCCCCTAGCACAAGCCAGCTCAGCCCTAAGCTTTCTACGCTCTCTAGCTGCTTCCTTAAGCAGCCTCTTCTGATTGTCGAGAGTGGCGTACAACTCCCTAACCTCTGTATCAAGCAGGTCGATCGTAGAGTTTACCTCTGAATCGCTCTCGGATCCAGGAGAAGAGCCGAAGTG